>NC_056679.1:151854859-152505930 GCF_018350215.1 Panthera leo
AGTAAAACTGTAATAATAGCTATACTTTAGCTATTCTAGAAATCATGGCTACTGTATATGTACAGACTTTAATTCTTTTAAGGGACAAACAAAAATCTATGTTTTCTTTTACTCTGACAACAGACAAAAGTTGTTAAATTATATATGAAACTGTTCCTTCTCATTTTCTATATACTTTTATCACAGTAGAAACATTTTGATTCATCATTCTCCATACTGCTTTCAAGGCAATAGTATGTTTTGGTAATCCTCTTCACTAGAGATTGCTTTGTGTTTTGAAGAAACACCCTCTAAGATTCCAGTCACAGAATTAAAAGGAATGGTAAATATCCCATCTAAATGAAGAGTTCAAAACAATGCCCCTGTATAGCACTTGCAGAACCCATTACCACTTCCCAAGATGACAGGTATTTTTGCAGGTATAGTAGGGAAGGGCAAGTCCTGGCTGTCCTGCCTGTTGACAGAGGAAATAAATCACCCTACACACTGGAGGATACCTTTCCAGACTGCACGCTGGGAACTTCATTACACAAGCTGTGCCACATATTACTATGCATATTGCTGCTGATTGGACATAGACGCATATCCACAGCCTATTTCTGTCATTGTCTTATGGGGGAGATATCCATTTTCCTCCACAGACACAAACAGGCTTGAACAGGACATGAAGAAAATGATAGTATGTGCCCCAAAGATCTCAGTCTTTAGCAAAATATGCTCTTGACTAATGATTTGTCTAACTTGCCCTAAGCTTATCTCTCAGTGCATAAAATGTGGTATTTATGGTTCCATATTCACACAATCTCATTTGATCCGAATGTGATTCTTATAAACATAAGTCTTGTTGCCCCTGGTCTCAGCCTCATTAAGAAGAGGGCAAAGTATTTTCCCATAGAGGAGTTATTAATGCCTTGCTTTTTGTTTTTAAATTGGTAATATTTTCCATTCATTCATAAAAGACAAACTTTATTTGCTCAAGTTTGTTCATATGCCATGAATATAGTTTAACCTGATTTGTAGGAGTGTGATAAGGAAAAAAATTGCCAAGGAAGACTTATCATCTTCAGGCTGGAAACGGTACCGTTTTTGCAGTCAACAACATAAAATTAATGAAGCAAAGAAGATAAAATTAATGAACATAACTATTAGCAAGTTTCCTATAGTTTGAGACAACTAATGCAATTTTAACTGTAGATTCCTCATAATTTAGCCTTTTCTTGACGAATTTTCTGTGACAAAATGCTTTGGCCACTTCTGCCTTAGTTGATAGTATGGTCCACCAAAAAATACATGCAACATTACTGGTGCTATGCGTGACACCTTAAGCATTGTTAAAAGTATAAAGAAACAGATATTTGCTTCAAACTTAAGCCAAATCAGTTTCATGAGTGAAATAAAACTATAGTTTCAGTGCTCAAAATCCACTAATACATAAAAGAAAAAACAAGGGCTCAACATCAATTGCCAGTTCTTAAATATTGCTTGTGGGCAAAGAGGTAAATAATTTAGATTCTACATTCCTTTGATATTGGATTGGCCTAATATGCCATTTTGGGTTTTAAGGTCTTAAGAGAGGTGGTTGCCTTTAAACTGTTTCCACTCTGATTGACATCAATACATCAGTCATCAAAGAAATGCTTCCAAAACTCTGTGAGACTGCAAAGATTAGCTTCTGAGCGGCAGCTGTCATGGAACTTTTACCAGTCTTAATTTTTAGAGTTACAAATGTATTTGTGGGGCAGGCACCTGGGTGGCTCAGTTGGTTATGTGTCCAACTTCATCTCAGGTCACGATCTTGCAGTTTGTGAGCTCAAGCCCCATGTCAGGCTCTGTGCTGGCTGCTTACCCAGAGCCTGGAGGCTGTTCTGGATTCTGTCTCCCTTTCTCTCTGCCCCTTCCCTGCTCACACTCTGTCTCTGTCTCTCTCAAAAATAAATAAACATTAAAAAAATTAAAAATATATATATATTTGTAATTTTTTGAATATCAACATCATTTTCTGCTGATTGATATTTGATTTGGAGTCTGAGTTTAGTAGTTTAGGTCTGCTTTTTGTATGTATCAATTTGCCTTAATCCCCATAAGTAAGAAAAAAATAAACAGAATTCAATATGCACATATTTTACCACCAGTGTGATTACCAAAATAAGGTTAGTTAATACATTTATCACCTCACGTGAATACAATTTACTTCTGTGGTGTAAACTTTTAAGATCTACTCTCTTAGCAACTTTCAAGAATATAACACAATACTGTTAACTAAAGTCACCATGCTGAATATTAAATCCCCAGCACTTATTCATCTTACAACTAGAAGTCTGAACTCTTGGGCTGTTGCATCTATAGATGCCTTTGGGTATTATGGACTTTTTAACAATACTAATTCTCCCAATCCATGAATATGGGATATCTTTCCATTTATTTGTGTCTTCTTCCATGTTTTTCATAAATATCTTATAGTTTTCAGTGTACAGATCTTTCACTAGCTTGGATAAATTTATTCCCAAGAATTTTATTGTTTTTATGCTATTGTAAATGGGATTGTTTCCTTTCTCTTTTAGATGTTTTGTTAGTGTACAGAAATATAACTGATTTTCATATGTTGATTTTGTATCCTGTAACTTTACTGAAATCATTTATTAGTTCTAACAGCTCCTTTGGGGGGAGATGAAATCTTTATGATTTTCTATGATTTTCTATATATGGTATCATGTCACAATATCCTACCCAGATCCCAAAGCTCCATGAAGGCACTTTTATTTACAGATTGATGCCAAATTATTGCTGTTGAGGGGGGTTATATGCAAGGGATGTCTTTTTCAGCCTTTTACTGATGTCATTCTTGTTTCCCCTCTGTTATTTTTGTTTGGGAATGTAAATGAGTGTTCTTAATCACAATTATCATCAACTCAATACATATAACACATAAATAATGTTATGATGTCTGTCTAGAACACATGAATTTGAACTCACTTTGTATTTCCCAAATACATTATTATCTAAAATTAAATTCTAGGGGCTCCTGGATGGCTCAGTCAGTTAAGCATCTGACTTTGGCTCAGGTCATGATCTCATGGTTCATGAGTTTGAGCCCTGCATCAGCCTCTGTGCCAACAGCTCAGAGCCTGGAGCCTGCTTTGGATTCTGTGTCTCCCTCTCTCTCTGCACTGTGCACCCCACCCTCCACACTTGCACTCTCTCTCTCAAAAATAAGTAAACATTTAAAAACAAAATTATATTCTAGCTGAAGATGGTTTTTTCAGAGGTAAGTGTACAGGAACAGAGTAAGAACAGGCTAGAGAGGGTAAGGCAGAATGGAAGGGATATATTGCACTACAACAAATAATTTGACCTTCTTGGGACAAAGAATGATATGGTAAGCAGCATGGACTGAGAAAGTTAATCTGATAATATATTGTAAAGGATAAGTAGTGATGAGAGAGACTAAAGGTGGGAAGACTATTGCTGTGATCCAGAAAAGAAGTATTAGAGACCTGACTAGAGTGGCGCCAAGGCAAACAACAACAGTAACAACAGGAATAATAATAGCAATTATGTATTGGGGCCTTCCTAGCAGAGCACTGTGTGAAGCCCATATGTGTACTATAACACTAATATTTTTTTTTTATTTTTAAAGAGAGACAGAGAGAGCAATTGGGGGAAGGGCAGAAGGAGAGAGGCTCTCAAGCAGGCTCAATGCTCAGCATGGAGCCTGAGGTGGGGTTCAATCCCATGACCCTGAGATCACGAGCTGAACTGAAATCAAGAGTTGGATGCTTGAGGGATCCACCTAGGCATCCCTATAATATTAGTATTTATAACTACTTATTGAAACCTGAAATATTTTCATCCTCATTTCACAAATGAGGAACGGGCCTAATATCACATAGCAGAAATGGGGTTTATACACAGATAATTTATAATACTGCAATATGCAGGAATGTACGGAAATATCTCATTTTTAGTTATTATGGTGTCAAAGTCATATGAGTAGTGACTTTCTAGATATGATGATTAAGGAAGAAATCCAGAATATCACTCAAAATTTGAGCACAGGCCAACAAACTAACATTGAAAAAATATGAAAATTAAGAAAATGGCAGTATTAATGGGACATCCCACCCAGGATGTGACATAAAAAAATACAGTGGGGGGGCGCCTGGGTGGCGCAGTCGGTTAAGCGTCCGACTTCAGCCAGGTCACGATCTCACGGTCCGTGAGTTCGAGCCCCGCGTCGGGCTCTGGGCTGATGGCTCGGAGCCTGGAGCCTGTTTCCGATTCTGTGTCTCCCTCTCTCTCTGTCCCTCCCCCGTTCATGCTCTGTCTCTCTCTGTCCCAAAAATAAAAATAAACGTTGAAAAAAGAAAAAAAATATATATATACAGTGGGAAATGCAATATAATTTGGAGAGACATCAAGATATCAGCTTCAGTGAAAATGACTGGCTCCCTAGCTTCTGAGACTATGACCAAAAGTTTCCCTAAAGTTTTCTCTATTCTATACATTAAATAGCTGGAAAGCGTGAAGAGAATTTCATTAACTTTTTTCAACTACAACTTTAGGTACATATCTTCAAAAAGATATGCTCTTATATTTTATCTTTTAGGAAGAAGAATTGTATTTTTTTATCAGTAAGCTCACTGCTTTTGTAATATTCTTTATACGTTACAATAGCGATTATACATTCTAGTCCCCTGCTTACTCTAATTAATGTCTAGTTTTTAAACAAAGAGGTGCCTTCAGGTTTACTCTAGGGTAAGGAACAAACTAGCTACAAACTAGTGATGATGGATCAGCCTAGGGACTAATCATTAGGTGTATCTCAGCAGTAGGTAATATTAATTTGCCTTACATTTAAATGAAAATCATGTTTGTTCCTCTCTTTTAAGTTCTAAATTTCCCTCATATGCAGTCAAAAAATCATCTAGTTGAGAGTAAAGATGATAATTACAGATAGAGGAAGAGAGTTCAGCTTCAGGCTACTGCAGTGCTAATAAGAGAGTACTTGGTGCCAGCCAAGTACTTTGTATTAAGTACTTTGTATACTTAATGCCTCTAATACTTCCATATTTTTGAAGCAAATACTATTTTTTGTATTATATCCCTATGTAAAATCTGATTATTTTACAGATTACTGTCCAACCAGGAAGTGCTAAAGTTTCAAATCAACATTTTAATTGCAAACTCCATGCTCTTCTATTGTTTCTTAGATTCAATTCCTATTCAACGAGTAAGAAACTGCTGCAGAAGGTACAGTATTATGAAACACTATATGCCAACAAATTGGACAACCTGGAAGAAATGGAAAAATTTCTAGACCCATATAAACTACACAAAATGAAACAAGAAGAAACAGAAAACTTGAATAGACCAAACACCAGCAAATAAATTGTTCAATAAAAAACAAAAACAAAAACAAAAAATCCTCCCAAAAAAGCACAAGTCCAGAGCCAGATGGCCTCATAGGCAAGTTTAAAGAAGAGTTAATAATTATACCTCTCAAACTATTTCAAAAAATAAAAAGGGAAAACTTCCAAACTCATTCCATGAGGCCAGAATTACCCTGATACCAAAACCAGATCAAGATTCCACTAAAAAAGAGAACTATAGGCCAATATCCCTGATGAACATGAATGCAAAAATTCTCAATAAAATACTAGCAAACCGAATCCAACAATGCATTAAAAAAAATTATTCACCATGATCAAGTGGGATTTATTCCTAGGTTGCAAAAGTGGTTCAGTACTCGCCAATCTATCAACATGATACACCACATTGATCAAAGAAAGGATAAGAACCATCATTTCAACAGACGCAGAAAAAAGTATAGATGATAAAGTGTAACATCCATTCGTGCTAAAAATCCTCAACATAGGAGGTTGGGAGGGAGCATATCTCAACATAATAAAGGTCATACATGAAAAACCCACAGCTAATGTCATCCTCAATGGGGAAAAACGGAGAGCTTTTCCTCTACAGTCAGGAACAAGACAGGGATGTCCACCCTCAACACTGTTAATTTACATTGTACTGGCAGTTATAGCCACAGCAATCAGACAACAAAGAGAAAGAAAAGGCATCCAAATTCACAAGGAAGAATCAAAATTTTCACTATTTGCACATGACATGATACTCTATATAGAAAATGCAAAAGACTCCACCAACAACTGCTAGAACTGATAAATGAATTCAGTAAAGTCACAGGATACAAAATCAACAGAAATCTGTTGCATTTCTATACACCAAATATGAAGCAGCAGGAAGAGAAATAAAGGAATCAATCTCATTTACAATTACACCAAAGCAATAAGATACCCAGGAATAAACCCAAAGAGGTGAGAGACCTGTACCCTGAAAACTATAAAACACAGATGAAAGAAATTGAAGAGGACACAAAGAAATGGAAAAACATGCCATGCTCATGGACTGGAAGAACAAACAGTGTTAAAATGTCTATTCTACATGAAGCAATGTACACATTTAATGTGTACACAGAGCTAGAACTATCTTAAAATTTTCATGGAACCACAATAGACCCCGAAAAGCCAAAGCAATCTTGAAAAAGAAAAGCAAAGCTGGAGGCAGCATGATTCCAGACTTCAAGCTCCATCCCAAAGCTATAGCCAGAAAGACAGCATAGTACTGGCACAAAAACAGATACATAGGTCAATGGAACAGAGTAGAAAACCCAGGAATGGACCCATAACCATATGGTCAACTAATCTTTGATACAGCAGGAAAGAATATTCAATGGAAAAACGAGAGTCTCTTTAACAAATGGTACTGGAAAATCTGGACAGCAACATGCAAAAGAATGAAAGTAGAGCACTTTATTTTACCAAACATAAAAATAAATTCAAAATGAATGAAAGACCTAAAAATGAGACAGGCAACATTCAAAATCCTACAGAAAAACATAGGCAGTAACCTCTTGATATCAGCCATAGCAACTTTTTTCTAGATATGTCTCCTGAGGCAAGGGAAACAAAAGCAAAAATACAACTGGGACTTCATCAAAATAAAAGCTTCTGCACATCAAAGGAAATGATCAACAAAACTAAAAGGCAGCCTATGGAATGGGAAAAATATTTCCAAATGACATATCTGATAAAGGGTTAGTATCCAAAATTATCAAGAACTTATCAAACTCAACACCCAAAAAATGAATAATCCAATTAGAAACTGGGAAGACATGAATAGACATTTTTCCAAAGAAGACCTACAGATGGCCAAGAGACACATGAAAATATGTTCAACATCACACATCATCAGAGAAATATAAATAAAAAATACAATGAGATATCACCTCATACCTGTCAGAATAGCAAAAATCAAGAATACAAGAAATGACAGGTGCTGGTGAAGATGTGGACAAAGGGAACCCTCTTGCACTGTTGGTGGAAAGCAAACTGGTTTAGCCACTCTGGAAAATAGTATAGATATTCCTCAAAAATTTAAAAATAGAACTACCTTATAATCCAGCAGGTGCATTACTAGGTATTTACTCAAAGAATACAAAAATACTAACACAAAGGGATATATGTACTTCAATGTTTAGAGCAGCATTACTTACAATAGCCAAATAATGAAAAGAGTCCAAGCATCCATCAACTGATGAATGGATAAAGAAGATGTAAAATAATTTATTTATTTATTTATTCATTCATTCATTCATTCATTCATTCATCACACACACACACACACACACACACACACACACAGACACACACACACACACACAGGAACATTCCTCAGCCATAATAAAAAGAATGAAATTTGTCATTTGCAACATTATGGATGAAGCTAGAGAATATAATGCTAGGTGAAATAAGTCAGTCAGAGAAAGATAAATACCATATGATTTCA
This sequence comes from Panthera leo, assembly GCF_018350215.1. Lineage (NCBI taxonomy): Eukaryota > Metazoa > Chordata > Mammalia > Carnivora > Felidae > Panthera > Panthera leo. The sequence goes on from NC_056679.1 coordinate 151,862,726, forward strand.
TTCATATGTGGAATTTAAGAAACAAACAAACAAACGGAAAAAAAAATAGAGAGGGAGGCAAACAGAATCTTAACTATAGAGAACTGATGGTTACCAGAGGGGAGACTGTTGGAGGGATGGATGAAATAGGTGATGGGATTAAGAAGTGCACTTGTCATGATGAATACTGGGTGGTTAAAATTACTTATGTGTAATAAGTAAAATTACTTATGTGTAAAATTACTTATGTGTAATTTATGTGTATATATGCATACACACACACACGTGTGTGGGTGCGTGTGTGTGTGTAATTTGTTCTCATTGTTGTGATGTGGATAGTTCAGGTAGGAATTAAAATAAATCACTAAATCACTAGTTTTCATGGAATTCCCAATATATAACCTTGATCTACAGCTTTGACAAATGACTTTTGATAATCCAAGTGTTTTCCTCCTACACTTTTATGCTCTGTGTCGAGCTTGTCCAAAAGGGAAATGCAGGAGGGATGACACATCAGGAGTCATTTAACATCTCTAGAAATCCCCCATATTTATTTATTTATTTATTTATTTATTTGAGAGAGAGAGAGAGAGAGAGAGAGAGAGAGAGAGAGAGAGAGAAGCATGTAAGCAGGGGAGGGGCAGAGAGAGGGAGAGAGAATCCCAAGCAGGCTCTACTCAGTGTGGAGTCCAACTAGAGGCTTGATTTCATGACTGTGAGATGATGACCTGAGCCAAAATCAAGAGTCAGAGGCTTAACTGAGGCTTAACTAACTGAGCCACCCAGGCACCCCTAAAAATCCAGTATATATTCAAGTGTTCCTGTCTCCTGAAAAATGTTCTGCCTATTGAAACCCTAAGATGGCCCCTTCCACCAACAGAAGCACGTAGAAGAGCAGTTGGGAGAAAAAAGAAAAAAAAGATATGCTCCTTAGCTCTCTCATCCTTCACGAAGTGTGCTCTATGTATATTTGGTTCCAGGGAGCTATATTTCTTCTTTCTCTTATGATCTTCTCAGACTTTTATCTGTCTTCTATCATCTTAACTTTGAATATCTAAACATCATAGAATTTGTCCTGAGGCAAAAAGAAAACAAAGTTGATGCCAACAAATACACATTTTCAATGAGTCTCGAAGAATTCTATCCTTCTTTTTTTTTTAATGTTTATTTATGAGACAGAGAGAGACAGAGCACGAGTGGGGGAGGGGCAGAGAGAGAGGGAGACACAGAACCTGAAGCAGGCTCCAGGTTCCAAGCTGTCAGCACAGAGCCCGGCGTGGGGTTTGAACTCACAAACCATGAGATCATGAACTGAGCTCAAGTCTGTTGCTCAACCGACTGAGCCACCCGGATGCCCCAAGAGTTCTATCCTTCTTAAAGCTAGACTGTGACCCCAAAGCTACAGCCCTTACCCCAACACCTACCTTCAACATAAAAACAATGCCAAAAATGTGTTTTGGTGAATTGAAAAATGGACAACTCCAAAAAAGAGCTATTAAAGACTATTTAACTTATGAATGGCATTTTGGCCTCTTAGGTAGGAGGACAAAATATCACTTTGTATGGATTGACAACTATTGAGATAAGGTTCTGCGCCACCTAAAACATAAAAAAAAAAAATCAGAAGTCTTCTTCAAAAGTTATAAAATAATTCTTGCACTGTTCAGTTTCTAGAATTTTGACTCATTACCTTAATCTATAGCTTGTTCTCTGTTTTAATAGTATGCAGTCTGCACTGAACATTATTTTAGTTTCATCTATGAACTACTCTTTGGACTAGATGAAATTTCACATGGCATAATGTATATGTTTGCATTTTATCACTTTTAGTTCCTAACTGGGCCAGGCATACTAAACTGCCTAGTATTATTAAGTAAACACCAGAATTTATCCTTGATTTCCTATTCTTCAGTAATGGATGAAACTTGGGAAGTTGGAGAAGGCTTTGATGATTGTTAATTCGACAGTAAGAATTGTATTAGCAAGCAAATTACAGTTTCACAACGACAGTCACTGGTTTCTTTTTAGAAGTTTCACAAATAGCATGGATCGGTATATGTGTGCGCTGGAATTTTCCAGATGTACCATTATACTAATGATACTTTCAACGTATTTTTTGTTTCCAAAAAGAAAACGTTCAATATCATTCAAACTGTAATTGAATATATCAAATAGTCATTTCCAATCATTTTTAAAGATCTTCTAGGGTCTCTTTAAACACCTTAAGTACTCTTATGAAATGCAGAATACCAAAAGAAAATAAACTCAGTTTAACTCAACCTAATTTTACAATAAATATTTGTACAAAGAGTTAAGCAATAAAACAGTTGACAATGGAAATTCCAAGAGATTGAGTAAATTTTTCAGTCTAATTTACCCAGGGACGCCTGGGTGGCTCAGTTGGTTGAGCATCTGACTTTGCCTTAGGTCATGATCTTATGATACAAGGGTTCAAGCGTCGCATGGGGCTCTGTGCTGACAGCTCAGAGCCTGGAGTCTGCTTTGGATTCTGTGTCTCCCTCTCTCTCTGCCCCTCCCCTGCTCAAGCTGTCCCTCTATGTCGCTTTCTCTCTCAAAAATAAACATTCAAAAAAAATTTTTTTAAAGTCTAATGTATCCAGATGTTAAATAAATGTTCTCTTACACCTTCCTATTCTTTGTTTTGCATTCATTATTTAATTTTTTTTGTTTTTAGTAATCTCTGTGCTCAATATAGAGCTCAAACTCATGACTCTGAGATCATGTGTCATATGCTCTACCAACTGAGCTAGCCAGGTCTCCCTGCATTATTTTTTAAAAGGTTGATATTAATGAACATATAGGATAATAATTAACATACATTAATTGGACATAATATGGAATTACGTTCATATATATATATATGAACGTAACTCCATATTACCATAAAGGCAAGAGTTCTGCTAACAAAGACATCAATCATAAGCTGCTTTTGTGGGCTGAATTTTGTCCCTCCAAAATTTATATGTTGAAGCTCTATACCCCAGTACCTCAGAATGTTAATGTATTAAAAGATAGGGCCTTTCAAGAGGTAATTAAGTTAAATTGTGATCCTTATGGTAGGATGTAACCCAATATGACTGTTGTCCTTATGAGAAGAGATGGTTAGGACACACAGACAGAGACAGGGAAAAGACCATGTGAGGACACATGGAGAAGGTAGCAAGCCAAAGAGAGAAGCCTGGAAATAAGTCAAACTTGCTGACACCTTGATCTTGGACTTTCAGTCTTCAGAACTGTGACAAAATAAATTTCTGTTTTTAAATCATCCCATTCTGTGGTATTTTGTATGGCAGCCCTAGCATATTAATACATCCACGAATTGGCACCAAATCCTTCCATTCTAGAACCACATACAAAATATCTACATTTTAGATTTACAGTGAACCATTATTTTATTTCACTGTAAACTAATCAGTTAGCTTGTTAGTAATCTGATTACTGGCTTGATGATAGATATTTTATCAAGTCTCTCACCAAACTGGAACCAAAAATGTCAGTGCACTGGAATAATTCTCAACATGAATCCTTGTCATAAAACACCATTTAATCCAAAACAAATTACTGAGATTCTAAAATGACCTTTCATAAATGCTGGTGATTCATTCTTATATATAGACATTATCCCACGAGTTAAAACAACAATTGCTAGTATACTTGTAATATCATTGTGAAAATACAGCAAAGATAACATTCAATGGACATAGATGCTCTTTTTTCTCCCTTTTGGTAACAAGTGTAGTCTTTGTTCCAAAACTGGTTGTTCAGATTATTTATATGAGAAGAAAATAAGCTATTGGAAAAATGTTTTGTCACCGTTTGCAAGGCAAACAGGTATGTAGGGATTATCAATGCCAGCAAATCTCACATTCATTAAAACTAACTTGAAAAGTAGCAGTTGGGGGTTCACAATGGTCTAAATCATCCAATTTGCATCACCTCACATCTTTCACATTGGAATTATTCTTGCTTAAGCATCCTACACAAGTGAAACTGTTGAAAGACAATGATAAACACAATCTTACCATCAGTATCATCCCATCCCATGACTGATAACGATTTTTATACAAACTTGTCAAAATAATTATGTGTTGGATTTTTATGGCTCTTCATTTTTAAGGGAGGCTTAATGTATCTATTTCTTGCATTGTTATCATTTTCCCCAACATAATTGGTTTTGTGGACATTTGCTACCCAAGTGTGTTCCTTTAGACAGAGTTGCTGAAGTTGCTATAAGTCACCATACACTCAAGCCAGAGGCAGCTCCACCTTTGATGTGAAATGATAATTAGAGGTTGTTACTACAAACAATTTAAGCACACAATAAAATTTATCAAATTTCTAACTTTGAAAATGTAGAAAACTCCACTTCTCCAGAGGAAGAATTATGGAGCTAATATGAAATGAGTCGTGATGTTTAATTTTGACTTGCGCAGCAAGCTTTGCCCCATGCAATTTCTATTTAGTCTATCAGAGACAAATCCTTATTTACAACTTCCTATCATTTTGAAAGTTTATTCTTTTATTTTCATCTTCTTACCATGTTAAAATACTGGCCTAAAATTACGTTCTTTCTACTTGCAATAAAAAAAAAAGTAACCGCTTACATTAGTGGCAAGCTAAAATTTCAATTGTAAACTGTATATAAAGATGGACTAGTAGATTAATCTTTTAGATTATGATCCTCAGTCAAATTAAAGGTACCATAAAAACCAAACTGATCATCTCACTGCATAAAGCCACTTTTATTTTTAAAGAAATATTTCAGGTATAATTCACCTTTGCATATCAAAACAATATTACCTTTCAAAAAGAGTTATAAAAATAACTACAGATACCATTATTTGTTCTAAATGTGGAAGATACATTATAGAATACCATCTATTATATACTGATTTAAAGATACCTTCAATATCTTCCTGGAAAATAGTCTACATATTGACAAGAATAAGCAGCAAATACCTATGTTCAAGGCAAGAAAACAACTGACTAGAACCTATATGAATGAAGCTAAACTTCTCTTCAAAATATTAATAATTAATCCATTTGATAATCCCCCCAAACACCAGGGGTTAACATTCCCAAGACCCAAAGAATATCTGCTTTGAATCCCACTCCTATTTTGTTTATTTATCTGGGCTCCATCTTGCCTAAATATGGAGGATTTCAGAGATTTCATGACAGCTGTAATAAAAAGCAAAAGATCATTGGGGCACCTAGATGGCTCAGTCAGTTGAACGACCGACTTCGGCTCAGGTCATGATCTCACGGTTTGTGAGCTCGAGCCCTGCGTCAGGCTCTGTGCTGACAGCTCAGAGCCTGGAGCCTGCTTCAGATTCTGTGTCTCCCTCTCTCTGCCCATCCCCCACTCATGCTCTGTCTCTGTCTCAGAAATAAATAAACATAAAAAAAAAAAGCAAAAGATCAAGATGACACCTTGGAAAAAACTAGGATAAAGTTCTCTCTGACCTTACTTGGTTATGTCTGGCACTTTTTTGTCTTTTGTGTTCCAGAGACTACATTAGGTGTGTGTGTGTACATGCACATGAGCACACATATCCACATTTATTAGCATACACTAAAGAAAGGACAAGCAGAGGAAGATAACTTTATACCTGGTGTATATAGCATCCAGGCCTACAGGTTTGTAACATTACCATTATGTAGGTCCTTGCAACTGAAATTTTCCACACGTAAATACGCTTTCACTGCATCAAATGGTACATCAGAGTAAACTTGCAGGTTTGCATTTGACGCAAGGAAAATACAAGTGCTGGATGTTCAATATTCTGGCAAGAGTGAAACAAACCATCTCCTTACTTTTTCGTCAAAGATACTCTTTCAAGCCTCCTTTTATGGTTGAAGGTTTTGTTCAACATTTTACAATTAGCAATTTGGCAGTGCTCCTTTGGGCATATAGGGAGGATTTGTTAGCCAAGAGTTAAGCTAAAGCACAGACTTCAGAGACTTGTAGATTTCAGGAAATAGATCCTTCACCTACATTCTTTTGCCTTTCCCTTCTCCACGTTGTTTTTTCCTTTGGATGGCTTTGATGGGCTCATGGAGCCAAAATCATACAAAGGGTAGATAAATGAAAGCATTCTGTATATAATCTGAGTTCTCTGATCTGGAAAAGAATCTCAGCTACTTCCAGAAGAAAATAGAGATGCAAGCCCAAGTTCTTTGGTTAAAAAAGATTGAGACCAAAGACAACAGAAAGAAGATTACCCTATGCAGATTATCAAGTGTTGCTAATTCATCCTCTTGGCCATATTAGTTTTAGTGACAGATTGCTCATCAGCCAATGTGACAGAGATAGTCAGGATTGACAGTGGTGTTGGCAGGAATAAATGAGCGAGCAAGGCGATTATTTATTAGAGAGAGTGGGCTGAGTGTTGTGTAGCCAACAGCCTGCTGAAATTCAGTAAGGAGTTAGGGGTACAGGACACAGACCTCTTGCTTCCTTTGCACAATCTCTAACCAATATAGTCTCTTCTTGCCCCTTTGGGATACTGTAGTATTTCTGGCCTCTGTCTTTACGTGTCTCTCTTACAAAGGCTCAAGGAAACTGAGATCAGGGAGGTCTGTATGTGCTTTTACTATTTAGTCATGTGAGATGAATAGCCACAGGCACGTGTTACCCTAGTGAGTAACATTGTTCCTTCTGTAGTTCATGAGAAGAAGACCCTCTCCCAAAGGTGGTTGAGAGGATGACTGCACTTGGATTCATTCAGAAATACAGTAAAAATGGTATACAGTCAGTAGCTTCTGGTACCATGAAGGGAGAAGAAAAAGCTGTGGCTCTTACCCAGGAAATGTTTTACTGGCAGTCCTAGGAAACCGGGCTGACCAGAGGGAATATTATTAGTGTTACCACTAAGACAGGTAGTGTCTGCTTCTGACTCCCTTTCCCACTCTCATTCCCTTGGGCTTTCCACCATGTAGATGCCTGTGAGCCTGCTTCTGATACAGGAATAAGTCTCCTCTATTTTTCTGGAATATGCACATAGTTAATATTCCTTATACGAAAAACTGGAGGTGGAGAGTAGACACTGGCCCATTGCACTATTCTCCTGGTAATGCAAATGATTTAATCATCCTAATAAAGCTTTATCAACCCTTTGTTTCTACCTCGTTCTGAAAATATTGTTCACAAATGATTTATTTTAATCATTGAGTTGGATCCCTGTATCTTAGTGTCCTTCATTTTCTCTTTCCACATAATTCATAATGTAAGAAAACAGCAATAGCTAGTATTTATGCAGTATTTGTCATATTCCAGGCAGTGTTCTAAGTGTTTTATACATATAAATGTCTTTAAGTCATACAATGATCACTATGGAGTAGATTCACATATTTCTATTTTACATAACGAAAGTTAGGTCTGGGGGGATGCCCCCACATTGACAATTTTGGTACTTTTTGATCAATACAAGTGTCATTAGAGTTGCCTTCCATTTAAATAAACCTTATCTTACTGACTATAGGCCCGTGACCTTCATTTTCCTAAAAAAATTACATTTGTAATCATCTTTCTCTGTCCCTTTGAAATGTAAATCTTCCACCATCCTCTTGCCAGTTTTACCCAAGAATGTTCAAGGACATGGGAGCTATTCTTCTGAAATGTTATCATCAAGAGAGATATCATCCCATCTCCAAGTCTCTTTAAGAAGGCAGGGGCCCACCTTCGTAAGGAACAATTACCAAACACAGATGGCCTAATCACATTGAGCTATCTCCCCATAACGTCATCCAGTACTTTTTCTAGGAGCTCACCCATCCTTTAAAAACTTCCCACCTTGTTTCAGCAGAGTTGAATCCAATCTATCTCCTTATTGCAACAGTCTTGACTCTTAATGCAGTAGTATTGAATAAAGTCTTCCTTGCCTATTTAGCTCTTATCAGTGCAATTTTTCTTTGACAGTTTCAAATTTATTTTCAGCTTCCCACGAACATTTTACACAATCTTTCTTCTCCTCTTTGATTCTCATAACCAAATATTTGCCTTACCGTTATATCTTTCTAGAGATTAGTTATGTGTTTCTCACCAGCTTCTTTTCTGTCCATTCCAAGAGGTCAATTTAAACAGCCTTTCATTTATGCTTGTCCCTAGCAGTCTTTTCTGCATTTTCTTTACAAAATCACTTTGAGCAACTTCACAGAATGTAATTTTGCTCAGTGTACTGTTTTTCAGTCTTTGTTTCTCTTTTTTCTTTTCCTCCTAGAATTTTCCTCCCACCGTGACCACTTAATCTTTTCCCACCCTCCACAAATGTATTTTCCATATTATTAGTCAGGCCCATCTAGTTTTTATTCTGAAATTATCCAAGTCAAATAGACAAAATGAACGAACAAACAAGAAAAACGGTTTCAAAACAGGAGTTTCCTAAAGCTTTTAGGATGCATAAAAATCTAAGCTCTACACTGCATTTACTTTTCTTATTTCAGAATAATTTTTGAGGGTAAAATCTCCAGAAATGTTCATGGGGAAAGCAGATAAATAGAGTTAATATGTGTTCAACAAGTGGGAGAGAGGGATGGGCAAAGGTTCACGCAGATGCCCTAATGCTACGATAGCAGCAGCCTTTCCTACAACAACAGGGGGTAGACAGGCTGCTTACCCTTTTCTCCCATGATGGATGCATCCTGTAAACACCTTGCATTCCTACGAGAATTCTTGGTATTCATGACATTGTTAATAATAATAATAGATTTAAGAAACCGATGAGTCCCCTGCTTCTTCCACATGAGAACAAAGCAGTCCTAATTATCTAGCACTAGGAAGTCGGTGCCAGGGTGGATTTATTTCCTTTCCAAACTAGCATATAGCATCACAATTGATTTTCTTTTTCCAATTCTAATTTTCCAGACCTATTAAAATGACTCTAAACCAAACTGCTTTGAAAGAAATAATATTGGCTTTCTCCCATTATTCCTTTCTTTTCTCCCTTGTCTCCTTTCTACTAAATCAAATTAATCTGCTTTAAAAATAGAAAAGATAAGTGATTATATAATCTTGTAAGGGAGGCAGGAAGCTGTGGGACATAAGGCACAAATGAAATGCTCGCACATCGGGCATATTTAGACAATACGCATGTCAATCCAGGTCTTTTGTGGCCCAGTACTGTGGGGATGCAGCAAATGGAAGTGGGGAGACTCCCCCATCTAAAGCCCTCAGTGATATAAAGTGCCTTCTGAGGGAGAAGAAACGCTTCCACAAGCCCAGAGAAAATATTCAGATGCCACTCTGAGCTCATGTAGTTCAGAATTACAGCCTGGAGGCACTATAGCCCCTGTGACTTAATTCTGACACAGGAGAGAAAAAGGGACTTTTTATCAGCCCAGCTGGCACTGTCATTGTGGCTTTAAAAATCTTATTTGAGTCTTGCTTTTAATTTATATGGGAAAAAAATACACAACTCAAGGAGAAAGCAATCTCATCATTTCAGGTGAACAGTGAAGCTTTATTGTAACTGACGCAGGGGCCCTTAGGCCCCTACTCCATTCTTGAAAACTCAAGCTTCAGGTGTACCCTTCCTGAAAAGATCAGACTTTGTCCAGAGAAAAGTCACTTGAGGGGAAGGATGATATTTTGGGTGAACAGAGTTATTTTCAGAAGCTACCAGCATTTGCCTTTGTAAACTATTAAGAGATAGAAGGAAGGGAAATTTTTAAAATGCATATACATATATACATGTTTTAAAATCTAATTTGGGGTCACAGCTGTAATCACAAAAGCTTCAGATTGTGTGTCATGCTGGAATAATGTCGTGTTAGTGAATGTAAAGCATTCAGCATTACTTTACGCCTCATTGCATCCTAAGTGCGATGCTATTTCAATACAACACCTACCACTTTTAGGTCTTTATGCTTAAGTATGTCTTGCTGGATGAAATCAAGCTACAAATTGCATGAAATTGGGTCCTCCTGGTGGATTCTACTGCTATCGGCTCCCAAACCCAATTGTTTTCTAAGTCCAATTCCATGAATTCAGATTTCAAATTATCATGATTTCTTGCACTGAAAAATAAATACAAAAGATCAACTTGCTGCAGAGATGAAAAGCAGGGTTTTTTTCGCCACAAAAATAAAGTGAACTTTTGTTCACACAGGCTCGGAAACGGAGCAAGAAGTACTAGAGAAAACACAATTCACAGAAATGTGAGACATAACGTATCCATCGCTTAGGCAAAAAAGGTGCCTCGTTCAAACGATTCCATCCAAAATACTTCACAGAAAAACTGCTCTGTGTTCAGTTTCCTTTGATCCTTGTATGATAGCTCAAGTCATTCCACTTCCAGCCACATTTGTGGTTGCAACACATTTGCCTGTTTTTAAAGACAATATTCAGATAACAGTGTACTTCCACCTGGCAGTTAAAGATGCATTTGAAAAGATGACTGTGTCCTTTAAGTCTGACCAATCCACCTTCAGAGGATTTATGTTTCACTAAATCATGCAAAGCATGGTGAGATGGGGTACAGATTTTTAGTGTAGCAAAGAGAATTAGAATTGAACCTAATTGGAAGTGAGTCTCAGTTTCAAACGGCAATTATTACTGCTGATTTTGAAGATGCTTAAATTAATTCTCCCGAATCCTTTTCACTGTAGAAACAAAAGGGTCTTCAAAAAAGTAGTATATTTTGGCTAGAAATACTTTTGGAGGATAATTCCAATAAAAAATTGCTAAAAACAGTCACAAGTTTTTATTCTACACACACATTTCAGTTATGCTAAGTGATAGCTATATTTTCAAAGAAAAAAAGAGCTAACTAAAGAAAAATATTGTACTATCCAAGGGTGGGTATTTTAATAACTTATACAAACTATGCTGGATTCTAGATATCAAAAATAATTCAACTTGCCAATAGCTACCTTAAGGGAAAATATAGACTGAAATATGACATTATAACTGGATGCATTTGTTTTGTTTTCAATGGAAGACAAAGTATATTGATAATGTAGTGGGAAAAAGTATTCTGGTGAATGACAGGAGCATGATGTAGACATTATCCTGTCTCAGGTCAGGCATTAGGATTCTCTGACATAGGCCTCAGCCCTTCTAGGAGAACATAATAATTCGGACCACGCAATTTTGGGAAAACCAGACTGAATTAAACTAGAGGAAGAAGCAGTGTCATCACCACCAGATAAAGACAACTTATAAGTAATAATACCACCTATTGTTTTGAAGCAGTGAAGAAGTAAAATGGGGAGGAAAGCCACAGGCAGTAGTATTTCAGAGGGCGGTAAGCAGGCACTGACAAAACACAGTTCTCCCCTACCCCCACGCCAAAAAGCAATCCCAGTGATGTTGGGGATTATGGGGGTAGTTTATGATTCTTCCTTGTATGCACTTCTAATTTCTGTTCACAGACTATGCCTAGCTGTGTAGCTATTCTCCTTGATTTTTGGTCAGTAATGCAGGGGCTAGTCCCATGCCTATCTTCCCTTATACTTACTTACCTCAGTCACTGCTGCCAAGCCCTTTACCTAGAATCCTCCACAACTAAATGAAGTAATAGGTCTTGATGACTTTACCTACTGATTTAATTTACTTATCCAGATGACTAGCATGGTCTGTTGACTCCCTATGCCCAACTCTCAAATCCCCTAAAAAATAACTTGGGAAAATTATAGATGTGAGAGGGAATCACAATTGGGGGGGGGCAGAGGAGAGAAACATATGTATTTCTTTCTGTGGACAGTTTGTACATACAGTCAATCCTCATTATTTGCTGGTGGATTCTGTATTTGCAAATTTCCCTACTTGTTGAAATGTATTTGTAATCTCCCACATCAATACTTGCAGCATGCACACAATAATTTGTGCTTATGGGTAATGGAGTGAAATATATGAGTCTCATGATGGGCTGAGTCCAATAAGGTGATATTCTGCCTTCCTGTTTCAGCTCTCATACTGCAAACAAGTGTCCATTGTGTAATCTTTTTAGTGCCGCTGTTTCCGTATTTTTGTGCTTTTGTTGGTGATTTAACTGTTTTAATATGGCCACTCAATTTAGTGTTAAAGTACTTGCTGTCTAGCATTCCTAAGGGCAGGCAGGCTATGATCTGCCTTACAGAGATTGGCTATTTTCAGGTATGATACAGGCTATCTATAATTAAATAATAAAAACAGTGGATGCCAAAATTTGTGAAATGCAACCAAAAGATAAAAAAGAAGATGGATTCAAAAGTAATAGCTTCAAATAGGTACAAACAGAAATTAGATTGAAACTAGTATTCCATAATTTGAAGGAAACTTTAAACCAGTGACACAGACATGCTCTGAATAAATGGAAAGGAATTGTACTTTTTGACCAGGACAACATAATTTTATAAAATGTCAATTCTAATTAATATATAAATTTGGTGCAATCCCATTTTTAGCTAGATGTTTTGATAAATACACTTAAATATACACAGAAAATAAACATAACAAATATCTCTCAGATAAACATAAAAAAAAATAAATAAATAAAGAAGGGGCACTTTTCTAACCAGATACGGCATTAGTGTAAGAACAGATAAATGGATTAAGAGAGAGTACTCAGAGTTAAATGTGCAACTGGGAATTTAATATATGATTTAACCCAAAATGGAAAGGGTGATTTGTTCCTACATGGTGTGGGGGATAGTGGTTCATTTTGTGGAGTACAAAACTGGCCCACAACATTGCATGCCAAGTTGAACTCTAAATCAATTAAAAACCTATCAATTTAATGGGAAAAATATAGAAAAATATCAATGGGAATGAGATGGATAAAGAGGTACACCTTAAACACAGTATTAAAAATATAAATCCCAAGCCAAATTAATTATGAATGGATAAAAATAAAAAAAATATATGATACATTGAGGGAAGATATCTGCAATGTTTAAAAACAGTAAATATTTAATTTTTTAAAAGAATTCCCTTAAGCCAGGGGCACCTGGGTGACGCAGTTGGTTGAGCATCTGAATTTGGCTCAGGTCCTAATCTCATGGTTTGAGAGTTCAAGCCCTGCATCAGGATCGCTGCTGTAAGCATGGAGCTCACTTTGGATCCTTTGTCCCCCTCTCTCTGCCCCTCTCCTGTGCACGCACTCTCTCTCTCTCTCAAAATAAATACAACATTAAAAAAAGAAAGGCTCTTAAAAATGTTTCCTTAAGCCAACAAGAAAAAGATGGAACTTCAGTGAAAAAATACAAAGGAAATGAATCAGCAGTCTATAGAAGAGGAAATTAAAAGTAAAACCACAAACAAAGGAAAATCCTCAAAGTCATTAGCAACTAGAAAATGAAAATTAAAACAAATATAATTCAACAAGTCATCTCTTTCCAACTGGTAAAAACTAGAAACCTAGAAAACACCAAATGTAGGTGAGAATGTGAAGGTTCATTCGGAAGAGCAATCTGACTTTATTTAGTCAAATTCAGTATATTCACACACCCTGGTACAGAAATTTCCAAATTCATATACAGGGTTGAGGAAGTTCATCACACTATTATTTGCTATGTCAGGGCTTTAGAGACAGTCAGCATATTCATCACTGAGAAGACAGTTTAATGTGGATGAATGCACACTCTAAAGTCCTTTGTAGCAGTTAGGAGCAACAGACTAAATATACACCTACCTGCATAGATCTTTTAAAAACCAGTACTAAGAAAAAAAAGCATACACAATATCATACCCCTACATTAAAAATGCATGCAAGACAAAACAATACACACTTGAAAAGACCAATGGTGACAAGGTCCTATGACCTGGAGAATATAATTCATGTGATGCTCTGCAACTGATTTAAACATAGTTAAGTAATTTAAAAATTATACCAGAAACAATATCATGATAGACCTCGGTCCCCTTAAGATATGACGTTTTAGTGAGCCAGACAGTTCTTGATAAAAGAACGTGTGGTCAGAGAAAATCCCTCATTATGTTTCTCACAGATCAGACTCTAACGGAAGTATTTAGTTTTGAGGCTCTCACTTTACTCAGAACCTTGATGAATGGAAAGCACATCTTGTTTAAAGAGCTTGGTGGCTGAGAGGACTGCAAATTACCTAATATGAAGGACAGGGAGGTAAAGTAGAACCATTTCACCTCAAAGCACAGAGCATACATATGTCTCTCTTCATTGAATTTATGAGCTCTCACGTAGAAGAGAGACAAGACATTGCAATAGCACTTGAGGTCAGGGTGGTAAAAGCAACTGGTGTTCCCCACAAATAAGTAGATACAGGGTAAGAACAAAAAGGAAATTTTTATCAGTGAAAGAAATCGAAAATGGGCATCATTACAGAATGAGTTCCTTGCCTGGCATTTTTCAAGCAAAAGTAGACATCATGTGTCAGGAATGCAGAGAGAGTCCTGCCTTTGAAGGGAATGCAAAGGAGCCTGTAATGTCCCTTCTGCCTTTTAAAATTTTGTAAGTCTGAAGACCTTAAAAGTCTCAGTGAAAAGAAAAAATTAAATTTTAAGCAGTTTGTTTTCTTTTGCTCAATTTTGGATCAAGCAATGACTCGTGGCTAAAAAAGCTATTGAATTTTTTAAAAACTGAGAATAGATGGAAGGTTTTCTTTCTCTCTGGACTATTTGTAATGATGGTGTGTCATCCTTTTTCAACATTCCCAGTGAAGTTAGTAAGGAGACACTTTGATGGTTCCAAGTATTTACTCATACAGCAATTTATTCTCATACCTATGATTAGAAGATTTTCACAGCCATGATCATGTACCACAGACATCTGCTTTGCCCCACTGGGTTGGGAAGAACAACCCTAGGGTGTGAAATATTTACAGACGGAAACTCCCCATATCATCCTATGATTCTGGTTTCCATAAAGTTAGCCTTGAACATTACAGGATGAGTTCCCTCAGAAACTTTATCATTGCTTGCCTCAATGGCATTTGAACTATCCCAGTGGTAATATACCAGCACACTGTGCCTGAAAGACAGGTTTAGTTCGTTTTCTCCCTTCTTTCTAAGTCTTACTCCTATTTTCTTTTTCCTTCCCTCAACCAAATTCAAACTGCCTTACGTAGATAAATCACTGTTGGAAATAATAATAATAGGACTGAAATGGCAAAGTGTAAAACTTGATTTTTGAAAGAAAAAATAATGGCGAACTTTATGTCTCAATCCTGGACACTCCCTAGAAAGTATGCTAAACAAGTCTTACTTAATATTAATGTGATTCTCTAGTGAAACTATAACTCAAGACTGGAGACCTTCCTTCTTCATTTACTGGTCATTCAAAAACAGTGGATTACACTTAGTTCTTTTTCACTGCAGGTATAACATTCTTGCTCATATAATGGCACTTCCCATTTTCCAAACTTAATGAAAGGATCAGAAACCTATCTGCTAAGGATTATGAGAAGAAGAAGAAAATAATGATATCACTAAAATCAGATTCATAATATTATATGCCTAAGCTATGTGCATACTTTGGTGAACTCAGAGTTGTTCCAGCAGGTAACCGGCAGAAACTCTGCCGATGATCAGGGGTCAGCAAACAGTACATCTCAGGCCAAATCCAACCTATCATCTGTTTCAGTAAGTATTATTGGAACATAACCATGCCCATTGGTTTATACACCACCTAATGTTTTCGCACTACAAAGTTATTAAGTAGTTATACCTGTGACAATATGTCCTGTAAAGTGTAACATATTTAATATATCACTGGAGAAAAACGTTGTTGTCCTGTGGGCTGTAGATCCTCTGAAGTTCTGTGAAGCAGACTTTGAGATTCTGAGTTAAACCTCAGATAATAAGCTTGAGTAAATACAGGTGCCACTAAGCTTGATGGAGAATAAAGACACCATTGCAGGAGGGGGAGCTCATCTAAAGGAAAAGTATTAATTAGGATTCTATTAACTAATTCATTCAAGACACACGTTTCAAGGCCTACTATGTGTTACTCACCTTGCCAGGCCCTGGGGACATAAATGAGAAACAAGAGATAATTCCTATCCTCCTAGATCCTAGTATAGAATTCCCACAGTAAATCAACTTTGAAATGCATATGAAACCGCTAACTGTAATGAGTGCTATTACTTACCACACGGTGTTGGGAAAAATAAAAGCTAGCAGGTTTAAGGTGGACATCTGCTTTATTTTTCCTGAATTCATTTCTCCCTCCTGGTCATGGTGATCCCGTTTCTTTAGGGCATTATGTCTCCCCAATCTAAAGTGGGATTTCTAGAGAGGCTTGCAAGACCACCCTTCTCCTACCCACAGGGTTGGAAACGTGACACCAGTCTAGTTAAATGGAGTAGCCCATGTTCCCAGATACAGTGATTGGTACGGAATAGTTCCATAATTCAAGCCTAACCAATCACAACCCTTCCTTAGTATTTATTCATAGCAGAGGAGGGAAGTTATCTTTCTTCTTTTATATTCGGTCATAATGCAGTAAAGATATCAGCCCAAAGTTGCCAGAAGTCTTATTCTCTTTCATGTGAACTTGTAGAGAGACGTGGATAGAATATATATACATTATTAGAGAGACAGAGACAGAGAGAGACAGAGGGTAAACTTACAGCTTTTGAGATCCTGTATTCAATTGTCCTTGGAGGCAAAGATAAACCACAAATAATCAGAAAAATGGGTTTCCCATGCAAGAGCGCAGGATAAGCTTGCCCAGATACTCATAAAAACAGAGCAGTTGTTCTAAGATTGGTGATATTTTGAAAGCAGAAAAAGGACAAAGAGCTGCTGAGGGTATTTGCCAACAGTAAGTGAAAACAAGTACAGTGTATGTGTGTTTGTGTGTCGGGCGATAGATATCAGCGGATAGGTATATAAGAAAAGGAGTGGCTCAGTTGGCTGGATGGCTCAGTTGGCTGAGCATCTGACTTCAGCTCAGGTCATGATCTTGCGGTTCGTGAGTTTGAGCCCCCCGTCAGGCTCTGTGGTGACAGCTCGGAGCCTGGAGCCTGCTTTGGATTTTGTGTCTCCCTCCCTCTCTGCCCCTCCCCTGCTCACACTCTGTCTCTCTGTATGTCTATCTCTCAAAAATAAACATTAAAAAAAATTTTAAAAAAAAGAAAAGGAGAAGGGAAGTGAAATGTAATAAAAATTCAAGTAGTAGTTAAGTGGAACTGCCTTTTGACAAGACAATGTCAGGTATCACTTAGAAATTAAAGATCATATGCCTACAAGTGAGTATTTCTATTACTGGGCACCCTTGGATCCTAGGACCCCTCACTGCTTTGTTTCCCTTATACTTTTTCAACAGTTTTCCAGTCTTCTTTGTAAACTAAGTCTCTTGTATGCAGCCACTTAATGTCGGAATTCCTCAGACTGGGTCCCAAGTGCCCATGCTCCCATTCAGTAAATTTTCCCCTATCTACAATGTTAATTAATCAGTTTATTGAGATCTCCAAAACTCAGACCTTTATTTCAGAACACTTTCCCAAATTCCAGGCACATCCCTCCATTACCGCACCAACATTTTCTCTTGTAAGTCTTAAATGAACTTCAAACTCATCAGATAAATCAAGGACTTATTCAATAAATGAATGCCTCATCTAAAATTTTAGTTCTTCCTAACCCAGTAAATGGCACCAACATGGTTCATGCCACAAAATCATTTTTTTTTAAATGCTTTCTCCTACATTCCCAACATTCAATCTACTACAAATCCTGTCAACTTAAAAGAGCGGTTCTTGAAGTGTAATCCCAGTAGCATAAACATCACCTGGAAACTTGTTAGAAATGTAAATTCTCAGAGTCCACTCTAGATCTTATACATCAGAAACTGGCTTTAAGGCCCAGCAATAATTAAGTCATGCTGAAGTTTGAGAATTCCTGATTTACCTTTTCAAACAACTCTGGAATTGTTTAACTTTTCTCAATCTCACTGCCCTCTACTTAGACAAAATATCACTAACCCTAGTCAGGACTTCACAGTATACTCCTAACTGATGTCCATAAATGTATATACTAGCTTCACTGCGTTTCATTTTTCACAGAGAAAACTGTCCATGCTTCCTCCATTTTAATTAATTACGTGATTCATTCATTCATTCATTCATTCACTTATTCATTCAGTCTTCATCCAATTCATTCATTCATTAAATATCTATTTAGCATCTACTACATGGCACACATGATGTTCAGTTCTTGGAGTTCAGAGACAATACAGATAAGAGACTTGCCTTTACTAAGTTCCTTGTCTGCTTGAAGATGGTAAACTGGTGCTAAGAGCTAAGTGGACAAATGTTCTGAGGTAAACAAACCATCTGCAGTATAATTGTGTGTGGGGGGTGCATCTTTACTTAGAATAATGAGAAAGGGTCTCAGAAAGAAGGGACCAGCTCTGTGAACAATAAGGAAAGAAAGATAGGAAAACAGGTGCAAATGTCCCAAGGCAGCTTAAAACCTGATGGTAATGAACCACTAAAAGGCCAATGGAGCTGGTAAGAAGGAAAGCCAGGGGGGAGGGGGAATGGAAGAGAGATGAGATGACACTGGAGAGCATAGTAGGGCCAGATCACGAGGGCCTCCTAAATCAGTGTAAGCAGTTTAGATTTTATTCTAAAGGCAACAGCTCAATTACACTAGCTGTTCTTCAAGAGAACAGGCATGGAGAAAGCAAGAGGAGTAATGGATGGCTCAAGTGAAATCCAAGGTCAGAACACCGAAAAACAGTTTTATTGGGTCAGCACATCAATTCAGGCATATTAAGAATCTGGAAGGCTTTTGTGGGCTAACCTGCTGAAGTTACCACACTATCTAATTTCGTTTCTATAGTAGAATACATCCAAAAATTGAAAAAAAATAAGAAAAAATTTTAGAATCACAATGCATTAAGTTGGGGACCATCCCAGTAATTCTAGGCATATTTACAATTATATTACATCATATCAAAATTGTTACCTCTGAAGTTAAAAGTTAAACATCTCTCTAAGTGCTTTTTAAACCCGTGATCTTCTATCATTCAAAGAATCAATTACTGATGGTTTTCAATTTCACTGTTGGCTCGGACATGCCAGCCACATATTGTTCTTATTTATATTTTATTCTAAGCTTTATTTAGCTCTTTCCTTGTTCTCTTTATTTAAATGTGAATATGCTCAGCAGGCAGGTGGTTATATTTGTCAAGCCTCCCCCTGGTTTTCTAGAAATAAATAAATAGCTCTTATATGATGGAAAAATAAATTGTATAAATTAATTAACCCAATATTTTCCTCCTACAAATGTCCTTTCCCAGATTTTCTGCCTACTTGTTGGGTACATTTTTTGCTTACTGGAAAGGGAACCGAAAGGCATAAAAGATATACACCCCTGGTGACTGGTGTCATTTACAGATCTCTAGGTCAATCTGTAGCACACGGTCCCGTTTTCCTGTACAGGCTGAAGGAACCGGATTACAGACTAAATTCTCACATGGGCAAAGCTCTGGCTTCAACTCACTCCAAGTGACTGGCAAAGCCATCAGAGAGTGCCACATTCCACAAACAAGCATGCTCAATAGTCATTCTCTAACTTGCTTGCAGCTATTTCAGCTGCAGCATTGTTTCCAACTCAGGAAATGTTTTCCAATGCAAGAGAAGAAAAAAAAAAGATATTTTTAACAACTCTGTACAGAGAAACCTTAAACTTTGTTCTGCTCCTGATGTCAAAGCAGATTGCCCAACTAATGAGGGCCCTAAGTTCTCAGTTCAGAGCCCTAAGTTTCCCTGAAGACTGTGCCTTGACCTTGTTTACAATCAGCTCAGTCTATGAAGATATTCTAATTATCGACTTAATTCTCTGCTAAATTTCCTCACTCAGACCTGAATGGTTGGTCTCTCTTTAAAATCATATGTAATCAGTACACCACAGAGGTTAAAATTTGGGTCTCTGTGGGTTATGCACAAGGGTCTAAAGCCTGGCTTCTGTGTAACTTTAGGCAACATACTTGGCCTCTCTGGGCTGCAGTGCCAGATAAAATACAGCATGTCCAGTTAAGTGAATTTCAAATTAACAATAAATGTTTTTAGTATAAGTATATCCTATGCCACATTTGGCAAACCTCAATGTGGCAACCCTACTTTGGGCCTCAGTCTTCTTAAGGATACAAGTAATACAAATAATGGGGGAATTGTGAAGATTACATAAATTAATCCAGTTAAAGCATTTGTTATAATGCCTGGCACATGGTAAGTTCTCACTAATTCTTGGCTGCTGTGTTGCTGTTGTTATCTTGTTCACTAAGAAGTAAAGGAAAGCAACACGTTAATGTCTAGATAGAATTTCCTGCATTCTGGGCAAAAGAAACGTAAATATTGGGAGGAGACAAACTCATTCAATGCAGACTTTATTAGATGCAAACATGGGCCAAAGGCTACATGTTCTCAGTTAGTGATACAACCCATGTGCTCTAGCTGTTTCCACACCCACTTTCAGAGAAAGAAACTGGGACTCTCAGAAGTTACATACCTTGCTCTAAGATACATGGGTAGTAGCTGGCAAAGCTGGACTTTGTTTTATGAGACTCCCAACACACAGGCTCTTTTCTCTACTATAACCGTTGGCCCAAAATAAAAGTGTGTTATTATTCAAAAAAAGACACAAACCACCTTTGAATTTAAATTAAAAACTCAGACAAATTCCTATTAGTAAATATCAATATGAGAAAGATAATGAGAATTAAGTATGCAACTTTTTATAAAGGTACAACTCACCATCATGTCATTTGTGACTTATCTCGCAATGACCCCCATCAAAGTGGCAGTTTTAGTTACCCTATTTCCACAAATGAGGCAGTGAAATTCAGGAACCAGATGTCTCCCCCATTAACATGCAGCTGTAAGTGTTGAAGTCAGGACTAAAACCCAATGTACTAGGGTGGCCATGACAAAATACTACAGACTGGAGCCTTAGACAACAGAAACTTATTTTCTCACAGTTCTGGAGACTGAAATTCCAAGATCAAGATGACAGCTGGTTATATTTCTCCTGAGGCCTCTACTTGGGGTGCAGGTGGCTGCCATTTAATTGTGTCCTCACAGCGTTTTCTCGTGTGTATATAGCCCTAGTGTCTCTTCCACTTCTTACAAGGACATCAGTCATATTCGATTAAGGCCCCACCCTTGTGACCTAATTTAACCTATATTACTTCTTTAAAGACCCCGCATCCAAATATAGTCACAGTGTGGATCTGATTTCAACATATGAGTTCAGTTCATTGATACTAGGCTTTCTCATTTTGGCACTATCTGTATTGTTAGTCAAGTTGCTTTGCTGGGAGTACTTTAACAATTGTTATGTTTTTGAACGTTTATTTATTTTGAAAGACAGTCCATTCTATTATTTTTGATGGTGAAAGAAATATACAAAGTGTGATACCAGATACATTGATAAAGATCAACAAATATTTGAAAAAGTTTAAGAATTTTCAAAATACAGTAACTCACATACAGACACTTGGGGTTTACTCCACCATAATATTGTAACAATATGAGAGGAAAGCCTAATCCTAGCTAATATAATAACCTCAAAGGCCAAGAAGTATCAGGAATTGAAAATCCCTTCTACATGTGTACAAGGAGGAGACAATGATGGGCAATCCCTTATCCTAATACCTCCAAATTTGAAACTTTCTTTTTTTAAAAAAATTTTAACGTTTATTTATTTTTGAGAGAGAGAGAGCATGAGCAGAGGAGGGGCAAAGAGAGAGGGAGACACAGAGCCCGACTTGGGGCTCAAACTCACAAACTGAAATCACAACCTGAGCCGAAGTCAGATGCTTAACCTAAGCCTGAGCCACCAGGAGCCCCAAAACTTTCTAAAGTGCAGGCAAGACTCTATGGGTCAAATCAACCTTCACATACCTACACATACCAGATTAGATTAATAGCTGCTTATGCTGAATGAGTCAATGGATGATTCACTGGACTACCGCTTACTCTTGGAATCAGGTGGATTCTGTGACAGTCTGATTTGTTTGCATTTAGCAACAGTGTGAACCAAGTAAAGGAAGCTATTATGGTAGCAGCTGGAGAAGAAATCTGTAGAGAGATGCAAGAAAATCTTTCAACACTTAGTGAACGTAGGTAGAGAGCATTTAATATGGACATCACTATAAATGATTTGAGCTTCAATATTGGTTTTTAAAAACACAGTCTGCACTGTGGTATTTTTATAGTCAGTGTCAAGCACAGTCGTTTTTAGTTACAGCTTGCATAACAGTTCAAGATAAATCAAAGTGAACTGTTCTGAAGAAAAAAAAATAGCACATATTTGCTAGTACTGTAATCACTGCTCTGGCCAAAGGCTACTTTGCACTGTGTCTACATAACACTCATTCGACAAATATTTATTAAGTGTTGATTATTTGCCAAATACTGTCCTAGGTGCTGGGAATATATCAATGAATAAAACACAGTCCCAACATGCACTATGTCTATAGCATCTTCTAGGCAGAAAAGCAATGGCAATAGAGGGTGGTAAGTGCTACGTGACATCAGAATTGCATACTCTGTGTTCTGGAGAAGAAGGCAGCATCTGCGCTCCTCTTGGCTAGGAGACTGAGGGTAAGTTTTCAGGAGGAGAGGATGTCTGAAGTTCAGATCAAGGGCCAAGAAAGAGTTGCCAGAGGGAAACTTCTGAGACAAGGGCTAAGTATCTTCAGTGTACTGAAGGTCAAAGTAAAACACAGCAGGGGGAAGCCATTTAGCATGATTGGAAAAAAAGAGTGGAAAGCAGGGAGAGTTGAGAGACAAAGCTGAAAAAATTTTTAAGAGGATGTGCACAAAATGAAGAGGAGTTTGTATTTCACTCCGATTCACTCTGGGTGTACTATGCAAAAATGGATGTAGTGGGAAGACCAGATGGGGCTGATGCAATAATGGAAACATAAGGTTATGGTAGCCTGAACAAAAATATTAAGTGGACCAATCTGATACGTTTTGAAGAGGTAATACTGACAAAATAGGTGACTGAACGTGGAAAGTGAGGAAGATAAAGAACTACATATATTGCCAGTTTTCTAGATTAGGCAATTTATGAATCACAGTGTCATTAACTAAGAACAAGGAACCAGTGGGAAGAAAAATGGTCAGTGGTATGTGTGAAATACTCTCTGACTTTGTTTATTCAAACAATCTTTACTGGACGCCTACTCTGTGCTTAGAATTGTGGTAAACACTGGATGTAGTGGTAAACAATACGAATGAATCCCTGTAGCTTACCGTCTAGCAATTTCCATAACTGGGTGGCAAGATCTAGAAGGCGAGTGAGTGGCTCATTATACGGGTTTAGTGGTTTTTAGTACCAGGGTGATATCTGACACCATTGAAGAGGACAGAACATCCTCTGAAGAAGGAAAGAAGAAAAGAGGTTTAAATTTTACAGGGCCACTATGCATGATGGACAAATAGATGATATGAAGCCTTCAGTAAAAAAACGATAAGTGGTCAGGGACATCTGAGGAGTACCAGAAGAGAATATTGGCTACCTGGCAGATTAGTGTACAGAGTCAATCCAGGTTGCTATGGTACAAAAGCATATAGTTTTTTCTCAATTATTTGATGCCTATCCTCTTCCCATTGAGCTTCATAAATAAGGCTACATTTAATACTAGGTAGCAGGAATAGAGATATGGACAAATAATCCAAAAGAAATATAGAGAAACATGAGAGGAAAAATTCTTTCCTCTCATGGTATAACAAAAAGAATGCTTTTTCCCCCCCAGAAGGAAACTGAATTCCAGCCCTACACATGATTATGCAACCAAATAATGGTACAATAAATCCATCAAACTACTAATTCCTCTACAATTTTATATTTTACGGTTTTTTGTTTCTGTCTCAAACATTTCTAAATAGAAATTCTCTTAGGCTATTTATAATATTGATGAGGCAAAATTTTATTAGTGCTATGTGTCAGACAGTAAGTGACCCACATGCATTTATTTTAATTCAGTCATTCCAATAATCTTTTGAGATAGTTTAAGAAACTAGGGTTTGGGAAAGTGGAGTAACTTGCCAAAGATCCCATGACAATTAAATTAGTGGCAGCTGGGCTTGAACCAAGATACGCCTGACTCCAAATATGTGTTACAAGTGGATTTATTCTGTACCAATACCTCTATGGAGATAAAAAAAAAAATGCTTTGGGGTTTGCCATTCAAAAGGGAAGATCTGCATTATGCTCAGAATCAATTTTAATCTTGTTATAAAACCAAATAATGTATTATTACACATCATTCATTAAAATTACATAATGCCCTCATCCTGATCAACAGATAACCTCCATAAATGTGAAAACAACTTCATACAGTATTTTTCTCCTATCAATTTTTTAAAGAGCTAATTTATTCATGAGCAAAAAATGAATAAAAGCACCTCCTTACCAGGAGATCATATTGTTAACATGAATCATTGTTTGCCTGATGGAGCTAGACAGTGTCTACTGGGATTGTATTTTATTTTATAGGCAACTGCCAATCATGGAGGAAAAGTTACATGTTAAAAAAAAAAAAGTGGTCATTGATCACTGGGTGTCAATTCTCTTTTTGGGGAATACCAGTACTTTCTTTGCTTCCCTTAAATCACTTAGATTTACCTCTCAGTGTCTTTATTATTCTATCCTCCTCTATATAGCATGGAGTCCTAATAACACTTCCTCCTAGAGGTATCTGTGTCCCCCTCCCAATAGGATATGAAGTCCTAACCCTACTACCTCAAAATGCAACCCTATTTGGAAATGAAGTAGTTGCAGATGTAAATAGTTAGGTTAAAATGAGGTCATTAGGGTGGGCTCCTAATCCAACAAGACTGGTGTCCTTATAAGAAGACAGCCAGAGCACCTGGGTGGCTCCGTGGATTAAGTGTCTGACTTCGGCCCAGGTCATGATCTCACAGTTAGTGAGTTTGAGCCCTGCATCAGGCTCTGTGCTGATGGCTCAGAACCTGGAGGCTGCTTCGGATTCTGTGTCTCCCTCTCTCTCTCTGCCCCTTTCCCACTCATGTTCTGTCTCTCTCTCCGTCAAAAATAAACGTTAAAAAAAAAAAAAGAAGAAGAAGAAGACAGCCACAGAAGAAGCCATGTCGAATTGTGCCGATGTAAGGCAAGAAACTCCAAAGACTGCCAGTCATCCACAGAGGCTAAGAGAAAGGGATGCAAGTGATTCCTCCCTAGAGCCTTCAGAGGTAGCATGGTCCTGGTGCACCTTGATTTCAGAATTTTAGCCTCCAGAATTGTGAGATAATAGGTTTCTGTTGTTTTAAGCCACCAATTTGTGGTATTTT
The DNA here is from genome assembly GCF_018350215.1 of Panthera leo. Lineage (NCBI taxonomy): Eukaryota > Metazoa > Chordata > Mammalia > Carnivora > Felidae > Panthera > Panthera leo. Next base: position 151,887,953 of record NC_056679.1, read on the forward strand.
GTTACAACTGTTCCAGGAAACCATTTATGGGAAACCATTTTTTCCCACTGTGTTTGCCATCATAGCCAACTTTGCAGCACTGAATACTCTTGGACAATTTAAAGTTAATAGATTCATAGAAATGCTAAGAGGTTGAAGGGGAACTCCAGGTCATGTGGTCCAATCTCCTATACCCTAAGCATTTCTTTTGGAAGCATTCTTGACAGATGATTATAAAACCCAACTCTGACTGGTTTAAGCAAAAAAGTAATGAATTCACATAACATAACAGTCCATGAATGGTATCAATTTTGGAAGTAGCTGGATAAAGAAATCAAAATATAGCACTAAATAAATCTCTTACCTTTCCTTCTTCAAGGCGGGCTCTAATGACCATGACCTTCATCCTGTCTGGTAGAACACAGAGATGAAGAAATGTCAGGCATTATAGAATCAACCAAATAAGAAGAAAATCCTCAGTGTCTTGGCAAAATGCATGAATTTAATAAATAGTCAATTTGGTGGGGTTACACACTCACTTTTTAAATAATCACGGCTACTTCAAGGAACAGAAAATCTACACCTAAAGCACATAGAAGTGTTAATGCCCCTAAACTGAGAAAAGAGGTGGAACTTGACAGAAAGTTCTGGGTGCTCTAGACATTGTAAGGGCGACATTGTTGGGCAGGGAGCCAACTGATATCCACTAGATAAAAACAAATTCAATTAAAGTATGCAGCTACATATATGTAGGAAAATATTTATTCCTCCTCAGCTACTTGAGAAAGTTTCATAAGAACAGTTTTCCTCCTAGGTCTGAAACAACAGAGAAGGTACAAGTTATCTACACAGATATACAAAATGACTGGAGTATCATAAATTAAGTGCAAAGCCTGAATGAGGTGATAGTTTTAAGATATGAAGAGTAGGAATTAGTAGGAAGTAAGGATGGAAAGAGGGGTCTGTGGCAGGCTGGCAAAGGCCAGGAATGCCGCTGGGAGCAGTGCTACCTTTACAGTCAGAGCCATCAAGGTTCAGACCAAGACTGGCTAAGATTGGTTCTCAAAGAGTGACTTGAGGGATATATTGAAGAAGAAAGTGATTGGAGATCACCAATGACCATTTAAAGTAAAAACGAAGACATGGATTAGGACTAAGGAGGTGCCAATGGAGCATCAACTTGGCACTCTGCAGGGTTTGATGGCAGATGAGGGAATAGTGACAAGTACCTCTGAAATGTCTTTAGTAATCAATGGGAGAAGACAGCGCCTTTAACCAAAGCAGGAGCTGATTTAAGAAATAAGAAAACAGTGAAAAAGAGATAATGAGTTCAGTTTTGGACACAACTGACTTGATGGTATTTAAATATATTCATGTTAAGATATAAAAAAAATGCAGTTAGAAATATATGTCTGAAATTCCTGAGAAATCCAGAGATTCAAATGTTAGAGTTCTTTTGCAGGCCAGCACGTAACTTGAAGTGAGAACAGTCCAAAAGGCAAACTAAACGGATCTTTAATTCCTCCTTTGCCACAAAGCATAAAAATCCTTCACTGAATTTATTTCACTGAAAATTTCCCCCAACTCAGGGTGCTCTACATTTTTGTCTTTTGTGTCATTCTTTGTTTTTAGACCCCCAACCTCCTTGGGGTAAGGACTTTGTCATTAATTTAGCACAGCTGAATATATTACATGGTGCCATGTGTATTTATAGAAGTTTGCTAAGTAATGATGATTCAGATTTGGTAATCAGCACTTGAGATGATCATATGGTTATGCAGATCAACACTTACTATGCAAAAATCATTTCCTATAGGGGCAGATGTGCTGGTCTCCCTCTGGTAAATTTTTAGATCAGTAAATTTCTTGCACTCTGAAAGTCAATTTAGGATTATGCCTTTGATTGTCGTCTTGTTGGCTAAGGGAACCAAGACTGCAGTATCTTTCTATGATGCTAAGCTGCTGAAGGTAAATAATGCTGATGGATTTAACAGCAATTAATTCTAATAATTTAAATGCGGTAAAATAATTTATTGATCTAATAGCATAGTGATTTCACTTCTCCAAGTCAAAAAAAAATAGTGGCTGAAACACTTTAAAATATTTAGTATCTAGTCGTACAAATGCAGTTCCTATGTTAAGGCATATTGAGATTCCGTTTGAAATTGGAAAAAAAGAATTTTTGTTACATTTTTTGGAATATGACAAATGTTTCCAGATTTCAGATTTTAACTTCTCTCTAAAAATAAAAGGGGGAGTGTTTCATAATCTCTTTCTTTCAAAATTCCAGAAACATCTGAACTGTTATTTTAAAAATATTGGTAAAGACTCTGAATTAATTTATTCAGACTCTATTAAATAGTTTTTCTATCAACCTAAGATAGGTGGATACTGATCCAAATGAGTAAGAAAGCGAGAGTGGTATGTAGTAGTAAAGGGGGAAAAAAAGGAAAGGTGGGAGAGAGAGAGAAATTTGGAGAAATGGAGTTTTTATTCTAGAATACTGAGATGCAACTGTGACAAAGTAAATTACGTTAGAAGCAAGTCTCAGGTAATACAATTTTCTTTTTTTTATTTTTATATATCTAGAGAGAAAGCGTGTGAATGGGGGAAAGGCACAGGGGGAGGGAGACAGAGAGCGAGAATCTGAAGCAGGCTCCATGTTCAGCATTACCCCAATGCAGGGCTCAATTCCACGACCCTGACATCAAAATCAAGACTCTGATGCCCAACCCACTAAACCACCCAGGTACCCCTGTAAGGGAATTTTCATGATTAAATTTTTCAACATGCTTTGAAGTGAGATTTTGCCATAATTTCACACCTGACCTCTCAGAAGTTAACCATTCCTGCTTATTTGTCACAATCATCAGTACCAGCTGACTAAAATCTTAGTGGTATCTATGGATATGAAGTTGATAGACAACGCTAGCCTGATTTTTTAAAACTAGTAATTAAGTGACATTATATCACTCATCCCCCAAAACAACCTCAATAATAACACAAATGTGTTCAAGTATCCAATTATATTCCAGGGTGAATGTAAAAATGACACAACAGAAAGTATTAACAGAGATGATGACAGTTCCACAGTAATAGCTCCTTCAAGCACCAAACATGATTAAATCTGAGGTTTAATGGTCTTCCCCTTCCTACTGCATCATGGGAAATGGTTGGTAGAGAGGAAGGCAGGAAACAAATATTTTGCTTGTGTATGTGTTGTACTTAAATTTCTCTTTTTAATGTTTATCTTTGGAATCAACTAGAGTAAAAACTGTAAAAAAAAATCCTTTAATACGAGAGTGGTTTTCTTCTTTCCTTTATTGTTACTGATACTGTATTATACAGAATCATGCGAAGGAACAGCTTGCTATTTATGTGTTTTTGGAGAGCATAGCTGAAAAATGTAGGTCTACCCATTCTTGATGGGGATAAGTGACTAAAAAGCAATGTGAAAATTCAGAGTATCTGCTCCCCTGTGCCAACGGTATATTGATTATAAGTTAGAAATACTCAGAAAATGAGGTTTGCTGGCATCCAGTGTGTTTATTCTCAACATCCCCCAAATTGATCAGATGGGAGATTATAAAAAAGGGACACATTTGAGATCAAAAGACAAAACCAGACAATTTGTGGGTGGTCCCACAGAGTAGAGTGAACTAATAGAGCTAGGCCACAAAACACCAGAACGGCTAGAATATACATGATGCTGAGGCAAAGAGAAAGAAATCTGGCAAGTTTTTGATTCCCCCTCCTCAAATATTCCATTCTGTTGATGAGACTGTTTCTACAGCACAGGTCAAAGGGGAGTAGGACACCTTTCTTGTGTGTGTACTTTTCTAGAGACAACTATGTAGGGCAGCATCCACAGTGAGCACTTTAAAACTTGTAAATGCATGAAACAGTTTTTTTTTTAATTTCATAAGCATTATATAAATAAAAGCAGCAAAGTCCCAATCTATTCCTTCTAGTGGCTAGAATGCTGGCATGTGATTAGATGGAAAAAAAGAACTTACACTACCTCCGAAATGAAAATTTTGAGACACAGTGAGAAAGCATTAATGACTTCTTCAAACTTTTAGATGAGCAGTTTTAAGGAATTGTTCAGAAGTCTTATAATGATAGTTGTAAACTTACACACGTCAGGGTCATTCATTGCCTGCCTTGTGTAAAAAGATAGGATCGATAACGTTGTAACAGGCTTACGTTGAAACACTCAGAAGTAATATTATATGAAAATGTACTTATTTTGTCAAAATCTAAGGAATGTGAAGTTGCAATAGACATTTGTACCAGTTTGTCTGCTGTGAATTAGACGATGTTAGATTTTATATATCATATTCTTTGCTCATTATCAGAGAGAAGAGAAGGTGAGAAGAGGTGAAAGTACTCTAGTTTTAAAACATATTTGTATTTATCTTGCCCCCCCTCAAGGCCCATTCATGGGTTACAATTGTTGGGTAAAATGTCCTTAATTCCTAACCACAATAAAGCCAGATCTGGATGTTTATTAGTAATTTGCCTTCTATGTTACAGGTTTCATTAAATAAGCATGTGTCACTCCTCCTTTTCAACTGTGAAGCTAAATATTAATAAATGAATAAGAGAATCATGTGTCCTCATATAATCTCTGCTTATAATAATCTGCTTTTTCATTTATTAACTATTGATTTTACCCCACACCTATATGGGAGTGGTAAGCACCAGAGGCAAACCATGAAGCAGATTTTCTCTCTAAAGGTCCAACTCAACTGTACCCCTCAGTGACCGTTGCTATTCCTCGATACAGGCTCAAGATTGTTGGATGTCTAGATTTTCAGAGGAGTCATTTTTTTGTTTGTTTTGATTAACTCTCAGTGTAAGAGCAAAATACGTATCTAGGATGAACTATTACTTGTTACCTCTTGCATAGAGGTGAATCGGCCAACAAGAGCTTATCAAGTTTACAAACTTGGACTTAATGATCACACGAGAATGCCATGTCAGGGATGGGGGATTTTCTTTTTTTCCACGTTTTTTTAAAATTTATTTTTGGGACAGAGAGAGACAGAGCATGAACGGGGGAGGGGCAGAGAGAGAGGGAGACACAGAATCGGAAACAGGCTCCAGGCTCCGAGCCATCAGCCCAGAGCCTGACGCGGGGCTCGAACTCACAGACCGCGAGATCGTGACCTGGCTAAAGTCGGACGCTTAACCGACTGCGCCACCCAGGCGCCCGGGGGATTTTCTTTATTAAAGAACTTGTCCTTTTTGGCTCTTGATCCATCTATTCTCACTGCACACCTTCTCCCCTCCACCCCCCTTACTCTTCCTATACCTTCCCTTCTGCCTTTCTCAGTTTCTCTACCTATCACTCCATTTTTCTTTTGTCTTCTTACCTTGCTTTCTTTCTTACAAACACAGACTATACCTCTACTCCAATCTCTGACGTAATACACACCCTTTCTCTCACATCTCTTTTCATCCATTATTCCCTCTTTATCCTGCATCCTGTTTTCCTAATGACTCCTGTTTTTCCAAAACACGTGTTCCTCTACAGGGTAAGAATCTTCCTTCTACCTCTATTTTCCTTTGAACTCCGATTCTCTCTCATCACTAAAGTTCTTGAAAAGACAGTCATGTTCATTGCTTTTATATGCACGTCATTCACATACTTATCCTTAAATGAAACAAAGGCAGCCTTTGAGGTTCTTCTCCCAAAGGTGTGTCTATCTTTTCTCTAAGTTCTTTGACTTTCATTTTGCATATGAGGATTAGTCTTCCCAATTTTCCTGGAATCAGTCTCCTGCCTTTAATTTTTGTGACATATCATTATCCTTCTACATGCATTTATTTTTTTCTTTTTTAAATTTTTTTTAATGTTTATTTATTTTTGAGACAGAGAGAAACAGAGCATGAAAGGGGGAGGGGCAGAGAGAGAGGGAGGCACAGAATCGGAAGCAGGCTCCAGGCTGTGAGCCATCAGCCCAGAGCCCGACGCGGGGCTCGAACTCATGGACCGCGAGATCGTGACCTGAGCTGAAGTTGGTCGCTTAACTGACTGAGCCACCCAGGCGCCCCTCTTCTACATACATTTAAATTTAATTTTGAAAAGTGTTTGGCATAATTTTTATGATACTTTGTGTTTTAAGTCATAAAACTAATAATACATGTTAATTAAAAGTTGAAGAATGTATGAAATCTTTGCAATAAATGGTGCTGGTACAACTGGACATTTACATGCCCAAACCTGCACTCAAAAGAGTGAGGTTGGACCCCTACACATCATACCACATACAAAAATTAAGTCAAAAGTGATAATAGGCTTGAAAGTAAGAGCTAAAACTGTAAGATTTTTAGAGAAAAGCATAGATGTAAATCCTCATGATTTTGGATGACACAATGTTTTCTTGAATAGGACACCAAAAGTAAAAGTAAAAGTAGATACATTGACCTTCACCAAATAAAAAACTTTTTTGATGCAAAGGACACCATCAAAAAGTAAAAAAACAAACAAAAAAAACAAAAACAAGAAAATCTCCCATAAAATCTGAGAACATATTTTTAAATCATATATCTGATAAGGGACTTGTATCCAGAATATATAAGGTACCCTTACAACTCAACAAGAGACAAATAACCCAGATTTAAAATTGGCAGTGAATTTGAATAGACATTTCTCCAAAGAACATATATACAAATGGCCAATAAGCAAATGAAAATATATTCAACATCATTAGTCATTAGGGAAATAAAAATAAAAACCACAATGAGATATCACTATGCATCCAGAAAGATGGCTAGAATAAAAAAGACAAAAACAAGTGTTGACGAAAAAGTAGAGAAATTAAAATCCTCAAACATTGTTGGGAGGATTATAAAATAATGCAGCCACCTTGAAAAACAGTTTGGCAGTTGTTTGAAATGTTAAAAATAGTTACCATGCAATCAAGCAATTCTACTCTTAGGTATATACCCAAGAGAATGAAAGTGTATGTTCACACAAAACTGGTTCACAAATGTTCATAGAACATTACTCTTAAGCTAAAAAGTGCAAATAACCCAAATGCTTAATGGATAAACAAAATGTGATATATCCATACAACTGAGTATTATTTATCAATAAAAAAGAATGAGGTACTGATATATGCCACACCACATAAAAACCTTAAAGATATTATAATAAGGTAAAGAAGTCAGTCACAAAAGGACACATATCATGTTATTCCATTTATATAAAATTTCTATAATGGGTAAATTCATCATTGTTCCATTATTAATAGAATTGACAATTAGTAGTTCCTAGCTAATATGAGGACTAGAAAATAGGAAGGCATTGCTAAGGGGATTTTTTTTTTTAGATTACTGAAAATGCTCTAAAATTAGATAATGGTGATGGTTGTGCACATTTGTGAACATACTAAAAACCACTAAAATGTGTATTTTTAAAGTGTGAATGTGTCGGCTTATGAACTGTATTTCTAAAGCTATTAGCAAAAAATGCAGGAGAATCCAAAGAAGAAAATAAAAATCTCCATGAACTCAATATCCATAGATGATGGCTCTGAACTTCGAGAAACAGTACAGACGCTAGAGTCACCCAGACCTGCAATAAAATCCTATCCTTTTCATTTACTAATGCATTTGTGGCTAAGTGATTTAATTTTTCGGACTTACTCTTTATTTTATCTGTAAATGAATGCATTAGTAAGGATAAAATAAACTTGTCACAAATAAACTCTGAAACGTAATAAATAAGGTTTTTTATTCGGGGCGCACATAATGGTCTACGAAGTTTGGGTTCATGTTAATGGCAGCTCTTTTCAGTGCTTTGGGGACCCAGGCTTCTTCCAGGTTTTGACTGCTAATTTCTAGGGCAGAGATTGATAAACTTCTTTTGTAAAGGGCCATATAGTAAATATGCTCACCTTTACAAGCCAGACCTCTGTTGAAACTCCACTCCCCGTTGTAGCACAGAACAGCCATAGGCGCTATGTAAGTGAACTGGCATGGCTACATTCCAACCAAACTCTTTACAGAACATGCAGGAGAGATGGTCTGGTCAATGGACCATAGTTTGCCAACCCCAGCTCCAGAGTCTTGTATCTATCTAGCACAACAGCAAAGAAGGTGTGGAGGAACCTGCCTCTTTGAGGCTCAGCTTACAAGTTATACGCATTATTCTGCTCAAGTCTCTCAGTGACAACAAGTCAATACCATATAAGATCATATCTACCTGAAAGAGAAAACAGGAAATGCTACTGACTAAGCATTCACTTTCTAGCTTCAACTATTACTTTTCAAGGGAAGTGGATCTGGTGAAGTTACTCATCTTTAATACACCTTATGGTGCCCTTGTGAAGATTAGTAATAGCATCTATAAAGTGCCTTGAACATAAAAAGCATATCACTATATACTCCAGTTTTTATCATTCTGATCATGCACATTGTTAACACAACTCTAATCTCCTTTGGGCACAATTCCTGTCTTCTTAATAGTGTTTTAGTTATTATTCTCTTTCCTTAAAATGTGTTCTACTGTTATTATCCACAGACCCTTTCTCTACTCTGTTCTTCACTCAATTCTAAAAATCTCTTAACTTTCAGTGTGCAAAGATAGCACTATTTTCTATATTCTATGGCCTTCCAAGTTCAAGACTTCTGAATCTTTTCTGGCTTGCCTTTGCATAGTTATTGATTTCCTGTATCCACCATTTTTTTACTATAACTTGTATGCCTTTCTTTTTGTTCCTGTTTCCAATTTCTATTGTCATGTGTCTTCGCTTCTCAGGGCTTCTGTAACAAAGTACCACAAACTGGGTTGCTTAAAATAAGAGAAATTTACATCTCACAGTTCTGGAGGCTAGAAGTCCAAAATCATGGTGTTGGCTGGGCCACACTCCCTCAGAAGCCCTTGGGAGAATCCCTCCCTAACTCTTCCTAGCTGCTGGTCATTTGTTGACAATCTTTAGGGTTTCTTGGCTTGGTGCAATGCTAATCTCTACCTTTGTAGTCACATGTTACTGCATGTTAGTGTTCACATGACCATCTTCTTAAAAGGACATCCTTTATATTGGGTTACCAGCCCATTCTACTCCAGTATGACCTCATTTTAATTAATTACATCTGCAGTGACCCTATTTCCGAATAAGACCACATTCTGAGGTACTGGGGTTAGAACTTCAATGTATCTTTTTGGAGGGAACATAATTCAACTCATAATATGGTGGCTCAAGCATGTATTTGCTGGACCACTACTGTAAACTTTTACTTGTTTTGTTTGCTTCTTTTTTAAATGCTCCATTATTTTCTTATTTCAATACACTTTTCAAGGTCAGAAAACCTCTTCTAACATGGCATGAGTATAACGGACTAGGCTTTGAATCAGAAGCTCAGTAGCATTTGGTAAATAACTTAATTCCCTAAATATCAGATATTTCCTCTGTTAAACAGAAATAACAGTACCTGCTTCGTGGCATTGTCATGAGGATTAAATGAGGTCATGCAGGGGACCACACCCACCATACAGAATGCCTGATATGCAGTCAAGGGTTTCCTCAATAGTGTCCCTGAATTCATAACTTTAATTATACAATTCTATTACTCCAAAGTGTTAACATCATAGACTTGTTGTATTTCTTTAAATGTCCAATGGAGATTAGCATTGCCTTGCCCCTAAGTGACACTCAATAATCATTTACTTTATGAATTTTTGAAGGCAATGCATTTAATTTAAGAAGCTACTACACAACTCCAAATAAGAGAAAAAAGTGCGAGGAAATTAGGTCAAAGACAGAAATAAGAAAATAAGTATATAGGGCAAGGTTGAACTCATTAGTATTCTTCTTTAGGAATCATACCAACAATGTTTAGCTTATATAAAAAATATGTACACTATTTCAAAGTTGGCTGTTGAAGGTAAAAAAATCTGTTTTGTATTTTAAAGTAAGCAAAAAGTCCCTTTAAATAACAACATGGCATTGAGACCTCAGCATTTTCTTGTTTTTACCCCAATAGCAATCTGCTTTCATGCATACTCCACACATAGTACCGATTCCTCCACATTCTTTTTCTCAGAAAAACCTCATGGAAGGCTAAGTAGTATTGGTCTCCTATCTTTTATCTTCTAATGTATGAAATCTGAAAACAAATTATTAAATTTCAGAGCTTAAAGAAGACTTAATGATAATTCCATATCCTTTATGGAGAAGAAATATTACCTGGAATAATTATTTCATTGAGATCATGCTGCTATTTGGTGCCCAAACTGAGATGAGAAACCAGGACGCCTGTCAAGTGCTCATTCTTTTTTCCCATAGAGCCTTGCAGTCCAACTGAAGACAATCAAGAGGAAATCCATGGGTGATCCCGGGGATGAGAACTCTGCGGAAGCCCTCCTACTCTGACATCGTGGTTGTGTAGTGGACATCTCGCAGACTCATCCTGCACAAAAAACATCAACAATGCTTTAGCAAAATAAGGAATCTGTACATATATTAAGGCTGGCATTAACGAATTATAAACAGCTAACTCAGAAAAAAAATGGGAAAAGAGTGATTAAAATCTTTCTCTCTTTCATACTCTGTATACAGTGTTTCTCAAACTTTACCATGCGTGTAAATCACCTGAGGATTTTGTTAATGAAGACTGTGATTGAGTAGATCCAGGACAGAGCCTGAGAGTCCCCATTACTAACAAGCTCCTAGGTGATGTTGATGTCTATGATCCATGGACATACCTGGGACAGTATACTCAAGAATGCAGGTAGATTATAACTACCTCTCTGGTGTCTGGGGAGTGGCAGCCTGATCTGTAGAAACCGCAATGACAATAGCACTTGCTATCTCTTGCCCTGCTTTGGTACTTAGCTCTATTGTACTTTAACGTTATATCCATTTTTTTTTTTTTTTTTTACACAGCTAGGAAAAAGCTTTTTATAGGAAGGGATCATGACTCAATTTTTTGCCTCTCCAGGGCCTATCAAATGTTGGTCACTTAGAAATGTTTATGTTTGATTACAATGTTAAAGAAAAAATATATTTGGAAGAAAACCTGTACTGAAACAGGGAAGTTTTTTTTTAAATACTCTTTTCTTGGCAATAATGTGAATCATTTTGTAATCTAGCCATATTATATGTGCTATGACATTAGAATTATGTCATATTGGAAAAAGAAGAGCCACGTCATGTCATAAAATATGTGATTTGCCTTATCATATACATTAATCTATGGTGTAATAGTGTTTTACTTATTTTGAAAGAGAAATACATAGTAATTCCATTTAAAATTTCATTCCTACCTGAAACTGGAAATGGTAAATCATGACTGATTATATGTAAAAAGTGTTTTGAATATGACAATGTTACAGAAAAGAAAATCAACTAAAAGTCAAACTATATCTAATAATTAACAATATTCTGGAAATTTATATTTAAAAAACAAAAAAACTGGTCTAACTCTTCAATACATCCAATGGTCAGTGTTTTGGTTTATAATTCCAATAATTGTTCCCTGTAACTTTCAATGTATGAAATTACACAACTTTGCTTAAAATGGCTGATATTTCCAATTCAAGTAAATATACTTGAATATATTTCAAGTAAACGTTTTAAATTAGTTTATTTTAATTCCAGTATAGTCAACATACAATAAAATATTAGTTTCAAGTGTACCATATAGTGTTTCAACATTACCTACCGCTTAAGATAAGTGTATTCTTTTTTGAGGAAATTTATTACCACACACAACTGGAGCTAGAGTGTATTCAAGGTGCCATATGACAGGGGTTCAATGACACTATCAAGAACTCATATTTGTTTTTTCAACCTACCTTCTATATCATGGGCCTCACTCAAAGGTTGGTTCTCTCATAGTGACACTATGGTAGCCAGAGGTGTCTGAGGGTTATTTATTGAATTCCGTAAGAACAGAGCATGTGAAAGATAAAACTCCATTCCTCTCAAAGTCCAGGACAGAGGTCATTTACTTCTACTGACTGGAAAGCCTGAGTCAAAGGCTTCTCCTGGTTAATGACAGTTGAGAGGGAGATGCCAGGCATTTGAATAGTCTAATTAGAATTCCCTCTGGAGGGGCGCCTGGGTGGCTCAGTTGGTTAAGCGGCCAACTTCGGCTCAGGTCATGATCTCGCTGTCCGTGAGTTGAGCCCCGCGTCGGGCTCTGTGCTGACAGCTCAGAGCCTGGAGCCTGTTTCAGATTCTGTGTCTCCCTCTCTCTGACCCTCCCCTGTTCATGCTCTGTCTCTCTCTGTCTCAAAAACAAATAAACGTTAAAAAAAAAAAATTAAAAAAAAAAAAAAGAATTCCCTCTGGAAATGAGGATTTGTGTATGTCTCTGGGGGGAAAAATCAGAGCTCAGTTTGGAAAGAAAGCAATATGGGATTATTCCTAGACACACTCATTTCATAAAATCTGGCTTCTTTTACAAGATTCAGGGTTATGTAGCAATACATTTGTCCTGCCTTTTATTTTCACCGTCTTCTGACAATTAGTTGAAAGTGGTCAATAAAAACATAATGCATAGCAAATAGGTGCCAAGAGTGGAGGCTAGGGACTAGTTTTGCAAGTGATCATTGAATTGATACATGTAGTTGTGTTATAAGAATTCTGCTATGATAATCTTCTAACACAGGAAAAGAAGACTTATCAAAACCCCCCTACATTTAACATATACCATATGTTTCATTTATTAGCTCCAAAGGAAAATAAACAAGCAACATTTATTGTGTATCAACAAAGAAGAACACAGAAATTGGCAGTCTAAGGTGTCCATCTACATTTGAGTTATAGAGAAGATGACAAAAAGGACCCCAATTTTTTTCATTTACAAGAATGGAATGAATGAGAGGTATTTCCTAGAATAGCGTGGCATCTGAATGCCCACCAAGGATGTGAGGTCACTGGAAAAAACTCTGTCCTTGTAGTTTTTCTTTGGCACAGGAAAAACCGGGTGACAAAATTATACTCAGTTTATATGGGAACTATACTATCTTATTTGGGTGACTTTAACAATATTTTTTACTTCTGACTTGATATGCCACACTTGTGAGCCCATGTAAGAATGAGTCACGTCCTAACACATTTCTCTTGTAACTTGTGGTTAGAGAGCTATCCTGAGTGATAGACAAAGGTAGGGGAGAAAGACTTTTTCATACACACTGAGGATTCAATCTGCAAAAGAAGATGACCCTCAAAAACGAAATACTATTTTCGGGTGACAGTCAGAAAGGTTAATGTCAGGAGTGACAGACACATGGCAGGGACATCAGCTAGCAGCATCAGTACCTTTGTCCTTGATCATAAAGTAACAATCAGTAGGTAAGGACTAAAGAATGCTGGATCCTGACAACTAATTTTACATATAACTATAAAGAGGGTAAGATAAAGGTCAAAATGTTCTATCAAAAGAAAACAATCTGTACAGACTGGTGACTAAGGTAACAAGTACTGAGGTTCAGAATAAAAGATCTCTGGAAATATTCCTCTAGCATGCCTAGCAACATGCTCTGCCTTTGTATTGACTGTTTCATTGTTTACTTTCTCCCTTAGCTTTCCATGAACAGCAGAGGCATACAGGGTGTAGAGCCTTTAAGAAGCAAGAGAGTGGTGGGGGTTGGGGGCTTGGTGCAACACTTAGTAAAAATTCTAACCTAGTCCCTTGGTACCAGGAGTCAAGCTGAACTGTGAGAAACAAGTGAAGTCAACCCCATCTTAGACTTTTGTGATGCTACACGACAGAATGAAAATCCTCCTCTCTTGTCCCCCACAACATTAACTTTTCTCCTTGTAGTCTTATCAAGAGAGACTGAGCACAAGATAGAAAAGCCAATAGGGTGGGTGTCCTTATTCTTCTGTTACCATTTTTTCTTAGTAGTCTCAATTGGAATAAGTCTTCCCAGCATAATCTTAAGGAAAAATATGTATCCACATAAACAGAATGAAACTAAGGTAGAGAAGCTTGAAGGGAACTGAAAGCACAAGTTAAGAGGGAAACTGAAGACAGTTAATTCTGTCTGTTTTGGGGTAATTTCCATAATAACAGATAAAGTAGAAAATGATTTTTGGAGCACCTCTTCTGTAACCTGCTTTGGAACCTGTTTTTCTCCTAATTCTTTGCCCTAGGTAGCTTTCCTCATAATTACCTATGCATTCCTGCTCCTGTCAGCCAGTGCTTGCTGTCTTCCTGAAAAAAGGTCACTCTACAATGCACTAAGTTTAATAGATAATAATAAGAGCAGTTGAATTTGTTATAAGCTTGCTATTTGCTGGAGAGTTTTAAAAGTGTTTTACATTATTAACCCATTTAATCTTCACAACAGTATTTTGGAATATGTAACTCCATTTTACAGACGAGAAAACCATGGCAAAAGACAGATTAAGAAACATACTTAGCAAAAGGGAAAAAAAGAGAGGGAGACAAGTCAAGAAACAGACTCTTAACTCTAGAGAAGTCTTAATTCCAGAGGGGAGGTAGGTAGGGATATGGATGAAATAGGAAATGGGGATTAAGGACTGTGCTGCTGTGATGAACACTGGGTGATGTATGAAGTGCTGAATCACTAAGGTACACCTGAAGCTAACATAAACTGTATGTTAAACTAACTGGAATTGAAATAAAAATTTAAAAAAAGAAATATGCTTAAATCCTATAGTACTAAGATTCCATCCCAAATAGATTGGCTTTAAAACCTGTCCTAGCAGCCACCATCATTTATAACCCAAGGCCATTTGTATATAATATTGCCAGTGAAATGTTTCCTATTTTGAGTGTTGTGGTTTTTTTTTTTTTATGTCATATTTGCTCCTTCTAAAAAAAAGAGAATATCGTTTTATCCTATTCTTCATTTAGAGTTTTGGATGATTCTCAAAAATAAGGCAACCCATTATCTTAGTTTCTTCAAGGCTCTAGAAGATTGATAGGGAGAATTATTGCACAGATAATTACCAATTTCAACTTAAGAAGTTTTTGTACTTGCCATAAATATCAATTAGTTTATTAATCTTTTAACACTTCAGTGCATTGTAAAAGTGCAAAACAAAAATCTAAGTTGAAGAAAAAGAAGAGATCCCTGGTGGCCTTATTACAAGTGTATGTTCTTGGGTAAATCACGAGGAGTTCAATTCTACCATTTGTAAATAATGGGATAAGAGTAGCCAATATTTAATGACACTACCAGAATCAACATTTGACAAGTTTGTACATTACTAAAAAATTGTGAAATTCTAGAAATAGCTTCCTTATTTAGGACATTTAAAACCAGACTGGCCATCGTATAGCAGAAAAGTTGTCTGTCAATAAGAAAAAAAAAGCCTCTATTAAGGCGTTTCAAAACATCTCCTTATTTCTAAGGATACTATATAATATTCGTTCATATCTATGGAAAGTGCACCACTTCTGAGAAATCCTGATTTCTTGATACTCTGCTAAATATTTTTAAAAGCAAATTATTATTTGAAGGAAAATAAATAACAACTTTTTCCAGCAGGCCAAAGAAGCCACAATCACACTAGGGTTTATGATGACATCAACTTTTCCTAGACACTAAAGCAAGACATTGCTCCTAGCACTCTACCATCTGCCGCAGATATTTTAAAATTCTAAAGCACTAACAATGATGCAATTTGCTACATTTTGAGCTGCATTTTACAACTCTCTCTTTGCTGAATTACTATTGATGACATTAAAACCCTTTACAAATCAAGACAACACATGTGCTTGCTATTGCCACCAAAGAGCTGTCAGCAACGTTCTTTCTAGGGGTGTACCTGCCAGTTCCTTTGGGGTCAGCAAGGTTTAATCGCTTTTTACAGAATGAGACTCAAGACACCTCATTTTCTATGTTACTTATTGCTCATGAGGGAAAATGCCCAGGGAGAGGACAACATTCACTTGAAGAAGGAATAAATGGGAAGCAAAGTGAGCAATTAATTACATTTGTTTTCATCTTCTCATACATAAGAAGGAGTATTCTCCAGATTTCTGGAAACAAAAAAGTTACGAAAAAAAAGTTACACAGCATAGGACGATCAAGGAGCCAAAACATTTCTTCATGAGCACTGACATAAAACTTAGACTATTACAGAAAATAAGTTGCCTGACAGAAGAAAAAAATATTTCAAGACTTAAGACTTAAATGTTTGATAAATATTTAAAAGTTTTCTTTGCTCTTGAAAGTTTAGCAAGTGGGATAGCTTCATAGATAGGTAGGTCTTAAAAACTCCAACTTCAAATTATTTTCAGCCAGCGATAACGTGTTATTTGGATTTCTGCAAAAATGTTCGCTCAGAGGGACAGAAGAATCTAAAGTGCCAACAATTACGAAAGAAGTTTCAACTCAACACCTGATGGACTGTGGTTATCAGTTTCAAACTTCAGAAATTATTAGCAGCTGTTACTTTCTAAAAGCATCTAAGATATTCAAACATTTGCCCTGGAAAAATGACACCTGTCAGAAAAAAATAACAGGATGAAATATGTCTTCATTCATTTTAAAGGATCTGTTTTATAAAAGATCTTCATCTAACCAAAAACAATCATCATTGGCATTTGTGGTTACCTTCCTAGCCCTTTCCTTCCCTTTATATTAGACTCTTTTTAAAAGAGCTTTTTACATTCAAATTCCTCATATTTCTAGCATGTTTTATTACTGAAATAACTTTAACTGTTTTGATAAAGGTTATAAAACCTACATCTACAATAGTCCTGGACTAGTAGCTAAATGCTTCTTTATTAGACTGAAAATATACTTGAGTTTTGATATTAATAATAATTTATGGGTACTTAAATTCCCCTTTTATTTTTTGTAAACATTGTTTCACAGAAAAGGTAAGATATGTTGAGAAATATTTTCTGCTTTTGATTTTCAGGATAAGAAAAAAAAAAAAATAAACAGTTTACATGACCTAACGTCCTTGCTCCCTAGGTCCTGCTGCATAAAGTGAGGGAAAAGTAGGTGATTTAACAAGCAGGGCTGAGGGCTGAGTCACCACACTTGGAAGTTGCAAACTGTCATCTTATTTTTATTACTGAACACTTAATGAAAGAGTGGCGAGGTTACAAGCAGGTGGCCAGGCAAGATGCGAATGAATCACTTGGAGAAAAGGCATAAACACAGTTTGCCATAAGAGCAAGAAATTTGAAAAAGACCATCTATCACAAGATCCCATACAAGTCCTCACCCAGAAAATATCCTTTCCCCAGAGACCTTGGCCCCATATACTAACAGTAGAAATGGTAACAGCAATAATATCCGCTGTGCATGTAATACACACTAGTTCCCAAGATAGACACTTCGCATGTATTATTTCTGACCACTAAACTGGTCCTACAAAATGAACATCATTACTTGTGCTTATAAATCAGAAATGGGAAGCTCAGACAAGCAGAGAGGTGTATGATCCTAACCCTAAAAAGGATGGAGCCGCATGGCTTACCTGTGTTTGACCTCAGGACTGCCTAATATCAAAGTCCACCCTCTCATCAACATACTTTGCTGCATCTTTGGTTGTATACAAAGTTGTTTCTGGAAACAGTGGAACAGTAAAAGGAGATCTAAGGATTTAAATTTGAGGGGCGCCTGAGTGGCTCAGTTGGTTGAGCGCCGACTTCAGCTCAGGTCACGATCTCAGTCTCTGAGTCCGAGCCCTGCATTGGGCTTTGTGCTGTCGGCTCACAGCCAGGAGCCTGGAGCCTGCTTTGGATTCTGTGTATGTGTCTCTCTCTGCTCCTCTCCTGCTCGCACTCTGTCTCTCTCTCTCAAAAATAAATAATGAAACATGAAAGGAAGGAAGGAAGGAAGGAAGGAAGGAAGGAAGGAAGGAAGGAAGGAAGATTTAAATTTGAGTCATTACAACTCAGGGTTTTATCTATCTACTCAGAAAAGAAATTGGGAAACAAGTGTAACAGGCATATGAAATATAAATTTAATACACAGACTCACTAAATTAGAAATTTCAATGTCATATCAAATCCTGTAGCACTTATTTTAATTTTTTAAAGTGTTTGTTTATGTCTATTTTTTGAGAAAGAGCGAGTGAGCGAGCAGGGAGGGGTTGAGGGAGAGAGAGAGAATCCCAGACAGGTTCCACCCACAGAGCCCGATGAGGGGCTTAACCTCACACACTATGAGATCAAGACCTGAGCCAAAATCAAGAGTCCGATGCTCAACCAGCTGAGCCACCCAGGCACACTTGTGCATTTATTTTAAATATATCACCTAAGATATGGGATGGTCTTAATAAATCATATGAATCCCCCTCCTTTTCTTTTACTTCCTCACTTTATAAATGCTGAATCAGGCAGAAAATAAACTTAATTTAGTGTTTTGATCAGGATTTGGGTTAGAACCAAACCATTCACACAGTCCTGAGGGTAAGAACAAAGTTCAGATGAAGGGAATGAAACAAGGCAGGCCTTTCCATCCAGCATAGAACCTGTAATTCTAATTTATTAGCCCTGACCTGCCCCTGACCACACAGGAGAAGCTAGTCTCTGACTCCTGGGACTCTTCTTCCCTAGTCCTGATGCCCAGAAGGAAATGCTTCTAGCTTCTCCTAACTTGTCATATGTAATGCATTAGTAGTAATAACCATGCAATCACTGCTAGTTCAAAATGTGGTCCTGAACATTTTCATCAACATACAACTGTACTTTTAAATGATTCTCAAAGTTTTACTGAGCTATGATTTCCAGCTTATAATCAAGGAAGGCCAAATTTGGACTTCAAGAAATATTCTAATTACTTGGAAAATTCATGAACTCCCTAGAAACATGACTACAGAGTGACAATCTGAGGGAGAATCCTTTAACAGAATAAAGGGTCCATAATTATAAACAGAGAGACCCCCCTCAAAGCAGTGCACACTGAAATGAAGGTGGCTTTCTCTGCAAATAGTGCTTGATAACCAGGAAAGGGAATTTTAAGTTGGAGAACCCGTTAGCTTTCATTCTGTTTTATTTTAACCTTGTATTTCTTTGTAATTACACTATAAACGGTTCATCACAGAAATCTGTTAATATGCTGCAGATGGTGAGGGGATCGTACAGGGCTTTGTTCTTCAGCATCTTGGTCATGTACCTCATCCAAATAGGTCCCAATGTTACATTTAAGAAGAGGTATTTATGTTCTAGCTACTTTTCTATTGTTCACAAAAGAAAAAGTATCATTCTTCAGAACCAAACACAAGAAACTCAACACCTGGGTTCTCTTTGACTTCCCCTGAAACTGTATTTGACTGTATAAAACATATTTACTAAACTTTAAGTGTTTAAAAATGTCAAAAAAAAAGACATTGTTACCATTTCTGGAAAATTGCATAAAGCTTCATGAATTAGTCTTTACAAAATAATTTGAACATCTCAGTTTCATAGATCTTCTAAATATTATAATATCATTTCAATATGTACTTTTTAATCTTTTAGTTTTATTCAAAATTAATGTCTCCCCCCTAATATTAGTAAAAACTATCAGAGTAAGCTGAGTAACAGATTTCAGCATTATCAGTAAGGCAGTTTCTGTATGCCTTGCCAATATCTTTGTAGGTCTCCTTGTTAATCATTTTACTTTATTATTTATTCCACATATATTTCCATGAAGAGTTCTTAACTTGATGAAAATCTGATTTCTTGATCCACAATCAAATCTTACTATGGCCAGCTGCTATGTCTTCATAACTGTGAAAATATTATATCTCTTTGCAAGTTGGCTCTAATACAAGGAAGGTTACTAAACTAACCCAATTAAATTGAGCATATCTGCAAGTTTAGATGATTATTGCTGTTGTCTGTGAGGGCTGGGATCCAACGTGATGGATTGCTGGCTACCCTAGTGAATTCTAAAGGGGAAAAATATCCCATTCTGGATTAGCTTGAATTGGCTTACATAAAGGTTTTATGATGCAAATTGGAGATATTGGACTTAGTAACAACCTACACTATCTGTTATATTCTTCCGTCTCATAGTCATAGGAAGCTTTCTTGAGTGTGACGCTCCATCCTCATTAATAAGCTCTGTGTTGTACATCTTTGTCTGATATGAAGCTGCCATACCTTGTCACCAATTATAGACTCTGAAAAGACCCATCTCATTATAGTACTTAAATTGCTTGTTCCTGAAGGTGATGCTTGGTGTGTCTCTTCTGCCTCTTGCCAACAGGAAAATCACCCTTGAAGTGAATAGATGTCAGTCAAAAGCTACAAAAGAAAAGCAAAAAGAATTAATAAAAAAAAAACCTGGCTAGAATATTTATCAGCTTATGGCACATAAAAAAAAAAGATTAGAAAAATAAAATGCAAGGCCAAAAGACACACTTTTCAACCCTTTAATCGTATGGAATACATCTGTCCATGCATTTGGGACCAAGCAGATATTTTTTTAATGCAAATCACACATGTGGACTATTCACCATTCTGTCACTGTCACACCAAGGGAAGGAGGTAATATTTGCAAACACTTTTTCTCTGTTTCTCATTGCATCACTAAGTGACAGGAAACTGAGCCCCACGTGAGAGAATTCTTATCCTTGGATGGCATCGCTCTGTATAGCAAACCTGGTACAAAGGGGGTTTTAGATAAATTGTGACTGAGCAGTAAATTGAGACATCAATTCATAGGAATTGCTAAGCCAACTGGGCAAGAAAAGGCATAGCAGAAAACTCTTCTGTTAAAGGAAAGCTAACCTATCAGTCTTGAGGATATGCAAAACGCATTTGAAATGTATTGAAAGGACATCTATTCCCAGATATGATAAAATTCTATTTATTCCATTTCAAAACAGAAAATTTCTTCACAAATTTCCCTTACTAATAAACCTCATTATAATCATGTGGAGGGAAAAATGTTTGCACTCCTTTGCTTTTGGAATGTACAAGTCTGTTTACAAGCTATCCAATCAAGACCATTTTAATGATGGGGACTCTCCAAAGGCAATCTCGTTCAAATATCTGTCCCACACTGTGCCCAGAACTGAGTCAGCCAAGGGCAAAATGAACAGGCTCACAAACGTCCTCAGAAACTAGCATGCAGGTCCTAGCTCAGCCCCTGGAACGCAAATATATCCCAGTCCTTTACAATATGTATCAAAAGTATGTGCAGGTCTTTTGATGTTGTTCAAAATGTTAAGCCTTTTTTGGAAATTAAATGTTCAATATTAACACCATTAGACTTCTCTTTAACGAGAAGGTCAATAAATTATGCCCATTTATTTAAAAAGCCCCCTTAGTCTAGTTAACTATACTCTCAAATGCAGCGAGAACATGTTCTCATATAATATCCATTTGTGTATACAGATGTACCCACATACAAGCTTTCAGAAGAAACGGAGAAAAAACAATCACATCAGATAGAGAACATTCATATTGAAAACACACTTGGTACAAGACATTTGTACAGGATATAATTCATATTTCTAGTTCCAGATTTGGTATTATTGCCACCATTTCCTCATAGGAGTTTGTGCAATCTAAGAGTACATGATCTGAATCTGAGAGATAGAGCAAACTTTACTGTTCACTCCTGGAAAAAAGAGCAATGGAATTCTGGCATAATCATTCCATTCAAAACAGCCTTCCATTAGTTGGTATTTAGGAGCATTTTGGCCTTTTTTTAGCAGATCTGAGAACTTAGAACATTATTATTATCACTATCTTTTTACTAGTCTTTACTAGCCTTTACTAGTTCTACAAAGGTTATAGTAAACTGTAAAGGATCAAACATTTATAAGTTCTTATTACAACCCAGTTCCTCAAGGAGAAGTTAAGATGCATATAAAGGCATTTTGGCATTTAATTAAATAAATGAATATTATTTTTCAACTATACTGTGTAGGTATTTTTTAAAAGAAACTTCATTAAGTCGAAATCCAAAACACATGTTGGATTGAAGTTGAACTCACATTTCCCCAGTTATCAAATAAACATGAAAGTATAAGTGCTAACTATGATGAAGGCGAAAAACCTCAACACACTTTATCTTTATTTAGTACAGAATAAATAAACTCTTTCTTTGAAGAAGGATACTGTCTCACTTCTGATAATGGGGCAATTTTTTAAGTCGGATTACAGGGAAAGGACTTTTTCTTGAACACATCTTTTCATATGTGATGTTGGTAGCAATATATGATAACTGAAGACTATTTACATCACTACCACTTTATTCTCTATGTATATCAGTTTGACCATAAGCATGCACAAAAAAGCCGTGTTCCCTTGTCTGAAAAAAATGCCAACTCAAAAATGCAAATAAGAAATGGCATTAGACACAAACAGCGATTTGTTTTTCAAGAAAAACAGTCATATAAGGAACTGAGTTTGCTTTACTGCACACGACTTAGGAGGCTACATACATTCTCCATGGCCAAAACTTACACTTGAGTTTGTGCAAGAAACAATTAGTGATAATGTTTTTCTCATCATACCTAGCTCCTATTAATAAACTTTTGTTTCGAAGGTGAATGTGGACACTCTCATTTCCTTTGCTTCTCTTAAAACCAGTGACCTCCATCTTCCTCTTAGGTTCCCAGTTTCTCCCTGGTCCTCCCTTAACAGAACACATGCTGTTACTGTAACTGTCTTCACTAGTCCTTCATATTCCACTATGTGCTGCCTTCCGTCCCTTGCACTTTTCAGAAATGTATTCTTCCACTGTGAGACGTTTATCTTCACTGTAAAAAGATTCTGCTATTGATGTTTGCAAATATTAATAATGAAATGTGTCACTATTAGATACCTAATACCATAAAATACCCAGAATCTAATGTCATTCAGGGTGGTTTCATTTTCTGCTTAGGTCCTGAAATCAGAATTACTTTGTTTTCCAAACATAGGAATGTATTTTTAAATAGTTTGGTAGAGTTCAGTAATTATCTAAAAGATAGCTCATTTTAATGCTAACACTTTTTAGAGCTATCATCTTTGGTTCTGCAGTTTGGCATTAAACTATCTTAGGGTATACTATTCAGACAGACAACAAGATGAATCACCTCCTAACTAAGTTCCTGCAGGGGAAAAACGGCACTACAGTGCATTGGCATCCCTGGGTGAACTTGAACTTCTAAGCTCCACAATGTGGGGCCCTAAACATCTTTAATAACGTGGTTATTAGTATTCATGGGAGTAACAAATGATATTTTTAGAGTGCTGATTATTACATTTTAATATTAAAGAGAACTGCAAACATAAGCACATGGGTGTCTCCCTGAAATAGTGAACATTCATAAAGAACAATTACTAAAAGGCTCTGTTTGCCACAATCTGGCTGTCTTGATCTGTTTCAAACAGTGAGTCATATTAGATAAATAAAAACAGAAGACATCTTTGCTCTCCTCACACAGGTAAAAACCAGCCTGTATGGAAAATGTTCATAAAACATTTTCATTCTGAGGACTTACAAGAATACAATCTTCCTCTCACTGCACGTATAAAGTACCATCTAATAAATCAGGTATACTAGCTCCAAAACCAGTTTGGGTTTTTGATTCTTTGATTACATAACTGGTAACGAGAGATTCAAATATTACATGTAAAGTAAAAAATAGAACACTGTATTTGAGAAACAATTTTTCTCTTATCCTTTAATATTACTAAACAGAACTCAAACTGAGTTGCCATCACTTTAATTTCTGTTATACGCTTCTAATGGCCAAAATATAAATGAAATGAACTAGCAGCTTTTAAGTCCCTATTCAGAACTATTTTTAATTGAGATGGTGACTCCTTGCTGAGAATTCAAAACCATCTTCCTTTTTTAAAAGAAAAAAAGTAATTTTCTCTCAAAGGGATATCTGCCTCTGAATGCTTTCATAATTCTGTGTAGATTTATTTTTTGCTATGGCGTACTCATATTTACTTAAAAAGCAATCAGTAAAAGCAAACTGTTTATTTTTATTTCCCTCAAAAATATATAAAGGGATTTAATTTCCAAGTATATACGTATTAATGATCAAAAATTTTTAATTCTACAAAGTAGACCAGAGTTTAAAATTACCCTTTTGCTTTACTAGGTAAGTAGACAAATTTTCAAAATTATTTTACTATCAACAGAGCATTCAACTCAACCTTTGCTGGAGTACAAGAAGAATCATATAGCTGATGTATAAAATGTATAAAATATTATGCAATGTTCTTAACATGAGGAAAGTTATAAGAAATCAAATACTTGGGGGTGCATTCTGCATTCTTATTTTTGCTTTTAAGGAAGAGATTATCCTTGGTTTCTGTCAAGAATAGCATTTATAAAACTTCTGTTCTTAAGGTTAGTTCTTATATTATTTCTGCCTTTCATTTCTACAGCTCCCCCTTTTTGAATCAACGTAACTAAAAAGACACTCAAAGTTTTCTAAAGTGTGGCAGCAACCCATTTCCACAACCTCAATTATATCTAGATTCAGGTTCCAGCCTCACAGGAAGTAAATAAGAAGGTCTTGGGAAGAACGAAGAAAAACTCATAAAGATCATGAGTTTTGCAGAGGAAGCATGTCCAACTCTCAAATAACAATCAAATGCCCTGGTATTTAATGTAGAGTTAAGTGTATTCACTTAACAAATTGGTCCACCTGGTTCTCTTGGAAACATTGATTTCTTACCAAATGATAGTGAATGCTTGATAAGAAATGTAAGAAGGATTAATATTTGACCTACTGTGAAATGACACTTTACAATGGGAAAAAAAAAAAAAAAAAAAAAAAAATATATATATATATATATATATATATATAAATAAAATGGGCATCAAAATCACTATTTACCTATAGTCATTTACTTTAGAAGCAAACCTAACCTCAGTAGCCTTGGATCATTAATGTATTGGAATTCATACAAAAACTATTGGACATAATCATGAGCCCAGATAATTAAGAAAGTATTAAATGTTACTCTTACAATCTACTTAACAAGGCAAAAAATAGTCATAACATTTTAGATGAGCATCTACAGAAAGTAAATAATTTCAGATATTAGCCTTTAAATGGATATTTTAAGTATTAGGAATGTTCTTTTTGGTTGAAAATATCAATTTTTCAACATACTAAATATGAAACAATTTTATCTTATAGACAGCTTAATGTAAATAAAAGAATGGCATAAACTAAACCCTGCAAATGTGAAGTCATGAACTAGGAAACTATCCTTCTCTTTTTATATTAAGAGTAGTTTATAATATATTGACTATATCAGGTGATATGAGAATAAAAGAATATACGTGTTACAACAAAGGAGCCAAGAATATTCAATGGGGAAAAGATGGTCTCTTTAATAAATGGTGCTGAGAAAAATGACAGCCTACTGCAAAAGACAACCTGGGCCACTATCTTTCACCATACACAGAAAATAAGTCAAAACAAATCACAGACAGATATGTTGCTTGACATAGATCCTGGTGATGACTTTTTAAATATGATACCAAAAGCAAGAAAAGCAAATAAAGGAGTGGGACTATAGGAAACTAAAAAGCTTCTGCATGGCAAAAAACAAAGCCTCACCCCCAAAACACAAAACAAAACAAAACAAAAAACAGAATGAAGCATCAACCTACGGAATGAAAGAAAATGTTTGGTTTTTTAAAATTATTTATTTATCTTAGAAAAAGAGAAACAGTGAGGGAGAATGGGGGAGGGGCAGAGAGAGAGAGAGAAAGAGAGAGAGAGAAGCCCAAGCAGGTTCTGTGCTGACAGTACAGAGCCTGATGCAGAGCTTAGTCTCACAAACCATGAGATCAGGACCTGAACCGAAATCAAGAGTCAGATGCTTAACCAACTGAGTCACCCAGGCACCCTGTGAATGGAAGAAAATATCTGTAAATTATGTATCTGATAAGTGACTAATATCCAAAATATATACAGAACTCAAACAATGCAACAGCGGAAAACCATGTGATTACAACATAGGCCAAAGACTCAAAGTAGTTACACACATAGCCAACAAGTACGTGAAAAGATGCTCTACATGATTAATCATCAGAGAAATTCAAATAAAAACCACAAGGAGACATGACCTCACACCTGTAAAACGGTTATTATCAAAAAGACTGGAAGTAAACCAGTGTTGGCAAGAATGTAGAGAAAAGCAAACTGTTAAGCCCTGTTGGTGGGAATATAAATTTTAACAGCCACTATGGAAGAGGACATGGAGGTTCATCAAAAAATTAAAAATAAAACTGTAATATAATCCAGCAGTTCTTTTTCTGGGTAATTTTTTAATGTTTATTTATTTCTGACAGGGAGAGAGAGAGAGAAAGAGTGCGAGTGGGAAAGGGTCAGAGAGAGAGGGAGACAGTATCCAAAGCAGGCTCCAGGCTCTGAGCTGTCAGCACAGAGCCCCACATGGGGCTCAAACTCACGAACCACGAGATCATGACCTGAGCTGAAGTCAGACGCTTAACCAATTGAGTCACCCAGGCGCCCCTCTACTTCTGGGTATTTATTCAAGAAAATGAAAACATTAATTTGAAAAGACATATGCATGCCCACGTTCACTGCAGCATTATTTACAACAGCCAAGATATGGAAACAACCTAAGTGTCCATCAAATAATGAGTACACACACACACACACACACACACACACACACACTAAAATACTATTTAGCCACAAAAAAAGAATGAAATCTTGCCACTTGCGAAAACATGGATGGACCTTGTGGGTATTATGCAAAGCTAATTAATTATATATATGTACTATAAGTATAAAATATACAATATATACTTTAATATAGTATAGTATATAATATACAACATAGTAAATATGTAATAATATGTATAATAATACAGTAATATAGTGTACATATATGTATATGTATTAAATAAGCTCATAAAGAGAACAGCTCTGGGTGGTTGCCAGAGGTATGGGGTGTGGAGTGGGAGAAATGGGTGAATTTTTTTTTTTAGTTTAAATAAGTTGAATTTAAAAAATGAAAAAAATATATATATAAAGAACAAAGACATGTCTATATGGTGAAGTTAACCAAAAGATAGACTTGATTCCTTTTTGTATTAAATTAAATCAGTATGCAGGTTCTGTGCTGACAGCTCAGAGCCTGGAGGCTGCTTCATATTCTGTGTCTCCCTGTTTCTCTCAGCCCCTCTCCTACTTGTGCTCTGTCTCACTCTTTCTCTCAAAAATAAACATTAAAAAAATTTTTTTAAAAGGGGGTGCCTGGGTAGGTCTGTCAGCTAAGCATCTGGCTTCGGCTCAGGTCATGATCTCGTGGTTTGTGAGTTTGAGCCCTTCGTCAGGCTCCGTGCTGACAGTGCAGTGCCTGGAGCCTGCTTCATATTCTGAGTCTCCCTCTCTCTCTCAGTCCCTCCCTCACTTGTGCTCTGTCTCACTCTCTCAAGAACAAATAAATATTTAAAAAAAAAAATTTTAATTAAATCACTATGTAAAAGTGTGGCCCAATGTAATGTTGTCTTCTATTACAGTAAGTACTTTTTGCTCTTATGAGAATAAAACATCTGCCCAAGCCTTTTTTTTTTTTTTAATGACACTAGCTCCTGTTCACAAATATGGTATACTTTTTGTATATTTGCTCCAAACGCTTTCATGTTTCCACTCAGTTGTCAGGATTTTTCGACACTTTAATTCTACTAATCCTATACTGTTTGTATTTCTGTCATCTCTGGTCCCTTCATGAATTGTCTAGCCCAAGGCAAGAGGAAATCTTTGGTTATAAATGGGAAATAGCATCTGAACACGCTTAGAAGACTGGTACTATATCAGACTCTTAAGGGGAAAAACTTTCCTTCTTGACCAAAACAACTAAAATAGATTGATGCAGAGGCAGAGACAACAAATGGTTGACTCCAAACATAGATAATATTCTAAGGCATCATCATCCAATAGAACTTTCTGCTGTGATAAAAGTTCTATCATGAACGACTGTAATGCAGTTGCTAACCACATATGGCTGTTGAATATTTGAAATGTGACTACTAAGACTGAGAAACTGAATTTGAATTGTTGTTTATTTTTAATTAATATAAACTTAAATACTTTCATGTGGCCACGGGCTCATTTTGGACTGTGCTGTTCTATAATATTAACCAAGATACCATGGTTAATTTGGTTTGATCCCAAAGCCTGGAATATTCATTACAAGAAATCTCATAGAATGAGAAAGAAGCTTACATATGTATGTAAAAATACATAGATTTTTTATACATTTCCCAAGAGATTACTGCAGGTAATTTATAATGTTCCTTAGCTAGATTTATATAAATATAGTTCTATAAATTATGAATTTCTAAATATCCCATATAATATTTTATCTTTTCCACATTTACTATGTAACTCAGGTTTAAAAATTTATTCTACCTAGAGTATAATATACTTGCTTATTTTTAAATTTTTGTTACAGAAAGCTTCAAATTTACTTTTTAAAGAATACTCTAGTAAACCACTTTATACTCCTGTATATTGATACTTATACCCATTTCTCTCCAAGTCCATATTATTTTGAAGCACATCATAGCTGACTTAAGAGGCCAAGCTCTTAACTGCTACACTATGCTATAGTAAGAAACAGAATTATTATTTTTATTTTTTTAGTGTTTATTTTTGAGAGAGAGAGAGGGTGCGACCAGTGGGGTCAGGGAGAGTGCGAGACACATAATCGGAAGCTGGCTGCAGGTTCTGAGCTGTCAGCACAGAGTGAACTCCCAAAACACAAGATCATGACCTGAACCAAAGTGTGATGCTCAACTGACCGAGCCACCCAGGCACTCCAAGAAATGGAATTATTAAATATGTCTAAGGAGAGAAGACACAAAAGTGAATTGTTTTTTAAGAAAATTATTAATCTGTCAAGAATAATGAAAATTCAATTGAAGAAATAAAAATTCAAAGAGTAACAAGAAGATACCTCACCTCATGTCAAGAAATATCCACAACCTGAAACATGAGGAAACAGATGAGAGTTGTAGCTCTATGCTAAGTGATGAGTGAATGAACTCACCCGTGGAAAAGACACATACACACTACTGACAACCAATGTGACGCAACATCCCAAAGATGGAAGAAATTTAGAAGGTAAAAAATAATAGTAACAAAAACAATAAAATTTGAAAGACTCTTTTTACAGTTCTCCTTCCATTCCTCTACTTCACTAAGTCAAAAAGTATAGCCTCCTCAGAACCAAAGCATTCTCCGAATAGAATGTGTGAAGCTCTCTGAAGCATGGATAGTGATTTTTCTCACACAGAATGTCTGACGGATGTGGATGCATACCTTTTTAAATCAGTGTCTGGCACAAAGATCTGTCAAGGTCTTTGACACCTTGCAGTATTCAGCACTATTTCTCAATGTCCTCAACGATCTTTATTTCCCAAGGTTCACTTTACAAAGTTTTTTTTTTTTTTTTTGGCAGTTGATTCTTATTTTTATTTCACGAATGATTCTCAGACAGTTTTCAATTTCCAAACATCTTTCCTCTTCTATCAGTAAGCTTAATTAACATGACTGTCTCAACTGAAAGAATGAAAATATATGCATTTATGTCAATAGAAGTGAAGAGTTACTGTATAAATTATGATTACTAAAGATAAATTTCTAGACTACTCTTTGTATTGAGTAATTGTGCCTAGACATTATAAAGTCTTCAATTTTTGGAGAAGTGCTACCTGACAATACCTAAACAACAAAACTTGTAATGGTTGTTAAGAATGACAGAACCATGTGTTGAGAACATCTCATCTCCTCTTAAATATAATTGACTGAAAGGGAATATACAGGAAAAATAAAACATAACCTTAAACTATGATTTATTCTTGCAATAGAATACTAGTCAGCATTTTTAATTAATTAACTGGAGAAGGAACTATACTAGACAGTCAGGACATATGTCAATATACATAATGTTGAGTAAAGCCAAGCAAAGTACCAAATTACATAGTATTTTTTTTTCAATATATGAAGTTTATTGTCAAATTGGTTTCCACACAACACCCAGTGCTCATCCCAAAAGGTGCCCTCCTCAATACCCATCACCCACCCTACCCTCCCTCCCACCCCCCATCAACCCTCAGTTTGTTCTCAGTTTTTAAGAGTCTCTTATGCTTTGACTCTCTTCCACTCTAGCCACTCTGGAAAACAGTGTGGAGGTTCCTCAGAAAATTAAAAATAGACCTACCCTATGACCCAGCAATAGCACTGCTAGGAATTTACCCAAGGGATACAGGAGTACTGATACATAGGGGCACTTGTACCCCAATGTTTATAGCAGCACTCTCAACAATAGCCAAATTATGGGAAGAGCCTAAATGTCTATCAACTGATGAATGGATAAAGAAACTGTGATTTATATACACAATGGAGTACTACGTGGCAATGAGAAAGAATGAAATATGACCCTTGTAGCAACATGGATGGAACTGGAGAGTGTGATGCTAAGTGAAATAAGCCATACAGAGAAAGACAGATACCATATGTTTTCACTCTTATGTGGATCCTGAGAAACTTAACAGAAACCCATGGGGGAGGGGAAGGAAAAAAAAAGAAAAAAAAAACAAATTACATAGTATTAATAATGTCACATGTGTAAATATTAACATATACAGAATATACATATGTATATTTTTATATAAATGAGGTACATAATTATATAAGTATCATATAAATATTTGCATACATATAAAATATTATTGAAATATATTATCTATATACAAATCATAATATATTTTTATATTATATATATATATATATATATATATATATATATATAAATTTACAATGCATATGATTCAGAATTGGAGAATTTTTTTGCAAATCATGTATTAAGTAACTCCTGTCCAGGATACATAAAGAACATTCATAACTCATCAATCAATAAGTAAACAACCCAATTTTAAAGTGTATAATAATAGATCTGATAGGCATTTCTCCAAAGAAGTTATGTATGTGGGGACTAAACACATGAAAGGATGCTCAACATTATTAGTCATTCGAGAAATGCAAATTAAAACTACATGAAGTAATACTTCACACTCACTAGGATGAGGAGAAATTGGAACCCTCAAACATTCTTGGTAGAAATAAAACGTGGTACAGTCATTTGGACAACAGGTAATTCCTCAAAATAGTAAAGAATGAGTTCTAATATGATAAGCACAACTGCATTTCTAGGAATATACACAAGAGATAAATAAAACATATTAAACAAAAACATGCATGTGTATATTTATAAAATTTTTCTTAACTGCCAAAAAAGTGGGATATGACCCAAATGTCCACAAAGTGATAAAAGGCAAAATAAAAAATGGTTTATCCATACAGTGCAGTTATTATTTGGAGGTAAAAAGAAACAAAGTACTACAATGTGGATGAACATTTGAAAGCATTATACTAAATAAATGCAGCCAGTCACAAAAGACCATGAGATATATGATTTCACTTCTATAAAATGTCCAGAATAGGCAAATCTATGGAGACAGAAAATAGATCATTTGTTGCCAAGGGCTGGTGATACTACAGAGGAATGGAGAGTGGCCCCTAGTGGATCCAGTGTCTTTTTAGTGACCCAAACATGTTTTAAATTTTTTATAATAATGGTTACAATGGTTGTATATCCTCTGAGTAGACTAAAAAGCATTGAATGTACACTTTCAATAGATGGATCATAGGGCAGGGGAATCATATATCCAAACAACTGTTTAAAAAAATAAATAAACAATATATATATATAATATATATAATGTAAATATATATAATATATATGATATAAATTTATATAAATAAATGTATACAATATAAACATATATAAATATATGTTTATATATATTTTGGAGTAATACCTTGATTAAAGAAAAAGTAGAAAGGGATGCAGGTGCTTTTGATACTTGTGCTACTTTTTTAAACACACAATGTTAAGATTTCTTAAATGTAATTTTAGACATGCTGTATCTGTTAATGTTTTTGTTCTTTTTAAAAAAGTTTTAAATAGTTCACACTGAAATTAAATATTTAAAACATACTTAAAACCAAGGGTAGGAGTTTTCACATAAATATCACTTATTCTTCATAATTCTCTAAGATATGCCTATTTTGCATACAGTGAAATTGAGACTTGGGAGCTCAGTTGAGCATAGTTACAAAGTTAATAAATAGTACTACCAAGACTTGAACCCAGAGCCATCAGTTACACAGCATCTCACACTGCACCATACTTCTTAGCCATCTATCTAATAAAGCAATTTTATAAAGAAATGTTAAAGGACAATTTGGTAACATTTCCACTAATATTTAATTTTGAAAGTATTTAATGTCGCTCAAATAATTTATACTCTAGTCTTGCCAGACAGTTCATCTTCAACCTTCAAAATAGTCTGGCATCAAAACATCTCTGGATGTTTAGCCTGGCAGGATCTTAATTACCTCTTTAACTTTCTCAGGGGTAGTAGTTACATCTCCCACTTCTCCTATTTAACTTCTGATGGCCTGTCAACATCAGCTTCCATATTAATGCTGAAATGCTCCAGCACACAACTCAGCATTTTTCCTGCATGACCATGGTTTCCTAAAGCCAACATACTTCCAGAGCATAACGCAGACAACTAGCCTTTCCTTCAGCTGAGTTTCTAACCCAATAGTTGCCAACTTCAACTCATATTACAATTATCTAAAGAATTTTAAATATATTAGTTTCCCAGACAAATTTTTGCACTATCTTAAAATTTTTATATTATTTTTCAGTTTCTTTATATTTGTAGTTTTCTCCTCCAACCCATTATTTCCTTAGACTGATCTCTTAAAGACCCAGGCCACTTCACCTATTGAGTGTTCCATAGTTTAGATCTTGCATGCTCCTGGTATAGTTAAGCGTGTGCCTCTATTCTCTTTGTTTCCTGTAAACCAGAAGTTGGTTATAGAAGCTTGGTTGGACTCTTTTGGTCTTTTGTCACGTCTGTGAGGAGTGTTGCATCCTTAGACCAGCAGGAATATGATGTTACCATCCATCGATACTAATGCACCGATATATAATTCACTGAAGTTTGAAAAATGGTGACAGATGAATTCTATCATTTTCTGACCTATGAATTGGAACATATCTTATAAAGAAATACTTCTCCTTACCTACCACTTGGAAAAATACATGTTTGATTCTTTATCTCTATTTACTTATTTTTAAGGTAATGGTTCTCTTCTTCTGAAGTAACCCATTACTCATTTTAAAAATTAAATTAATAAATTAAAACATATATTATGAGCTTCAATCTATTGCCATTAATATTTTTACAGAGTTAATTATCCGATTTTTGGCCAGTGGAAGCCTCTTCCTGTGGTTAGCTCTTGTGCTTCTTTGCTATGGCGAGTAGTCTTAGATACGTTCATTCTTTCTAGTATGAAAGGAGATCCAAATTAATCTTGCACATTTCCTACCAGAGACATGGAATCATCTTTTTTTTTGACACATCTTGATTTCTCTTAGTAGAAAATAATATTACCAGATCACAATGTAAGGATGAGAGATGCTACTGAGTTTATTATTACTTCTGGGCCTCTTTAGTAGTAAAGAGATACAGTAGCAAGAGATATTTAAGTGTTTTAGTAGATATTGTACAGATACATTAGTACCGAGAGGAATAAGTAATTTATTATTTAAAATATAATATTTAGTAGCAAAAAGATGTAAGTAGCTTATTATTTAAAATACAATATTTCATAAGTTTATAATTATCCTTTTCATTCAAAAATAGAATGGAGATTTAAACTCCTGTATATTACTATATTTGCTTTCAAACACAAAATATGATAGAATTTGTGTGGAACCAGAAAAGACCCCAAATAGCCAAAGCAATCTTGAAAAAGAAAACCAAAGCTGGAAGCATCACAATCCCAGACTTGAAGCTGTATTAAAAAGCTGTAATCATTAGGACAGTAGGGTACTGGCACAAAAACAGGCACTCAGATCAATGGAACAGAACAGGGAACCCAGAAATAGACCCACAAAAATATGGCCAACTAATCTTTGAAAAAGCAGGAAAGAATATCCAATGGAATAGAAACAGTCTCTTCACCAAGTGGAGATGGGAAAACTGGACAGTGGCATGCAGAAAAATGAACTGGACCACTTTCTTACACCCTACACAAAAATAAACTCAAAATGGATGAAAGACCTACACGGAAGAGAGGAAGCCATCAAAATCCTCAAGGAGAAAGCAGGCAAAGACCTCTTTGATCTTGGCCACAGCAACATCTTACTCAACACATCTCCAGAGATAAGAGAAACAAAAGCAAAAATGAACTATTAGGACCTCATCAAAATAAAAAGCTTCTTCACAGTGAAGGAAACAATCAGCAAAACTAAAAGGCAACCGGCGGAATGGGAGAAGATATTTGCAAACAATATATCAGAAAAAGGGTTAGTACCTAAAGTCTATAAAGAACTTATCAAATTTAGCACCCAAAAAACAAAGAATCCAGTGAAGAAATGGGCAAAAGACATGAAGAGACACTTCCCCAAAGAAGACATTCAGATTGCCAACTGACACATGAAAAAATGCTCAACATCACTCATCATCCAGGAAATACAAATCAAAACCACAATAAGATACCACCTCACACCTGTCAGAATAGCTAACATTAACAACTCAGGCAACAACAGATGTTGGTGAGGATGCGGAGAAAGAGGATCTCTTTGGCACTGCTGTGGGAAAACAAACTGGTGCAGCCACTCTGGAAAACAGTATGGAGGTTCCTCAAAAAACTAAAAATAGAACTACCCTACTACCCAGCAATTGCACTACTAGGCATTTATCCATGAGATACAGGTGTGCTGTTTCAATGGGACACATGCACCCCCATGTTTATAGCAGCACTATCAACAATAGCCAAAGTATGGAAAGAGCCTAAATGTCCATCGATGGATGAATGGATAAAGAAGATGTGGTATACACACACACATACACACACACAAACGGAGTATTACTCAGCAATCAAAAGGAATGAAATCTTACCATTTGCAACTACATGGATGCAACTGGAGGGTATCATGCTAAGCAAAATTAGAGAAAGACAAATCATATGACTTCACTCATATGAGGAATTTAAGATACAAAACAGATGATCATAATGGAAAGGAAGCAAAAATAATATAAAAAAAAGGGAGTGGGACAAAATATAAGAGACTCTCAAATATACGGAATGAACAGAGGGTTGCTGGAGGGATTTGGGGAGGGGGGAGGGGCTAATTGGGTAAGGGGCATTAAGAAATCTACTCTTGAAATTATTGTTGCACTATATGCTAAATAACTTAGAATTAAATTTAAAAATAAATTTAAAAAAACACCATACAATGGAATATTATTCACACATAAAAAGGAATGAAATACTGATATACGCTGCAATATGGATGAATCTTGAAAACATTACTCTGTATGAAAGAAGTTAGACACAAAGGCCTCATCTTGTATGATTCCACTTATACCAAATATCTAGAATAGGCAGATCTACAGAGACAAAAGTATGTATGTGGTTGCAGTGGGAGAAGGTCATGGAGGAGTTACTCTCTAATGAACAGGGCGTTCTCATTTGAGGTGATAAAAATGTTCTAGAACTAGAAAGTGGTGATAGTTGCACAACGTTGTGAATGTAACTAATGTCACTGTCTTACTTTTAAAATGGTTAAAATAGTCACTTTCATAGTTTATGTATATTACAACACACACATATATATACACACACACAAAGTATACAACTTTCAGATGAAACATAGGAGCACCTGTATGATCTTGAGTTACACAACAATTTCTTAGATACAACACCAAAAATAACAATAAAGTAGACTGAAACAGTAAACTTCATCAAAATTAAAAATTTTGTCAAAAGACACCATTAAGACAGTGGAAAGACAGCTCACAGAATAGGAGAAAGCAAGCACAAACCATGTGTT
The DNA here is from genome assembly GCF_018350215.1 of Panthera leo. Classification (NCBI taxonomy): domain Eukaryota; kingdom Metazoa; phylum Chordata; class Mammalia; order Carnivora; family Felidae; genus Panthera; species Panthera leo. The sequence goes on from NC_056679.1 coordinate 151,923,800, forward strand.
TTGTAAGGGACTTGTTTCCAGAATATATAAAGAATTTGGAACTCAATAATAAAAACACAAATGACCCAATAAAAAGGGGCAAAAGATTTGAACAGATATTTCTCCAAGAAGACATATGAATGGCTAACAAACACATAAAAATACGATCAACATCATTGGTCCTTAAAGAAACAGAAGCCAAAATCACGTGAATAACCACTTCACACCAACTATGATGGCTATAATCAAAAAGATGAATAACCAGTGTTGGCAAGGACATGGGGAAATTTGAACCCTGTCTGCTAGTGATATGTAAAATTGTGCATTCACTTTGGAAAATAGTCTGAACTTCTGCAAAAGGTTATGTATAAATTTACCATGTAACACAGCAATGTAATCCTGGGTAAATACTCAAGAGACCTAAAAACATATCCATGCAAACCTTATACACAAATGTTCACTGCAGCACTATTCATAAAAGCCAAAAGGTGGGGAAAAAACCCAAAATACTCATCAATGGAGAGATGGATAGATGAAATGTGGGATTACCCCTACAATGGAATATTCTTCAGCAGTAAAAATAAATGAAGTATCAATACACGCTATAGCATGGATGAATCTCAAAAACATTATGAAAAATGACAGGAGGCAGTTACAAAAGACTACATATTACATGACCTTTTTTTTTATAGGAAATATGCAGGAAAGGCAAATCTATAGATATAGATGTGGATTACCAGTTGCCTAAGGCTAGGGCCAGGGCATGGGTGTAGACAAAGAATGACTAGTAATAGGTACAAGGGAAGACAAAAATATTCCAAAATTAGATAAAGATGATTATTGCACAACTTTGTAAATACATTTAAAATGATTGAATTGGACACTTGACATAGGTGAGCTTTATGTATATACATTATATCTCCATAAATGTTAAAAATGAGAGCATTCATATTAAAAAGACCAATTAATGACAAGCTATATCAGTGAAAAAAGATCCAAAAGTAGACACAATATGAGGACACTTAAAATGTTAGGAGGATTAGTAACTATCCATTTTAGATGAAAAAATAAATAGGTACAATCACCGCAGGTTTGCCACCACACAAACAGGATCAGATCAGAAGCAGACTTCTAATAAGTTGCTGGAATGTAATTAAGCAGTATAGACCAAGTCCTAAGGAAAGTTATTTGGCTGCGGAAATCCACGTCCATAAAAAGGCAAGTTCAAGACAAAAAGCAAAACTCAGAAGTCTTCATACATGTGAAAACGGACAGTTTATCATCCATTAAGTCTATGATAAAAATATTCCATAATTACTCATTGGCCTTATCTAACCCTACAAGCCCAAAAGCCCCAATGAAATACTACTAATGCTATCACTCCAACATGATCATGGGAAATAGCTCAGTTTTTTTTTTTTTGCATTTGTTATCTACATTCTCCCACATGTTAAATAAATAAGCTATATTGTAATTAATTAATGGCATAAAATGCCAAATATATCTCCTCTTTTATTTAACCTTAATTCTACAACTAGTTATTTTTTGCTCATGACCAGTCCTATGTATGGACATACACAGTGTTCATAGTCTTTCTTTCTTTCTTTCTTTCTTTCTTTCTTTCTTTCTTTCTTTCTTTGAGAGAGAGAGAGAGGAGAGGAGAGTGAGCAAGTGAGCATACATGCACGCAAGATGGGGAGGGGCAGAGGGAGAAGGAGAGAGAGAATCTAAAGCAGGCTCCATGCCCAGCACGGGGCCCAATGTGGGGCTTGATCCCACAACTGCGGGATCATGACGCAAACTGAAATCAAAGTCGGACACTCAACTGACTGAGCCACCCAGGTGCCCCTTCATAGTCTTTTTTTAAGGAGTATTTTAATTCAGAAAAAAAAAGACCTGTAAAAAAAAAATAAGTTAATCTAAAGATTAAATCTGTGAACTTTACACTTGATATTCCCTGGATTTTCATGGAGATTTTATTTCAGAACATAGGTTGTATCTCAATATATGAAAGAAGAAATGCAATTATCAAGACTGTTATACCACCATCTAAACCCTAAAATTTCAGGATATATCTATGAAATATCCTGTGCTGTTGCCTTTGTGCTTTTAGAAATCTTCTTAAGAAAAGCCCCTGACATTTCGGCTTTCACTCCCCTGGGTCAGTCAGTAAGGTGAGCAGCAGCATGCCTCTCTGCTAGGTTGTTTAGTTCAGCAGGTCTACTCCCGCTCATTCCAGGAGTGAACGAAGTATCAAAAATCTTGTTGGACAGAACACATTTCAGTGGTCTCATCCTGTCTCTTTCAGTCTGTGGGCCTGAGATTCTTTGCATTTTGCCTAGTTTTCGACACACCCTACTCTCATCCTGCCAGCGCCTTCCTAAAGACAGACTGCACTCTGTTAGTACATACAGGCTCCACTGTTGGCTGAAAGTCTCAGTCTACTTGAATTTTAATAAAGATTCATATGCAGTTGTTATGAAACAAACACCATAATGACACCCAGACAGGCTATAGAATTATTTTTAGGGAAATGATGTGTGTGGCCCATGCCTCAGGCACACCAAATGATAATAATAGTAACACTATGCAGTAAGCAAAGAGAACATTTTTCATAAAAATTTCATAAATCACAAAACATTGTCTACCACCCTTCCACTTCCTGCTCTCCTTCCTCCCTCTACCCTTCTTCCTTTCCCACCATCAGGAGTTGCAGGACTTAAGAATCCAATAACAATCTAAGGAAAAATGAGTCCATAACTTTCAGTATTCATTAGAGAAAGACGAGGATGGCCTTGCATACTGTGGTTTTAAAAACTGAAATCAGATCTGTCTTTTTAAAACAGGGTCAAAAATGACTTATTCCATATTTGACATCTTTCTTCATATATATAAGTTAACTTGCAGTAGCAGCATGGGACTCAAATTAACGTACTTCAGAAAAGAGCCATCAAGCTGAAAACACTTAGAGGGAAAGGACCACTCTCAGAAACCTAAGAAACATTTCTATCATAAGGAAAATAAAGAAGTTCTTTATGAAAAATGCTATGTTTTGGCTATTGATAAATTTAGAATGCCAACACTGCTTCCAAATCTTAGAAGTCAGAGAGCCCAAATTTTGGTTTCATCTAGTAGTTAAAGAAGCTCTTTTTTTTCTTAAGCTCGCTATTTGCTCTTCCATGTACTGTTGAGAACTGCAAGATTGGCTAAATATGGAAACCATTTAAAGGAATCTTATTAAAAATCCAACTTCCTAAAATTGAACCTTAAGTGAACTCCAGCATCAGAGGAAACCAGCAAAGTGAGACGAATATTTAGCTCAAGACAGAATACCAAGGAGGTTATAGTATAAAGATTCGAGATAAGAAACATTTTAAATCTGTACATTTAATTTGCTACATTTTTGTTAAAACACACACACACAACTACATCTGAGAGGGGACAGGTGGTGTGACAGACCCAGGTACATCTGGGTCAAAGTTCTGGCTCAGCCCCTCATGGATGCCTCTCCTTGGGAGACTTTCCTTTCTCTCCCTGTTTCCCTAGCTATGAAAAATAGTAAGCAAATAAGGAGCAAAACAGTAGGGGTTTTCCTAACTAAAAGAGAAAAACAAAGAAGGGAGCTATAATAAAACTATTTCAACCGAGACTTTGTTTCTTTAAACACATTGTATTGATGTCAATATTTGGTTTCATATATTCAATTTTGCTTTCTCGTCTCTTTTCAATTTTTGATTCCTCAGTACTCCTGTTTTTTTTTTATCCTTGCTTGTATTCTTTGTATTTTTTCATGGATTTCTTGTTGTTTTATGTCTATTTCTAAGTATTTAATTTCCTATCCATGCTCAGTTACTCTCACTTATATTTAGTAATAAAAAAGAAGAGTATCGGATTTCTCCTCTCTCTGTATCAGTCAAAGGCTCATACTATCCTAACTTAAAATTCTCTCTCAAAAAGCGTAAAAGGGTGATTTCCTGAGAAACATATACATTGTAAGCTTTGTCAGACCCATCAGAAGAATGGAGAAAGTAAATATGTATGCTGCATCCTTTTCCTAATTCCAGCTGCTGACCCAGGATCCCACAAACCTTTAGGGTTACTAGAGTTTACTGTGGTCCAGATCACCTTCACTCCTCTACCTTAGAAGGCGGAGTTCTCTGTCAATTGCTCCACTGTGTCTTAAAGCAACTTTAATATTAAACTATTATGTTTAAGCTTCCAAACTGGGGAAATGGCCTCAATATTATAGGGATGGCAGGAAAATATTGATCTCTAAATGTCTGAAATTCATTTGGATAAAGCTGAATGACATTCACTCTATAAAAAAGTACACGCCAACACTTGTGTCCCAGCACATGTGACTGTATTCTGAAAGATCATCTGCTGGTATGAACCTTCCTTCTGATTCCAGGACAAGACAACCTGAGTTCAGTGGTGTTGGCTACTTTCTTTTGATATTCACATGCAAAGGCAGAACCACTCCCTATGCTTAGCTTTACACAAATATATAAACTCTAAATAGAAACAAGTACATTAAACAATAAAAAATGTTAACAAATTAAAAATATTGAATAGCTGAGACAAAAATCCCCTGGCTAGTTATGAGTTTAATTAAATCAGTAAAGATAAAAATTCTTTTGCCAACCATTGCCCACCAGGTGCTTGCTTTGCTCCACTTGATTTGAAGGTGCACCTGTTTAATATTTTTAATAGGACTTGGTATATAATATTTTGGGTTTTGATGCTCTTTTAAGTCTTCCTCAGTAGACTTCAACACTTTTGATAAAGGGGTTAGGTTTTGCTTCTGTGTCTGAGAACCTACTCTAGTGACTACAAAGTAGGAATAGCAGGGTAGTTGATATAATAACTACCACTTTTGGGGATCCTATAATGTGACACACATTTTGTATATTATATATTTTATGTATCAGTCGCTCCTTATTGCAACCCCACAAGTATGAGTGTCCCCATTTTTCATATAAAAAGTCTCATGGATGGGTACCTGGATGGCTCAGTTAAGCACCTGACTCTTGATTTCGGCTCAGGTCATTTCACAGTTTTCGGGATCAAATCCTGTGTTGGGCTCTGTGCTGACAGAGCAGAGCAGGCTTCAGATTCTCTCTCTCTCCCTCTCTCACTGCCCCTTCTACTCTCTCTCTCTTGAAATAAACAAGCTTAAAAAATTAAATAAAAAGTTTCGTGGAGTTTAACTGGCCCCCTCATCTACACATAGCTTACAAAGTGATATTTTAAGGTCAAATTTATCACTAAATAATGAGCACTGATTTTTTATTAAAAGAATGAATGAGTATATAAATGTAAGATGCAAAACACTCTCATACACACACACACATACACACACACACACACACACACACACACACACACACACAGAGTCTGATTCTCTTTCCTCCCTTATATGTAAGTTCCAGACATGTATAAAGAGGTTTAAGTTGGAGGCAAGAAGAAATTGGATATCACCATATCTTTTTTTATTATGTGCTCAATGAGAATGAAAACATATTATGGAGTACAGGAGTATAGGTAGTTATGACTGGCTGAAATGAAAAAGAAAAGACAAAACTACCTTGGCCCATATTCTACCCATAAGGGCTCCTGGTAAGGAGGAGAAAAAATTATGATCACTGAATTCAGACACGATTTGGGAGGGGGGCTAATTTTCAGATTCAAACTTGAAGGCAAACCATGAGAATGGGTGTTCCTGCTGTTCCTGGAGAGGGGAGGAGAGGACACGGACTACCAAGGGAAATGCATCATCAGACAAATCTTTTCCTGTTATGTTAAAATCCAAGTCACAAGACTGAGTTTCATTGAGGCAACAATTCATTTTAGGAGATGAAATAAAACGTCTCTAACCAAAAATACTACAATCTCTTGTGAAGAGGAGTGATAATATTGCCCAAGACATTTGAAAAATATTTCCTCCCATCCTGGACACCTTCATTCAAGGAAATGCTTGTCAAATCATGGTTCCACGTCTGTTTTCTGTCCCATAATAATAATTAAAAAAAGCACATCTAGCAGTTTTTGGAAGATAACACTCATGCCTTTTGGCTATGTTCTTCCATCCTAGACCTCTAAAAAAACAACAAAAAAACAAAACAAAAACCTACATTAGAAAGAAACAGAGAGTAGAAAGTAATTTCAAAGAATGGCATAACAGTCCTTCACCGAACCAGAAATTATAGACCCTGAGGGGTCAAAACTAAGCCTTCTGTTTCTTCCTTCTTAGGACCAGCATTCTCAGCAGTTTTTATAGTTGGGTGCTAAATAAATTCCATAGTAGAACATAAAAAGAATCCAAAAGGCCTGCAAGCATAAACAACTTTACAAGAGCTAAAGAAGTTATTTGGGGTTGCTTACCCTAAATTTCTGTTTGACGACTTCAGCTTTAAATAACAGTGGAGGAAAATATCTTCCACTCATTCAATGCAGCAAGACATAGTCTATATGCAAAGAATGGAAAGAGTAGCTTTAAGGATTTTGTGCTCTGCCTTAATCTCTCTATGTGCAGCCCACTGTTGACTGTACTTTTTAAAGAAAATGTCCTTTCCAAGTATTTTCCATTTTGAGCAAGACAAATGGTTCTACACTTCTACTTTCTTGCTTAAAGTAACTAATAAAGCTGAACAATACAATGTTCTATGGTATAAATTCAGTAAAAAGCAGAGAAAAGTGAAGGAAATGAAAATTTACACCTCATATGTGAATCAAAAGGAAAAGAAGAATGTCATATCCAAGAGAAACAATGAACTGAAATCAATGTCTTAAATTTTAAATACAGTACTTTTTAAGTACCCAGGAACATAGTAGGTTTGTAATACCTGTCATTGCTTTTTGAGATCTTTCTACAGGTGCATAATTTAATCATTCCACCTGAAGTGTCAGGCACATAAAGGTATTATTAGTTAAGAGTGAATAGTAGTTTAACTTGAAATAGGAGACTTGAATTTCGCTTTTAACTATTAAAAACAGATAAAAATTAAAGTGAATAATTTTATAGTTTTAAATAACCACATTTCTTGCTATTTTAACTTTAGCCAAGGAGATCTTCCAAAATGTATGACAACATTTATTTTGAGCTTTATTATTAAGCTTTAACTTTTGTAGCAAGATAAGTGCAATACACCGCAGAGACTTTTAACCTTTGAAATTCCTTTTCAGAATCAGTTTTAGAAACAGAGTTTGAAATCACTTTGGTAAATGCATATTCAGTGATTATTACATGTCAAACATTAGGCATGTAATAGAAAGATATGGCTAAGTCCCAGCTCCTACTCTCAATAATCTTAAGGACCAATGGGTAAGACACACATATATAAATACATAATATACAATATGTTAAATGCTAAGGTAGGTATATGCATACAGTTCAGAAAGAGTAGATAAAGAGAATAATTCTGAATTGTAGAAGTTTCTGAAGGAGGTGACAGCTGAGCTGAATTCTAAAGAAAAGTCAACGGGGTAAACAAGAAATACAAGTTATTCCTAGCTAACTTAAGAGTGTAAGCAAAGAATGAAGGATGGAACAGAATTATATAATTAAAAGATTAAACAACACAAATAACTTGAGAAGATGTAGAGACAAGCAAAGTGAAGGATAACCCTGTAAAAAAAAATGTTAATTGTTCACTCAACACCACAATATAGTATAGTGACTAAGAACTAGGGCTCTGAGGAAGACTGCCTGGACTTGAATTGTGACTCAATATTTACACAGTACGTGGCCTTGAGAGGTCACCTTAATGCTCTATGGCACTGTTTTCCCATGTGTATAATAGGATTAATAATAGTACCTAATCTGTAGGATTGCTTGGGGATTAAGTTAGGTAACATATATAGAGCACTTAGAACATTACCTGCTCTATCAAAAGAACTCCACCAATATTAACTGTTGTTATGACATGACACCCTATTGACTATTGTGAATATTACCCATCAATTGTAAAATATATGCTTTTAGTAATAAAATAAATAAAATAAATTAAAATAATAAATAAATAATAAATAAAATAAAATAAAATAAAAACAACATTATATCAATTACTTTTTAAGACATTAAAGGAACATCCATTTAGGAAGTACAAGTAATAATTCCCACCCTAACAACTAGGACCAATTTTAAAAAGATAAAACATACACACACATACACACACACACACAAATGTGTGTGTGTGATTAAACCTTCAGGGACTACTGTAGATAAAATATCTAAAATAGCTAGCTTCCTTTCTAGAGAGAAAAGAGGTTTCTTTGAGCCAATACTAGGGCTGTTTCCCTCTCTGTGAGCATTAGCCACTTTTGAGAATAAATGGGCAAGAAATGGGTCAGTCATGCATTAAAGAACTTTGATGTAGTAGCAGGAACTACAGAATTTTTAATAGTTGCATGAGCTGGCATAAAAGATTAGAATCTACTATATTCCCATATTCAGTGCTGATTCTTCTGTCCAGGTAGTGCTTCCCCAAAGGAATCCGGTTGAGAGTATGGCATTATTGGATGCTATGAGCTAGTCTAAATATCAGAGGGAAATCTCTACATATTGCAGTGCTTCAATCCTAAATTTCTTGTAAAGGGTGCCTATAATCACTCAGGATAGATCTCATACTTAAGACATTTGAAATTGGAGATAAAATGAAACTCAAGCTGCAACCCAGATGCAACCCACCTGAATTCCTATTTGGATCAAAATAATCAACTCTGTACCCTCGCTGCCTGACAGAAAAAGGGATGTGCCCTCTCAGAGAAAAATTATTTTTACACCAAATATTTTGGTTCATTTAAATATGCAATCATGCATATGCAAAAATGACAATAAATGAAAGAAATAGAAAAATAAATCGGTAGAAGCAGACCATAAATAAATTAAATATTGCAGTTAGCCGATTACAGACTAAAATTACCATCACAGGGGTGCCTGGGTGGCTCAGTTGCTTAAGCTTACAACCCTTGATTTCAGCTCAGTTCATGATCTTACTGTTCATGATATCAAGCCTCACATTGGGCTCTGTGCTGACAGTGCAGAGCCTGCTTGGGATTCTACTACTGTAAATTATATACTTAATTTAAAAATGACTATAGGGGTGTCTGGGTGGCTCAGATGGTTAAGTGTATGATCGCATAGTTCGTGAGTTTGAGCCCTGCATTTGGCTGTGTGCTGACAGCTCAGAGCCTGGAGCCTTCTTCTAATTCTGTTTCCCTTTCTTTATCCCTCCCACACTCACTCTCTGTCTCTCTCTCTGTCTCTGTCTCTCTCTCTCTCTGCCACTCCCTCATTTGTAGATGTGTGCTCACTCTCCCCCCCATAAATATATACATTTACAAAAATAAAATTACCATCATAAACATGTTAAAGAAATGAGAAGACAGACAAAATAAGGAAAAATCCATGTCAATAGAAAAATGGAATCTCTAAATATCAAAGTTAACATTCTAGAAAGAAAATTTTCAAAAATAAAAATTTATTGGATATGGAGCTTAATTTCAAACTAAATACAGTAGAAGCAAGGTCAATGAATTTTAAAATCGATCAATAGAAATTACCCAAATTGAAGCACATAGAGAAAAAAAAAAAACTAAAAATTCTAAGAACAGTTCATAAAGGACATGTAGGACAAGAAAGCACTTGTGTAACCAGAGCCCCAAAAGAAGAGAAGTATTTTTTAAAAAATTAAAAAACCATGTTAGGAAGACAGCAGAATATGAGGACCCTAAGCTTGCCTCTTCCCATGGACACAACTAGATAACATTCATGGTGGAAATATCCAGAAAATGACCCAAAGACTGGCAGAACAAACTGTACAACTAAAGATACAGAACAGGCCACATCAAAGAAGGTAGGAAGCACAGAGACGCGATCTGGCACTGACTGAGACCATGGCCAGCCTCGGTCAAAAGGGGAGCCAGTGGTGCCAAGAAGGGCAAGAAACACATTATCACACCAGGAAGCCCACAAGGGGAAGACAAATCCTCATAATATTTTCCTTCACAAATGAGTAGGGACAAGTTTCCTGAGTTCTTACAACCAGTGGGATTTAAAGCCTGGAATATTAAAATCGGGCTTGGTTCATGCAGATACAATGTGGAACAAGCAGTTTTACTAAAACAGTGGGAGCAGATGGGGGAGGAGAGTTATTTCTTCATCTCAGTGTATGGCCCAGAGAGACAGATATCACAAGAAGACCCCTTCAGAAACAAAGGAGCTGGCAAGCAGCACTTCCCTTCTAGTATAAACAATGGTCACCTGTGTGAAGACCACAGCAGGGAGTCCACACTGACTACCTACCTTGCTTTCACTAAACCCCAACTTCTCATGGTTTGGTGGACCCTGTCCTTCCCAGTCCCACTAGTTTCTGTCCCAGTGCTGCAGCAGGCCTCCCCCCAGAAGACTGGCACAAAAGCCAGCAACACCACATTTCTAACCTGTGGGTTTTGAGGGGCCTTGGTTCTGGTAGTGTTGGCAGCAAGTCTCATTTTGCAAGCAGACCAGCACATCCCTTGTTAAAACACACTCCACCCCAACCAGCAACAAACAATGCTCACAAGAGGCAAAGAGAACCTCTGCAGACAACTGAAGGAAAAGCATCCAGGACCCAACATCAGGGCACAGGCAACACACAGAGGAGACACTCCCTGAAGAGCCAGATCTTGGGGAACAGAAGACACTCCACCGCAGGGCATTAAAGAACATCTTCGTCACAAAAACAATACCTTCAAGAGCAGGAGAGGTAGCTGACCTTCCTAATATACAGAAACAGACAGAAAGACAGAGGAACATGTCCCAAATGAAAGAACAGAACAGAACTTACTGGACTTGAGAAAGGAATGGAGGACATCAGTTTGCGACGCTTGATAAAGAGATGAAAAAGAACCATTCAGCAATGAAAAACACAGTAATAAAATTACAAACACACTTGATGGAATAACAGTAGGCCAGAGGAAGCAGAGGAATGAATTAATGATCTGGGAGACAGAGTAATCGAAAGCAATAAAGTTGAGCAAGTGAGAGAAAAAACATTATGCAAATTGCGAGTAGACTTAGGGAACTCAGTGACTCTATCAAGTGTAATAACATTAACATTATAGGGATCCCAGAAGAAAGAGAGAGAAAAAGGGTCAGGAAATTCATTTGACAATATAATAGCTTAAAACTTCCCTTACCTGGACAAGGAAACAGAAATCCAGATCCAGGATGCACAGAGATCCCCCAACAAAATCAACCCAAGGAGGTCCACACCAAAATGTATAGTAATTAAAATGGCAAACATTAGTGATAAAGGAAACGTTTTAAAAGCATCAAGAGAAAAGACACTTACATACAAAGGAAGCTCCACAAGGTTATCAGCTGATTTTTCATCAGAAACTTTGTAGGCCAGAAGGGAGTGTCATGATATATTCAAAGTGCTGGCAGGGAAAAAATATGCAGCCAAGAATACTGTATCTAGCAAAGCTATCATTCAGCAGAGACTCACAGATAAAAATTTTCTCAGACAAGCAAAAACTAAAGGAATTCATGATCACTAAATTAGCCATAGAAGATATATTAAAGGGGACAAAATGAGTGGAAAAAAACATAAATGAGAGTATGAAAAGTAGGAATCACAAAAGCAGTAAAAATAAATTTATCTATAAAAATCAGTAAAGGATCCACAAAATAAAAGATTGTAAAATATGACATTATATACCTAAAATGTAGGGGGGAGAGGAGTAAAAATTGGGTTCAAATTTAAGTGACCATCAACTTAATACAGACTGCTATATGCAGGAGATATTATATATAAACCTAATGGTAACCACAAATCAAAAACCAATAATACCTGAGCAAAGAATAAAAGAATAAAAAGAAAGGAATCCAAGTATATCACTAAAGAAAGCCAACTAATTATGAGAGAAGAGATCAAGAGAAGGATCAGAGAAAAATCACAAAAACCACAGAAGTAACAAAATGGCAATAAATGCATATCTATCATAATTACTTTGAATGTAAATGGACCCAATGCTCCAATTAAAAGATGTAGGGTGACAGAATTGATAAAAAAAAAAAAAAAACACAAGACCCATCTATATGTTGCCTACAAGAGGCTCATTCAGACCTAAAGATACCTACAGACTAAAAGTAAGGATATGAACAAACATGTATCATGCAAATGAAAGTCAAAATAAAGCCAGGGTGGCAATACTTATTTTGGACAAATTACTTACAACGAAGGCTATAGGGGCATTTGGGTGGCTTAGTCAGTTAAGCATCCGACTTCGTTTCAAGTCATGTTCTTATAACTTGTGACTTTGAGCCCCATGTCAGGCTCTGTGTTGACAACTCAGAGCCTGGAGCCTGCTTTGGATTCTGTCTTCCTCTCTCTCTGCTTCACCACTGCTCCCACTGTGTCTCTCCCTCTTTCAAAAATAAACATTAAATCTTAAAAAAAAAAGACTGTAACAAGAGACAAAATGAGACACTACATAATAATAAAAGGGAAAATACCATAAGAATATATAGCAATTGTAAATATTTATGAACCCAACATGAAAACATCTTAATACATAAAACAGTAACAACTATAAAGAAACTTACCAATAATAATATAGTAATAGTAAGGGACTTTAACACCCCATTTACATCAATGGACAGATCATCCAAACAGAAAATCAACAGAGAAACATTGGCTTTGAATGGTACCCTGAACCAGTTGCATTTCACAGATATATTCAGAATATTCCATTCTAATACAGCAGAATACACATTCTTTTTCACGGTACATGGAACATTCTCCAGGATAAATCACATATTAGGCCACAAAGCAAGTCTCAACAAACTCAAAATGATCAAAGTCATGCCATGCACCACAACACTGTGAAACAAGAAATCAACCACAGGAATAATCTGCAAAGACCACAAATACAAGAATGTTAAATAACATGCCATTAAACAATGAATGGGTCAACTAAGAAATCAAAGAGTAAATAAAATACATAGATAAAAATGAAAATGAAAATATCTGCAACTAATATTATACTGTACATTCACTAACTGGAATTTAAATAAAAACTTAAAAAAAGACCTACAATGATATCACCTCACACCTGTCAAAATGGCTAACATCAAAAACACAAAAAATAACAAACGTTGGCAAGGATGTGGGAAAAAGGAATTCTCATACACTGTTGGATTGCAAACGGGTGCAGCCACTGTGGAAAACAATATGGAGGTTCCCCAAAAAGTTAAAAATAGAACAACCCTAGATTCAGTAATCATGCTACTAGGTATATACCCCCAAAATACAAAAACACTAATTCAAAGGAATGCATGCATCCTTATGTTCACTGTAGCATTATTTACAGTCAAATTGTTGAAGCACTCTAAGCATCCATCAACAGATGAATACAGAAGATGTGATATATATACACAATGTAATATATGCAATGTAATAATATGTTATGTAATGTCATATTATTCATATGAAAGAATGAAATCTTGCCATCTGCAATGACATGGATGGAGCCAAAGAGTATAAAGCTTAGCAAAATAAGTCAGAGAAAGAGAAATACCCTATGATCTCACTCATATGTGGAATTTAAGAAACAAAAGAGCAAAGGAAAACAAAAGAGAGAGACAAACCAAGAAATAGACTCTTAACTTTAGAGAACAAAGTGATGGTTATCAAAGGGGAGGTAGGATGGGGAATGGGTGAAATAAATGATGGAGATTAAGAGTACATTTATTATGATGAGTACTGAGTAATGTATAAAATTGTCCAATCACTATGTTGTACACCTGAAACTAATGCTATAGTTTATATATTGGAATTAAAATAAAAATTTGAAAAATTTGAAAAAACCCAGTTATTTAAGATGCTCAATGAATTCATGTAATACAAGTACAAACAAAACTATATTTCATCAGTGGCTACTGGGTGACTCAGTAGGTTAAGGGTCTGACTATTGATTTTGGCTCAGGTGCTGATTACACAGGTTTGTGAGTTTGAGCCCCACATTGGGCTCTGCACTGTCAGAGCCTGCTTGGGATTTTTTCTCTCTCTCTCTTTCCCTTTCTTTCTTTCTTTCTTTCTTTCTCTCTTTCTCTCTCTCTCCCTCCCTCTGCCCCTCCCCAGCTCACATTTGAGCTCTCTCAAAATAAGTAAATAAATTAAAAAAAAACTGTATTTCACCATAATCAAGTTACCAAAGACCAACTTAAAAAAATCATAAAAACAGACTGCAAAGACATTTTATACAAAGTAGAATAACAATGACAAAGATGATTGACATCTCATCAGAAAAAAATACAACCCACATGTTAATGGAATGCCATCTTCAAAGTGATGATAGAAAAAGAAAAACAGCTGTCAAAATAGATTTCTATACCTAGCAAAAGTCTCACCTGAAAAAAATCAAAAGGAAGACATTTTCAAACACAAGGTGAGAGGATGTTTTGTCTTTAAATCACTCCTCAAGTTATAATAAAGGAAAATACTGAAGAAAGTTCATTAAGCTGAAAGAAAATTATCACAAATTCTCCATTTCTGTTTCTCTTCATTTCTCTTCACTGGTTCCTGTGAAATCAAATTACCATGTAGTATCATTTCCTTACTCCACTACAGATTTGTTTCCACCCATTTCATTTGTTCTGTTATTGTTACACATATTTCTATGCACTACAGGTTCAACAATAAAGTTATACATACATAAAACTTGATAATTATACATATGTACATACACACACATCATTTAATGCAAATTATCTTTAAATCATCAATAGATGAGAAAATCAAAATATTCAATTTTACTTTCACTTTCACAATTGCCTACAAAATTACATTAAGTGGTGCTTTTTTTTTTCTTTTCCATGAGGATTTAAATTACTCTTTGATGTCATTTGCATTCTGCTTGAAGAAGTTCTTTTAAGTGTTTCTTATAGGGTGGACCTGCTAACAAATTTTCTAAGGTTTTGTTTATCCAGAACTGTTTTAATTTTACATTTTTGAAAAATACTTTTCTGCATATGTAATTCTTTGGCACTTCAAATATGTCCTTTCACTACCTTTTTACTCACTGCCTCCATTATTTCCCATGATAAATTAGTTGTTAATTTTATTGGGATTCCACTGTCTGTGGTAATTCTCTTCATTGCTTCCAAGAGTTTCTGTATTTGTCCAGCAACAAATGACTAGAATATGTCTGTGTATTAATATCTTTATACTACTTGGAGTTCATGGACCTTTTTGAATCTTTAGAATAATCTTTCTCAACCAAATTGTCAAGCTTTTAAGTCAGTATTTCTTCAAATATTGATGTTTGCTCTTTTTGTTTCTCTTTTTAGGTACTCTTATTATTTATGTTGATACACTTAATAGAGTCATGCATTTCTCTGAGACTACTCATTTTCCTTCATTCCTTTTTTCCCCCTCTATATTCATATTACATAATCTTCATATATCTATCTTTAAGTTCATTGATTCTTTCTTCTTCCAGCTCAATACTGTTGAATACCTTTGGTGATTTTTTTCATATCAATTACTCTTAGGTGTCAACTTCAAATTTACCATTTAAAAAATTATTTCTATCTTTCATGAACATTTTCTATTTTAGGAGATATTGTCACCCTATATTTAAATTTTTAAACATAATTTCCTTTAGTTTTTTAACCTATTTATAATATATACTTTGAAGTCTTCTAAGTCCAATATCTGGGCCATCTCAAAGGCAGTTCCTATTAATTGCTTTACTGTATTTTTGTATGTGTTACACTTTATTGCTTCTTTACATGTCTTGGACATCACTTTAATTTCTTCTTTGGCAGTGATAATTCATGTCCTTGGCCATAAAGCATACATACAATAGGAGTTTGTTATGGGTCAGAAAAATCCATCTCTATTAAAAATAAGTGAAAAACCTGTGGTTATGTCTTCATATGCTACCAACCAAAAATCACAAATTATTGTTGCTAGAAACTTACTCAGGAAAAGAAATTATAAAATTCTATTATTTTAACTTCCATCAGTTTTATCTGCATAGCATGTTCCAAGAGGAAAAGTTTCCCAATATCAGCACTTGGAATGTATCCAATGTTCCTTGAGATGTATCTAGAAACATTTCTCCATGTAATCACATTCCTAGCCTGTTCTTCATTCCAGGTCTCCTAAAATTTTTTTCCAACATAATAAACACCTAAGTCAGTTGCATTCCTGGACACTAGTACTAATCTCAGATGGTGACCAAGGGTTCATGATTCACCCAAAGACATCTACTTCAGACATCTAAGTTCATTTTTTTTTCATTTTTTGAGTTTTTTTTCCCTATGTATCAAATGTTGCTGTATTTCCAGGCACTTCTTTTTCAATTCAGTGAATTTCCAGGACTTCTGTTTTTCTAATAGGTTTTATGTTTTAAGAAAAAAAAAAATTGCAGCATATTCATCTAATTGTATTCAGAGAAAAAAGATGATAAAAATTACAAGTGATAAAAGTCATTTGATTACTATACATATGTGTCTAGATAGTGTTTAACTTGGCAATATCCTACCAGTCATTGTTTTTCTTTTTTTTTTTTCATTTTGTTGCTATTTGAAGAAAAAGATGTAAACATTTCCAAGATTGAATTAGCCTTTGTGTAATTCATTCAGGGATAGTATAGTAGTTTTTGCAGTCCTGCCTAATAGCATTCTGGAATTTCTCTAATATAAGTTTTTCCAGGATCAATAGGTGATCATTTCCTAAGAGATTCAGAGAAAAAAAAAAAAAAACAAAACTGAATGAACAGCAAGAGAAACTATGTACTTAGATAAAAGGGATAGTGTGAAGATCTCAATTCTCCCCAAAGTAATCTATGAATTTAATACAATCACAAAAAAAATCAGTAAGTTTTTTTTCATATCTGATAAAATTGTTCAAAGGATTATTTGGAGGATATATGTGAGAGAATAGCTATGTGATATTTGAGAAGTAACATTGCAGATATAAAAATTACTTCAAAGACTTAATAAATAAAACAAAGCAGAAACAGATCAATGGTAAAGGTAAGAAAAATATAAAATATATTCCATAATTGAAAATAAAATATTAGGGCACCTGGGTGGATCAGTGGGTTGGAAGTTGGACTTTGGCTCAGGTCATGTCACCACTGGGTGGTTCGAATCCCTGTCAGGCTCTGTGCTGACAGCTCGGAGCCTGAGGCCTGCTTGGGATTCTGTGTCTCTTTCCCTCTCTGCCCCTCCCCCACTCATACTCTGTCTCTGTCTCTCAAAAACAAACATTAAAAAAATTTTTAAAAAGGAAAGAAAATATATGCCAGATCAGTGGAGAAATAACTCGGTATCATTTGGAAAACTGTTAACCATTAGGAAAACATAAAAGTGAATTCCTATGTCACATCATGCATCAAAATTCTACACGAATTAAAGATCTACTTTTGTTAGAGTCCATGGATGGCTCAGTTGGTCGATCATCCTACTCTTGATTTCACCTGAGGTCATGATCCCAGGATCCTGGGATTGAGTGCCACACTGGTCAGTGAGGAATCTACTTACCATTCTCTTCCTCTGTTCCTCTCCCTCTGCTCATGCTTTCTGTGTCTAAAATTTAAAAAGCAAAAGATATAAAATTTTTTAACGTTTATTTATTTTTGAGACAGAGAGAGACAGAGCATGAATGGGGGAGGGACAGAGAGAGAGGGAGACACAGAATCGGAGGCAGGCTCCAGGCTCCGAGCCATCAGCCCAGAGCCCGACGCGGGGCTGGAACTCATGGACTGCGAGATCGTGACCTGAGCTGAAGTCGGACGCTTAACCGACTGAGCCAACCAGGCGCCCCAAGATATAAATTTAAAAACACAAGAATTGGGGCACCTGGGTGGCTCAGTCAGTTAAGCGTCCAACTTCTGCTCAGGTCATGATCTCACAGGTTCTTGAGTTCAAGCCCTGGGTCAGGCTCTGTGCTGACAGCTCAGCGCCTGGAGCCTGCTTCGAATTTTGTATCTCCCTCTCTCTCTGCCCCTCCCCGGCTCATGCTCTTTCTCTCAAAAATAAATAAACATTAAAAATAAATAAATAAATAAATAAATAAATAAATAAATAAATAAATAAATAAAAATACAAGAATTAATACAGGTGCTAATTATGTCATTTGGAATGAAAAAAATTATACATGACACCGCCTCAATATAAAGTATGAAGGAAAATATTGTTGGATTCCACTATATAATAATACAATCTAAAACGCCCCATCTTAATTGTGGTGCATCTGAGGGCAAGGGATCAAAAGAATTAATTAGTATGTAAGTATTTCTCACAAATCAAGAAGCCACCAATAAATATCTGAACAAAGAAGGAACATCAAAAATTAACAGAAGAGTAAATACAAAGGAAAAATATTCCACAACACCAATAATCCACAAATGCAATTTTAAAACAATGATTTTTTTTTTCTTTGCAACCAAGAGAAGATATTTAACAAGGTTTAGCATTTGGAAAAAAATATGATCTCTCAATACCAATGGGAATGCAAATCAGTACCTTTTAAAAGAGAATTGATCACACATATCAAAAGGGTTAAAATATTACTTATTGATCCCATAGTTATATTTCCAGGAATATATCATAAAAAATAATCATGAGAGTATGAAAGATTTAGCTACAAAAATACTTACTACAATTATAAAATTTTGGAAGTAAAAGGCCTGATTACACAATTCACAGTACAGAGACCTAATAAATTATAGGTAGTCATTTAAACAAAACCTCAGATGTTACTGGAAATATTTGTATTAAATAATACATAATATAATCCCACTAAACAGTATGTGTCCAATTAACAGTGGGAAAACTGTGTATATGATTTTTATCTCCTTTTGCCTACCTGTTATTTACTAACATTTTAACTAATATAGAAAATGAAGGAAAAGAATTGTTAATTATTAATATATGCCTTCTTCACTGAAAGCCTCCAATTTCTGAGAAGTGTTTCCAGACATCTGTGCTTGTGTGTCAGAGTCTGGATAACAGTAGATCTAATCTCAATTAAATCTTGCAAGGATTTTATCTTATTCATCTTCCTGCCCACCTAAAACACAGTACAGTGTCTTCAACAAATTTCCAGGTACATTCTGTTGAATTTAATTTCCTTCAATTTGTGTTTACCCTTGAAACATTCAGCTTAATTTTCCCGTTAGTAATAGTAAATTCCCCAGTGGTGGGGAATGAGACAACTTCTTCATGCTCCACTGTTTATTTTCCCTTTTGTTTAGAAAGAGACCTAGGCAATGATTACAGCCTTGAAAACTCCACAGCTCTTCTATTGCTTCAAGGGTGACATTTTATTCTTTAATTAGAATATAAGCTTCTTGAGTACTGCAACAATGCAGTGTTTTTAGATCCTTTTCTTTCTCTAATGATACCTGTGTTTTACGTAGGATGGACAAAGGCAGACTCTTGGGGGAAAAAATCATGAAATGGATCAGAAAATGTCATTTTCTTTTGAAGTACTCTATTTTCACAAGAGCAATTTAGCACTCATCCTTTTATGTGTGGTCCCCTGGTACATGGTAAGATGTGTATACTGCATTTTTTCCTATTTATCATAATTTCTTATATACATATCTTCCACCTCTGCCAGAAGTAAATGCTTTGAGGTCAGGGATTTGCTTTATTCATCTCTGTATTTTCGAACCCCAATACCTCAGAGCATATATAGTAGTCACTCAATAAATGAGTTCATGAATTCATGTGTTGACTGATCATTCCAGTACTAGCTCTGCCACTTACAACTATGTAACTTTAGGAGGGTCAATTAGGTATGTGAAATTAATTTTTTCATTTATGTAATGAAAACAAACTATCTCCTCATAAGATCTTTGGATCAAATGAGTTAAGTAGAACGTATATTGTTACCAAAAAATTGTATTAAATGTTCAATAAATACACAAAGTGGTTCTAATTCTATTACTATTGCTGAACCCAACCAACCTTTTTATGTATAAAAGGCACCATTTGCAACAAGTCTTACCCAGGTGTCAACAGCTTATATACTCTTTAACCTTTTTTTAACTTCTTCTCCAGCCATTCCATCACTGATGGTGGTATACTTTCGCATCTTTGTAAAGAGATCATACTCTCATTCCTAATATTTACATATATGCAAATTTGGCAGTTTTTCCTTCTTTATTAAACTGTGATGTCCTCCAGAGCACAATGTCTTATTCTTATTTGTGACCTCAGGACTCAAAGATGTACCCAGGTTAGAGTCTAACATGTATTAGGAGCTTAACACATTTTTTTGAATGAAAAAATTTATTTAAAGAATTAAGGACAAGAACTTTTAAAGTGCCACTCATATCCTCTCCCAAAGGATGGATTAAATATTGGCATAGTTTGAAGCATCAGAAATCCTAAGAAAATAATTTATATGAGTACTACTATGAGAGCTGACCTAAGCAGTTTTCTAGGTTCTATTTTCCTAGTCTTTGTCCCAGAACTGAACTTTTGGCAGGTAGGAAGTATGCTCTAGTTATTCACTTTTATACTGTGGAAGGAAGACCATGGGATTTCAAAATTAACTTTGACAGATATGACAAATGGGGGTTGCCATTTCACACCTAGAGCGTGAATATTTCAATGGCAAGGAGTCAGCAACTGTTAATTAAAAATGGGTATTGTTAATTGGGCCCAGTGTTGTGGTTTTGTCAGCAGCTTCAGACCCTTTCAGACCTATTTCAGTGGATCCTTATGGTATGATAAGATAAATGTCTTTTGTTTCTGGGGTGGATGTTAGTAATTATGACCCCAATTTTTTCCTTCATCATATCAATTCTATAGTTGTATATAATTTTATAAAGTAGAGAACTCACAGGGATTGAAATTTTTGTCTCAACTCTCTTCCCTTTATCTCAATCCAAAATATTCATTAAACAACAATATGATTGATATTTATTCACTTCACACTCTGGTACAACATACAGATGGGAAGATTCTTTTCACACCAAAAGAGAAAATTTGCTTAAAACGTGTAAGTATATGAGATAAAATAAGCAAGATTCATTTTCTTTTAGGTTATTACAATCTATAAATGTTCAATCCTTCTATTTGTTTTTTACCATCAAAATGTGTCACTGACACAGTGTAGTACTTTCAGGCACAAATAGTATTTGTGTACAAAAAGGAAAAATAATGATAGAATTGTGTATTAGAACAAAATATTCACTGGGCCAGTATTAACACAGTAATTCCATTTATATCAATTTAGCAAAACAAAACAAAAAGCCTGAAACTTGAAGTTAGAGATTAAATTTGATTTTTAAATTGTTCCCAAATAGATTAACTTTAGGATGATATAATATCCCCATGTCTCTAATAAATATGTAGAAGCTAATCAATGTGTGTAGGGCATGTTTGAAGGGGAGAGGGCAACACAAACAGTTTGTTACTTTAGACAACTTGTCGCTTTCATTTTTTCCATTTCCCTAACATTTTCTGATTCATTTATATTGGGAGCCAGTGGCCAATATACTACAGAAAGAAGTACCCCAAAGCTATTACGTGTGTACACGTTTGAAGACAAAACATTCTCCCTTATTACTGGTTAAGTATTCTGGGAAGCCAAGTTGATGTTAATAATAGCATAGTGAGGCAATCAAGTTCATTAGTGCAAATGCTAGAGGCCTTGCCTGGCCCTCAAACTAAATTAAGTATGTCCAGCTCAATTCTCTCATAGATTCTTTTATTATCTTTCACAAAATTTTTCACAGTTTTTAAAATTATAAACACACACTCATACATGCTGAAATTTCTGTGAAATAAAATAACATATTGCATTCATTTAATCATGGCTGTAACTCATAGCTAGTATGGTGTCTGGTACAGAGCTGGTGTTCAGTAACCTCTTGGTGAATCAAAGTATGAATCACAGAATAAAATATCGACAGAAATTCTGGGATACGATTTTAGTATGAGAAATGTAAAAGTTCACTGGTTAGTTTTATCACTGGAATTATTTACTCATAAGTATCACCTGAATCATTATAATTATACAAATATGAAGGAACTATGAATTATACTGCCATCTTAAAGGAAGTGACCTATATTTCAATCCAAGTAAACCCAGATATCCTTAAAATTCTTAAAGTTTTTATTAACATACTTAGTCCAAAGCAAAATGAAACAAAGCACCAACACAATGAGCAAATAAAAAAGCTTCTTACAAAATAATAGAATCTATTTCTCAGCCAATTAGTGATAACAAACAGGGCCCATATTTAAAACATGGTCTTTCTCTCTCTCTCTCTCTCTCTCTCTCTCTCACACACACACACACACACACACAGACACACACACTCACAAAAAGCACTGTTATTCATTTTCATTTTACACTTCCATGGTTATAAATAAGCATCAAATACAAACAAGTCCTTCCAAATAGGGCTTAGGCATATTACAACCTCCTGGAGTCATCAAATATTTCTAATATGTGAGCTAAAATTGCTAGTCCTAAAGGTCTGCACATTGTTAAATGCTACTCAAATTCTGGCTTCCTGCAGCTCCAAGCAATACTATTTAATACTGACTCAAGGTAACTTTTTTTTTTAATCTTACTATTTATTTGCTAGAAAACCACTAATTAATTTTATATTCGCTACTGTCAGCTATCAAGCAGTAATAACTGTGGATCTACATGAGGCTGGTTTGTGTTCAATCTTTTTACCTCCAAGAGAAAGATTCCATGTCCTATTAACAATGCCCTGAGCCAAAAAGAGACCACAAAACAGACTTACTCATAACTGAGCCCTGATGACCAGAAATATGATGATAAATGTTTCACTGAAAAGGTAGGATTTCATAAAGCTTTTGTCTATAATCCTCAGAGTAGGGTTGGTTCTGTTGCAGAGTTAATTAGCATACATGTGGAAGCAGTTTATGGATGCAGTTTAATCCCAAACAAATGTGAAAATAAGCTCACATTGTTCTGTAGAATGATTTACATTCATTATCATCTACTTAAAAAAAACATGCTCTAAAAAAATCATTATTCCTTCCAGAAAATTGGAATAAAGCATTTCTATATTTGTACTTTTGAAAATTATGTATTTCCAGAGAAGGTCATATTTCCTCAAATCAAAATAAAGTGAAAACTTTGTTTAAAACTATGGCTTCCAAACTTCATGCAGATACAGAGAGATTACTGAATGACACAGATTCATAATGTGAGTCAACAGATTTGACTGTACATCATTACAAAATCAAACTCGATTTAATAGCTTCAATAAAAGACATTTGGAACTTCAATAATGAGATCTCTATAAAAGGCACATGATAGAAATACTTCTAATACTCTAGCAAATACAAGGCAATATTATATTGTCATACAGCTTGTAAAACTGTCTTCATTATTTGTGATTATGGTTTTCAGTGGACATGATGTGACCAGAGATATAGTCTGCACCTTTATAGTTGTAATGATGAATCCTATTACGATTAAGTTTGACTGTGCATGAGAATCTAGTATTAAAGTGAATATACCACAGATTGAGTGGCTGCCTTAGGATTCTCTGATATAATCTAACTAGGATGCTCAAAAGAAAAATGGAGTCTCCCTACTCCCGGTCTTCTTGAACCATTATACCAAAAACCAGGCCAAAATTCAAGTGACCCAAGATCAGGTGGATGAGGCAATATTTACCTAGGGATATCTTATTTGTAAAAAACTTGATCAACTTACACATGCTTCAAATATAAGCCTCTGTTCAATCAATAATCATTTAGGGTACTTACCAAGTGCCAAACACAGGACCAAAGCCTTTGATGGAATGGTAAGCAATAAAGTTAATGTTACTGTTCTTTAGAAGGGGAGAGCCTCATGGGGGAAATAGTTGTGTAATAGAAAATTACTAACTGTGGGATAAACATTATAATGAGGAAATTACAGAGTAGTTACAATGTACAGGACAGCCACCTAACTCAGGTGGAAATACAGGAGTACATCAGGGGTGACTACAGGTTACTAAAATGAGAATGAACAGAAGGTAATGAATGCAGGAAGAGTAGGGGGAACATTCAGAAAAGATGATGTCTGGTAATAACCAGAATCTCAAGTTTGAATGTGGGAGGTTAGTGATGCATGATGCCGGAGATGAGTCAGTCCTGGAGGCATATTACAGACTGTGAACTTTACCCTTCATCCTAACCACTCTTTGCCTACTGATACCACTCTTCTGTGACATTTGTTAAATGTTCACTGTATGCTCAACAGTGCACTTAGCACGTATCTCATGTGAAAATTACCACACTCTCAGTCGGGATTCTGGATACGATGGATCTATTTTAGACCCCATCTAAAGGTGCTGGTTACAGTAGATTCAAAATGAGTCACCCGCCCTTTCTTAATTTCAATACTGTTTGTTTCCACAATGTACACCTATGGAAATTACTTATGTTACTAGTTTAAAGGCATAGTCCTTGCCCAAACTTTGTCATGTGTCAGAACAAAATTATACCAAACCACCAATAGTCCATCAATTCCATTTAAATTTTACTTTCCCTGTCAGACAGGTTAAGACATGATTGCCTTTTTTAGGAAACATATAGGATGGGCTAAGAATGGGCACATGGACTGAAACAAGCTTCATTTATGGCAAGTGCAACCTGTAGAATTTGATTTTAAAAACTTGATTTCCTGGGTCTAAGTTTATTTATTGCAGTCAGATTTCGTTGTTACATATGTTGCAGTTCCATGCAGTGCTTCACAGATTGGCCCTTTTTCACCCTATCATGAGAGCATCAGGAATATCATGCAGCATTATGCTTACACAAGTGGGATGCTGCAAGAAAATAAACTTACATCCTAGTGATCCTTTTTATAGAGAATTGTGTTTCAAACCATGTTATTATAAACGGTCAGTTTGAGATTTTTAATAATGTGTTGATCCTTTGATTCTTTTCTAAGTGAGGTCAGTATAAAAGAAGAAAGTCTGCTTTTATTCAAACCTCATGGGCGTGATTACAGTTACACGACAACAGCTTAGTTTTGTGAAGACAGATTTCTACCCATAGATTTGTGTGTAATAGTTTTCTTCCTGGGCTCCCTTTTTTAGGCAATAGAATGAGAATGCTTGGAAAAGGCTCCCAACAGCTGTCCTGGATTTTTCATCTCTGTATTCCTTTCAGGGTTGGAATGGGGCATTTGCAAATTCACATGAACACTAGAGACACCATTATTTGAGTTGTGCCAACAAATAAATCAAGATTTACTTCTGAAATCTCTAGCACTTCAATTCCCTTTTATTTGGCTAACCATATTGGCAGACACAAATATTATAAACGACACATCCCTTTTTTGGTAATGTCTTTTCTTTCCTATGTTCCATAAATTCTCTTTATTAAAGAGGATTTCCTCAGAGAACTTAGAAGTGAAGCACTAAGAATTAACTTTTTCCTCTCTTTAAGAGCACTTAAATCAATAACAAATCTAGTGGCAGCTTTCTCATTTCTTACCTTCCTAAGTAGGAAGGGAACACCTGTTTCAAATTCAACAATAATTTGTATAATGAATTTTCATTTAATTTAGACTGGAGCATTAGTTGATTTCCCTTTTACCCCCTGAATGTGAAAATCCCTTGGAACTTCCATAGTGAGTTATTTTTATTGGAAAAATTGGTGAGGGAGGTGTTTTTGCCACAAGGCTATATAAAGTAACTTTTCTTTTCCTTTTCTTTTTTTTTTTTTTTTACCACTATGACTCAATAGAAAATACATCTGAGATCAACATTCCTGATACACATAAATCCATAGAAAGGAATAAAATACAATTTTTATGTATATATTTTTCTCATTGACCTCCATATGCCAGGGATGTTTCTGTTTTTTAAAGACAAATTTAATCATGTCATTCCACTGCGAAAACTCCTTTAATAGACAATTTCCACTGCTTTCAGAAGGAAAAAATAATAGCAATCCTCTTCATGATTATGTGGAAAATAATGAAGTTCTCAATCCAGTCAATTAATAGAACTATTAGTAATATAACACATAATGCAAAGGCACTACTCAATTTAAAATGAATTGGTAATTAAGTGATGGTCTTATATTCTATATTCAGGTAAGAAAAAGGCTAATTGTTCTTTGGTCACACTAGAAGGTAACCTCTAGAACGAATTTGGAGCCATCCTAATCAAGCACTTACACACTCATCTGCCAGTAACCATACTTCTTTACACTGTTTTTTAAGTTTATTTATTTTGACAGAGAGACAGAGAAAGAGAGGGGAAGGGGTAAAGAGAGAGGCAGGCAGAGAGAATCCCAAGCAGGCTCTGCGCTGTCAGCACAGAACTCAACATGGGGGTTGGATTCATGAACCCTGAGATCATGACATGAGCTGAAATCAAGAGTCCAACAGTTAACCAAATGAGCGACTGAGGCACCCCAGTAACCATATTTCTCAAAGCCAGGTGATCAGTGGCTCAGGTCTCAATCAGTAACAGCCTCATTCTAGTGACCATGCTTCTTAGAATTGGCCATGTGTTAAGAACCACACTGCAATAGCCATCCTTTTGTGGCTAAACACTCTAGCTTTGTAAAAGTTTGCCAATTCCATAGTTACACCAATACTCAACCCAAGAGTGTGTTCAGGGAGACTATGGTTTATAAGAACCATCCTCCTTGGGGGGCGCCTGGGTGGCTCAGTCACTTGCTTTAGCATCCAACTCTTGATTTGGCTCAGATCATAATCCTAGTGTCATGGTATTGAGCCCCACATCAGGCTCTGCTCTGAGTATAGAGCCTGCTTAAGATTTTTTTCTCTCCCTCTGCCCATCTCCCCTGCTGTCTCACTCTCTCTCTCTCTCTCTCTCTCTCTCTCTCTCTCAAACAAACAAAAAAATCACTCTCCTTTGTTTACTAAGCAGAATTCAGCCCTTTCTTTTAGATATTGAATGGTAGCCTGTTCTCTTCAACACGACTTATTTAATCCTCACAATACTGCTAGACGTAGTGCCATTATTGTGACCATGTTACAGATAAAGAAATGAGTTCAAGAGACATTCATTAACTTACCTAATGCCCTTCAACAAATAAACATATGGGAAAATCTAAATCTAAATAACCTGATTTATGAGGCTGTGCTCTCAACCACTATTACATACAGACTCTCTCAGTTTTGTCAAGTACTCACTCTTTGTCCTCAATTCTCAAAATGCCCCAACCTTCACTACTCACTCCTGTCTTCACAAATTACATACTACAGTTCCCTGAATGCTCCACTTTGTCCCTTTCCTCTGCTCCTTTATAGAAGAGATTTTTATATAAATCTTTTTATAGATAAAAATATAAAAACAATTTTATATTTTTATATAAAATCATTTCTTTAGTAAAAAAAAAATCCCTTTCTCACCTCCATAATGCCAAGGATGATACCTATCCTTCATCAATATTTACATTTACTTTGTTAATATAACTATAAAACAAATTGTATAGATATGGGATTAAGATACAAAAAGACAAATAATGTGTCCTAAAGTTACATAGCCAAGTAGTAAGAAAAGCAGCACTAAAACCTGGTAATACTGACTTACAGTCCTGTTGCTTCTCAGGAATTATTTTTTGTCGTCTTAATCACTCAGTTCTTTCTCTGAAAGCGCTGTTTTCTCTATATTCTGTTTTTGTCCTCAAAATGCAACATACTAAAATAAACCAAGTCAAAGGCTTCCTATTTGGAGCCCACACATCATAATATCCCATGTCCCATTTGCCCATTTCCCTCTGAAAAGCATCCTTGTATTACTGATACATGGTCCTACTGTAGATGTGACAGTGATATTTGACCCAACTTAGCAGTCCACAGATACTAACTGCAGCCAGTCTGGGTTACTGGCAGAGTTGGTGCTCAGTAAATCACAGGTATTATTGTTATCTGTGTCTTGCATTTTTAGTATTTTCCGGTAATAATTATTTCATTAATGGTTCCTATTCAATGCATGCCTGTGGATTTCTAGCAATATGTGATTTTGAGGTAGATATTACACCGGTAGCCTGGTCTTTTCACCTTCCTCCTCAAAGTCTTAGAATTCTAAATCCATAAAATAGCAATAACATGCTTCCCCCCTGGGGTGGTTTTGAAGATTAAATATGATAATTCATATAATGTGTTTAGCATAATCTGTGACATCTAGACAGCCCCAAGAAATTGTGGCTTTAGTGTCCTATTTTAATCATGCCTATTTATCTCTTACTAAATACGTTTTAAATAGTAATAAGTTTTTAAAGAAAGGTTTGCTGTCTGATCAGTTGTTCTTCATGCTAGTGGATAACAACCCCATTGTCCCCAAAAGATAGGACTGCTTATTGAAAGTCGAAAAATATCATTGAATACAAAAATTTGTTGGGTTTTTGACTCTGTGTGAAATCACATCAAAATGGGTTACACCAAACATGGGACTATGTGCCACTATTTATGCCACTAAAAATCCCTCATAAATAAATCATCCCATTTGAATTTTTTTACACACTAGCACCAAATTAATCTTTCTAAACCATAGTTTTAGCACTGATTTCTCTGCTCATGAGCTTGAAAGGACTCTCCATTTCCTACCAAATGTATTCCAAATTTATCTACTGAGCATTAACCCTTTCACCCATCTTCCTAATGTTTTTACATATCACTTCCTATGAAGGGTTCAATAGCCTCACGAAGTACCTGCTTTCCTGTAGATGTACCAGGATCTCCATCTGCCTGCCTTTCTCCACGTGCTCTGGACATATTTCAAGCCCTTTTTTAGCCATGCCTCTCCATTTCTATCTAGTATCTGTCAGGGTCTAGCATGGCTCTTGGAAGCCTTCCCAGCAACTGGATATCATTGTCTTTGCCCGATGCACTTGCCTCTTAGTGCTCTTGAAGTACTTATTAGTTCCTGCCTTACAGAACAATCCACTAAAATGAGTAATTCTTTTATTGGACTAAAATTTCAGTTTTAAATCCATGTCTTTTCAGTATCCGATCATACCGAATGCTGGTAGAGCACTATGAACACTGTAGGTGTTCAGTACATTTTTGTGTTCTATCAATTTATATTTGCATATCATAAATTACAGGCCTAGGGGTACCTTCAAATTTTATTTTAACATCATGATCTTTTTTTTCAAGATTTTATTTTTTTTTAGTTTATTTATTTTTGAGAAAAAGAGAGCACAAGTGGGAGAGGGGTAGAGAGAGAGAGAAGGAAACAGAATCTGAAGCAGGCTCCAGGCTCTGAGCACAATAGGGGGCTCGAAACCATGGACTGTGAGATCATGACCTGAGCCAGAGTCAGACGCTTAACTGACTGAGTCACCCAGATGTCCTGTTAACATTACGATCTTTTTAAAATAAAGTATTATCTTATACCTGTCAGAATGACCAGAATCAAAAAGACAAGAAATAGGAAATGTGGTGAAGAAATAACAAACGCAGAGAAAAAGGAATTCTCGTGTACTGTTGGGAGAAACGTAAATTGGTAGAGCCCTTGTGGAAAAACAGTATGGAGGTCCTCAAAACATTAAAAATAAAAAAGTTATGTGATCCAATAATTCCACTATTGGGTATTTACCCAAAGAAAATGAAAACACTAATTTTAAAAGATATATGCACCCCTTTGTTTACTGCATCATTACTTGTAGTAGCCAAGATACAGAAGCAGTGCAAGTGCCCATTGACAGATGAATGGATAAAGATGTGGTGCGTATGTATGTACCCACGCGTGTGTGCACGCACGTGCGCGCACGCACACAATGAAATATTACACAGTCATAAAAAAACTAGATATTCCCATTTGTGACATGATGTACCCAAACAGTATTATGCTAAATGAAATAAGTCAGACATAAGCCAATACCATATGATTACACTTATGTGTAAAATCTAAAAAGGCAAACAAATGAACAAATAAACAAGCAGAATCAGACCTATAAATACAGGGAAAAAATTGATGATTGTCAGAAAGGATGTTGGTGAGGGATGAGCAAAATAGGTCAAGGGGAGTGGGAGATACAGGCTTCCAGTTATGGAATGAGTAAGTCATGGAAATAAAAAGTACAGCATATGAAATATAGCCAATGGCATTGTAATAGCTTTGTATGGGGACAGATGGTAGCTACACTTGTGGTGAACATAACATACAGTTATTGAATCACTATGCTGTACACCTGAAACTAATATGAACATTGTGTGTCAACACAATGTATACTCAAATTTTTAAAAATTCTAAAAATAAAATATATTCAACTATATTTTTAATTTTTTTTTTTAATTTTAAGAGAGAAAGACAGAGTACGAGTCGGGATGGGCAGAGAGAGGGAGACAAAGATTCTGAAGGAGGCTTCTGGCTCTGAGCTTTCAGCACAGAGCCCAATGTGGGGCTCGAACCCATGAACTGTGAGATCATGACCTGAGCCGAAGTCAGAAGCTTAACTGACTGAACCACCCAGGTATCCCTCAACTACATTTTTAAATATAAACTTCAGCCCTGGATGCACATAAGCAATGAAAAGTATAAATCTTAAACCAAAATTTAGTTAGCACTTGATTTACATCTACTGATCCATTTTAAAAAAATATATGCAAAATCGTACCCAAACTTTAACACAAGCAAACTTTGTCATAGGTATTTTAAAGGAAAGTTTGGAAACATGGTTTAAATTTGAAAATTCAGCTTTTGAGTAATCTAAGTCTAGAACCATGAGTACCTACTATGTATTTAAAATACTATTTGGCTCAGGGGAACCTGGGTGGCCCAGTTGGTTAAGAGTACAATTTTTGGTTTCAGCTCAGGTCATGATCTCACAGTTCAGTGGGTTGAAGCCCTGCATCAGGCTCCACACAGGTAGCACAGAGCCTGCTTGGGATTCTCTCAAACCCTCTCTCTCTGCCTCTTCCTCACTCATGCTATCTCTCTCTCAAAATAAATAAATAAAACTTTAAAAATATTTTTAAATACTATTTGGCTCAAACTTCTCACAAAGATTTGTTAAATTAATTAAAAGTCTTTGGAAACACCAAGAATATCCTTAGAAAATTTCTTTTAATATATTCAGATTATTTTCTATTGTAAATTTTAGTCTCCTCATTTGTTTTCCAGTCTTTTTTAAATTCCATGATAAATACTATTTTATTTTTATTTATTTTTATAATACAAATGC
The DNA here is from genome assembly GCF_018350215.1 of Panthera leo. Lineage (NCBI taxonomy): Eukaryota > Metazoa > Chordata > Mammalia > Carnivora > Felidae > Panthera > Panthera leo. The sequence continues at coordinate 151,954,944 of NC_056679.1, forward strand.
TTGTATGAAGAAAAAAGGTTTAAATACACAACATTACACCATAAGGACCTAGAAAAAGAAGAAACTCAGCTGAAACTTAGTAGAAGGAAATAAGAAAGATAAATTAGAAAAAGGAAATAAGAAAAATTAGAAATAAAGACCAGAATAAACAATAACATAACATTATGTAAAATGTAAACATTACAAATGTTATAGAAGTATGAAAGTAATGACCAGTTTTTCAAAAAAAAAATAAAATTGACAACGCTTTAACTACATTAAGAAAAAAAGAGAAGACTCAAAAGCCAACATGAGAAACGGAAGAGAAAACAATGCAACATAAAACCACAGAATTTTAAATCTGCTTTTTTCAACATTTGAGCACCATCTAGATGTTCTGTAGAGTGCAATCACTCAACCTGTAAATATTGCAATATTTACCCTCAAAACTAACACAAAAAGCTAATATTAGCATTTCCATGATCATAAATTTTGCCACTCCACAATGTGTCACCCTTGTACTGAACAGAATGGAACCCTAAGAAAGAGCTCTGAAAGCATAATGGAAAGATGTAAAATAAGACTCTCAGTTAGAATTAAGTATTTTCAGGTACATGGAAATTAAATAGGACATAACTTGGTTAGTAAAAGAACTTTGTGCCACATTGTATTTTTTAACTATTCTCTTTCTCACCTTTTTCTACTCCCCCTTTCGAGCCCCTCATATACTTATTATTATAGTTACTCATCTGTTTTCTTTTCTCTAACCATTATATTCCCTTAAAGTTTGACTTATCACCTTAGCCCACATTATCATTCTAAGTATTTATCAAAGAATTATCCCAAACTAAGAGGAACCAAACCATGATAAACTTGTGTTATCTCTTCCCCAGAGGAATCTTGGTGCCAACTGTCAAGATTGTTTGAAAGTGTGCTACAGGTGTAATCTCTGAACCCTCCTCAGCCACACTCCTGAGCATGTGTTATCTGGAGACGGTGTTCTGGACTCTGTAAATTGAAATGGAACCAAGCATGACCCCCGGGTGTCAAGCAGGGTGGTATTGTCAGCCACTGATGGTTTCCTGTTGCCTGACTCTTCTCACCAAAAGTGGGGCATCTGTCCCTTTCACTGGGTTCTCATCATGGCAGTTTGTATTCTACTTACTCTTACTTTCAAGTAGAGATCTATTTTCTATTAATGGCTGTGCAACCTTATTCCTACCTTTTAAACAAATCCCCAGTACAAAACTCTTCCAGGGTAGGAGAGAGTCATTTGATTGGGATGAGAAAAACGACTTACTTTAAGAAAACAAAAAGCTGTTTTCTTCACTTGCTTTCTCTATCAAGAATGGGAAATTATGATGTAAAAAAAAACAGCAAAAGCTTGTTTTTAGTGCATTTCATGCTATTTCTGAGTTTGTGAGCTCTCAGCAGCCTTCCGTGGTGTCAACCCATTATATACCTTTAAAAAAAAAAAACTGCCTCCATTAAACTTTAAGCTGTCAAGGATTACAACGAAAAGATGCAATTTTTTTCACTGCAGGAAAGGTCTGATTTAGTAACAAGCTATAAGCTAATAGAGCAGCAGAATCCACATATAATGTTACATTGAGAGGGGAAAAAAACATGCTGCTTTTTTGTGTGCTTCAACATTTTTTTTTTAATTAAAAAAAAAAGTACAGTCCACTTAGTTTTCAAATACAATAGAGACTAGCAAGGGTGTTCCTTTTACATCTGTGGCTACAAATCTTGGTGTGCAAGTGCATACAGACATGTGGTGGCCTATGCAGTTTCTATAATGGAAGGGCACCACTGAGGCAAATAAAATGTTAGTCCACATTGCTGTCTAGCCTACATGTTTAACATTGATTTAATTAGTCATTTAATTCCAAACACCCTTGTTATCTACTTGTTTGAAAAGGCTATTTACTTTCACCACAATGCATATATTAAAACAAGTGACTGAATAGAAAGCCAGGCTCGTGGCCTGGTGCTTTCTCAGTGCAGAAACCCTACCTTCCTCCCCCATGTTAGCTACAGCATCACAATGTCAAACATTCCGCACACATTCCCTAAGGAATCTGCAAGGCTAATTAGGGTGAGCTTCACCATAAAGAATACAGTTGTTAAAACAGCTTCTGTACACACTAGAGTAATGAGCATTCTTTACACACGCTGTGATTTGTTACTGCAATTTGCAGTCATATATCTCTTAGGAAATAACTCATGTGTTGTTATTTATTGCATGTATGATTATTAATGATATATTAACAACTGTTGAAAGCAACTTATTTCACCTCAATAACTCATGTACTTAGCTCAATGTTTAAAGGGCCAGGGAGGCATCAGTTTTTTCCAGAAAACTATGCCTTTTGTGTTTGTGTTTTGTTTTTCTCTAGGATAGTGAAGAACATGTCCAAAGTCTGATAAATTAAAAAAAAAGTGTTATTTAACTCTCCTTAGGAAAGCTTTTATCATGGTTATGGGAGAGTATATTTTTAAAGCTGGACTGTTTAAAGTCTTTTGAATCTTTCAATAATTCAGATCACCCCTATAATCAAATGTCTGATATCAAAAATACAACTGAAATATCATGTGCCAATTATCAGTGACTTGAATAAAGACAACATCATGTACAGAGCTATACTGTTTTTATTAATTCTACTAGAAACAATATTTTGCTTCTTCAAACTCAATCCAAATATAGAGTTACTGAAACACTTCAAAATGCTGTGTTGGTAGTTATTCTTGTATAAAATATACAAGAGAGGTTAAGCTACTGACTTAAATATTATGTGTGAGACATCGCACCATTCGGCATTGATGAAAACTGAACTCCTTACTGCTTCACCTTCAGCACTGACAGATTTTTACCAATTAACTACTACCCAAATGTCTTCTGATAATTGGAACATAGAAGCAAAAGAGCTTTTGTTTCAGAAATTAGAAATCTAGCATGAGACCCAAACTTTCATGACTAAATGAGCCACTGTGTGGAATGATTTCAGGGTCTCAAACCTTTGTTTGGCTTACCTGAAATCATGAATGCTGTGTGCTTGCATCCCTGCAGGCTTCTCTTCCAAAGATATAAACTGCATTACTAGTGTGGCACATTTCCAGACACACAAAAGATTCTGCCTTTTGAAATATTCAGAGATCAGAAGAAAGTAGTGCACTATACTTGAGTTCATTACCAAACACTCAGATAAGGTCATAGATCTACATGATATTAGAGACAAATAAACAAATTAAATTTGATGATCAGAAAGGATGATTGTTGACACAAAGTGATGCCACGTGGTAAGACAGCACCTTAGGTTGCTCATTATTGAAGTTTATAAAATCATTTCTCCCAAGTATCCATTTCATGAAGGTTTTTGTGCTCTTGGGCAACAGAGTTTTGCAAAGAACACTGTCAGAACTGTGAAAAAGATATTAAATACTGCCTTCTTTGAACTATTATCCGTTGCCTGGTTTTGTGTGTGTGTCCATGTAGGTGTTTTCAAATGGGTCGCATTAAAAAGCCAATTGAAGGCGTTCAGTTCTCCAAGGAAGAGTACAATGCTAGAGGTCTGAGGCAGCAAACAGTTTAACAATAAACAAGCAAGGAAACAAGCAGATCAACAAGAAATGGGGGTGGGTATCCAGAACAATCTTGTTAGAAAGACTTGGGGACAGGACTTGAAGGAACGCAACACATCTGCATATCTAAGGAGAATGATAACAACATCAGAGGAAACAAGTGAATATCAGGATTGAAAAGGCTGCAGAAGTTTGCAAGCAGATGTCAAAAAGCATACAAGAAAATGTCAAGAAAAGTATAACAAGCAGCTAAAACTGGTTGCAGAGATTAGGGTGCTAAATATATGCATGATGAGAACACTACTCTATGGCTTACAGACCCAAGAGCTGCTTCACAAGCAAGAAGGGGATAAAAGAGCTTCATAAATAATTTCTGCAAATAAAATTGGGGTCGGAATGTAAACAAATGTAGAAAGAAAATAAAGCTCTGCCTGGAACTTGCCTCCAGATTCCCTGTGTCAGGCCACTTCACCAGATGATGAGAGAATGACCTTTTATTAAAGGGAAATTGTAAAATGCGCTAAGTCTAAAAGGGAAATATAGAGAGATGTCCAAGGTAATTATTATAATCTCTAACTTTCAGAAGCCTGCTTTATGAAATGGTACAAATAGGAATCTGAATTGCCGAATTGCAGATGTCTTCATTGCAAAACCTTAGAGTGGAATTATGTTTCCAAAACCCAACTGAAGGGATTCTTGTTTCATGTAATTTGGGGTATAACTCTTCCAATTCCAAAATGATGTTTGCTCTCATTAGGTATGAATAATTTACAGACGACAAAGTACCTGATCCACTAGGCAAAATCAATAAGGTTGGTAAGCAAAATGCCATTGGAACATTATCTTAATTTTTAGCTTAAACCTTTATCTTTACTGGGAACCAAATGACAGCACAAAACCCTCCCCTCTTTAGAACATGACTAAAAGAGTTCATCATTCCCCAGTAGTAAGTACTGCTATACCAAGCTTTATGCCTAAGCTCGGTGAGACTAGTGAGACATTACTTATGGAAGGAAAATAAATAAATAAACAAACAAACAAACCTACAAGCTGATGGCGCCACACACTCTACATGTTGGTTTCTCTTTCAAGGACAAACTACATCTGAAGAGACCAGAAACCCTAACAAAATCATCTTAAACACTTTGTAACTTAGCTTCTGTGCAAGCTTCCTCTAAAGACAGTCTTGGGCACCAAAAGTGGAATGAAATAAATTTTCAACAAATATTTGTTGACGTGAATTTGCTATATATTTGAATGCTTTGGGCCTCTCCTTTCCTAGTAGTTATACTTGGTCCTGGTCTTCTCAGCTCCAGGGTTAATTAGTAAATGTGGTCCTTAATCAGACATTTCTAAAAGATTCCTTTTCTCAACTGTCTTTACCAGTTTTAAAAAAGGCATAGCACCTTCTTGTCATAGAGGTATCACTTGTTTGAAAAAAAGGAAAAAAAAACATTACTTGTAGTCACTGGGACAATGGTCATCTGGCCATCTCGTTTCCTCTGAATATGTTTTATCCATAACATTGCCTTTTGTGTATTCTTTATGCAGACCAGAACCAGATGAGAAATTTAATTTTTATAAGGCTACAGACTTTCTAGGAACTAGTAGCTACTGTGACTTAAAGAATTCAACTGAATTGGAATCAGTGAAAATACGGTAGATGATGGATAATAGATAGATGGATTAAAAGATACATACATACATAGTTACATACATAACATATGAAGTTTTAGCAGTTGAAAAGCTAATCACATGGAGCCATTATGTTATATTACAACCCCCAGGACATGAGAGAAAACTAACCCAAAGTGAAATTGCTACATGCTTCCCCCAGAGAACAGCCTGGGAAACTCCTCTTTACTACCACCCACTTATCAAGGATATACTTGATGGCAAGAGTTAAGAAAAAAAAATCAGAAGTTATGGGGGAATCAGAAGTTAATGGGGGAATGAGGAAGTTAAAAGAAACTGACTCTATACAGCTAAAATTTCACTCAGACAGGACCATTCTTGGAAGTCTGGTTACCCTAAGGCAATAGCTCAAAAACCCACTGCTTTGAGCATGTAAGTAACCTCTAGTGGTAGTAGCCAAAGTTACAAAATCAACATCACCTCATATTTATTTTTAAACTTAATTCAATAAAAGTAACACACATACACAACATCAAAATCAACTTGGATCCATACCATAAAAATAAAAATACAATTTTCATCCCATTCCCACCCGTGATCTCAAGTCTATACTGGCTTAATCAAACCAGCTTCCTCTGGTTGAAAGAGAGGAAGGGTGAAGAACTACATATTAGTATTTCCCTCAAGATGCATTTCTTTCTAAACAAGAATGCTTTATGGTTGTAAACATCATTGATCATTATCATCTGGCATCTGATTACCTACTCTCTGCCTTCTGTTTCTATATTATCCTACCTGTACAGTGCTTCTACTTCTCATCTTTAATAAACAGTTCCATACTAGTAATTCTTAAACATGTATCTTCAACTCTGTACTTATTTCCCAATCTCAGCTGTCTCTAACTTGGGACAGTCTGCCAACACTGTAACCCAACAAATCAATTCATAATACTTTCTATTGCTCCAAAAGACATAATATTTAAGGTATTAAGTAAATCATACGGCATATTAGAAGGTGATAACTGACATAAAAAAAAATTAAGCAGGGAAAGGGAAAAGGTATTATCAGGGAGAAGGGTAACAACTATTATAGAAGAACCTCCTTAATTACTCCTTGTTTTTATTTATTTACTGATTCCCTTCCACTTAAACTCCTCACTTATTCAAATTCAACCTCTCAAATACTCAAGACTCTTTTCAGCACCTTTATCATAAAAACACCTTTAGAAACATTTTCATTGCATCAATCTTCTCAAAGTTCTCAATGCCTCCCGTGAAGTATGGGATTAAGTCCAATTTATCCTATGCATTAAAACAATTTCTCTAAACATGTTCTCTAACCCATCCTCATTATCAACTCTAGAACAGAAGTGATTGAGCATCTACTAGGCATCAGGGGTTATGTTGTATACTGGAGAACTGTAAAGATCAGGAAACATTCTACTTCAAGGAGTTCAAAATCTGGTAAAGACCAACAGCAGAAAACAAATACCCCAAAGCAACCACCCTTAATCTTTAATTCTAAACTTTGTTCAGAGTTTTTTCCTTCTCTGAAACACCATTCTGAGCTTCAGCCTATTCCAATCTTACCCATCTTTCACAGCTCATTTGCAAACACTCCCATCCTCCTTCTTGCAAGGACACAATAACTATTAGGTTATATTTAAAACTCCTATAGAATTAGTCATAAAGTTAATTTGTACACTTATGCCAATGTTAAAACTTGCCTACTAAAAAACTGCTTCTCCACCTTCTATACTAATAGATACTAATTTTATTCCAAAAGGAAAAATGTACACCTAATAAAAAATTATATTTCGTAACCTGCCATGCAGACGGTGGCGACCCATAAGACGTAAGAATAAGGACTGTGGTGAGGCTTTCAGGGACATTCTTTAAAGAAGCTTGACTCAGGTGGACATTTTTCTGTTTTGCCCTGTCCCCACATTCTCATTCTCCTTGCCTTGAATACCGACATGAAGGCTAGAAATCCCTAAGTCATGGAATGACTTTTGAGATTGGCAACAATGTGCTAACCACTGAGGAGAAAGAGTGGAGATCCTAGATCTGATCATTGTGCGGCTGCCACAGCAACTCCCGACAAATACCAAACCAAAAGTAAAATACTCATTAGCCTAACCCACTGTGGTTTCATTGGAGTGGGGAAGATACAAATTTGAATTCCTTTACCCAAACACAATTTCTGCGTTTAGCTTTGAATTCAGTAATTCACAAAACATTTATCACATATTTATAGATTTATTATATAAATGTACCAGACATTTTGCAATGTACTGATGACACAAAGACAAAAGAGAAATGGTCTTTGCCTTCCAAGAGCTCCCAAATGCAATAAGAAAGATAAACAAGAAAAAACAATTAGTACAATGCAATGGATTAAAGCACTATGGTAGAGTCAACTCTCCAGGGGTTATGACAGCATTTGGGAAGAACATCAAAGGAAACTCCCCTGAGGAAGTGACACCTGAGTCAAGTCTTAAAGGCATGAGTTACCTAGACAGGAGTAAAAGGGGGGACAGCGATATGAGGCTGAATAGGAGTGCAGAGGTAACATTATAAAATGCTTTCTATGCCATGCTCAGGTATTCAGGGTTTTATCTGCAGGTGATTAGAAAATATTGAAGGATTTTCAAAAGGGAAGACACAATCAGACATATTTTGGACTCAACCAGCTAGGAATTATTTGGAGAGAAATTTGAAAAGAAGTTCAACTGAAATGTCACAGCAGGAAAGAATATCCAATGGAAAAAAGACAGTCTCTTCAGCAAATAGTGTTGGGAAAACTGGACAGCGACATGCAGAAAAATGAACCTGGACCACTTTCTTACACCATACACAAAAATAAACTCAAAATGGATGAAAGGCCTAAATATAAGACAGGAAACCATAAAAATCCTAGAGGAGAACACAGGCAACAACCTTTTTGGCCTCAGAAACAGCAACTTCTTACTAGACATGTCTCCAGAGACAAAGGAAACAAAAGCAAAAATGAACTATTGGGACCTGAACAAGATTAAAAGCTTCTGCACAGTGAAGGAAACAATCAGCAAAACTAAAAGGCAATCAATGAAATGGGAGATTATATTTGCAAGTGGCAAATCCAAAGAAGGGTTAGTACCAAAAATCTATAAAGAACTAATCAAACTCAATACCCAAAAACAATTCAGTGAAGAGATAAGCAGAAGACATAAAGAGACACTTTTCCAATGAAGACAGCCAAATGGTTAACAGACACATGAAAAGATGCTTAACATTAGTCATCATCAGGGAAATACAAATCAAAACCACAATGAGATACCACCTCACACCTGTCAGAATGGCTACAAGGAACAACTTAGACAACAACTGATTTTGTTAAAGATGTGGAGAAAGGGGAACACTTCAGCATTTTTGGTAGGAATGCAAACTGGTGCAGTCACCCTGGAAAACAGTATGGATGTTCCTCAAAAAAACTAAAAATAGAGCTACCCTATGACCCAGCAATTGCACTACTAGGTATTTACCCAAAGGATACAAAAATGCTGATTTGAAGGGGAATATGTATCACAATATTTATAGGAGTGCTACTGACAATAGTCAAATTATGGAAAGAGCCCAAATGTCCACTGACTGATGAATCAAGAAGATGGGGTGTGGGGCGCCTGGGTGGCGCAGTCGGTTAAGCGTCCGACTTCAGCCAGGTCACGATCTCGCGGTCCGTGAGTTCGAGCCCCGCGTCAGGCTCTGGGCTGATGGCTCGGAGCCTGGAGCCTGTTTCCGATTCTGTGTCTCCCTCTCTCTCTGCCCCTCCCCCGTTCATGCTCTGTCTCTCTCTGTCCCAAAAATAAATAAAAAATGTTGAAAAAAAAAAAAAAAAAAAAAAAGAAGATGGGGTGTGTGTGTGTGTGTGTATATATATATATATATATATATATATATATATATATGTGTGTGTGTGTGTGTATATACACATTAAGTATACATGTGTGTATATGTGTGTATATATGTATAAGTGTGTATATATACACATATATGTATATGTATATATGTATATGTATATATGTGTGTATATATGTATAAGTGTGTGTATATACACATAAATATGTGTATATATGTGTATATACACATATATGTGTATATATGTGTATATATGTGTATATATGTGTATATATGTGTATGTGTATATATATGTATATATATGTATATATATACACACATATATACATATATATACATATATATACACACATACACACACACAATATTACTCGGTGATCAAAAAGTATGAAAGCTTGTCATTTGCAACAATGTGGATGAAACTAGAGTGCATTATACTAAGTGAAAAAAGTCAGCCAGAGAAAGACAAATATAATTTCATTCATATGTAGAATTTAAGAAACAAAACTGATGAACATAGGGAAGGGAAGGAAAAAGAAGATAAAAATCGGGGGAGGTAAACCATAAGAGACTCATAAATACAGAGAACAAACTGAGGGTTGCTGAAGGGGTGTTGTGAAGGGGGGGATGGACTAAATAGGTGATGGGTGTTAAGGGGGGACACTTGTTGGGATGAGCACTGGGTGTTATATGTAAGTAATGAATTACTAAATTCTATTCTTGAAACCATTATTACACTATATGCTAACTAACTTGGATTTAAATTTAAAAAATAGATTGGTGGATTGATCAACTGAAAGGATAAAAAAGAAATGTCACTGGAGAGTTTTTTGACAGTACTGCAGGGGGAATCATTATGGAAGAATGAAGGGGTAGTAGGTAGAGTCAGGTATGATTCAGGGTTACAGTTTCTGAGAGAATAAAATATCACCAAATAAGAATAAGAAGACAAGAAGAGGAGCAGGTTTATTGAAGGTGGTAAGAAAACTCTTGAAATGGCATAAGATAACCAAGTGGATATTTATTTTAGGTAGTTATATATAAATGTCTGAGTTCAGATTAGAGGTTTAGGCTGAATTTCAGAATCATCAATGTCTATGTGGATAAAGCCATGGGTACAGGTGAAATCACCCAGAGGAGGAAGAGTTACAGGACTAAACTTCTGGGAAGCATCACCATGTAACAGGCCAGCTAAAGACAAAAAGGCCATGGAAGGGACTGAGAATGTCCAGAGAAGTGAAGTTAAAATCAGAAGAATAGCAAATCCAACACCAGCAAAGGAAAGTTTCAAAATGTGGGGAGAGGTCAAATGTGACAGATAAGTTCAATGTTGTAATGCTCAAAGTTTTTAAAAAGTACTTTAGAAAGTACATAATATTTGGCTACAAATGCAGATAGAGCTGTTTGAATGAACATGTGGGGAAGGACCCAAATTAAAGTAGGTTAAATAACAAATGAGAGATCAAACTACAATAAATTATTCTGTATATCATATCCTTTGTCCTCAAACTATAAGTTTCTAGAAGGCACTTTTTACATTTCTTTTCTACCCTATTTATGTCCCATTATATATATATGTGTGTGTGTGTGTGTGTGTGTGTGTGTGTGTGTGTGTGTGTGTGTGTGTGTGTATGCATATATACTTATACATTGTGCACAGATATGCATCTATTGTGTGTATATATTTATATGTAAATGTATGAGCATATGTGTAGTTGTATGTTCAGCCTGTATACGGAAAAGTGGCTGCAGAAGTACCAAAGACTAAGGTTGACTTAATGAGTATACAAATGAAATTCCTGGGCCTCCAAGTCCACTTGGGCAGTAGTGACACTTCATCCCCTTCTTGCTGTATCTCCTAAGCAATACCGAACCTGTTTTTGTCAGAGTGTTATATGTACACCAAGTATGTAGCCTGAATTTTCTATTTGCTACAATGTGTTTTACTCTTCCATACCTACATTTTCTTTCCTCCTCTGCTCAGATCATGAGCAGCCTGCCTTCAACAGCTGGCATTTATAGAGCTCTAAGTTTCCATAACTTCTCCAGGAGCTCTGCATGCATAAGCATGCCAAATCAAGCCCTTAAGCCATTCTGCAAATAATTTCTACAGTAAATTTCACTTGTAATGACCTGAAGTTGAGTTTGTATCCTGTAGGAAAAGCTCGATCTTCTCACAGAACTCACAAGCTCTCTCCGTGAAATGCTAAACTCAAATTTACTAGTATAATTAGTATACATATGGAATTTATGGCACAAAAGTGTAACTGATTAAAACAAACTGAATCACTTTAAAGCAGCACTAAAGCACAAACATACTTTTGTTTTGAAAACCTCTTCTTCTTACCGTGTCTTTGGGTTTAGAGCTCCCTCTAACCACAATATGGTATGTTTGGGGCTTCTATTATCTGTTTTGGCATTTCACACATGGAACACCTGCATGAGATAGGTTCCTTGACTGTACAAACAGCTTGCAGGATAAGAATTTATTATTGAATGAGTCTTATTCATGCTGTTTAAATGAAAGGAGGAGCTCCACTAATGGTTTCTTCAGTTTAGTAACTGGAATATTTTATAGTTTCATCTAACTTTTATTTTCCCCCATCTGCTTAAGTGGCTTTATTCCTCTCGAGTTGAAAATTTCAAGGCTCTTTACTAATAGTATGTTAAAATGTATTGGTGCACTTTTTTTTTCCTGCCACCTTTGTTTCTAGCAGTCTGCCTTTGTTCTTCTCAGAGGCCTTTTATAAACCTTTCCTTTTACCTTTTTCTCCCCACAATTATTCTCTAGTCAAAATAGAACAGTTTCAGAGACTCAACGCAGTCACAAAGGAGGAAGAGTTGGAAGAACGAGGATTAAAGGGGAGGCTGGAGAAGCAATCACTTTGCAAGGAAATGTAGTCTCTACAGCCTCCCTCACTGGAGTTTCGTAAAATGTGGAGTCAGTAACACTCCAAAGTTTCATCCCTCTGAATTCCTCCCCACTGGTCTGCCCAAGGACCACCAAGTGTTCATGCTCCTTCCTCAACGTTCTATGTTCTTCACTCTGTGAATCACAAACTCCATGGTATCTTGCTTTCTTAGAGAAGCAGGAAACTAAAAGCATCCATCCCGGCTGTTTGTGTTTCCTCATACGAATCCAAGCAATGATGAGGTAGGAGAGCATTTTTTCTTCCCCTTAGAGCAGCTCCAATTCCTCTCACTAGAGTGAAAAGGAGTTGGCACTTGAAATCCATGGCATGCTGGTTAAACCTCACATCTTGAATTTTTCTTCCATCACTTTCAATCCATAATGAGGGGTTATAGTGTTGGGAGGTTGGAGGTGGGGAAGATGGGAAGGTAGAAGACTTGATTGGTAACATGTGCCATCATCCACAGTGTAAATATTGCCACCATGGTCTACTTCAGTCTAGCAGCACTTTACCAACTGGCGCCCACATTGTTTGTAAATTTAACAATTGTCTTTCATTAGTTAACAGCTAACTCCTGCATACTACTGCAAAAAGATCTCATACAAAAAAAAAAAAAAACTCTGAGGACTATTACACCCCTTCCACATTCTACCCTACTAATGACACACATTAGTGAAAGATCTACCCTTAAATCTTTCTCAGGGCCAGCTCTCCGCAAACTTGTGAAATTGGTGGGACTTACCCTCACAGCCTTTTGTTTTGACTTTCCGTGTCCCTGACTTTTCATCACTTTACTGTCCCCAATGCCTAGCTGGGGTCCTGTGATTTAGCAATCTTACAATACCCTCTCACTGCTATTAAAATGACTTGCCTTGCTTAGCATTCTGTCACCGATCTAACTTAAGTGAGCCAATAAACTCACAAATGAGTTAATGGGCACTAAGTGTTAATGGAAATAACAGCTTGATTCTATATTCTTTCCTGTGTTATCTGCAATATTAAGAGTGATGGTCTCAAAAGAATGCCCTAGCTCTGCAGCACTGTCAGGCACTAGGAAAGCTGCTAATTTCATCATGTCACTTTTTAGATGTTACCTGGACATTCAGTCTAATTTTCTCCAAAACTGGCACAGAAAACTTTCACGTGAAGCAGTGTATTTTGCTCAGCCTTTCTATCTGACTTCTCAGAGGTCTTTCATTCATGATCCCTCTGAAACCTTGATCAGAACCAACTCTTGTCTCTTTATTCCTCAACCTTTTCATTCCCCTCCATACCTGTGCTTCTTCAAAATACATGGAGTCCTGACCTTTGAGATTGTGCTAAAAATTTAACTCCTTCAAAGAGTTTTTCCCAACTCCTGTTCCACTATACCTCACCTTCACTCTGATGTCACTGGGCTCATATATGCCATTTGCCTTACTAGCTGAATGACCTGGAGCAAGTTACTGCAACATTCTGTGCCTTAGTTTCCTCATCTTTAAAATGAGAATGACAGCACTATGTATTCAGAGTTACTATGGGAATTATGTGAGTTAATATGTGAAGTGTGTGTAAATAAATAACTGCATATACCATAACCTTGCAGGAAACATTAGCTTTTCATAGTGGTAATGGTAATATTAAGTGATATTTTATCCTTCATCAAATGTTGGGCTCTTTACAACCAAACAGATGATCTCTCAATCGTTTTTGTATCCTAAGCCTCTCTCTCTTCATACCTGGCATTTAATAGAGGTCCGGTGCAAATTTATTGACTAACACAGGGTACCTGGTAACTTTTGTCTATTCATGTTAAAGGCGTATGTTAGGCATTCCAAATTAAATTGCAAATTGTACTAGGAAAGTGATATGCCCTTTCCTTTTTTATATTCCTCAAAGAACTTAATGCAGTAAAGAGAGGTACTCAGAAATAACATTAATGAATAAATCGAGTATGAAATGGCATTAACCCTGAATAACCTAAATTCATTGTGTTCTCTTATGACATTTTTTTTTTTCTTCTTCTGTAGTATCAGTTGTAGCATTATGGATAGGAGCTGCCAGGGCAGAAACTACATTTGGTTTCTGAACTGAAAAGTACTGAAAAGATTTTCAGCACTCAGTGAACAGTAATGACAACAATAACAAAGATAATAAGTGCAGTAAACCCGTTAAGCAAGAATTACTTACAAAGTCTAGCCATTCTACTGTAGCTGAGGAAATGAAGCAGGACTATTATTTGGAGATGAAAAGTCACTTTTCTTTCAAACCAAGGATACACCAGTGGCTATAAACAAATAAAGATGACTCAAATAAATTAAGTAGAAAATGTGAAGCTGCAAGTACTCCATATCAAGCTCATGTTTCAAATACTGTGAACCATGTAGCCCCCCTAGATGAGCTATAATGAAGGCAATACTTAATAATACGAAAGCCAAATCAGAGGTTTGATTCTCTGAGTTAAGAATAATATTTATATTGAATTCAAAGGATTTCAAATTCCTATCAATCCATGCTATATGCCTGAAAATAACTGGTGCCATCAAAATAGAGACAGAAAGGAAAACAGCCTGGATGCCTCAGCCGATGAAGCACTCAACCTCAGCTCAGGTCATGATCTCATGGTTCATGAGTTCGAGCCCCACATCAGGCTCTGGGCTGACAGCTCAGAGCCTGGAACTTGCTTCGGATTCTGTGCGTCCCTTGCTCTCTGTCCCTCTCCCACTTGTGCGCGTGCTCTCTCTCTCTCCCAATAATAAATAAACATTAAAAAAAATGGAAAACCAAGTTACTGAAAATACAGAAGACAAAGAGAGGAGAAATGAGTCAAATAACCAAATAAGAAACCTTGAAAAACTGAACTCAGTATCCCTTCCATGGTAAAAACAAAAAAACAAAACCAGTAGAGGTGGGAGCAACTTGGCATCAGTGTCACATGACTCCTATCAATACATTTATTCCTTCTGCAACCATTTACTGTGTTATTACTCTACTGAATCCTGGGGTAGAAGCTCATAAGTCACAAGCACCTTGATTTGAGATACATATGTTCAGGCATTTAATACCCATGAATGGACTGAGATTAATGGATCAAGAGTCTATGCCCAATTTAGCTTTTATGTGGGTCAGAGTGTTACAATTAACAAGAAAGCTACTGAGTGGCTACTAGAGGCCACACGCTGTTCTAAAGACACCCCCTGCAACACTAAAAGAAGTAGCTGTTAATATAATCTCCTTCTTGTATATAAGGAAACAGAGGCCCAGAAAAGTGAGGTAAATTGTACCATGTCACTAGTAAGTGACTAGTGCTAGTAAGTGCCAGAGCCTGTGTTTGAACCCAAGCAGCCCTTACCATTAAGTATGCTATATCTCAATAATAGCATTAGTGAAATCTGATTGAGTGCTTATTATGTACCAAGTGCTCTAAACACATTATATCGTTGATACTCTTAAGTCTTTGAGGTAGATACAGGTGAGCAACTCAGAGAGGAAAGGCCACTTTCTTAACAGCATGTACTTAATTAGTGGTGAAGTTAAGATTTAAACCAGGAAGCCTATCTGGTTCAAAAGCCCATGCCTATAACCACCACACCACACTGCCTGCATCTGACCTCATTTCCATGCTTATATGAACGAGGCACATTACTGCACATGTACTCTGCATTATGCATCACTGAGAGCCATGCAGATATTTTGTTCAACACAAAACAGAAAAAATGGACTCCCTCTGTCGAGTTTTTTCCATAAGATAGAGGTTGCAGCAGAGTTTATAATAAAATGTCCAAAATGAATCAGTATATGTCTTAGCTCATCAAGGCTCCTTCCATTTTATTCATACTTCATGACTAATAGGCCTAACAGAGTGCTTCCCCCTATTTAGTAGGAAACAATAATCAGAAGGAGACCAGCATGAGATGAGGTATCAGAAGATTACACTTGTAATGGAAGACAGTAGACAGCCTTGAACAAATCTTTCTTCATCATGATTTAAAGAAAGCAAACTGTGTTTTTTGTGTTGTTGTTTTTTTTTAAGAGTGCCTATATGCAGTCAAAAAGGATAGCAAAGACACCAAAAAAAAAAAAAAATTAAAAGTGAGTAAACAATACTAAAAATAGAAATGGAAGATGAATGTCAATGACTTTGTAAATAAAGGCACATTAAAAGAAACAAAAAGTAGCAGAGAAAATATGGAAAACACAACGGGGACAGGGAAGACCAACTTGAATAAACAGAATATAGTTAAATGGGGGAAAATAAATGTTTAGACATAATAAGAGATAAGGGAGATAAATTTGAAATATGTAAGTGTACATATGGGCATATACATATATTTTCATAGTTCTGAAGAAAACAACATGAAGTTTCTTAATAAGGTCATTGAAACAACAAAATAATAAAGATCAGAATTTGCATATTAAAATTATAAATTCTATCTTTAAAAAAATTAAATGCATCAACCAATACCTCAGCATATTCTATAGCAGTTACTTAACAGACTTTAAGTATAAAGAACTAATCCTAGACAAACAAAACAAATAACTATGTAGAGTAAAAAGAGAGAAAGTAAATAACCATTTAGAGTAAAAAAGGCAGGAGATTGCTAAGGGAAAGAAAAGGTTGCCTTCATTTTTTTATCCCCCAAAAAACTGTTTTGTTTTGTTTTGTTTTTTAATAATTAAGGCAACAGATAAATGCTCCATGGAGCCTAAGCTAATCCAATCCCCATGAGCACACTTAACAACTACTTAATCACAACATCCAACCTGACAGAGGTGAATCAAAGTAAAGACCAGGAATGGAAGCTTGAGATAAAATACAATGGTGAGCACTGATATAATTTATATAAAAGAATTAAGGATAAAAAATGTGGCTATTATTATTATTATTATTATTATTATTATTATTATGGGTCGTTATGTAATGTTACAACCAACCAAGCCAGGAGAGGGAGTGAAAAAAGAGAAGGGTGATGTAGGGAATGTACAGCCATTTCCAGGTAAGAGTTCAACAGATATTGGCTGATTCTGCGAAATAAATTTTTCAGACACAAGATAAAAATATTAACAAAATCAACTAAAACTAACATATATTCAGAGGGAGAGTAACACAAGTGTTAGTGAGCTGATTTCTTTATATTTTGATGCAGAGATTCAATGGATTTTCTGAAGTTAATCAATTAAGCCACAGTTTTTAATATAGTTAAACTTACAATAGCAGCTCAAATGTCAATAACTATTCCAAGTAATTATAAGAAAAAAAAGAAGTACATAAAAAGAAGGCACAATAAAATACAGACTGTTCCATGAGATTGAAAACAACGAAACATAAAATATAAATAAGGTTTTAGCACTAACATCAATCATATTTCTCACAACAGTGAAGGTAAATAAAATAAAATAACCTATTAAGAATAAAAAATTATCTAATTTGATCCATAAGAAAGTCCAATCCCATTGGGAAATAAAATGAACTTTTAAAATAAAGTAGCTTTAAAGAAATACAAGAAATGGATAGGCCAAGACATATTGGGAAAATGCTAACAAAAAAAGAAAGCAAAATGTGTGATATTAATATCAGAGTTGAAATCAAGGAGGAGAAAAAATATTAAAGGAATTAAAATAAGCACTTTAATTAAGTAGAACATATATAATAACACTAGAGTATTTTTAAATTACATCTGAACTCATTTGGTCAAATAGGCCAAATAAATGTATACAGGTATAACTAGTAAAATTTATCAATCCCCTTATGTAAAATAGCATACAGATTAAGTTATACAGAAAACATAAAGCAATTTTTTGACAAGAGGTTTATTTAGAGAAACCCCCTGCCTACAATATACTACAATGACACTAACACAAAAGAAAAACATAATATACCAGCTATGTAAAGATTTAGAAGTTCTGTGTTCAGCAGCTCATGAGTTAAAAAAAATAAAAACAAAAAATAAAAAAAAGCAAAGTGGAGAATATCTAGAATATAACAGTAACAAGTAATTATATATCAGAACTGATGAAAATTGACTAAAATTATTATCAAAAGAAAAAAATTATAGGCTTTAATAATTACCTTGCTAAACAACCAAGAATGAAATAAGTTAATTAACCATTCTACTAAGACAATTAGAAAAGTAACAATAACACGAAACTAAGAAAATCAAAAGGAAGGAAATACTAGTGGAAAAAGCAAAACTGATAAATTAGAAAATAGAAAAAGAATTAAACAGCAAATTCAATGATGTATGGTCATATAAATATGTATCATATATAACTGAATATATATTATGCACACACTAATATACAAACATATATGTATGTTTATGACTAATATGCAAAAATAACTTTAGAAAGCACATATAGTAAAAAAAGTAAAACTGAAATTTTTAGTAACTGTATATATTATATATACATACTATATATTATATACACATATATAACCACATACAGATGTGTGCCTATCTATGCGTTTGTACCTATGTTTGCATATATATGTATGTTTATATAAAATAATCTTAGAAAAATAAGCTGAAGAATATAGCATTACATACGATATATACACTAGGCAAAAAGTGAATTTGTTAGTAGATTCTAATGCAGGAAAAATGAAACTAATTATGAGAAAATACTTAACTCATGCACTGAAGATACATTTGAAAATCTGAATAAAACGTATGCTTTATTGTGATAACAGAAGTTACAAATTTGTTTGAAAGGACAACAGAAGTCAAATGAAGGCAAATTTTCAAATTTTTCTGGGGAAAAAAATTAAGTATTTGTTTATCCCTGTTCCTGAGTAAACCAAACACTTCTTAAACAAAGGAGTTCTAGTGATGAATTATAACCAGCACTTAAGAAACAGATAATTGCAGAGCTATTTGAAATATTCTAGAAAGCATACACACATATAACTTCGAAATTCATCTTTTATAAAGCCAACTTAAAACTAATGCTTTAAATATGGAAAATGATCTTACCAGAATTAAAAAAGGAGGAAAACTATAGACCCATACTGCTTTTTTATACAAACCAAAGCAAAAAGAGGAAATTCGTAGAATATTAAAAGAATATAATACAATTAAGGAGGTTTATATTTAAGTAATGTAAATATACATCTTATATATCATCTATCAATGTATTTAAAAATATAAGAAAATAAAAGCATGTGATTATTTTGTAGAAAGCACAAATTATTTGGTAAAGACTGATATCTAACCTTGATTTTTATAATTATTAATAAATGATAATTGATATGTTGTAAAACTTTATAACCTGATATATGTCTAAAAGCAAAATCTATTATAATAATGGAATATTAAAACATCTTCATTAAATCTAGTAACAATAAAACAGTATGTTTATGACTACTATTATCTAAATATGTATTCTTGTTCTAGAAGTACCAGATGATGTACTTTAAAAAATTTCTTAAAAACCTAAAGTAATTTTTTAAATACAGATATAAATACTGTAAAGGATAAAACAGTCATTTAAGATGATATACAACTGGAAAATTTAATTAGAATTAAAAGCAACAGAAATATTTACCAACAGAGCCAAATACAAATAAATAAATATATGAACATTAATCGCTTTTTTGGAAACATATGCAGCTATAAAATAAATTAAGAACCTCATCTTTAAAATAAAGAGATTAAATATCTAGGTGTGAAGTTAATCACAAATGTGAAAGATGTCTTTAAATTTTTTTTTTAATTCTGCTAAAGGATATATATTCTTAAAAGGCTTCAAAAGTAAAAAAGGCAAAACTATTTCTTGCACAGAAAGACTCACTATTGTAAAAATGTAAGTTCAAACTAAGTTAATCTACAGATTTCACATGATCCAAATAAAATACCAACAGCCTTATTTTTGGAACTTGAGCTAAGTGATTCTAAATTTCTTATATAAAAATAAACATGGAAAATTGGCAGGAAGTTTCTGAGAAAATAAAAAGTAGTAAAAGAGAATACCTTGGTAAGATAGTGAGGTATATTTTAATACTACTGTAATTATTTGATGTTGGTGTCTGAATAGGCAGACTGATAAAATGGGTCCAAACAAAGTGAAGAAATAAACAGAAATACATGTGAGGATTTAATATATAAAGGGATGGCATTTTAAATAAGTGAAAAAATAGCTTTCTTGGTAAATGATGTTGAGACAGCCAGCCATAAATTTAAAAAGCTGGTTACTGGGGCACCTGGGTGGCTCAGTCGGTTAAGCATCTAACTTCAGCTCAGGTCATGGTCTCACGGTTGTGGGTTTGAGTCCCGTGTCAGACTCTGTGCTGACAGCTCAAAGCCTGGAGCCTGTTTTGGATTCTGTGTCTCCCTCTTTCTCTGCCCCTCCCCTCCTCACGCTCTTCCTCTTTCCCTCTCTCTCAAAAGAAAATAAACATTAAAATAAATTTTTAAAAAATCTGGTTACTGAGTTAAGAGTAGATCTCCATAAATTCCAGAGGTATCAAAGATAAATGTAAAAATAAAATTTTTAAAGTACTAAAAATTTTACATGTACAAAAACAGTTTTAATATGGAAATACTCTTTCTAAACAATAGGAACCATCCAGAAGAAGCACTAAAAAGGATTAATTTGACTACATAAAAATTTAAATATTCCATGCCCCAAACCACACAACATAAAGAATTTTTAAATAATTTGTAAAACTTATTAAATAGGATAATTTTCTTTACTTGTAATATACATATGTAATTCTTTTTACAAATCGTAACCGGGAACAGACACACATAGAAGAAAATTTTGTCACACATATCTAATTATAAACTGAACTTAGCCTTTGACTCAGTAATGCAACTTTTGGGCATTTATACATGCATCTTTAAACAAACAACAAGGATGTTCATCACAGCATACTTAAAACCAAAGTCTGCCAAGTCTCTAGATGTCAAGCAGTAATAAATGGGTTAAGTCAATTTCAGTCCACCCATAATGAAATACTCTGCAGCTGTGATAAAGCAAGGGACACTCTAGAGCTGATAATGAAAATACCACCAAATATTATGTTTAAAAAAGTAAGAAGTATGTTATGCCTGCATGTATAAAAATCTTGTGGAAATATACCTAAGACATTTACCTGAAAATTGGGACTGGAGAGCAAAGATGGGACAAAGAGTTGCTTTTCATGTTATGACTTCTTTAGTGTTTGGAATTTTTTGCTTGTTCATATATCACTTTTTAAATTAAAAAAAATAAGGAAAAATAAAATGAAAAATCTGGGGGCTAAAGTAAGCATTCCTTAGACTCTCTATAAACTTCCTATTTGCATAATTTGACAATGGCCAATAAATTTCATAAAACTATTAAAGATTTCATAATAAAATTTGATGTCATAATTTCTCACCTTAATAGTTGTCCCCTCCTGGCAAAAATAATCCTGGGAGTCAGGGAAGGCAAAGTGATGTTCCATGATCAATATAATCTCTTTAAATATTAGTAACATAGCTACAAAAAGATTCGTACATACAAGTGAAGCTTTAAGAACTTAATAGCACGTATGTGACTTAGAGGAAAGAGTACAGGAACTGAATCCAGATCATCTGGGTTTCAAGTTGGCTGTACCACTTACTTGGGCAAGTTACTCAATCTTTAAAAGCCTCAACTGAATGACAAAATAGAGTTATAGGTAACAACTTTACAGCATAGTTGTGAGGACTAAATTATGACATATTAACGTTGAATAAAAATTCCAGGACTTTCAGTGTGATTGGATGGCTGTACAAGAGAGATTATCTTTGTGGTATTGTCTACAACAGCATCTTCAGGCCAGAAAATGGTTAGAGGTCTCAACAGATCCAAAGTAAATTCCAAGAAGCTATAAAAACAAGAGAATGGAAACCACATGTAACTTAATAGAGTCTCAATTCACTAAGCAACTCCCGACCAATGTGAAAATCTCACAGAGCCATGTGGGTTATATTCAGCTGGTGGTGTTTTAAATACCCTTTAATTTGTTGTTGTTTTTAATGACCTGAATGAGAATTTTTAGGGTCTACTAAAGGAGCATTTTATTTGTTCCTTAACACTATCTCTTTTCTTCCAATTTTCTTCTCTCTCTGTTTTCTGCCTCGGATTCCATTACATAAATAGATAGACCCATGCCATATGTGTAATTTGCTTCAATTTCACTCTTTATCCTCTTACAGAAATCTGTTTCAAATGGACTATACCAACAGATCTAGAGGTGCTAACTAGATCAAACAGTTAATTCTGAAAAATTTGAAGGCTTTCCGTAACATTTGTTTATGTTGGCTTTTTCATTTAGTTTCTAGGAAAATTTTATCACTATGACAGTTAATTCAAATCCCAGCAAGACCTGGTAAGCAAATAACTTGCCAAGTTTTAACTAGAAGTACTTCTTAGCCTTTACCAAAAGAAGGACCAATTTGAGGTGTATTTCTATAATGGATGAGCCTTCTGTCTGAGTATTCCATTACCTCATTCATTTTAAAGTCAATTTAGAACTCCTGAACAGTGCCAAATTTACAGCCCTGAGTCCAGACTCCCTTTTTTAGTCTAGAGAGAAGGCATTGCATAAGTTGTCATGCTGCAAGCCTTCTGAGCTAGCCCCACTCCATCATATCCTTATTCCTGACGGGACACAAGGGTTTCAGACTCTTAGTCTATCCAATAATGCAAGTACCATTAAAGGTCAGCACATCTAGCTGCAACCTCAACTCCCCATCTTATGGGACATTATCTTATCACTAACACAATGAGCTGGCAGAGGCAACCAAGGTCTAAAATATCCAAGATTCAAGACACCAAAGATCTCTGCATTCACTCTATGATTACAAATCAGTAATCAGGAAGTTTATAAAATATTTAATTTGCCCAGATGTTTTTAAGAGCTCTCCCCTGAGAAACATGGACCCCTAAATGTGCAGAATGTAGATTCAAGGAATGGACAATTACACTGTCTTATCTAAGAAGCAACAAGGTCATGGTCGTTTAGGGAGTTAAACCTATTTGTGTGTACACTGTCTATAATTAGAATTTTCTGAGGGATAGGCTAAAGCATTGCAGGGATAGAGTTACCTTTGCTATTTCACAGTATCACTGCTATTGTGGGGCTGCTTACATCATTCTGTCAAATGTCCTGATGCATGAGGGAACAAAGAGCTTTGGCCCTACAAGACAGTTTGCTTTTTGTCACATATGCCCTGATCATTGCTGTCTAAGTCTTTTCCCTGTAGTTTCCTCTGCCTGAAAATATGTAAGTTTCCTCTAGGTGGCCAATATGAAGTTTGCAGGAACATCAGGTGGGTGATATCAGGGGCACTGTGCTTTAGTAAGGAGGGTGAAAGCTATGCCCAAGTTGAAGTTCTAAATTGGGAAAGACATCTATTTTCAAGTGTAGGATCAAGCAACAGAAAACAACATCAAGGGAGCTGGAATTTGAGAGGGGAGTGAAATCCAAGAGTCCAAGAGGAAAATTTTCAAAATGTGAAGGATGTGTCCACAAAAATGTGTCTGAGGTTCAATTTTAACAAGATAAGACAGTACATTTCGAGAAGGCATTAGTCTGCTGGAAAGTCGAGTCAGGACAGCTGAGTGTATCTTCTCTCCTTTTTCCACCTACCGATGCCATTTTCAGCCTTGACGGCCTAATTCAAGTATCATCCATCTGAAGGCTCCTGAAACTCTTTCCTGAGTCTCAACAGAATGAATCATTCCTTCCTCTGAGCTCTCTTAAGACTTGCTCAAATTGCCTAGTTTGGAGCTTATCATTTTAATATAGTTAGTTATAGATTTATCTTCTTGAGTTGAGGCTAGGTATGGTATTTTATTCCTCTTTATATCCCTAAAACCTAATCAATTCATAAGGTGGATGCATAATTTAAATTAGATGAATTGAACTCAAATATGACTTGCATCCTCCATGAGATCAGATTATATATAAAATCGGTCACAGAAGCTTTAATGAACCAGAGATTATTTCCTAATTGATTAATTCTATGGCCACCCTAAAAGACTTCTTAGCATAACCTTGGACAAGGCAAGAAATGTGCAAACAAACTGGACATAAGAATATAAAATTAAGCAAAAATATTACTGGAATTATCATGGGTATATGGATCAAGTGAGGTGAGTTTCAGATAGAAGATAAATTTACTTTCTGCAGCTGACTCGAAAAAGAGCTAGTAGGATGATGGGGGAAGAAATAATTCGATTGAGCCACCTACTGTGGAAGAATATTAAATATCTATGCTAATTGTGATACCAATAACTATTTCAAAGGCAAAGAATCATATTTATATCACTATAGTGGCATCCATGAAACATTTGGATAATTTTA
The DNA here is from genome assembly GCF_018350215.1 of Panthera leo. Taxonomy (NCBI): domain Eukaryota; kingdom Metazoa; phylum Chordata; class Mammalia; order Carnivora; family Felidae; genus Panthera; species Panthera leo. The sequence continues at coordinate 151,979,243 of NC_056679.1, forward strand.
GCTCAAGGTTTTAATCTTTCTGATTTTCAGAGCTTTCACACTTGCAGTGCCCTATCATGTTCAGGAAGGAGTGCTTATTCATAAGAAGCTGTATCTTCATTCTTTAGTCATTAGCAAAAATGGGTCATAGATCATGTCATGTTGTCTGTAACCTAGTTAGAATTCTGGCAGGAGGGAAGTTTCAAAATCATGATTTCATATAGGAACCTTTAAAAACTCATTAGCTTCTGATAATTATACTAATATCTAAAGCATTAAAATCATGGAGCTAATTTCTGCAAAAGATCAGCAGTGAACGTGTTCTGGGGAAGTTTTCTCTTTCAACTTTCTGGGAACAAAAGAGAAGGCAGTTCAGGGCTCTAACGTGACACCCTATTTCAGATGCAGAAGAGATAAAATTTCACAGAAGCATCACATCGTGAGTTAGCGGATTCTAAAATGAAAAGCAAGAATATTAGAGCAACATCTCAAAATGTGACTCTGGGCACTGGAGAAGCCTCTCCACTTGTGATTGATTTGCATTTTTGCCTATGTCTGAATTCATATACCATAAGCACAGATGGAGGTGTGATAGATTTTTTTTTTTTTTGAGCACATCTATTTATTCAGACACCGGATTCAGTCTCTGAGTAGAGAGATGGTAAAGGCTGCTGTGAGCAGATGGCACATAGGCACTATGACTTCACGAACAACATTCTTTAAAGATAAGTGGCACAGTAATAATAATAATACTTAGCACATATATTGCACCTTTCGTCTGCCAACATTAACTAATTAATCTTCAGTAGACCCCTGTGAGATTAAGTAAGTGCTTGTAATGATCTCTATTATGCAGCAAAGTCACCGAACAATGTCTCTGCACGTACTGTGGAAGAATTGGCCCAAGTTAAAGACTGGGTGGATCCAATTTGCATGGCTCTTTAAGATTTCTGCTCTAGTAGCAAAGACTAGTATTTCTAGACACCCTGCTGTTTGAGGCCTCAAGTAGATTTGAAGCAGGCTATCAATTGCAAGATGTATTTCATTCAGAAGGTTTCTGCTGCAGGGATCTAAAATAGGTCTGAGAGAAGTTGAGTCATTTTCTAAAGCCTGAGAGGCCATGGCTGGTCAGTAGGTGGTGTGGAATTACAGAGCCTCTGCCTATTTCTCTTACGTTAAGTAGGCAGCTTGACTACCTATGATATCCAAGTCCTCCCATAAAGCCATACCTGACCTCCACAATTCCTAATGATCTCTTTGTACTCAGAATTCAGAAGAGCTCATCTTTCAAACATCTCCTTCAGTACTAATGGCATATGGCATTTTTTACTACTATACATATTTGTACTATTATCTTTTTAGGCGATGTATACCTATGGGTTAAGAGTATCATAAGAATTAAATGAGCTAAAACACACTGAACTGAGAATGATGACCGGCATATAAAAATTATTCTCCATAAATATTAATATAACTATTTTATCATTATGTTATCTTGCTTTTTCCCTACTAGATCTTTCCCTACATGGCCTTGCACCAAGAAAAGATCATAAAGATATCTTACGTGTTCTAACAATTTACAGTTTACCAAGCAGTTGGTCAATCATCTAATTCTCAAAACAAACAAATATATCACTTAGCGGTAGGTAGTATTAGCTGTCTCTGATGGAGGAAGAAATTAAGATTCAGGAGAGATCAGCAAATTAAACAGGATAATTCAGCTAGAATATAAATCAACAGGAGCCTCAGGGCTGTTGATTCCAAGACCAGACCCGGGGAAGAATTCATCAATGATGGAGAATGTGCTGATTCAGCAGCTCTAATATCCCTAGGCTGCCCTTTTATCTTTTGCATGGTCTGCACATTTTTTGCAGTTTACACGCCTTCTGTTTAGATGATAATTTCCTTGGGGCACCTGGGTGGCTCAATCAGTTGAGCATCGGACTTCGGCTCAGATCATGATCTCATGGCTCATGAGTTTGAGCCCCCCTCTGGCTTTGTGCTGACAGCTCAGAGTTGGAGCCTGCTTCAGAGTCTTTGTCTCCCTCTCTTTCTGCCCCTCCCCCACTCATGCTCTGTCTCTGTCTCAAAAATAATTATTTTTAAAATTAGATTATAATTTCCTTGAGGAAAGGTCTTACACCAGGTATTTTTAAGTTGTCCCTCACCCCTTGTTATACCACTTGCTACTCTTAGAATACTAAATAAATATTTTAACAGCTCATGTTGGTTAGAACTCTAATCTCAGTATGACCACCCATTTCTCATGTGACCAGTGAGACAATCAGCAAACATTACAAAAATGTTATTTGTATATATCTTAAAAAGTGATTGCCAATAAAATGGCAAAATGCTTAGTCTTTTGGGTTTCATGAAAACTACTCCATTTAGTCAAGCTATTTTCTGTAAGTTCAAAAGCTATTAAAAATAAGTTATTATAAATAAGCACATTTGATAGTTCTCAGACTTCCTCTGATAACATAATCCTCAGAAATCATGGTATCCTATGTCAAAGCCCACACAATAACAATCAGTTCCATCTCACTCACAGTAATTCAGCATAAATGTTGGTGTATGCTGTTTGACATTTTACTTTGCTTATTAGTTTTAAGTTTAAATTAAATTCATAGAACGCAGGGTAACAACCAAGAGCTCTTGGGTCCATTCATCAAGAGCTGGGATTTAAGCAGGCACTGGAGTGTTTGTATGTACATTCCTCCTTTACCTGTTCATTCATCTTGCTCACTAGAATATGAGTAATGCTAGACACGAAATATTAAAATATAATCCTGAGATTAATCCCCCCTGAAAATGGGGGGAATACAAGATAACAATTTGGTTATTTTCCTGGAAATTGGAAGAAAACCACTTTGCCTGATTCGGGTAATAAAGTACAATGTGCAGCCCAGAGTACAACAATTTTGAAGCTCAAAGTTTGTAAACTCCTGCATTAGAAATTAAGGTAAATCGACATTGTCCCTCTAGCTTGTCCTTTATTTAAAAATAATTAAAAAATAATTAATATGTCAACTTGTTCATTTTTTCATTTACCTCTCCTATCTTTCTAAGAGTGCAACCCATGCAAATTTTACAGGAACACAATTCTTTAAGAACACATCCTTTCTTAACAAGGGGAATGGAGGTCTAGGGGTTACAGGAAAAGCGGAAGTTATCACAAGAATATGAAGGTCGTGGCCCTCTACTATTTGCAGTTACAACAGCTACAGTTGGGTGTAAAATTTTCATGTTTGCTGAATATTAAATATAGAAATCAATCCAAGCCCATAGATAGAATCCAGGGAAGATAATAATTGTGAAGCTAAAGGCTTCACAAATTTATAACTATCTATCTAAAGAGAAGTGGAGTGGAAGACAAGTCAACAAGAATATTTTCTTATCAGCCATAAAATGTTTGCATAAACATTCCATTGCTATTCTGACGGTGACAGAAGGAAAATTGGAGAACTAACAATTATGATGCAACTAGAGGAACAAATTTAGCTTTCCCTCCTTTTATAAAACATCCCTCATTCATTTTATCCATCAGTTCTAGGAAAGCTTCCTTCTCAGAGCATTTGTTCTCAGCCTGGTGAAGCTATACAGGTGGTGCTGCCTCAGCAGGAAACCATCTTCTTGCTGAGGGACCGCCAATTATTTGTAGTGAAACTAAAACAGAAGAATAAATATTACATGTTGATGGATGCTTGTCAGGAAAGGGAGTGAGATGCTTTCAATGGGGCTTGTCAGACACAAAAACCTTCAGCAAATCTGCATTTTCAATGGCAAAGTGGCTACAATTCTCCAGCTGCTCCACTGGTGAACCTCAAGATTCATCTCATAAATTTAAATTATAGATGACATAGCACTGGAATGGAAATAGATGACACCTTTAAAAATAAATCTAGTGCAACATTTGGGAAAAGGAATCACACATTTAAAAGGGAAAAAAAGAAAGTTCCAATGTGCCAAAACAGAGCTTTTATTTATTGTCCTATTTACTATTCTCTGTCCAAAATTAGCATCTCTCTTACTTTCCCTTTTAGTCCCCTTTATAAAACATGCTGTGGAGGAGCCCTGGAAGTTTTGTGCAACTCAAGGAGTAAGCTGGGTTGCAACTATAACAAAAAGCTTGCCAAGGTTGAGAGCCAAACTGGCAAGGTTTTCTGTTGTGTCAGCGTTTAAGTATTATTGCGATGTTATCGTATCACTGAAGGAAAGGGGGCATGGAAACAGCCAGAGCCAAACGCTAAGGAACATTTGAAGGAAAGTGTGTACCTAGCTTCAATTGGGTTTGGCAGTATTGGTCAGGGCTTAACTTTAATAGGAACCAGTCAATTCAACTTTAATTCAATCATATAAAATTGTGCCTTTTAAATTGTTTCCAAGAGATCTTGGTTCCAACAGTCTTTCTGAATCAGATAGTAATAAAGAATAATAAAGCATATAGGTCTGAAAACATCCAACATCAGATGAAGACTTGCTTGCATTATAAGGAAATTCTACTGGCCAGAGTAGGGAGAATAATTTTCCCTTGAAGGGAAATTTCAGAGTGATAAATTTGAAATTTTTTTTCACCTTTTATGTATTTATTCACATGGCCAGGTAAAAGTCAATGAAAATTTGGACATTTGTCATGAGAAACCACAAAAGAATTCGTGATTTGAGCAGACTGTACCAATACCAATAGAATGAACTGAGAAAAAACAAAGATGAAAGCAACAGCTAGAACCAAAACCAATGCCTCAACCTATCATTAACATTAATATGTTTACCAAGGGGAGAAATGTATACCAACATTTAATCATCCCATGCAAGATATTATGAAAGATGGGCTTCACTAGATTACCAATCTTTTTTTTACCCCAACCAAGTAAAATCCAGAGAAGTAGGGCACAGAAACATGAGGTCTTCCAGAAATCACCTTTCCCACCACTATTAATGGTTTCTATTCTCAGATCAATCATGAAAATACACATAAACAATGCAGAGGATTTATGTGCAAAGACTGAAGTGGTGAGTTTAATAGCTTTACCCATGTTCACTATTTGCGTCACTTGCTTTCCAATTCCCTGTAGTTATAAAGAGTCAAATATATTCTCACCCAGTGATCAGTGTTGGTTTTCAAGTGACACTCTGCATGTGGAGCTCAGAAAAACCAAACACCTACAGGAATGTGTTGAAGAAACCGGATAGCAAGGCCGCCAAGTGACTCCGTCTCTGCTTCCATTCCCTGGGGTTTATCAACTTTGTTAATGGGGCATATGTGCTGAGAATTATGTAACATTAAACATGGGGAACATTTCCTGGAAATATATTTTACTCTTCCTCAAAGCCGGTGCATTGATAGGTGTAGTGTCCAGGTAAAACACCACCCTCTAGTGTACATCTCTAAATAATGCTTTTGTGACTCTTCCTATGATAATGATAATCAAGAATATTAAAATAATATTAAAATGAAGGTCTTTTCCTATTCATATCCATAGGGCAGTACATGCAAGGACAATGAGTGATATAGAAGTAGTTAATGTGGTCAAAATAACTTGCTTTTCACTCAAAATGTAGCTAACAGTTAACTCGATGAGAAGGATCCAACAAAAGGCATCAATCTCCCAAGTATTTAGAGAGTATTCCACAGGGGCAGATGTTGTTCCACAGCACAACAAAAATGATAACCACTTCAACTACAAAACGAAAGAAAAGTATTCCAAGAGGTAAAAATTCTCCACGAAATCACTATGATGCCTGTTCTTTGGGAAAAGAACACATATTTATGGATCAGGGTAGCATTCAGTTACCTAAAGAAAACATAACATATTAACATAAAAATGTTTCACGGAAATCTTCAAAATAATTGACAAAATGCGAATTCTCCTAGTTCATAAGGAAAAAATTTAACTTATATAAGTCTAGATGAGAAGCCTTTTTGATATTATATGCTGTGATTCCCTGTGATAGATCAATTAAAAATATATTACAATTTTGTTGGAAAATCCTGTGAGGACATCTGACATTGCTCTCTTCTCTCCTACTCAGAGCTCAAAGAAATTGAACTCTTTTGTTGAAAATATTTATGGCTTCTTTCTATACTGGCGAATATCTCGGGAAACTTTTTTCTTAACCATATCTGACCTGAACTATTGAAAGCAGATTTGGTCTGGTGCATAAAAATGTGAAGCATTTGAGTGTTAAAAATTCTCCCACAGGAAATCAAATTTATCAAATTCACACACATTTTTCCAAATAACATCTTCAAAAGGCCTTGTTGAAATTTTCTCATCGGTATTTTCTGATGGAATCAGGGAACACCTAGTATCTCCATCTAACAAAAACATCATTGCTCATCAATATCATCTTTTAGCTATCAGCAAGTATTTAGGTTTTTGCTACCCACAAATCTTTTCTCACATATGCACAACTGGATATAACTGCCTCAAAGCATTTTTGGAAGTAGTTGGAATTTAACTAAAAACCCATATACTTATTTATGTGCACATTCTGCCCAAGTTCTCCTGTGTCTGTTTAGTGAACATCAGCTGAACTCAGTGTGCTCAGGTAGAAAAAATCCCCCCCACCCTGGCCCCACCAAAATAAATTGAACTTGCTCTAGATTATTATCTTCTTTTCTAACTAGAGAGAAATACAATTAATAAGCACACTGGGAATAAGCAGACACAAATCCTCACCTTAGCTCTGATTCTAAATAGGTGTGTGAGTTGAAAAAAGTAACTTTACTTCACAAACCTCAGATTCCCAATTCATACAGTGTGTAGGTAGAAGTGAATGACAGCAAAAGCCCCTCCAAATCCTAACAATCCATGAATTATAAGGCTTAATAGTTTGGCTCCCTAATTACTACTCAAAATCTAAGGTTACATTATTTTTGAAAATTTTTAATTAATATTGGCTATGATCAATACTAAATAAGTAAAACATCTAAAAGAAAACATACAAACAATTACATCTAGTGGTGATGCCTCCTTCTGTTGGGCTAATGCTGGGTACCTTATCAGGACAATATCTAGAATGATGCTGTCTAGATTAGAATCCCAGCTCTACTATCACCGGCTACATGACCCGAATTCCTCAACCTCTCTGTGCCTTAGATTTCTTACCAGTAACAGAGGCATAAAATAGCATCTCCTTTACTATGCAAGGTTGTTTTGAGTATCAAAAATATTTGACATATAAAGCTTTTTTTCACAGAGTTCACACAGATCAAGAAACCAACAATTTTTGTATTAATACTACTACTCTAACAAAGAAGAGAGCAAACAATTTTCATTTTTTAACAGAATATTTAAGGGAAAACTGATTTTTAAATCTACATCAAATGGTTAATAATTTTTAATTCTATCTCTCAGGTTAGAAATACAGGTCACATCTGGCCAACACTCCAGTTGGTACTATGAAAAGAGAGCATTTTTGACTCATGGGCAAGTTTCAGGGAGACATAGGTAAGCCTTCAAGAATGGATAATGGGTAATAAATTAGGTATGATGACATGTGTTATAAATGCATCACTGTATTCTGAACAACACATCTATAAGAATAATTATGAATAAACAGTAGCCACCCAAGTATCTATTGCTGCACATACCCAATGCAAGGTGGCAAGAAAGGCATATTTTAACTGTGGTGAACATAGCAATCTACCAGAGGAAAACTGTATTATTTAGTTAATTCAACAATATAGCTTGACAGGTTCTTTAAAAATAAACAAAACCGTACATTCTGAAATTTATCAAGTGATTTGTTTTTCAAATAAACATCTATGCTGTGTCTTGATGTTTTTGAAACCTTGAAATTTATGTTAAGTTATAAATTTGCTAGGAAAATGGGAACTTAGATTCTTCCAAATGAAAGCCTCTTGGAGTTAATAATTCTGACAGCAGTTTCACAAATTCTCTCCTAACTTCAAGTCTGAACGTCAGAGCTGCAGACTATGAAGACTGATAAAAGTAGAAGTTCTGCTGATGTTTTCTCTTCTACTGCTTTTTCTTATAAAGGTTTTTGTTCCGGCTAAATACAGCACATCACACTGCCTCTAGTTGGCACTGGCTGAGAAAAAAAATGAATTTACAGAATTCAGAAAGACTAATGAAATGTGGCCTGAACATATCAGCTTCTGAACATCTATATCTTATATTTCGCAGTATTCATAAAATTAAGTGGGCTTTGAGTAGAGAGCATTATCAAAGGGTGCAAAAACACCCTGAAACTAAATTCATATTTTGCGAACTCTGACAAAAACGAGGAACTGAGGCCAAACTGACACTACTTAGCAATCAACAAGAGTTGTCCACGTATTCAATGGCTCTACTGGGCACATTTAGCACAATTGATCAGACTAACTTTGAGAAGGATCATAAGGATATAAAGACTCCTCCAAAGCAGTAGGAAAATGAATAGCTGAATGGGGAAAATTGTGCCACACATCTTCTTGTCCTATTACTGTTAACGCCAGCAGTCACAATCAGTAGTTTATTGTATAGGGCAATCTTGTTGATTAGAAACTGGATTCAAGTTCATCAAAATGGAATGGCATGTAACTCATCCCTTCTATTCCTACAGAAATAACTTATGCATCTTTATAGACATTTTTATTTGTAGCACTATACTATGTCATAAGAATTGGCTTTGGAAATGTACATAGTGCCTTGTCAATCATTTCTGCCATTCATATCTTCAAGGAACTAGAAAACAAGTCAATAAATAATAATTATAATAATATTTCACTTTGACAAGACATTTCTATGCTCTTTTTTTAAGTTTTAAAACATTTGCCTTGAAGTTCATTTGGTTGGTGGTATTATTTGGACTATCTTTTTTTCAGGGTGTAGGTAATTTGTTAAAGGCCCTTATATAGAATTATTAATTTAATGATCTAAAAGAAACAACCCTAAAGGAGGAGGGTCATGTGATCAAAACTACCCAGAAGGTTCCTAAGTGTGAAAACAATGCAAAGCCAAGAGGTTTAAAGTTCTTTGTCAGCCACTAACTCCTTTCCCTGACATGTAACATCAGCTCATTACCTCCAGTCCTGACCCAAACAAGAGAAGATAAACAAATTTAGTTGCTTAGCAACAGGATTGCTGAGCAAAGGAGTAGAATTTGCTTTAATGCTGCTTCTTGGGCTGATCATTTAAAGGTCCTTGCAGATCATGCAACCTTTAAAATCAGTAACTCTCCATAGTGCTAACTTAGATAAACGATAATGTTGATAATCAAATACTGAATACAAAGCCATTCAATAGCAACATTATAATAGTCATTAATTAATATTTACTGACATATGACTGTTAGGTACTGTTTTAAGTGCTTTGTACATGTTAACTTCTAATGTGGAAAATGGAGAAGAGAGGAAATTATATATTGTAAATATACTGAACATATGTATATATATTCAAGAAGAGACGGACAATACATAAGAAAATATATATCTATTAAAAAACAGAAAATGGTTATCAGGTTAATCTATAAGGCAAAGACATCAAGTGTATACCTCTGTTTAAAAATAGATATATGAATGTTTTATTTACATAAGCTTTCCTTTCAAAGATCTTAAAACACTCAATTTCACTTTCTCTTCCAAGTTGAGAGTTGAATACAGTACAAATATGTTTTCCCTTGTACAAAAAAAGTAAAAAAAAATAAAGCTTATCATAAAGTCACTGCCTCTTCTTAAAGCAGAAAGATTAGTCCTATGATTAGCTCATGAGCTTTATTTTAATATTCCTTTGTATTTACTACACCTACAAAGCAGATATCGTGTGTGTCAGTGGAGCGTGCATGCGCAATCTCACCTAGACACAAGGTAACGTCACATCAACATGTAAAACTGTTTTAAAATCTATTTGCTAAATAATGACCTTTGCCAACTCAATTACATTTTATAACCACCAATTACTTGGATCTAAGGGTGTTGATGACTAAATTTCAGAGAGAAAGGACAAGGAACACAGCATCCTCATTTTCCTCCTCACAGAGACACACTGTAACAATAGAGCACTGAAGACATTCCAAAAAAAAAAAAAAAAAGGAACCCAGATATATCAAAATTTAGCATTTTCTAGGTATAATGTTAATGCCAATTTACTTGTTTTGAAATATGAAATGACTCTATAGTTGCTAGAACTACAAACTTCATTTAAAACTTCCTTAAGTCAGTCCAGTTGGTTGTCCCACTAAAGGCAGCGTGTCCTGTGGTCTTTCGGATCCTGCAGATTTACTTTGGGGGAAAAAAAAGTTCACAGTCAGAACAATAGTTCCAGACGCCACAGATGGAAATTTAAATGTGGTGTGATACTGCACGTCAGGAGCCAGCTAAGGTAACTGTGTTGCAATCTGCGAGTTACTCTTGTGAAAAGATCCCTTGGCATTTTCTTAACAAGAGCAGAGTGTTAGTGCCAGTGTTTTGGCTTACTTCCATTTTCCAGTGTTTAAGCTCCAACCACCAATACTCTTTATACATTTCAAATCTTAAATGATTTTAGGGTTATATAATTCACATTAATATTTTCCTCATACACTTCAGGGATATGGCAACACGGACCGTATTAGGTGTTTATGAGATTCCTCAGGCAAAACTATGTTCTACCCTTGAGCTACGGTAAGAGCATTATTATGTCTTTTTTTTTTTTTTTACCAAGATTCTGATTGTATTTTCTCACATTATCCAGTGTTTAATCAAGTTAAATGCTTTTATGAAATGGAACCAACTTCAAGACAAACAAACAAGAGCAAAATAGAGGAGACTAGCAGAACACACACATAAATATAATATCTGGCCTCACATTGGAATATGTATCCTTAAAATATTTTTGCATAGGAAAATACAAGGCATATTATAGAATTTAAACATGTATTTTAAAAATATAATTTGTTTTGTCATCAACACTTCCAATACTCTTTATTCAATAACGAAAGCTAAATAAATCATTGACATAGTGATTTGTTTAAATGGCATATTGGTTTCAAAAATAAAATGTATTGAGGCCTAAATGTGAGAATTATTTTTTAAAATTATCTTTAAATATCTGTAAAAAATATCTCAAGTAATTAGCAAAAGTTGATATGGGACTTCTACTTTCCAAAGTGGCATGTAAGATGGGAAGTTACCACTCTGTCCAAACAAGTAAAAAGCTGAATTGAAAAACTGACAAGTCTTCTCATAACCATAAAAGATGTGAGGTCTCAGGGAAAACCACTGCCCAGAAAACTGGAGAGACCAATAGCAAAACAGAGACTCACAACTCATCAGCAGAAACATTTACAGGAAAGCAGGGGGCTGGGGGGCGGTGGGGGGGGGGGGGTGAGGGGGTGGTGGCTGAATGAAAGGAAGAGAAATACTAACTGTAATTGGCTAATTACAACTCAGAGTTTAAAACTCCAAGGGGACTCAATCATAGGGGTGGTCCCACACTTCTGTGAATTTTACCTCTGGAGTTCAACCTGGTTCTCATAATGAGTATTTGAGAAAAGTTCCCTCATGCTTCCAGCAGGGGGAGGGAAAAAGGAACCATTTTGAGATACACCACAACGTTCTGTTCTTAACAAGTTCTGCCCTCTGGAGAAACTATTTAATCACAATCTAACCTGCTGAGGTCCTATCACTGACCAACCGACCTGAGGGAAGGGAAATACCCAGTTCCAGCCAGTTCTAGATGGATTTTTAAAGTGGTAAAATGACTTTATATGTATAATGATGGATAGAAGTCAATATATATATTTGCAAACCCAAAAAACATAAAGCCCCTAAAGTTGTAAGGCAGTATTAGATGATTAAGAAATGAAAAAGTGGTATAGATAAGTTTTGTGAGTTAAGCTAATAAATTCCTTACAATAGAAATATAACAATTTATTTTTATGATTAAAAAACTTGATTTTTGATATCAAAAAAACCAAAAACAAACAACAAAAACAAAAAACACGTAAAGCCCCCAGAATAAATCCTAGTGTAAACTACAGTCTTTGGGTGACTATGATAGGTCAGTGAAGGTTCATCAATTATAACTAATTTCCCACTCTGGGTGGAAGATGTTTAATAGAGGAGGCTATGCATGTGTAAGAGGGTAGGAGGCAGATGTTAAATCCCTATACCTTTCCCTTAATTTTGCTAGAAACCTAAAACTGCTCTAAAAAATAAAGTCTGTTTAAAAAAAAAAAGTTGGTACAGCCTCAAACTTATTTTTTAATCTTTTATTTTTGTCTAATCATTCTTTTTATTATATTATTCAATTCTTTTCTCTTCAAAGCAGTCCAATTGTTTTATTGTCCCTTAATTCTATTATTTACATAATAAATGCTCACTTAGTATTTAGTATCTAATGCACATAATCTCATTTAACCATTCACATCCAGAGTCTGAAGTAGAAATTATCATTGCCATTACACAAGTAAAGAATCTTAGGCTTAAAAATATTAGTTAGGAGCACCTGGGTGGCTCAGTCAGTTAAGCGCCTGACTTTGCTCAGGTCATAATCTCACAGTTTGTGTGTTCAAACCCCACATCGGGCTCTGTGCTGACAACTCAGAGCCTGGAGCCTGCTTCCTATTCTGCGTCTCTGTCCCTCACCCGCTCATGCTCTGTCTCTCTCTCTCTCAAAAATAAATAAACATTAAAAAAATTAAAAAAAAAAAAAGAAAATGTTAGTTACTTGACATTAGGGTTGCAACGTAATGTTATGTGTTAAATTACGGTCTTAACTACATTATACAGTTATTAGTAATGGTAAGCTGTATCACATGAAATCCCACCAAAGAGGTTTTTTTTTGTTTTTTTTTTTTTTACTGAAATAATTTTTCAAGGTTTTCTGGCACACCTGTGTAAAGCTACTTTCCCCCAAACCTCTGAGTAAAATCAATTGTTTCTTTTCGTAGAATAAAAACAGTTGATTCAAGTGTTTCAAAACCTGTGTAGAAGCTTCTCATTTTATTTGTTATCATTCAATATTTTCTACCAGTATTTTGGGACAATTAGGAGCTATATTTAAGGGAATAAGGATATCTAGACTTCTGGTTATAAGAGTTTAATACTCTAGAAGACAGACATGATGTTATTAAATTATAATCAGGGACAAAAAGTTACACTGCAATGGCCACAGAACAGAATGAGATTAAAGTAGATCAAGACAAAGCTTGAGGACACAGCTATATATACGTACATATAAATACATGTAATTTTAAGACAGATACTCTAGTCCTTTGGTATGAAGAACCACTAGTAAAATTATAAATTAAAAACCTGTGTATATTTCTTTTATAAAGGAAAATATCAAACAGCCTTTTGAAGACTCCCTGCCATAATGAAAGCTATCAACATATAAAAAGGTTGACAGTCTTTTTATAAAAATGCCAGATTTGGTAAATTGTATTATAGTTTTGAAAATCAGACTAACATTAAAGACTACAAAGCAATCTTAAGTTCAAATCAACAATTAGTATTGATAAGCTGAGTATTATCAAATCATATTTTGTCTTATTTCTAATTTATTATCTTTACTAAACACACTGCCACGGCCCTCAGCTGTGACAGACATATTATACATGAGCAAAATGGGAAGCTACAGAGTAGATTAAATAAAATTCATTTAAAAAGGGGAGCAAGCAGAGATAAAGATGAAAGTTAAGGTGGCTATAAAATCATCAGATTTAGGTTGGCTTCAACTTTTTCAGTATTTTCATTTTTTAGAGACAAAAAAATATACATTGCAAAGTGAATGGCATACTTTTGGAAATAGAGAAGCATTGTTTCACAACCAGTTCCAAAGAAGTGGAGCGGGATAAATTTAAGAGGCAAAACAATCACATTTTAAAAGCCACAAGCACCCTGGGTCTATTCCTTATTAATGGACTGAAACTTCCTCTAGAAAAAGAGAAAGGAGGGGGGCAAACAAGAGGTCTAAAATAGGCATTTTCAGAATATTACTGTAAAGACAGAGAATGCTACAATTTAACCACTGAGCTGAAATGTGAAATCCTTAAAGTGCATTTTTAGGCTGCTGATCCTGACCTCCTGCAGACCAATTAGAGCTAAATAATTGTTGTTGGTATGACAACCTCAGGGAGAAACAAAAGACTTCACTTTCTTTAAGCAAAGCCACAAAGTTGTTCTTTAGAGTAGCAAATAAGCAGGGGTGATTGTAAATTGTGGTAGCTTATGAGATCACATTGGATAATGACATTTTTCTTCTAATAATGTTATTAAGACCACAACGGGTCAAAGAGGGCTAACCCATAGACATCATTAATTTGTGCATTTCGTCTGCCTTTCATCTAAAAATTGATTATCAAAAAAGCCAAATTGATTATTTCATTCATATGAATAGTCAGTAAGGCGTTTAAGCATCATATCAAATCAAAATTTCTTATGTGTAGCTTTAAGTTTTACACCTCAGTAGGAGATACATTAAAAGGTCTGACGGCCAAAGCCCTTAAGCATTTCATTAAAACACACACAGAGACACACGCATACACTTGTAAATCACTTCTGATATATGTAAAAGCAGCTATAACTGATTATATGAAAATCAAGGTATCTATAGTCTTCACCACGTTAGTACAGATATATTACTCTTCATTGTAGAGCTTTATTGAGGTATGATTGATGTACTACAAAGTCCATGTACTGATGTAAAATTTTATGAGGTCTGACACGTATATATCCAAGAAAACATTATTACAATACAGGGAACATATACATTACCACCACCACCCCCCACTTTTTTGTGCCCCAGTATATTCCAGCTTTCATTCTCTCTCCTCTATCAGCCATCTCTAGTGAACCACTTAACTTGTTTTATGTCTTTAAAGACTGCATTTTCTAGAATTTTATATAAATAGATCCAGAGAGTAAGTACTCATTTTTGTCTGGTTTCTTTCACTCAGCATTAACTATTTGAGATTTATTCATTTTCACCTTTCTTTTTACTACTGAGTAGTATACTGTTTTTGAATATATCACAATTTGTTTATATATTTACCTGTTGATGGTCATTCAGATTTTCTCTTTGCCTATTACAAATAAATCTGTTATAAAGATTTCTGTGCTAGTAATATATGGACATATGCTTTACCATCTCTGTTGAGTAAATATCTACAAATGGAGTGGCTATATTATATGGTGGGAATACATTTAACTTTTTAGGTTCCCAACTGTTTTCTAAAGTGGTTACTGTATCTTTTACTCCCCAAATCCATATATGAATTCAAGTCATGCCACAGCTTCACAATCCATTGGTGTGGTAAATCTTAATTTCAACCATCCTAGTGGGTGTGTTGGTGTATCTAACCGCAGCTTAATTTTGCATTTCCTAATGACTAATGATCCTGCATACCTTTTTTGGCAAATTGTCTATGAAAATTCTTTGCCCATTTTTTAATGTTTGTTTGCTTATGTAGAATTGAGTTTTTCAGGTTCATTATGTATTCTGAACACAAGTCCTTTATCAAATGGGCGTTTTGCAGATATTCTTCCGAGTCTACAGCTTATATTTTCATTTTCTTAAAGTGCCTTTTGAAAAGCTGAAGATTTTAATTTTGCTGGTGCCTAGCTTTCAAACTGTTTATCTTATGGACTGTGCTTTTGTCATATGTTAGAAATATTGTTTACCCCAAGACACAAAGTGTTTCTCCTGTTCTCTATTAGTACTTTTACAGTCTTAGCTCCTTCATTTAGGTGTGCATTTCAATTAAATATCTGTACATGGTATGAAGAAAAGGTCAAATTTCTTCCTTATTTTATTATGGCTAATCAATTCTTGCAATACTACTTGTTGAAAAGGTGATCATTTCCCCCATTTTAATTGCCTTGGCATTAATATCAAAAATCAATTGACTGTACAGTGTGGATCTATTTCTGGATTCTCTATTGTGTTCATTAGTACTTTTGCCAGTACTATACTTGACTATTAGAAATTTACATTAAATATTTTTATCAACTAGAGTAAATACTCCAATTTTTTTTTTCAGTTAGAAAAGCCAGAGTCATTTTGCAATTCTAGGTCCCACATTACCAAATAAATTTAGAACCAGTCTGTCAACCTCTTTTTAAAAAGCCTGCTAGGGGCTCCTGGGTGGCTCAGTCCATTAAGCATCTGACTTCGGCTCAGGTCATGATGTCATGGTTTGTGGGTTCGAGCCCCACGTCGGGCTCTGTGCTGACTGCTCACAGCCTGGAGTCTGCTTCGGATTCTGTGTCTCCCTCTCTCTCTGCCCCTCCCCTGAGCTCTCACACTCTCACGCTCTCTCTCAAAAATACGTAACATTAAAAACTTTAAAAAAAGTCTGCTAGTATTGATTCAACTGGAATTGCATTGAATCTATAGATTTGTTTTGGAAAAATTAACATCTTGATAATATTGAATATTCTAATTCAAGGACATGGTATATCTGTCCATTTATTCAGGTCTTATATAATTTCTCTCAGTAATGTTTTGTAGTTTTCAGTGTAGAGATAACACAAATATGTTGTCAGATTTATCCCTAAATATTTCATTATTTTTATGTTACCTCAAATGACACATTTCTTACAATTGTTCATTGACAGTTTATAGAAATACAGTTGTTTTTATATTTGGCTCTGTATTGAGAAATCTTGATAAACATGTTTAAAGTTCTAGTAATGTTTTTGTAGATCATATGTATTGTCTACACAGATTATCATATCATCTGCAAATAAAGACAGTTTTCATTCTTCCTTTCAACCTGAGTGATTTTACTTCTTTTTCTCTTCTTTAGAACCCCCATGACAGGTTGAACAGAAGCCCTAAGAGTAGATATTTTCATCTTGCTTGTCATCCTAAGGGGAAAACACTTAATGTCTGACAATTACATATGCTATTAACTATAAATTCACCTATAGGTAGCCTTTATCAAATTGAAGAAGTTCTCTTCTAGTTCTAATTTGTTGAGAATGTTTATCAGGAATCGATACTGGATTTTTGACAAATGTTTTCTCTGCCTCTACTGAGATCATCCATTATCTCCTTTTTCCTTAGTTTCAATAAGGTTGAATGTACTGATGTGAATCATAAACAAATCTTGCATTCCTGTGATAAACTGCACTTCATTATGGTGTCTCATTCGTTTTCTACGTTGTTGGATTTGATTTCTTAAATTCTGTTAAGAATTTCTGCATCTAGTTCACGTGTGATGTTGGCCCATAGCTTTCTTTTCTTAAAATATTGTTTTTCTTTTTTTAAAATTCTTTTTAAATGTTTATTTTTGGGAGAAAGAGAGCGTGAGGGGGAGAGGGACAGAGAGAGGGAGACACAGAATCGGAAGCAGGCTCCAGGCTCCAAGCTGTCAGCACAGAGCCCAATGCGGGGCTCCAACTCATGAACCATGAGATCATGACCTGAGCTGAAGTTGGACCCTCAACCGACTGAGCCACCCAGGTGCCCCAAAATATTTTTTTTCTATTTTGAGTATCAGGATAATGCTACTTTCCTTCCCTTTTCAATTTTTTGTAAGGCGTTTGGTATTATTTCTACATTAAATCTCTGATATAAAGTCACAAGTTAGGATATTGGAACATGCTCATCCCATTATCCTTTTAAACATATCAGTATTGTATGGATAACTATTTTAATGTTCTTTTCTATTAATTCTATCCTCTGCACTTCATTGTGTTTCCAGTGATAGATTTTTCTCATCGTGGTTTATAGCCTTTGCATGCACAGTAATTTTTTGTTTGATGCCAGATTTTTTTTTTAACCTCATGGGATACTGATATATATTTTTTATTCCTTTAAATATTCTGGAGCTTTGGCATAGGATCCAAGTTACGTGAAAATAAGTTGATCTTTTCCAAATTTGCTTTTAGGCTTCATTAGGCAGTTCCAGGGAGATCTTTTGTCTAGGGCTAATTTTGACCCCCTAATGAGGCAACACCAATTTTGAATATTCTACCATATGCCCTGTGTATTATGAGAGCTTTCTCTATCTGCATTGCGGCAATACCAACTATCCTTCGCAATCACCAGGGATTGCTCTGACAATTCCTTCCCAGAGTCTCATTCTCTGGCCTTGAGTAGTTTTCTTATATACATGCGCTTATTATGCACACACCTGAAGACTTGGGGAGAACCCTGTGCAGACTTCCAGAGCTCTAACTCTGTAGCTCTCTCTTAATACAGCTCTCTTTTATAGCACTCTGCTCTGCAAATTCTAACTACTTTGACTTCTCTGCCTCTTCATTTCAGAGATTACTGGGCTCTTGTTGGTTCTCACCCTCCTTGCATGGTGTTAGATTGTAAATAGGACAATCATAAGCAGTGAACTGGGTCGATCCTAGAGGTTAGCTCAATGATTTCCCTTCTCCTAGATCGCTGTCCTGTACTGTTGTCCAATGCCCACAGCTTCATGTTTTGTTTGTTTGTTTCAGTCATTTGGAGAGAGGGTAAGTTCATTTCACTGTTTTATCACAGCCAATGGATATATTACCTTTAATAATAAAACTAAGTACATTCAAACATATTTATAAGATAAATTACTCTAAGAGGTAAAATCTATTTTCTATCCTTGCAATGGCCCTTTGAATGGAGCGGAAGCTAAAACCTCTTCCTGAGGAAAATAACAAGGTACTGAGGTCCACTCAGGGACAGACCTACTTTCAGGTCTTACGAGCCTGTTTAAAAACTGCATTAACATTCATGTCTACTGATTTCAGATTTCATGTCCGGTTTAACCTTTTATTAATATGTATTTTCAAACATATTTAATGGGATACCTCTGACTGATAATTCAATATATTGTAATTAACAAAGTACTTCATGTGTATTACCTGGTTTATGCCTCATAATGTCCCTGTAGGTTAGAACATCCAGGCATTTGATTCCTTTCAGATAGAATAAAGATGTAGGTTCCAGAATACACAACAGGAATGTCCCCCACCTCCCTTCCTGCCAGCAATGAACTATAAGAGGCAAAACAGAGACTTGAACAGGTCTTCTAATCACTGGTTCAGAACTCTGTTTGCCTACATTTGTTATGCTGACTAGTGCATTTAAATAAATAAACCATTTGGGAGGTCACCTGGGTGGCTCTGTTGAGCATCAGACTCTTGATTTCAACTCAGGTCATGACCCCAGGGTTGTGGGATCAAGCCCCATGTCTGGCTCTATGCTGAGCATGGGGCCTACTTGGAATTCTCTCTCTCTCCCTTGGCTCCTCTCTCCCACCTGTGTGCTCTGTCTCTCAAAAACAAACAAACCATTTGGATCAAATGTTGAAGCCGGATAATGTCAAACCTTCAGGTCATTGCATGTCCAGTAGATACAGCCTAAATCTTGGCACTCCTTGTTAACTAAGCTCATGAAATAAAAAGGATGGCAATATGAATTAACTAATCAGTTATAATATTACCCATCTTTATTCAACATGGTTAATATAAGTTATTTTGTTATGACTATTGTGATGTCCAACTCATGAAATTTAATCAAAGTGTTGTATCAATGTAAGAAAATATTTTGAAGATACATGTAATTTCTTTTTACTTAAGTAAAAAAATATCAAATTACCTATGTCTATTTTTGAAAAAAGAGAATAAGCCTTTAGGTGACTTACAGCAATTAGTGGCAAATGGGATGTATTAGCAACATCATTCTTTTTTTTTTAACATTTATTCATTTTTGAGAGACAGAGAGAGAGTGTGTGAGCAGGGAAGGGACAGAGAGAGAGAGAGAGAGAGAGAGAGAGAGAGAGACACAACTGGAAGCAGGCTCCAGACTATGAGCTGTCAGCACAGAGCCCGATGCAGGGCTCCAACTCACCAGCCATGAAATCATGACCTGAGCTGAAGTCGATACTTAACCGACTGAGCAATGCATGCTTAGAACTTGAGAATTTATATTTTACATTGTGTGACAATACAATTAAAATTCTTGCTCTGGAACTTTTCAGAGATCTTTGACTGCTTAGTCAACATTTCAGAGATAACGGTCAATAATAAACAATATCCATGTTTCCACCAGTAATAAACAAAGCTTAAGTTTTATGTAATTTCTAAACAGTCTTCTAGATAAAAGTTATTCTTCATATTTATAAATTATTATATATTAACTATTGATAGTTACTCCTCATATTTATACAATTTAGACAACCAGGTAGAAACTCATTAAATAAACTATCTCTTGGCCTAGTAAACATGAACTAAAAATGTGCAGAATAATTACAATTTAAATATTTTTCTTAAAGCAAGATGTTCAATTCTACTAGATACAATTAAGAAACCTCTACTTTTCCTGACAAGTATTTTGATTGTGAGGAAAAGAAATCTCAGATCACCCTAAGAAACAAGAAAGTGGATCCAGGAAATCATCAAGGAACAAGATAGTTCAGAGACCTGCTCGTGTTTGCTGGCCTGGCCCCACCCCTGCCCCACCCCACCATTTCCCAAATATTCTCATTCTCATGGTTTCTTTGATTCGTCTCTGAAGATTCTCTATTGTCCTCCCTGCAAACAAAGGACTCTATGGTCCTTTACTACTTACTTTAACTGAACATGATCCCATGATCTTTTCTAAGAATAATGACCTGGTTCTTTCACACCAGTACCTTTTAAGTTTTAAGGGGTGGCATGGAGAAAAATTATTATAAGATGGGATGCAAAACAAAAGCACACATACATCAGCATTACCCTTTCTAGTCTTCATTTCCAGATATCTTGTGTCACTATTAGTTGGAGAATATGTAAAATTTCAGAGTTGGACCATCATCATGTCACTATGACTAGTAATGTGGTAGACAAAATAAGGCAATGTGTAACAGATAAGATGTATCAAGATTTCTTTAAAGTTGTTAATGGGATGTTTGTGTGAAAAGTGAGATGATTCACTTTCAGAAATACCAAATAACATCTGTGCTGTCTAGTTAACAATAGGTTTACAAGTTACTGGAAATATGTACCAATCACCCTGCCCACCACCGCACCCCAATGGACTCCCAATACCTTAGATACTTCACTTCCTGCTTCTTCTTCCCCTATCCATTTCACAGTTTTATTTTTCTCAGGCTTTGCCATGAGCATAAGCCCAAGAACTGAAGTCTCTGCATCACCTCAAGGAATGTACATTTGTTCCAATCAGACTACATTTTGCCTTACATGGGCATAGGCGACTTCCGGGTAAGGTTGTAACCTCTGTAGTTATTCAGCCAATGAGGAATCAGGGGTGGGACTTGCACGCTAGGAGATAAATTGCCTGCTTTAACTGACTGTGTGTGCCTGTCCATCAGATACCCCCTCTTGCAAGAATGTTGATTAAAGCCTCACTTCACTGTGTTCTGAATCTCCCTGTCCCTCCTTTGATTGGGTCAGTGGACTAATTTTGCACAGTGTGTTGACTGAGGTTTTACACTCCTGTGTATAATGCATTGGTTCTATTAAGTTACTGATAATACAGTATTTCCAGGATAATGCTTAAGATTAGGGGCACCTGGGTGGCTCAGTCTGCTAGGCATCCGATTTTGGTTCAGGTCATGATCTCAGGGTTCTTAAGTTTGAGTCCAGGTTCTCTGCTGTCAGAGGTGAGCCCACTTCAGATGCTCCATCCCCTCTTTCTCTGTCCCTCCCCCACTCATGTTCACTCTCTCAAAAAACATTTAAAAACAAGATTTTCAAACTCTCTATAATGTTATCTATTCCATATGAGTAAACATATTGGCCATTTTGATCTAAAAGCACTGAAACTACATGCTTTATAACAAGGATTATGTTTGCTATGTATCTCTGGGAGACTTTATATTTTTTTTATGTTATTGTATGCTAGGTCTCGTTTTAGCTACTTCACATGTACATAGGGGCACAACTTGTTTCCAACCAGGTTTAAGCAGCTGCTGCTAATTCACTACAGTTTATAGATAAAAGCAGATACTCCCATGTTGACTTCCTAAGCAAAAGTGTGGAAACACTGAAAGCTCTCCCAAAGCATTTGTCAGGGTTTAACTATGGTAGGCACAATAAGGCAAGATTTAAAGTGAGACAAGGACTCAAAATCTCCCTGAATGCTACCCAAGTATTAAATTAATGTGAGGCAGAAAAACAGAACTCTGTATCAAATGCATCCTACTCCTGGCGATTTAAGAAAAACTGACTTCTGGGGCACCTGGGTCGCTCAGTCAGTTAAGCGACTGACTTCAGGTCAGGTCATGATATGTGGTTCTGTGAGTTCAAGCCCCACATCAGGCTCTACTATCAGCATGGAGCTCACTTTGGATCCTCTGTCTCCCTCTCTCTGCCCTTACCCTGCTCACATGCATTCTAGCTTTCTCTCAAAAATAAACATTAAAAATTTTCCAAAAAAAAAATTAAAAAAAAAGAAAAAGTGACTTCCCTTAATAGTTATAAATATTATCCCTTGTAGTAGTTAAGTCATAAGGTCTGCTCAGGGATTTTCCATTTCTTCTTCACAACACAAAGTAGGAGCATTTCTTTACCATGTTTGGGGTAGGCAATATCCTGTGGCTTTCTTTGGCTAAGAAAGTATGAAGGGAAGAGATGCATGACACTTACAAACAAAATCTTTAAGAGCCATGGAGTAATTCACCTTATTCCCTTTTCCTGCCTCAATAGTCATCAAAGTATGTCTTGAGATAAAGCCTCAATCTACTGGGTCTTGGGAGTAACTATGATAAACTTGAAGATAGTTGCTTTACTCTGTTAAATATGTATTGTAAGAAATATCTTCTTTTGTTTAAACCACTGAGACATTGAGATTTATGAACTGTTATCACAGCGTCATGCAGACTTCCAATACTCACAGCATGACCTCATACACACCCTCTCAAGAACATCCACAAACAAAATGGAAGTAAATTGTATCAATACCAAAGAGTCCAATAGAAGATTAAATGGTAAACTCAAAGAATATCCTAGCTTAACAGGTAAAGCAAATCTATTTCACAAGTAGGAAAACTATCTACTTTTAAAAATAATTCTCAATCTTTCAGGAAAAAAAAGTGTGTATGTGTTTGTTTTATTTGTGTGCTCCTGGTACTTAAAATTTTAATTTCTTACTAATGGCATTGATGCTGAAAACTATCTACTTCATAATTTTAATTCTGGGACTCCTTACATTTAGCTTAAGCCAAGAATCAGACTTAAATAGGAAATTAAATTTATTTAATTTACATGTACAGTGTAAAAAACTGTCAAATACTATTCAGGAAGTGTTTCTCCACAATGACTCCTAATAGGTTAAAATATTCTAGTAACCTGCCTCATGCTTTTGACAATGTCAAAGTAACGACACTCTGACAGTCTCCTCCTTCAGCTCTAGAAAGTGCCTGTTAGTCCAATCAAAGGACAGTGGCTACTAACACTGCTAGGTACTAACAACCAGTCAATCCCTTAGTTCATCAGAATTTAGGCTATTTCTTCAACATCGAAGGCTTTTAGATATTTTAACACTATGAATTTTGAAATATTATAACAAATTTTATAAACTATTTAGCCACTCTGTGTCACCTGTGTACATTTAAAAACACTATTTGAATAAATCAAGAGCAAGACATCTGTAAAGCAAAGGCATCAAATGTATCTAGTGACACGGTCTTCAGAATATACACAAGTCTTAACACCTTCTTGTAGTTGTACAGATAAAAGGTAGTTAAGATTTCTACAGGCATTGATGATAATATTACTCACTCTTTTATTGGTGTTAATGGAGTGTTGCAGGTAAATTCTAGCAGTAACAAAGAGATGACGTTCAAATAGTGAATTCATCCAGTGCTCCCCATTATTTGATCTGTACCTCTTCAAAATCCACTGAGTGGTTGTGAAATATATTCTGACCCCTATGCATGACAGTCCTTAAAGCTTCTCCTGCCCATATTAGCGAAGACATGATTTTGACCCTCTGGATGATCGTAAGTAATGCTTCAAAAAGAACATCTCATTTTTCCTTGCAGTCTCCCAGGGTAGATTATCACAAATCTTTCTTCTCTACCTTTAGAACTTAAACCAGAACAAGTAAAATTTCTTCTGTCATGTTCTTTTCATTTGTCATACAGTCAGTGAATTTAATATACAGCAACATTAAACCACTGTAGGAACAGACATTAGTGTATGTCCAAAATATTTTCCAGAATGTGGATCAATAGCTACCATACCCAAGAAAAAACAATTAAGGTTTGATTTTATAGGTAAATTATATAAGTATTATGCTGAAATCTGAAGGGAATGTTAGAGTTTTAATGAAATGCAAAAAAATCATGATATATAATGTAGTTATAAAATTCTGAGAGCTGAAAGTCTTATTTGTAAATCAAGGATTGAACTTGATTATCTTATCTTTGCCAAATATTCTAGATTTGGTAAAAAGCCCTATCTTATTATAATTTCTTTTAATGTGATTTCTAATAATTTAAACAGTGTAACATCATACATAATACATGTCAATATACTGTGCCAATATAGGATGTGATATAGTTATACTCCTCTTTTATATTTAAGATGTATGAACTCAATACATCCTGTTATCCAATGCAGCCAGGAAGACATTTGTGAAGAAAAGTTAACTCAGTACTTTCTCTCACGAAAGGAAGAAAGAAAGGAAGAAAGAAAGAAAGGAAGGAAGGAAGGAAGGAAGAAAACAAAATAAGAAAAAAGAAAAAGAAAGTAAAGAAAAAAAAAACTGGAGGGGGGGGGGGTTGATTTGGGAACATTACCAAACTGATTATTTTCAATACAGCTACCTAATAAGAAAAATCGTATCAATTAAGAGAGAAACATAGATGGATTTTATTATAATAAATGTGTTATATTAAAGGTCAATGCATTAAATGAGGTAAAGAATAAACAGCAAAAATTGCAAAGGCCTATATGAAGATACATTAGCATACATCCTGCTCACTTTTAAGTAAAAAAATGACGATGATAATGATAATAATAGAAAGAAGCTTCCAAATTTTTTTTTTTAGGAACTTATGGTTGCCTCTGGGGGAGAAAACCCCAAAACATCATCATCAAAATTTTAATGAGACTTCAACCCTTCGAGATGTTGTCAAAGAAGCTGCTCCCTGTCCTCACTTTTAAAAAGGAAATGAGAAATGTGAAAGCTTAGGAAAAAAAATATCGGCTGGCAGGAAGAAATTCCATCTTGTTGGGTCTCTGAAACAGCGGAGGACTGAACACTTGTAAACACGGTACCTTGAGCAATAGTTGCCTTATGGCTTGTAGTTTGAGGCCAAGAATAGCATGATAAACTTAGAATGTGTTTATCTCTTGGCAGCCTCATTTTACTTACAAGCTGGGAGGGACAAAGACCAACAATTTTCCACCTACAAAGTGCATCTAAACTGGCAGGCAGCTCAGTGAGTAAGTCAACTTGAACCTCCAGATCACAACTACTCTCAAAGACAGATGGACAATTTTGGAAAAGGGGATGATTCAGCCAATATCTCAAGGCATTTGTGGTTACAATGTCCTATAGTTGGGGTGTGGGTGGGGGAAGCTTTAATTTGGAGACTTCACATACGTTTAGTGCTATTTTAAGAGACAAACGGTACAAGCGCAAATTTTTATAATTCTGTGTTTAGTGCTAGTTGGAAACAGGTAGGAAGGTGGCAGAATTTTGAGAACCTGTGTGTTTAGCTTTCTCTGTTTTGGAGAGAGTATTTTTCCAAATACTGATTTTATTCTGTTATTTTTTACTTCTTTTATAACAGTAAAGCACTGTGTCTGTTTAATTCAGTGGTTCAACGTCAAGTGTTTAATGGTTGATCATAAAGCCAACTAGACTTTCATACTTTATTTTAATAAATTGCTTAATTTAAGATTAGCACGAATTACATGAAGTATGGTTGGGAAAAGAGGAGCATAGATTCTATAATTTTGAAGACCAAACAAGGGAACTTTTTGCTACAAGGTTGAGATATCTGCTGAAGCGGGGTTATGAATGTAGCGGGTGTGTTATTTTTCAAATTACAATAACATTTTGAGATAAAATAAACTTTTTTTAACCCACTGGGTTCTTTTTTTTTCTTTTGCTTTCAATACAATCCTCTTCTGCTTCAATACACAGCTGATTACCCAAGATTAGTCTGAATCCTTGGAAAGTGCAGGGAAAATCTTTTGGTATTGAGACAGCTCATTTTATGGATACAGTATGGTTCTGATTTCACAAGTTAATGATTTACATTATCAGAAGGAATAAAAAATAATCATGGCCCTCTTCATAAAACACTCCCTGATCAAGCAGAAAGTACAAAATAATTTCAGAATGGAAATTAAATACAATCAGGTATTTTACTCAACTCAAAATTTTCCATTAGAAATTTTTTTCAGGTAAAGCAAAATAAAAGCATTTTTATACTTTTTAAAATAAGTTAATAGATTTGTGAAGAGAAAAAGGAATGGCCAAAGCAATGAATACTGCGAAGTGTTCAAAGTAGATTCTAAGAAATTTGGTGAATGACTCATCATGATTTCTTCCAGACAGTGGCAAATTAACATATTTTACACCCAGAGCAAAATTAATGCAGTTGAGCCTGCCAAATACCAATTCCTTTGCCTTACCACATGTCCAGAATAATTGTTTCAATAAAAGGCTTTCCTGTAGACCTCCATCATAGCTCATTTTGTCAGCTCCTACCCTGCAACTTTTACTGAAGAGATCCAGCCCCCTCCAGGCCAGTGTTACTATCTTTTTGCCTTATATAGCATACCCTGAGTACTTCACTTGTTCTGTATGAATTATATCACTACATGGAAAACTAATCTGATTAAATATTTTCTAATAGTATATTTCCATTTTCTACAAGCACATCATTAGCAAAATAATAATTTAAAGAACTCAATTTTCTCTCAAGAACAACCGTATCGCTTTAAATTTTACAAGGTTTTGAAAATTCGATTTGGATTTCTAACTGGTAACACGATTGGACCCAAAGCATCTTGCTGAGTCCACTGCAGTTTTGAATCAGAACTGACATAAAGCCTCCTTGCTATTTAAGGTGAATGAGTCCCACCCAGAAAGCAACTGTGTTTAACTGACATTTGTCTTTCTCATTGTCAAATCATTACTCTTTCAGTACCAGTGTTTGAAGTAGTCATATATATTTCATGGAATCAGAACTGTATGCTTTCCAGAAGAATTAGGAAAGATACTAGAGATTACTAGAAGAAAAATACTAGTCAAACTACAGCCTCAATATGAACAATACTATATCACCAAAGGAGAAAAATATTCAAAATGAGTGAGGATCCAAGGGGAAAACCTAAGGCAAGGTGATTCTTAAAAAATTCTTAAAATACTTGTCAACAGCAAAAATGTCAGAAATGGAAGAACCAGCAAATCAGTCCCTATCCAGATATAATACATGCCAAAATGGGAGTCTCATAAAGGAAACAATGTTGGTGATAATACCTGTGACAACACAGCCCTTGGGAATGTACATTTTAAACATTCAGAATTAGTAAAATGGATCTGAATAGGAAAAGTGCTTCTCTGCTTTGAAAAGGAGAGGGTGCACACGGATACTGTCGTGGACACTAGATATTGAGAGAAAGGAGAAAATGTTGCCCATGTTCTGAGAACGTGCAGTTCTGTCCAGGGAGAGAATGTAAGAATGTAAAAAAAATGAGACAATGCATTATCAAGGCAATGTGCCATAAGGTTCCTGACCTCTTAGCAAAAGTGAACTTCTTTTATCTACCAAAAACCTAAAGTAAATTGTTGCTTCTAGGTTTTATTGTCATAACCTGGCATAAACACAAGAGCGTTGAAAAGTCTGAAAACATAGAAAAAGTTTCTTTTCTATGCCAGAGGAGACTTTCTGCCAACTACCTCTTAACTTAAAAGGGAGAATCCAATCCAATGAGACTAAATGAGATGACTGGAATGTAAAACACCACTGTCCAGTACAAACAGCCAGAGAACACTTTCCATTTAAAAACGTCTTGCTGCTGAACAAACATAGCTAACTAACTCCCCTGAAGATTATTTTAGCCCTTGTTGCCTTTGCACAAAGATTCCTCAGGTTACTTTAAGATTGTCCTTTCATTACACCGAGAACAGGCCATCTCTATTTGAGTGTGAAGAACTTAAGCCACTGAGGGTGTTTGAAAGTTTGGCTCTGGACCATGCCTTTGGAAGGATATTCCAATGTTTACCAATGCTTTTCCTTGGCTGCACAGTACCTGCACCTGTGTGTTATGCTAAGAAAATATTTCTGTCCCTAGGAGTATTTAAACTGCTTAAATTCACAACACAGAAGACAACTCTAGCTTTGTGTTAAGGACCTGATTGTTCTATCTTAGTAGAGAATTCCAGCCCAATTTTAGCTTCTTCCTACACACTTTTTCCTACATTTTCTTCCTACCCTCCCCGCTACCTACATTTTGGCTAATCCTTTGCCCAGGATTTCCACTGGATTAGCCAATGAAAAAGAGGTAAAGCAAGCCAAGCATTTCATACAAAAATGTATTCCCTTTCCCATTATGCAAAATAACCAAATATTAAAAACGATCCCAATTTTAATCTTAGGAGTTTTGATTCCTAATATTAATTATGTTCAGTATGTTTGTCTGGACTCAAAAATTACCAGATCAACCTTGGAAAACCTATTCACTACAAGAAAATTAATTGAAAGTTAATTTGTTGAAGGCACATGTACTTTTATCCAATAAACTTAAAAAATAAATTACAACAGTCCCTATTGGATGAGACAGTTGCACCATCTTTTCAAGATTTTTGTAAAGTTTTAGTTGACCACTTTTCAATTAGTCTTCATAATAGCATTGTAGGGAATGCTCAATTTCTCTCTGCCCCAAGAGAAAAACATATCCATAAAAATGTATGAGAATATTTTCATGAAAAAAATTTCATGAGGAATACATTTACATATTCATTAAAAAATAGTTTTTAATAGTTCTTTGAATATATTCTTAATTATATATTTTAAATACAGTCTCATGAATATCTTCTTGTGACCCTCAGATTTCCCCTCTCTCTGCTTTATCTCCTTTATTACATCTTTTTAGCTCAGTCTCCTCTTTCAATAGACACCAATCTCCCCATCGCCATTCACCCTGTCTATCCCCCTCTGGTTTGTCCCTAGGTAGGGTGGCCAGACATCCTGTCCTAGAACATTCCTGGTTTTTCACTTGAGTTAGTAAAATAAGATTTGTTAAATATTTTAGTGTCTCCTTTCCTTCTCAAATGAATCCTGGTTGAACAATACATGGTTTCTCTCTTGAATCCTCCTCTCTGTCATCTCCAGTCTGGAATTTGTTGTGTGATGACAGTGCTGGTTCCCAACAGGCAATCTCTACCTTTCATCTCACTTTTCTCCAGTCAAGAATAAGTAGTCAAGGAGACACAGATTAAAATTACTAAAAACACTGTGAGGAAAACAAAATGAAACCTGTCAAATGAACCTTGGCAGGAAATCCAGTGGTCAGTAAAATGGACCCGTAAGATGTAATAAAGAAGGTAATGCCACCAAGATGGTTGGCATTTCCAAAAGGAATGTAAATGTAGTTTTACAAAAAAATGCCAGCACAGTTTTGACAAAGTTACACCTCTTTGTTTCCACAGAATCAGGCTCATAGGCTTCCATTCTTCCAGATGTAAATAGGTATGTATTGATTGAAAGTGTTTTGACAAATATTTTCCCATGTGATTTACATGTTTTCAGACTCATGAAGTACATGAATGTGTTTGCAGACACATGTTTATGTAAGTGTTAAAGCAACTTTCACATTCAGAATCAAGTTATCTGGGGCAGGGAGCATAATCTTATAATTTAGCTTGATCACTATAGTAAATTAAGAAAGAGTGATAGAGATGCGAAGAATTAAAACCATCAGAAACATTAAAAACCAACAATACAAAGCCTGAATTTGTTTTTTTCTTTATGTTTTTATTTCATTTTTGAGAGAGAGTGACAGAATGTGGGCAGGGGAGGGGCATAGAGAGAAAGGGAGACACAGAATCTGAAGCAGACTCTGAGCTGTCAGTACGGAGCCCCACGCAGGGCTCGAACTCACAGACTGTAAGATTATGACCTGAGCTGAAGTCAGATACTTAACCAACCGACCCACCCAGGTGCCCCCAAAGCCTGAACTTAGATAATAATATTTGAAGATTTTCATAAGTTACTGGGGAATTAAAGAGCTATTAAGGTTTGTGCAAAACTGGCAAACAGTAAAATTTTTAAAAAGCCTTTTTCACAAAAGTATCATATACATTGCATGCAATTGTTTAAAAGCAGAAATATGAAATTTTTACTCATGTTTCCTTATTATTATAGACTCTTACTTTACTCATGCAGAGAAACATTTATGCCCTTTTAGGTGGGAGTAAATATTTTCTGTTAGTGACTTAAAAAATTCATGTGCTCAATGTCAACAGTATTTCTGAATCTTCCATAACATTTTGACTTTCCTGCCCATTAAAGCAATAAAATCACCTGTTTTGTTTTTAAAATCCTAAAATTTCTCTTTAAACATCAGATGGTTCTAAAAATCATTTTGATAATTTAATTTAAATCAGTCATAAGCATATGGATTAGCTTTCACTGAATCACAATGATATTAAAAGTTAATGCAAAATATTTTTGGTACAATATAGTTCATTTTGAGATAAAAAAGTGTTTGAAAAAATACTGATTCTGTATTGTTCAATATTATAAAATATAGTTAGGTGTATCCCAGAGTTGAAAGAATCCTTTACCAATTTTTTTTTTAAGTCTTAAGAACAATCTCAAAATTTAACTTCCATTTATTTATTGGTCTTCTCCCAAAAGATTTACAGGAATGTCTACATATTTCATGCAGAAAACTTTAAAAGGCACAGAAGAATCCTCTCCAACTTCTTTAATTGACATTTTATAGTTTTGGGGATGCAGGACTTTTACCATCTTGGTTAAGTTTATTCCTAGGTATTTTATTATTTTTGATGCGATTGTAAATGGGACTGTTTTCTTAATTTGACTTTCTGTGACTTCATTATTAGTGTATACAAATGCAACAGATTTCTGAATATTAATTTTGTGTCCTGTGATACAAATAATGAATTAATAAATTCATTTAAGATATTCTATACTCATTATTAGAAGAGCCAAAATTCACTTACATGTAGAATTTAAGAAACAAAGAAACAAAGGGGAAAACAAGACAAAAAAATTAGAATTAAAAACAGAGAACAAACTGATGCTTTCCAGAGGGGAAGTGGGTGGAAGCATGGATGGGTGAAATAGGTAAAGGGGATTAAGACCACAGTTATTGTGATGAGCAATGAGTACCATACTGCATTGTTGAATCATTATTAAAACAAAACAAAAAACAATCAGAAGGGTTCAAGGGAAGAAACACAACAATACTCACCATCTAGGTAGAGATAACCATTGTTAACATGTAAACATTTTGGTATTTACACCAAATACATGAGTCTTCCTAACATATATGAGTAGTCCAGGCAAATATACACATATAAGTAGTGTGAAATTACACCATGATGCCTTAACTTACAGGAATAGTACCGTAAGTTCTTAGGGAAAAAGAAAAGTATCCAAAATATTCAGAAATAACAGAATGATGGGTGAAGCAAAGAAGTAAAATAGGAAAAAAAAAAAAAAAAGGAAAGAAAGAAGAAAGAAAGCGAATGAGAGAAGGGAAAAAAACAATGGTTTGCCAAATTGAGGTAATTCACCAGCCATTCCCTCCAAGAGCATTTTACCTTGGAATAAGCTAAAATAGGAGAAGCAAAACCATAGTCCTAGATTCTGATCCCACTCCAGGAAGCTGTTGTTTATTTGTTGTTTAGTGACTTGCCTGAAACAACTCTGTGGCGTGTGTCTCCTCAATGGTGTGCCACACTGAGGACTCCTCGGTTTTTTGTTTGTTTGTTTTGTTCTGTTTTGTTTTTATGACTGTTTTTGTTTTTAAGTCTGGCATCAATTACCAAAGAGTTAAGTTAGTATTTACTTTTGTGAGGGAAATAAAATGTAGTGATTCATAGGGTGCAGGGGGCTGGCAATATTCTATTTTTTGACAAGACGGGTGGCTGAGTATTGCCTTTGTGATAAATCACTGAGTTCTACAACTTTGTTTTGTGTACATTCTGCAAGCTTATTTGTTTTATAATAATAAGGTTATATTTATTATCTTGATTGCAGTGATTATTTCATAAATATATATGTATACAATTTCATATATATATAATTTCATGGATGTATATACATATATATGTACATATATATGGCACTGGTGTATATGTGGCAAAAATTAACCAAGTTAAACACTTGATATATATTCAGCTGAATGTCTATCAAATTAGAAATAATGCAATGTGAATTTAAAAGCTTTAAAAAAAGAAGAACGTAAGATGTATTTTTTTCTTTAAAAGGAATCAGCACTATATGTTGGATGGTAATCATAAGATTATTCAACCCCAAGAAATACACTTCCAGTCCTCAAAATAGACTTTATCTCTCTATCTAGTACCTGCTTTATTTTGTAGTAGGTATGAAAACTTGAACTGCACCTGGGAAGGCAAAGGTATGCAATATTTTTTTAAAGACTTGATTAACACCTGCTTAAATATTTTCTCCCAATCTTTAATTAAACAGTTAAGGTAGGACTTCATCTCTAGATATACAATCAGACTGAGTCTGAGTAATACTCTACAGCTGTTAATTTCCCTTTCCAAAGAGTGTTAAACACCAAAAGAGACTTCACTTTCCAAAAACAGTGCTCTTCACTTTCTAAAAGAAGCAAAATGTCAAATTAAAAAAAAAAATACATATATGCAAGTAGAAAAAACAATTCCAACCATTTTTTTATTCTGAATATCACAAATACACATTTTCCCTCCATTCTAGGAACAATGTCTAAAGATTCCAAAATAAAATTTAGTTCAATAAAATGAAAAATTGAGATTTCTCCAAACATATCAACTATCAGTACTACTCTAAAATATGTATCTACAACATCTAAAAACAGTAACAATAAATTAAGTTGCAAAATTCTAGTCCAACTATCTGTAAGATGAGATCTTTATTATAACTCTGCAATTACTTTCAGCATCACCTAGCTTCTAGAAAGCCAAGTGAAAAGGTATATAGAAGACATTTATACTCTAAGTACATAATACTTAAGTCACTATTTATAAAATAATGAAAGCCATACTATATTCTTAAGCATAGTATCAAATTTCTTGTCCCATTTTCTGATTTGCAGAATTTTAGAGCTTCTTCAATTCCTTGACCAGTTAATTTTCTTTTTAATAGTGCCTTGTACTTGGTAAAGAAAAAGAGAGTGAAAGAGAAGGGGAGGAGAAAGGACAGAGGGAGGGAGAGAAACAGGGGAAAGAGTAAGAGCACCTCTGTGACGTCATCATCACAGCAGTTTTCAGGGTAACAGCCATAGCTGAGTTAGAGGGACAACTCTTCGCTGGTAATTTCCAAAGCACATCAGTAGGACCAAGAGCAATACTATCTCCCTGTGAGTATGGAGATTGTCACTCAGGAAGGAAGAGTAAGATTACTCATGAGAACGTTTCGTTAATAAGGTGGTCAAGCACTCAATTCTGAAGTCAGATTGTGTGTCTGAATTGTGGTTCTCCCATATTTGCTATGTCATCTCAAACAAGTCCCTTAACCACCCTGTGCATCAGTTTTCTCATGTGTAAAGTAAGGATATTAATCAGGCATACTTCACAGGATTGTTGTGAGGATTAAATATGCCCATATATTGAAAAGGTTCAGAACATTGTTTGGCATTTCTATCTAAATGTTTGGTATTATTCATTTTTACTATTATACCTATCTGATGATTTGTATCACTTAATAAAACAAGAATTTGGTACAAAAAGCCATATTTTTATTTATCTCAAGTATTCGTTAACTTGAAAACATCACCTACCCTACCCACAACAGTTAAATTCCTATGTAGTTCCAAGAAGCTTCATCACAACATGTAATTTTTAAGGAGTTATTCCAAGAAATTATGATTTACTCCATCCATTACATTACCCAAAATGCATTAATGAATCCAGACCCCAAACCCATTGAAATAATAGTATCAGACGTGAACTCTTTTTTAGGTTTATTTTTGAGAGAGAGAGCCACGCAGAGAAGGAGCAAGAGAATTTTAAGTAGGCTCCACACTGTCAGCACAGAGCCCAATATGGGGCTCAAACTCAGGAACCCTGAGATCATGACCTGAGCTGAAATCAAGAGTCAGATGCTTAACAAGCTGAGCAAGATTTGAACTCTTCCAGAGAAAAAGTCTTATCACGTTTAGAATTAAAAACAACTTGAGTGAATGAGAGATTTCAGAAACTAATCTTTGATTAAAATGTCTTAAGATTTTCTAAAATAAATTAATTCCCTCCTAAAACTTATAAATACCCTCCACTAAAATATTATTTTTAGTGAATCCCCAGTGACATAATAGTAAATGAATTTCATGTAGAATAGTATGTTATCATATACTATCAATATAATAGCATTCTAGCCAAATTTTAAGTTACAAATATAAGGCTTTAGTGAAGAGTGTTTAGAATGACAATAGAAGCCTAGAGCAGTCATGGAATAAGTGGAACTATCTGGTTATTGTCTCTTTATGTTAGTTTCAGTATTATACCTGAGTAATCTGTGAAAACAAAGCTTAATAAAGGCTAATATTTGGGCTAATAAAATATTAATAAGAATATATTAAGCAAAATAAGAATGACTAAGGAAAGCAAAGTATTAATCATACCAAAATGTGTCTGATTACTTCAGTGAAGAATGTATAATTTTAGTGGATACTGTTAATATCTCACCAAGACCTAATTAGTGGCAGACACACCCATTCCCAGATGGTATGAGTGTTGGCTTTTAATGGTTTGTGGCTGCCTTCTCCCCTGGAGAACTGACCCCATCATGTGAGAGCTACTTCACAAACAGGTGCCCCCCTACCTCCCACATGTGGCAAAGCTAAAATCAGGTATATCTTCAATCCTTTTCCCAGGCTTTGCTTCTAGAAATCTAAGACCATTTTAATTTCCTCCTCAAAATCAGTCAAGAAGGATTATGTCTAGGATTTAAGTAAGTTACAAGAAGCATTATTTAAATATAATTGTTAGTCCTTACTAGAGTAATGAATCATTTTTTTCCTATCGTTATTATTTCAATGGTAACCAAATAGTCTTTTTGTAGCATTGGAACACACGAACTACATGGCCTTCTATGAATGGAAGTCCAAGTATGTATGTATGTGTGTGTGTGTGTGTGTGTGTGTGTGTGTGTGTGTCTATGTGACTGTGTCTGTATCTGTATGCTCATGTGTATAGGTAGTATAATTTCTGAACCACAATTGTGATATTTACATATACACGTACATATTGCATTTTGCTATGTGGTTAACTGATTGAAATCAACACATTTAAAAGTACAAATTCTAGAAAAAATGGACTCAAAGAAGTGTATCAGCATTATCTCAAGCTTCCTTTTGAAGGGTTAATTTTCTATGATTGCTATTCTTGATGGATCTAAGAATTCTATACGTTGGATAGAATAAATTAAGATATGTCTTTGCCACTCAACGAATACACCTGAATGAACGTGGGCCCAGGACTTGCAACATATTCACAGGTAATTTATAGGTCTCCTATCATCTATAGGGCTAAACTTAAAACTGCAGTTCTTTTTAGAATTTAAAATAAACTTTAGGAATAAATTAAATAGAACTCTTTTTTACCTCATCTGAACTGTTAGAAATAGAGATGGTCTTAAAGCTGCAAAGTCATAATTCTCAACGAGTTGGATATTGTTGACATTTTCAAAGATCTATGATCATTTAGTAGTTAAATTCTGCATTGATCCTTGTATACATCAACTCTTGTTCAGGTTACAGGAGAAGGATGACAGAATAGATACTAAATAAGCAAATGCTGATCATGTTTCTTTGACTTGCTTGTCTATTGACTTATCAAATGATAAGAAAATGCTATGCTTTCATGAATATAACCTCTCTTACTTGCACTTACATCACCCCCCACAGGATTTTCTTTAGCATGGCATATGGTCCTATTGTTGTACACTCTGCCAGTTGAGCAAGTGGTGACTGATAGAATTCCTTAAGGCAGTTAAGACCTGTAGTGTAAGAGAGCAGAAAATAAGCAGAAAACGGAGGCCATTTCCCTTTGGCTGACCAGCGTTCACCTCAGGTCTCTTTTCTCTCAACTCTCTAAATAGGGTGCTATCGTGCACGTTTGTGAAAAAGAAGGAATTACTGAATATTCAAAGTGTTCTGATTTTACTTCTTTTTGGTCCAACCTGCAACTGAAAGATGTCTAGTACTTTTCAAACTGAAGATGCACTGTCTAGGAAAGGTCTATCTAAATTGAAATAAAATATAATTAACTGAAATAAATCGATTCTAACTTGGGATGCTTAGAAACACCAGGATAACCAATGTAGGTTAGTACACTGATGGAGAAGGAGAGATGTGGGGGAAAACAGTGGAGGGAAATGAAGGAGATTTAAGGTGAGGGAAGGAGAAGAGAAAAACATGAAAATTAGTCTAAAATTGTTGAGGCACGTATGATTTTTACTGTTACTGAGCTTATTGAGTATCACCAGCATTTGTGTTAAAAATTAACAAGTGTGGACTTCTAGAAGACCCATCAGATTAGTTCAAAGAAAAGGGGGTTAGAGGGCTATAAATACAGAAATATCAAAGTTCAAAAATTCAAGAAGACAAGGAAAACAAATCTAACTCTGAAATGATATCATACTTGGCAAAGGAAAGAGGAAAAAAAATATGACAAGTTCATTTGTTTCAGAGAAAATTCTCCCTCTAATTCCCTTATTTTGGTTACATTTTAAGAGTTAAAAAATCATTTAAATTCATGACCTTAGAATTTCTATTTAAAAGGGTTTAACACCCCATGATACAGCTTCTCCAAACCCTCCAATGTATTAAAATTCCTGTAAAAATGTATTTTAAAACTAGATACTTTTTAAAGATTGCAATCACAACAAGAATCCCTATAATAGACTTATTAGCAAATTCTTTAGGAAATTTCCATTAAAACCAGGATGGATGGAGGGGTTTACATAGAAGTTCAAAGAACCAGATGGGGGGGTGGGATGGGCGCCTGGGTGGCTCAGTTGGTTAAGTGTCCGACTTCAGCTCAGGTCATGATCTCACATTCTGTGAGTTCAAGCCCCACGTTGGGCTCTGTGCTGACAGCTCAGAGCCTGGAGCCTGCTTCAGATTCTGTGTCTCCCCCTCTCTCTGCCTCTCCCCTGCTCATGCTCTGTCTCTGTCTCAAATATTAAAAAACATTAAAAAAAATTAAAAACAAACAAAAACAAAAACAAAACAAAGAACCAGACAGGCTCAACTGCTGAAAACAGAGAAAAGCAGCTCAACTGAAATAAGATTAGAAAACCTTGCCCTCCCTACCCTGACACATTCTAGCATTTAACTATGAAGTCTAAGAGAATTATAACCTGAAAATTAGGCATCCATTCTCTACTAAAAGATGTTGCTTCTAAGAAACTTAAAAGATCCCTCTGTAAGTACTCTTCACATACTTCAATTTAGTGGCTCAACGCTCTTAACACAATTGGGCATAAAAAATGTGGACTTTTAAAGTGTATTTTGGCACCAAGAGAAGGATATACCTCTTGAAAACCAGGACAGAAATATCTGTGAAAATTTTAGTCTATCTTATATTGAGTTGACCAGGAATGTGCAAGAACCAACCAAATAAAAGACTCTCACTTTGGTCCAACATATGCATATCTGAAGGCTGCTTTCTGGCCACCTGGATGGTAACTGTCAAACTCCCTTACAACTGCAGAACTCAAGAAGGCACTCAGTGAGTACGTGGGCAGATGGTAGGTGAAGTGAAGAACAACATAATATTTTAAAATATTACAAGTGAAAAGATCTATTTTAGACTAGAATGATTGAATAACAAGAATTTAAGAAGAATACTATAAAATCTCAATGAAAGAAACATCATCCTGGAAACCATCTACAAAAGATACTTCTTACAAAACCAGGAAATTTTTTAAAAGTTGTATATTCACAATAAAATATAAGAGGATATCACTACAAGGAAACCATATAGTGAAATTTAGGAGAACAAAGGGTCTTCAGGAAAAAAAACATTAATAGTGAACTAGAATTCATTTTTGTATTAGTTTTCATTTTGTTTTGCACATTTTATGAAACACTGAAATAGTGAAACAAAATTTAAACATAGAATAGCATTACTTTAAAATTCTTTTATAAGCTATTAATATAAAAGTAAATATTACTTGTGGTGGTTTCAATTTGCATTTTCCTGATCATTAGTGATGCTGAGCATCTTTTTATGAGTCTCTTGGCCATCTAGATGTATTCTTTGGATAAATGTCTAGATGTCTTCCTGACTTCTGCCCTTTTTTAATTGGATTATTATTTATTTTAGTATTGAGTTAAGTTCTTTATATATTTTGGGTATTAACCCCTTATCAGATATACCATTTGCAAATATCTTCTCCCATTTGGTGGGTTCTTTTTATTCTATTGATGGTTTCCTTTACTATCTTATATCTTTTTATTTTGGTGTAGTCCCAAGTGTTTAATTTTGCTTTTGTTTACCTTGTCTGAGGAGACATGTCTAGAAAAATGTTTCTATAACCAATGTTAACAAAATACTGCCTATGTTGTCTTCTAGGATTTTTATGGTTTCAGATCTCACATTAAGGTCTTCAATCCATTTTGAGTCTGTTTTTGCATATAATGTAAAAAAGTGGTCTAGTTTTCATTCTTTTGCATGTAGCTGTCCAGTTTTCCCAACACCATTTGTTGAAGAGACTGTCTTTATCCCCATTGCCTTTTTTTTTGGCCTTGTTTGCCATAGATTTATTGACCATAACATTGTGGGTTTATTTCTGGGCTCCTTATCTGTTTCATTGATACATATCTATTTTTGTGCCAGTACCATACTGTTTTGATTTGCAGCTTTTGTAGTTTATCTTGAAGTCTGGGATAATGATAGCTCCCATCTTGTTCTTCTTTTTCAAGATTGCTTTGGCTGTTTGGGTTTTTTGAAGTTCCATATAAATTTTAGGATTGTTTTGTCTATTTATATGACACATTGTAGGTCTTTTGATAGAGATGGCATTAAATCTGCAGATAGCCATGGGTAGTAGGAACATAACCCCTCTTCCCTGGTTTAAAAAAAAAACAAATAATCCAATTACAAATGGGCAGAAGACATTCAACATCACTAAGCATCAAGAAAATGCAAATCAAAATCATAATCAGCTATCATTTCACACCTGTCAGAATGGTTAAAATTGAAACAAGAGGACAGAGAAAAAACCCTCGTGGCACTGTTAGTGGGAATCCAAATTGGTGCAACCACTGTGGAAAACAGTACAAAGGTTCCTAAAAAAATTAAAAACAGAATTACTTTATGTTCCAAGAATTTCACTACTGAGCATTTACCAAAAAATATCAATACGCTAATTTGAAAAGATGTGTGCACCCTGTGTTTACTGCAGCATTATTTATAAAAGCCAAGATATGGAAGCAACCCAAGTGTCTATCAAAAGATGAATGAATAAAGATTATGTGGTGCATATATGCAATAAAATATTACTCAGCCACAAAAAAAGAATGACTTCTTGCCATTTGCAACAACATGGGTGAATCTAGAAGGCATAATTCTAAGCAAAAGAAGTCAGAGAAAAACAAATACTATACAATTTTACTCATGTAGAATTTAAGAAACAAAACAAATGAGCAAAAGAAAAAGAGACAAACCAAGAAACATATTCTTTTTTTTTAATGTTTATTTTTGAGAGAGATAGAGAGAGAGAAAGTGAGCAGGGGAGGGGCAGAGAGAGAGGGAGACACAGAATCCGAAGCAGGTTCCGGGATCTGAGGTGTCAGCACAGAGCCCAACGTGGGGCTTGAACTCAGAAGCGGTGAGATCATGACCTGAGCTGAAGTAGGTCACTTAACCTACTGAGCCACCCACGCACCCCTTA
Organism: Panthera leo; assembly: GCF_018350215.1. Lineage (NCBI taxonomy): Eukaryota > Metazoa > Chordata > Mammalia > Carnivora > Felidae > Panthera > Panthera leo. The sequence continues at coordinate 152,019,206 of NC_056679.1, forward strand.
GGAAACATATTCTTAACTACAGAGAAGAAACTGATGGTACCAGAGGGAATGGGGCGGGGGGGGCAGCATGGGTGAAAAAGAGAATTAAAGACTACAATAATCATGATGAGCACTGAGCAATGTACAGAATTGGTCAATCAGTATATTGTACACCTGAAACTAATATAACACTATCTGATGATATATTGGAATTAAATAAAAGAATAAAATTAAAAATTTTTAAAGCAGATATTGCTGAAACAAAATGAATAATGCAGAAGAAAAAATGCAAAAACAGAGGGAAAGGACAAAAAGATGAAATCAAACAGAAACTAAGGCAGAGATCCTACCTAAAATCATGGGGACCCTGAGAAAGAAACCAGAACTGGAAGAGAAACACCACCAAGATGTATTAAGCAGCAAAACAGAAGCTCTTCTGAGGTGGGGGAAAGAAGCCTAGACAACTCCTGGCCATTCTTTGGTAACATTTAATTATTTTTCTTCGAACTCAAGTAATACACATATAGTATAAAATTTGGGGGAAGTGGGAGAGAACAAGAGGGACAGAGAGACAGACAATGTGTGTGATAGAGAAAAAGATACACATACAGAGAATGAGAAAGGGAGAGGACAAAGAAAGATGGAAGGAAAAGAGGGAGAGAGAATGCAGGGGTGATCACATATCATAGCACTCCAGGAGATAATTACATTAAAATTTATGGCTCACTTATTGGAAGTAGATGTGAATGACTTCTGCTTCTTAGAACTCTGAGATAACTGTTTATCTTTGTTACCTGTTCCCCCAACACACTTTATTTATCAACAATATTACAAAAAATAAGATGAGTAATTAGTTTTCTATGGTAAATTTTTTAATCAAGTTCCTATCTAGATAGTTACATTCCAGTTTTCAACCACTGTATCATAATACAATGATGTGGAGCAAAATAGTATCGCCATTCTTTTGTGCAAGTATATAAAACCTGTTATTTTATCCACGCGACTTCTTTAAATAATTATCCTGTGGAGTTCTTACACATGTTAATATTAACCTCACCTCTTTTGACTGAGAAAAAGAACTCCTGGAATTCATAGTAAAAAACCAAACAAACAAAACACAAAACAAAACAAAAAAACAAAACAAAAAAAAACTTGAACATGTCTCATTACAAACAATTCTGTTATTTCTTTACGGTAAGTTTCAAGGATAAGAATTATTGGGACAGGTTGAAAAATTTTAGTATACTGACTGGACACTTCTATTTCCTTCTGGGGGTATGAATTATTTATTCACACTCTTTGTTCATTTTTTTATGAAGTGTTAGCCTTATGATAGGATGAGAGTAAGCTTGTCTTTTTAAAAGTTGTATTCATTCATCTATTATAGGTATTATAAAAATCTATTTCTTAGTTTATTGAATACCTTTGTTTTCAAATTAATTTTTAAATCTTTCATATTGATGAAATGATGATGAATCATTCTTGTGAGTTCTCTCTTTGGTTTAATTCCTATATATAAGGTATTCCTTGCTTAAGAGATCACATAAATATTACCAGTATTTATTGCTATTTAAGATTTCAATTTTTACATTAAATGTTTCCATCTTGATATTGATATATTTTGGAAAGTATGCATCTCTTTTAATTCTATTATTGCTCAAATAATATCAATATCTCCATTGATTTAACTGTATCATTTTTCAGCCAGTTTCTTCATGGCTCTGGCAAGAGGAGAGGAAGAGTAAGTATTTTGAAACAGGCCAAGAATGTTCTCCATAATAATGGCCTACTCTCAATGGAAAAGACGTGCTTTCTTTTCTTGAAAAATATACTGGACATTATATTCCCTGTCTTCCACAGCTTCCTTAGTTCTTTTTATTTCTGTGATGTTAATCTTTTTCTTCTTATCATGACAAACTTTATATATGTTCTGTATATTGTAGATGTAATTTTCTGCAATATCCTCAAGCTTTATATTATTCTACTACATAGGACATAGGAGTATTGTTCCTGGTATCCCACATTTGTCTGATTAAAACCTTGCTACACAAGTCTAGAATTTACCATGCTGTCAGTGATAATGGAGTACAATATATTTTCTTACGTACTTCTCAGGAGTGAAATTAAAATTGGTTCTCAATGACATCTCTAGTACAGTCCTTTCTCCCATTACATCTACTTAAAAAAAACTCTCAAATTCTATTTGGTTGCCCTAAATTTCTTGTGATATTATACATTCTTTCCCATTCCCATAATTTTAAAACTTTAGTCATCATTTTAATGGATACCTCCATGAGAAAAGGGGTGGAAAAGGAGGCAAGCAGGATTAAGAAATAATCCACAATTCTTATGTGGAATTTAAGAAACAAAACAGATGAACATATGGGAAGTGGGGGTGGGGTGCGGAAGAGAGGGAAACAAACCACAAAAGACTCTTAATGATAAGAGAACAAATTGAGGGTTGACAGAGGGAGGTGGGTGGGAGATGGGCTAGATGGGTGATAGGTATTAAGGATGGCACTTGTGATGAGCACTGGGTATTGTAAGTGATGAATCACTGAATTCTACTCCTGAAACCATATTGCACTGTTAACTAAAATGTAAATTTAAAAAAAAATCAGCTGATTTCAAACTTCTCAGTAACCATGAGAGCAAGAAAGGATTGAAGAACTATAATGGAATGTAACAGCAAAATTCAAGTCAAAGCTCTACCAATTATTAGATTTATGACCTCAGGCAAGCTACATATTTTTTCTAAGTGACATCATTTCTTAACAAGGACAATAAAACCGGCCTCATAGGGTAACAGCAAAGCTTAAATGATACTGAATACATAAACCACAGAGCAGAGTACATCATAAATACCATATGTTATTAAATATAAGATTTTAAGGATTGTAAAATACACCATTATTTTATCTACTATTAAGTAAGGGAGCCAAAGACTGTCAATTAAACTGTGACATAATGCTTTAATGATAATCCTAAGTGACAATCTATCACCCCAGCTTCTCGTTTGCTTTGAAATTAATTTCAGCTATACTAAGATTTTTATGGCAGTTTCTCATAGTTTCATTTGCATTCTTTTGAGTGTGACAGACAATATTTGTGCACAAAGAATCTGTGATAAATAAATAATTAATACATTTTAGTCCTCTACCTTAGGGTTTTGTCCTTTCTTTGATAACATAGAGGACTTTCTTACTAGTTACAAAAAAAAAAAAAAAGTAAAAGCAGAGAAAAATTGTACTTTTTCCAACAATTAAAATTTTTGCATTAATATCAAATTTATACATCTCTTCTCTAAACTGTGACTTCCCTTATATTCAACTCAAAAACTTTTAACTGCTGAATTAGTGTGTAATTATTTTGAAGACATTTGAGATGGCATTTAAAGTCAATATGTGCAGTAACACCAATGCATACACTTAATTGAAGTAATGACGAAGAATTGTGACCAAATTTGTATATGCCTAACAAAAACGCCATTTGCATCTCAAAGTGCCACCCCTAAGTGCCACCCCAAAGTGACTATATGAGGTTATTACAAGTTATCAGAATTTTTGAAATGTTACAATATAAAAAATGTGCATTTTAGAATTGATGAACTATATGCAGTAAATATTATCAGCATGTATTGTAACAGCATTGAGAGTAAAAGTTTGTGTTCATGAAGATCTCATACCCATTCAAATTTTAATATTTTGAAAGGTATCAGACAATTTCATGCAGATGAGCAACCACTCCTAATACGTAGCTACAACACTGTTTTTTTTTATGAAAAAGATTACTTGAATATGATAATCAATAAGATACTGTGTTACAGCTTTTACAATGGGATACTATTCAGCAATAAAAGAAGAATTATCAACTTGTGTGCAAAGACATGATGAACCCAAAACGTTCATTGCTAAAAGAAGACATTTGCAAACAGCTGTATACAGTCTAATTCCAAATATTTGAGCTTCTGTAAAAGGCAATAGAATAGAAATAGTACAAATGACAGTGATTACCAGAGGTGTGAGGTGGATAAGGCTAAGTCAGATAGAGTAGAGCACAGGTATTAGGTAGAGCTTAGGGTATTTTTTTAAGGCAGTAAAACTACTTTATGTGAAGCTGTAACAGTGGGTACATGGCATTATGCATCGGTCAAAACCCACATAATATTACAAAACAAATGACAGAAATAAAATCACTTAGGACATCAAAACATCGCAGGAAGGAATGAAAACTGTGACAGCAGAAGCTAGCTGTATTACAAACGCATGAAATGACCTTACTGCAGAGGGTGGGTGTAAAAGGTCCTGACCTAACTAACTTTAAAATAAACACAGTATATACAACTAAAAATCAAAGGAAATGTACAGATGTACTCTGCTCTAGTTGATAAAGTTGTTTCCCACATTGGTACTGGTTAATAATTGATAGTGCTATACATGTGTAACGAAACTGAACAATTACATAAATGTCTGGTAGATAGTGACAGATTTCTCACTCAGACCAGAACTTCACAGATAAGCAAGAAGAGGAAACTACAGTGATCCATGTGTTAAGGGATTAGAGTTGGAAACATCAGTATGAACTCATGTTTAACTTAATATACATACAGGTGGTTACATATACAAATATTTATAAATGTGTGTATACACACAGATTTTTATATACATATACGTTTCCTCACTCTGTCAGTTGAGAGGACCTAGAAAAAAAATCACACTTCTGTAGCAATAAGTGAACTAGCACCCAGATCTTGGTTTCTAATAACACTCTCCAATAAATAGAACCAGCATTCCTTGGAGAAATGGCTGATCCAAGGACAGGTTGGAAAAATATTAGGTCAATCTGAAGCATCTTTTAGTTCTAGAGTAAGGCTGTTGTCCAAAATAAATAAATAAATAAATAACCCAAACCCATATTTTTGAAGGTATGCTAAAGGGACACAGGAGTCAACTGAGGGAGCTCTCAACAACCAAAGCTAGAACAATTTGATTGACAAGATAAAGTAGCATTGGATTATAACCCAAAATATGAAGTCCATATTGATATAAATAAATGATTGGATAAAAAAGCAAATGCGGAAGGGATTAGACCTCTCTTGTAAAATTTCAAGTAATTTACATAAATATTTTACCCTTGAAAAGAGGAGAAACAAGTCCCCACCCCTTAAGTGTGAGCTACACACAATGGAAACATTTCATCAGCCTGAAAAATACTACCTTAGCCAGGCGATCAAACTCAACAAGAACAGTGATAAGTCATGCTCATAGTATGTACCCGTAATGTCTAGTTATATGTGTCAATTTAGCAAAGCTACAGTACTCATTTAATCAAGTACTAGACATTGCTGTTAAGGTATTCTGTAGATGTTAACACCTACAATCAACTGACTTTAAGTAAAGGAGATTACCCACCAAAATGTAGGTGGGCCCTATCTAATCAGTTGAAGACTTTAAGAGCAAAAACTGAGGTTTCTCCGAGAAAATGAAATTTTGCCTCAAGATTACGGCATCAACTCCAGCTTGAGTTTCTAGCCTGTGGACCACCCTACAAATTCACAATTACATGAGCCAATTGCTCAAAAATAATTCTCCTTATATAAATCCTGTTGGTTATATTTCTCTGGAGAACTCTGATAACAGTATCCTTGATATGATGTGATAAAAATGGCACTTTATCTCCATGGACTTCCTCTCATAACCTCGTAACTCCATTTGAATGATTAGAAGAAATTCCGATAGAGGGACATCCTTCAAAATACTTGGTCAATCCTCCTCAAAATTGTCAAGGTAATCTCATCAGAAAAAAGCAAAGCCTAAGAAATTTTAACAGCCAAGAGTTGTTAAGAAGATACGACAACTAAATGTAATATGGTATCCTGGATGGGATCATGGAGCAGAAAATGACATTAGGTAAAACTAAGGAAATATGAATACAGTAAGGACTTGAACAATGATATATCAATATTAGTTCATTAATTGTAATAAATGTACCATACTAACTTGACATGTTATTAATAGGGGAAATTGGCTCTGGGTACATGGGATTTCTCTATAGTAGCTTCTCAATTTTCTCTAAACTTAAAACTTCCCTAAAAACAGTCTATCATTGGGGGGCCTGTGCTGATAGCTCCGAACCTGGAGCCTGCTTTGGATTCTATATCTCCCTCTCTCTCTGCCCCTCCCCCACTCACACTCTGTCTTTCACTATCAAAAATAAACATTAAAAAAATTTTGTTAAGTCTATTATTAAAAATAATTGAGATTATAATCTAGTCTACTGAGAGAACAAAAGTAAGAATTCAAAATCTGGGAGACGGTGTCATAATAGATCTTTCATTTAGAAGTGAAATATGTACACTTTTAGTTACATAAATAATTATTTTAAGTAGTTTTAAAATAAAATGTAAATGTAAAAAACATCAAAAAGAAAATGTGCTATGTAAAACATGAACAATTTAACAATTTAAGAACACAAATACAGGTTGAACATCCAGGGATATATTAGCAAAGTATAGGGGGGGAAGTCTTGGGAGTATAATACTGGGTAAAATTGCGGCGCCTGGGTGGCTCAGTCAGTTAAGCGTCCGACTTTGGCTCAGGTAATGATCTCACAGTTTGAGTTCGAGCCCGTGTCGGGCTCTGTGCTGACAGCTTGGAGCTTGGAGCCTGCTTCAGATTCTGTGTCTCCTTCTCTCTCTGCCCCTCCCCAACTTATACTCTATGTCTCAAAAAATAAATAAATGTAAAATAAATTTTTTTAAATAATATTGGGTAAAATAAAATCTTGCTACATTTGTGCCCAAAAGACAAAAAGATTCCAAAGACTCAGTTTTCCTTGAATATGAGAATTTGAGCAATATAAAGGATGCTTTTTTATTCCAAATTGCTATAAAATGTAAAAATCAGGGCAGTATCTATGAGAAAAGCAAACAGTAGGCAAATATGGAAAATAGAAAGCAAAATAAAAATGACAGCTGTTAGATCAAAAGTACCAGCCATGAATCTAAACAGAAGTTTTAAACTTACTTATTAAATTCCAAGATTATAAATTTGGGTTAGAATTCTGCTTTCTGGAGAAATAAGTAAGATTAAAAAAAAAACAAAAAATACTCAAATATCAAACAGACATAAAAATTATCAGAAAAAAAACCTGTAAGATAGAGCAGAATGGCAATATTTATCTAAGGTAAACTGGAAATTCAATCACAGGAATACAATTGAACCAAAAATTATTCTAACTGATGAACATACACTATTTCTAAAGACTCAGGTCAAAAATTTATTGTATACTCCTTAAATGATATAACCTACACAAACAAATTCAGTATATAGAGCCATTTTTTAATCTTAATTAAATGCTGAAGCACTCAAATACTCTATTAGAAGTCTAATATCTTCCTTTTGAGGACCTCACTCAACACTTCAAATGCTGTATTCTTTTTCCACATACCAACCAGAGGAAGGCAAAGATCAGTTCACCACCTCCACTGCTTCTTGTTGACAACAATGCTGTTCAAGACAGATTTTGCCCTCTGTCAGGTCAGTACTTAGGTTTCCCTGGTTTCTGGATAGTCTGGCATGTTCTTAATGTACACAACTGGGATCTGAAGGGAAGAGACTTCAACATCATTACAGAACACATCTACTGCTATAGAGTGACCCTGCTCAGACAATCTTCTTGTATCAAACTCACATTGTACCAGAGAAACCCTCCTAGACGTTTTATGACAAAAATTTGCCTCCATGCCATCATAAGACTTTTGATGTCTGAAAACACTATAAACAAAAGTATAATGGAAATTAAAAAAACAAAAACAAAAAAATAAAACTGGAAACAAGGGCCATGAAATAAGTAAATGACACAAGCACCCTACCCCCAAACACAAACATGCACCCACACGCACAGAAGCGCACACACACAACTATGAGGCACATGGGAAAATGCTTAACCTCTTTGATAGGAAAAGCCATGAAAATTATAAACATACATACTTTTACTCGGTAAACTGGTGAATATTTGAAAAATAATACTCAGTTATAACAAAGATCTGGTGAAATGGGCAGTGTCACATTCTGCCACCAAGTATGAACTAAGGAGACATTTCTGTGAGCCAATGGAAATAAGTGTCTAAAACATTTACAATGTTCCATGAACCCAATGTGTAGAAACCCATCCCATAAACATAGTTGGCAATGCACCAATTAATTGAAATATAATGTGCTTACGGTAGTTATTTTTGAAAATAGCAGAACTATGGAAAACAATCTGTCTAGTTGAAAATGTTAGTCTCCAAAAACAGAAGACCCACTGGTGATATCATTTTCATTGTTTTCAATTTGTTTTTCATCTTCACCATTTTTGTTTTGTTGTTATTTATGACTTAAAGGTTCAAATGTTAAAATACCTAAAAAAATGAGTATCGTACATATGCTATGTTTACAAGTATAGTCGTAAATATATGGTGGCAATAGCTACAAAAGAACTGAAAGATAGCAGATCAAGAGTGATAAAGTAATACTTGAAGGTAATATGATTTACTAGGTTGTGTTAAGATAGCTAGTGTTGCCTATTAATTTTGTTCATCTCAATGGAATGTGGTGTTGTCTTAGCAAAAAAAAAAAAAAGAAAGAAAGTATCACCTCGGACTCAGGAATGCATATAAATTTCTTCCAGAAAGAGATGTTAATTATGTATTTTTTACTTTTGAAAACCACCTGTATGATGTACTTTTCAGAACTGTATTACCCTCATAAAGATGGGGAAAATGGTCTGTATGGCTACTTGGGTCAATAATGAGCATCACTGTAACTCCAAAGAATCTTCCAGTATGTTCCCACTCAAAGATTTAGATGCCACTGCCCCTTACAAAAACCAGACTTACCCAGGGGAGGAATGGATACACAGAGGTAGCATATACCTTTTTTTTTTTTCCCATTGTAATACCCCAAGCTTGACTTTAGGTAGAGCACTGAATTCACTACTCAGCTTTCACTCTCAACAAGGACACGAGACTATACATAAGTTAACTGATAAAAACTTGAGTTTAAAAGTCGTGTTTAGATTAAGATCTACAAGTTAGTATTCACTTGATAACTACTTTTTGAATGAATAATTGGTCCCCACCTAACATTTAAGACACAGAAACTGGTGGGGAGACAAATAAAGGGCAGTGAGATTTCACAGAAAAACCACCAAAGACAGGGGCCTAGTGTGGGATGTAACTTTTTCTCCTCCTTCCTAGTCATTTCTCGTAATGATTATTGAAATGGCAGGCCTACGCTGGCCGACTCCATCTTGCTCTGTGTCCTTCACCTTGACCACGCCTCCTCCCCTTGAGTAACCTCCCACTCACCTGCCTAACAGGACTCCAACCCTTCCCCAGCCAATCGGCTGAGGCCACAGCCATTACCTCACCAACTGCCCCTAGGCTCCAATAAAACCTTTGTCCTTTTGAAACTCGCTCTCTCTCCCTGGTATCTCACCGCTGCGTCAGTGCAGGTAGGGGACTGAGCTCGAGCTAGCTCGAATAAAGGCTCTTTTGCTTTTACATCAGACTCAGCTCCCTGGCGGTATCTGGGGATCACGAATTCTGGGCATAACATTTGGGGGCTCGTCCGGGATCCCCAAGACCCCCGAGGGACCCCTGACATGGAGAGCCTGACTGGCCATGTTTAGTGTCTGTTCGTTCCGTCTTTTCTGTGTGAGCTCATTTCTGAAATTCTGGTAGTGCCCAACGTGGTCTAAGTAGACGTACTGGAGGACCACGGGCCGGGAGTTTCAGAAGACGTTCCGATCCTCCCTTTTGGAGGGACATGGAATCCACTCATCGGTTTTGGAGGGACGTGGAATCCCCTCATCGGTTTTGGAGGGACGAAGAATCCCCTCAAAGGTCTGAGACGAGGCGGGTCGCTCCTGCCGGTCAGCGTGAGGCCGTCGTCTAGCTTTCGGTTTTGGAGGGACGTGGAATTCCCTCATCAGTTTTGGAGGGATGTGGAATCCCCTCAAAGGTCTAAGCTAGCTTTCAGTTTTGCTTCCATGGAGCTGGAAGACTTTCTAGGGGCCCTCCGTCTGTTTCTGTGTTTCTCTGTTTTGTTCTGTGGACTTACTGGACGGACGTTGTGGGATAGACTCAGACTACCCCTCTATCCACCCTCTTGGCTTAAGCCCTTCCTAGCCCCACTCCCTCTGGAGCCAAAACCCATTCTTGCTTTGCAGGGGACAAAGAAGAAGAAAAGTCTTACCCAGCCTTCAGCACCCCTCTACCCTGTCCTACAAGGGGGGACTGAAGAAGAATTAATTTTTCCTCCCCCGTATAACCCCTCTAGGATGCCGGAAGAACACCAGCCTCCCCCGCTGGGGGAGGCAGCCGCTGTTCCAAGAGCGGGAGGCGGAAACACTCCAGTGGTAGGCCCACCCTTTACCAGACAAAGGGCTCAGAGGGAGCAATCCCCACCGCCGACTCCACTATTCTGCCCCTGCGAGCCACCAGACCCCCAGACGCGGAGGGGAATCAGCCCCATCACTATTGGCCTTTCGCCACTAGTGACCTCTACAATTGGAAAGCTCAGAATCCTAAGTTTTCCGAGAAACCAGCAGGGCTTATTGATTTATTAGACCCTGTTCTTTTTACCCATCAGGCCACGTGGGATGATTGCCAGCAGCTTTTGCAGGTCCTGTTCACGACTGAAGAAAGAGGAAGAATCCTCAATGAGGCCCAAAAACTAGTTCTGGGTGCAGACGGGAATCCCACCACCAACCAGGCTCAGACGGATGCCTCCTTCCCCTTAACTCAGCCCCAGTGGGATTTCAACATGGCAGAAGGTAAGGAGAGGCTCCGGGTCTACCGCCAGACTCTAATGGGGTGTCTCCAAATGGCTGCTAGAAAGCCAACCAATTTGGCCAAGGTAGGAAATGTACAACAGGGAAAAGATGAATCTCCAGCTGCCTTTTTAGAACGGATCATGGAGGCATTCCGTACCTATACCCCCATGGATCCAGAGGCTCCGGAAAGCAAGGCAGCTGTTATCATGGCCTTTGTAAACCAATCGGCCATAGACATTAGGAGAAAATTACAGAAAATAGATAGACTAGGAGAAAAAAGTCTGCAGGACTTACTGGTGGTAGCTGAAAAGGTATATAATAACCGGGAGCCTCCTGAGGACAAGCAGACTTGCACCATGGCGGCTGCCAGCAGTAAGGAGACTCGAGACCTGGCCAGAATACTACTAGCTACCACTGCTGACTTCCCCGAGGAACAAGACCACCGTCTCTGGCAGCTGGCAGATGACAGACGACACAAGAAAAGGTAAAGGAACCACCAAGGGGGGAAAACAGAGGCTGCAGAAAGATCAGTGCGCATACTGCAAGGAGATGGGGCATTGGGCCCGAGAGCGTCTGAAAAGGGCCGGTGGGAAGGGAAGCAACACTGATCAAATAAAAGTCCTAGAGCTAGACCCTCTCCCTGAACCCAGGGTAACTCTTAAAGTGGAGGGGGCCCCTGTTGACTTCCTCATTGACACCAGAGCACAACATTCGGTCCTCCGCACCCCACAAGGAAAACTAGCCAGCAAGAAGTCCTGGGTACAAGGGGCAACTGGTATGAGTCAGTATTCATGGACTACCCAAAGAACAGGTAGATTTGGGGACGGGCCAGGTATCCCACTCCTTTATGGTAATACTAGAATGCCCCTACCCGCTGTTAGGACGGGACTTACTGACCAAGATTGGAGCTCAGATAACTTTCAGACAAGGAGGGCCTCAGGTCACCGATGGCAAGGGCCACCCCATCCAGGTCCTGACCATGAAACTGGAGGATGAATACTACTTCCACCAGGAGGCGCTCCCGAGAGAGGATAATATAGACAGATGGTTACAAGAATTCCCCTCCGTTTGGGCAGAGACAGGGGAGATAGGACTAGCCGCTCACAGGACCCCGGTCCTGGTAGAGCTCAAGCCAGGAGAGAGTCCAGTAAGGATCAAACAATACCCCATGTCTCAGGAGGCCCGGAAGGGGATCCAGCCACACATCCGGAGACTACGAAGCCTAGGGGTACTAGTTCCTTGCCAGTTTCCCTGGAACACCCCCCTACTGCCGGTCAAAAAGCCTCACACAAATGACTACCGACCGGTACAAGACCTCCGGGAAGTAAATAAGAGGGTCACGGACATACACCCAACTGTTCCCAACCCATATACTCTCTTGAGCTCCTTGGCACCCTCCAGGGTCTGGTATACTGTACTAGATTTAAAGGACGCCTTCTTCAGTCTGCTGCTGGCACCCCAGAGCCAACCCTTGTTCACCTTTGAGTGGCATGATCCGGAGGAGGGCTACAATGGACAACTCACCTGGACACGGCTACCTCAGGGATTCAAAAATTCACCCACCAGCTTCGACGAGGCACTACATGAGGACCTGGGTGAGTACAGAAGGGAGCACCCTGGCCTCACCCTCCTACAGTACGTAGATGACATCCTGATTGCTGCCGACACGGCCAAAGACTGTGAGCGAGGGACCCGGGACCTGCTAGCTACCCTGGGCGCCTTTGGGTACTGGGCATCGGCGAAGGAGACTCAGATACGCAAGGAGAGGGTAAGTTACCTGGGATATATCCTGGAGGGCGGACAGCGGTGGTTATCAGATGCCAGAAAAGAAACTGTCCTAAAGATCCCTACTCCCTCCTCCCGAAGAGAAGTAAAGGAATTCTTAGGAACAGCCGGCTACTGCCGCCTCTGGGTTCCAGGTTTTGCTGAGATTGCCAGGCCCCTATATGAAGCTACCAAAGAGGGGAAAACATTTAAATGGGCTGAAAGAGAAGAAACTGCCTTTAATCAGTTAAAAAAGGCCCTCCTAAGTGCCCCAGCCCTGGGCCTACCAGACATTACGAAGCCCTTCCACCTCTTTGTAGATGAACATAAGGGAATAGCAAAAGGGGTTCTAACTCAAGCTTTAGGCCCCTGGAATCGCCCAGTGGCTTACCTGTCCAAGAAACTAGACCCAGCGGCTGCCGGCTGGCCACCATGCCTAAGAATTATTGCGGCGACAGCACTCCTAGTCAAGGACGCAGACAAACTGACCCTAGGACAGGAGATCTGGATCACGACCCCACACAACATTGAAGGGGTCCTGAAACAGCCTCCGGATAGATGGGTGAGCAATACACGTATGACTCATTACCAGAGCCTCCTACTCAACCCTCCACGAGTGCAGTTCCACCCCAGCACAGCCCTCAATTCTGCAACCCTGCTGCCCGACCCTGACCTAGGTGCTCCACTACATGACTGTGCGGGAATCCTGGAACAAGTACATGGATTCCAGACGGACCTGACAGACCGGCCCCTCCCCGATGCCGAGGCTACTTGGTTCACTAATGGCAGCAGCTCTGTGCGAGATGGACACAGGTATGCGGGTGCAGCAGTGGACACCGAAACGGATACCGTATGGGCAGAGGCTCTACCCTCCGGAATGTCAGCCCAGTGGGCAGAGCTCATAGCCTTCACCAAGGCGCTGACGCTGGGAGCTGGAAAATGGCTTAACATCTACACAGACAGCCGTTATGCATTTGCCACAGCTCATATTCACGGGGCAATTTATCAGGAGAGGGGGTGGTTACTGACGGCAGAAGGACGGACTATACAAAATAAGCAGGAGATACTTAACCTGCTTACAGCCTTATGGCTTCCTGCCAAGCTAGCCATTATCCACTGCCAAGGGCACCAAAAAGCTGATAACCCAGTAGCTAGAGGTAATCAAAAGGCTGACCAGGCAGCCAAGGCAGTAGCCCTTACTTCAGTCCCCATCATGACCATACAACTACCGGACCCGGGAGACCCAGTTTTACCAGACCAGCCCAAATAATCCCAGGAGGAGTTACATCAGATCAAGAAACTCCCCATGGCCCAGGAGATAAAGGGATGGTGGTATACACCTAACAAGGAGCTCGTGCTGCCAGACAGGCTCAGAGTCTCAATGTTAGAGCACATGCATCGGTCTACTCACATGGGGGCCCAAAAATTAAAAGACTTAATCCGACATGCCGGAATCAAGATTCACCAACGGGACACCAAAATAGAGCAAGTTGTATCTGCCTGCAAGACCTGCCAACTCACCAACGCGAGAGCCACATCAAACAAAAAAGGAACCAGGCTCAGAGGCACCAGACCGGGAGCCCAATGGGAGGTCGACTTCACTATGGTTATAAATATCTTTTAGTATTTACAGACACCTTCTCTGGCTGGGTGGAGGCATACCCAACCAAGCATGAAACGGCTCAGATGGTGGCTAAGAAGCTACTAGAAGACATCTTACCCAGGTATGGTTTTCCTGCCATGGTAGGATCAGACAATTGACCAGCTTTTATCTCGCAGGTAACACAGGCAGTAGCCAAAGCGGTGGGGGCAAACTGGAAATTACATTGTGCTTATAGGCCCCAGAGCTCAGGACAGGTAGAAAGAATGAATAGAACCCTAAAAGAGACCCTTACCAAATTAACCATGGATGGTGGGGACTGGGTGACTCTCCTACCGTACGCCCTTTACCGGGCTAGAAACACTCCTTACACTCTGGGTTTTACTCCCTACGAGATCATGTTTGGCAGGCCACCCCCTGTTATTCCCAACCTTCAAGCTGAACTTCTTGCTGAGTTTAAAGATCAAGAACTTTTTCTTTCCTTGAGAGGGCTCCAGAGGGCACACGAGGACATTTGGCCGCTCCTCCGTGCCATCTACGAGGCTGGCCCAACCCCGACACCTCATCAGTACAGGCCGGGAGACTGGGTCTACGTCAAGAGGCACCACCGAGACCCTCGAGCCACGCTGGAAGGGACCCTACATCGTGGTGCTGACAACCCCCACCGCTCTCAAAGTAGACGGCATCGCGACCTGGGTGAATCACACCCACGTTCGGCCAGCGGACCCCTCCGTGATCTGGAAGGACTTTGTCACACGATGGGCCGTCAATCGGGACCAACACAACCCGCTCAAGCTCAAGCTACAGCGCATTTGACCCACCTAATATTGGTAACTCTGTTAACTCTGCTTGTCATTGCTCATGCTGCTGGGAGTCCCCACGCCCCCCAAAACATCACCTGGCAGATCATAGACACCAGCTCAGGGACAATACTTAATCAGACCTCCCAGGGCCACCCCAGGGACACTTGGCTCCCAGAACTTTGCGTAAACCTCCAAACTCTGTTCCCCTTGCCACCATAAATGCAGCTGGTCCCATGATTGGGTCCATAAGCTACATGACAATGGGGGAAAGAAATGGCGGGCCTACGCTGGCCAACTCCATCTTGCTCTGTGTCCTTCACCTTGACCACGCCTCCTCCCCTTGAGTAACCTCCCACTCACCTGCCTAACAGGACTCCAACCCTTCCCCAGCCAATTGGCTGAGGCCACAGCCATTACCTCACCAACTGCCCCTAGGCTCCAATAAAACCTTTGTCCTTTTGAAACTCGCTCTCTCTCCCCGGTATCTCACCAATGCATCGGTGCAGGTAGGGGACTGAGCTCGAGCTAGCTCAAATAAAGGCTCTTTTGCTTTTACATCGGACTCGGCTCCCTGGCGGTATTTGGGGAACACGAATTCTGGGCATAACAATTATTATCAGTAAAATAACACTCAAATTTATTTTCTCAAAAAAAAAGTTTACTACATCAAACAAGTATGGTGTATAGTGTCCATATGAGACACGTGTTTGCTGTGCAAAAGGGTGGACTTTGCCTTACATCCCATGAACTTCACTGTGAAAGAAGTCTCCCTGGGTGCCTAATACATACTGAGAACAGCAAAAGGTATTAAGAGATCCTGTAACCAAATAGCACAGAAATCAACTTATCCTGTACATTCCAAATGTTCTACAATTAATATCTTTATGTATAATCATAAGGAAAATAAAGCACATATTCATTGAAAAAAGCTACTATACTTAAGGTCAAATATTGCCATTTGGGAAATCAACCACAGGATAAAGTCTGGAAAACCTCCAAAAGCATGGAGGTTAAAGAACACCCTACTAACGAATGAGTGGGTCAACCAGGCAATTAGAGAAGAAATTAAAAAATATATGGAAACAAACGAAAATGAAAATACAACAATCCAAACGCTTTGGGACGCAGTGAAGGCAGTCCTGAGAGGAAAATACATTGCAATCCAGGCCTATCTCAAGAAACAAGAAAAATCCCAAATACAAAATCTAACAGCACACCTAAAGGAAATAGAAGCAGAACAGCAAAGGCAGCCTAAACCCAGCAGAAGAAGAGAAATCATAAAGATCAGAGCAGAAATAAACAATATAGAATCTAAAAAAAACTGTAGAGCAGATCAACGAAACCAAGAGTTGGTTTTTTGAAAAAATAAACAAAATTGACAAACCTCTAGCCAGGCTTCTCAAAAAGAAAAGGGAGATGACCCAAATAGATAAAATCATGAATGAAAACGGAATTATTACAACCAATCCCTCAGAGATACAAACAATTATCAGGGAATACTATGAAAAATTATATGCCAACAAATTGGACAACCTGGAAGAAATGGACAAATTTCCAAACACACACACTCTTCCAAAACTCAATCAGGAGGAAATAGAAAGCTTGAACAGACCCATAACCAGCGAAGAAATTAAATCGGTTATCAAAAATCTCCCAACAAATAAGAGTCCAGGACCAGATGGCTTCCCAGGGGAGTTCTACCAGACGTTTAAAGCAGAGATAATACCTATCCTTCTCAAGCTATTCCAAGAAATAGAAAGGGAAGGAAAACTTCCAGACTCATTCTATGAAGCCAGTATTACTTTGATTCCTAAACCAGACAGAGACCCAGTAAAAAAAGAGAACTACAGGCCAATATCCCTGATGAATAGGGATGCAAAAATTCTCAATAAGATACTAGCAAATCGAATTCAACAACATATAAAAAGATTATTCACCATGATCAAGTGGGATTCATTCCTGGGATGCAGGGCTGGTTCAACATTCACAAATCGATCAACGTGATACATCACATTAACAAAAAAAAGAGAAGAACCATATGATCCTGTCAATCGATGCAGAAAAGGCCTTTGACAAAATCCAGCACCCTTTCTTAATAAAAACCCTTGAGAAAGTCGGGATAGAAGGAACATACTTAAAGATCATAAAAGCCATTTATGAAAAGCCCACAGCTAACATCATCCTCAACGGGGAAAAACTGAGAGCTTTTTCCCTGAGATCAGGAACATGACAGGGACGCCCACTCTCACCGCTGTTGTTTAACATAGTGCTGGAAGTTCTAGCATCAGCAATCAGACAACAGAAGGAAATCAAAGGCATCAAAATTGGCAAAGATGAAGTCAAGCTTTCGCTTTTTGCAGATGACATGATATTATACATGGAAAATCCGATAGACTCCACCAAAAGTCTGCTAGAACTGATACATGAATTCAGCAAAGTTGCAGGATACAAAATCAATGTACAGAAATCAGTTGCATTCTTATACACTAACAATGAAGCAACAGAAAGACAAATAAAGAAACTGATCCCATTCACAATTGCACCAAGAAGCATAAAATACCTAGGAATAAATCTAACCAAAGATGTAAAAGATCTGTATGCTGAAAACTATAGAAAGCTTATGCAGGTAATTGAAGAAGATATAAAGAAATGGAAAGACATTCCCTGCTCATGGATTGGAAGAATAAATATTGTCAAAATGTCAATACTACCCAAAGCTATCTACACATTCAATGCAATCCCAATCAAAATTGCACCAGCATTCTTCTCGAAGCTAGAACAAGCAATCCTAAAATTTGTATGGAACCACGAAAGACCCCAAATAGCCAAAGTAATTCTGAAGAAGAAGACCAAAGCAGGAGGCATCACAATCCCAGACTTTAGCCTCTACTACAAAGCTGTCATCATCAAGACAGCATGGTATTGGCATAAAAACAGACACATAGACCAATGGAATAGAATAGAAACCCCAGAACTAGACCCACAAATGTATGGCCAACTCATCTTTGACAAAGCAGGAAAGAACATCCAATGGAAAAAAGACAGTCTCTTTAACAAATGGTGCTGGGAGAACTGGACAGCAACATGCAGAAGGTTGAAACTAGACCACTTTCTCACACCATTCACAAAAATAAACTCAAAATGGATAAAGGACCTGAATGTGAGACAGGAAACCATCAAAACCTTAGAGGAGAAAGCAGGAAAAGACCTCTCTGACCTCAGCCGTAGCAATCTCTTACTCGGCACATCCCCAAAGGCAAGGGAATTAAAAGCAAAAGTGAATTACTGGGACCTTATGAAGATAAAAAGCTTCTGCACAGCAAAGGAAACAACCAACAAAACTAAAAGGCAACCAACGGAATGGAAAAAGATATTTGCAAATGACATATCGGACAAAGGGCTAGTATCCAAAATCTATAAAGAGCTCATCAAACTCCACACCCGAAAAACAAATAACCTAGTGAAGAAATGGGCAGAAAACATGAATAGACACTTCTCTAAAGAAGACATCCAGATGGCCAACAGGCACATGAAAAGATGTTCAACGTCGCTCCTTATCAGGGAAATACAAATCAAAACCACACTCAGATATCACCTCACGCCAGTCAGAGTGGCCAAAATGAACAAATCAGGAGACTATAGAGGCTGGAGAGGATGTGGAGAAAAGGGAACCCTCTTGCACTGTTGGTGGGAATGCAGATTGGTGCAGCCGCTCTGGAAAGCAGTGTGGAGGTTCCTCAGAAAATTAAAAATAGACCTACCCTATGACCCAGCAATAGCACTGCTAGGAATTTATCCAAGGGATACAGGAGTACTGATGCATAGGGGCACTTGTACCCCAATGTTTATAGCAGCACTCTCAACAATAGCCAAATTATGGAAAGAGCCTAAATGTCCATCAACTGATGAATGGATAAAGAAATTGTGGTTTATATACACAATGGAATACTACGTGGCAATGAGAAAAAATGAAATATGGCCTTTTGTAGCAACGTGGATGGATCTGGAGAGTGTGATGCTAAGTGAAATAAGCCATACAGAGAAAGACAGATACCATATGGTTTCACTCTTATGTGGATCCTGAGAAACTTAACAGAAACCCATGGGGGAGGGGAAGGAAAAAAAAAAAAAAAAAGAGGTTAGAGTGGGAGAGAGCCAAAGCATAAGAGACTGTTAAAAACTGAGAACAAACTGAGGGTTGATGGGGGGTGGGAGGGAGGGCAGGGTGGGTGATGGGTATTGAGGAGGGCACCTTTTGGGATGAGCACTGGGTGTTGTATGGAAACCAATTTGACAGTAAATTTCATATATTAAAAAATAAAAAATAAAAAAATAAATAAAAAAAAAACAAACATTGCCATTTGGAATGATGTTTAAATATATTAAATAATTCACTAAATACCTGCCTAGAAAATACAACACATGCAGAACTTTAATTTGAAATGAACACAGATCTAGTTTTCATCTGATCCTATGTATATAAGTAATAATTAAATGCTATTCTATGCTCAGTTTTAACAGCATTTATTCTCAAATTACATAATAAAATAAATTGGGAAAGCTTTCATGTTACCTTAAAACTACAATTGTAATAGAAAATTCAAAATTATAGAACCAATACTTATTTCAGGCAAAATATAATTGATCTGAGAAAAGTATAGCATAATTTTTTACAACACTAGACTTGCGACCAGAACACATAAACGTTACAATGTTTTCAACTGTTTTCAGCTTGCGTCCTTGGGTGCATCACTCACTTTCTTTAGCCCTTTCTTATCTCAAAACCAGGGAAATAGTAACAACTCCAAAGTCTTACTGACAAGATGAAGTAAAGGAAATTGTTTTAAAAGTGCTTAGTTGACAATATTTCTCAGAAGAGGAACTCACTGTGTTGGAGAAAAATGTACCAATGTTCATATACTAGAATTAAATAATTAGATTAACAGGGATTGATATTGGTCACAGGGACTTGGTGGAGAAAAAAATACAAAGGAGGATACTTCAGAATGACAGCTTTCCTGACACCTGAAAAGCAGGATGAGCAAAGAACACACCTGGAATTTGGCAAAATAGAGTAGAAATCTAATATCACTGAACTGTGAACATACCATGGTCACCATGGCAATTAACTTCCCTACTATAGAAAGAGTATTATTTTAAGGGAAAAATGTCAATGCATTAGGAATGGAACAATGAATGGTGTAACTAGCTCAACCCTGACCAAAAGAAATTGGGAGGGTTTTATACAATAAGGCAGAATAACATGAAGGTAAGAACCTGCATTACATATTAAGCATTAGGTATGAAAGAGTGAAACTAGGCCTATGTGCTCAAGGCATGGCAGGCCTACTGTATCCCCTGCTATTTGTAGAACAAATAGTAAACTGATTGTGTCTCCATATTGTCTCTTCTGTCCTGATAACATAGCTGCGTGAATGGAAACTTTAAAAATGTCAGAATAAGATGCTACAAAACAACACTTCATATTAATCTAATTGTTCATTATTAGTATTACATATATGAATATTATAAGTATATTGTTATTATCATTAAACTTCATCTTTCTGTTGTTGGACAGGCTCTTCTAGACCAAATTCAAAGGCAATGAAAAAGGTACGTCATTTCTAGTTCTTAGTGTTGTTTGCTGTTATCCCTTGTTTCTCTTAACCCCATGTCTACTAACTACAATGTCTATACCTCCCTGGCAAACATCCCATTATCTAAATATTTCTAGCTACCTTTGTTTTTCTGCCATAGGAACACATTCCGTCTCTGTTCCTTTCACTCAGGCCCACAAAAGGTAGCTAATCTGATAAACAAGTAAATCTGCACAATTACATGAATGACCTTTTCTCAAGGAAATTGTATACATTTTAATACAGCCTTTCTAGATTTCATGGCAAGGGAATGTTGAGAATGACTTGCTAGAAGAAGGAAAAAGCGGTCTACCCACTTTGCCTTAATGTAAAATCATCCTGTATATGACCATCCAGATCTAGTCTGAGGCTCACTGCTTAGCTACTGGCTGAGTTAAGGGGATGCGGGGAGCTTAGAAGATGGTACAGCCACGGAGACATAGAGGGAAGAGGCGCGGGTCATTCAATAATTGCATGAAGTAGGATTCCACGCAGTACCCTCACCCTCATCCCTGTCCATGGTTTGTAACACTGCTACTTCACTTTGACCTGTGTTGTGAATGAGAACATAACACAGAAATTCTCCCCATGGCATTGAAGAAGCAAACTGCCACGTTGTAGAGACAAATACAGAGGATGGCAAGCAGTGTCTAGGAAAGTGAGACTGTCACACCCCACTTACCAGCTTAGAGCCAGCAAGAAATCAGTGACCTGCCTCCTACAGCCAGATTGAACTAAATTCTGCCAACAACCAGCCACTTCGGACAAAGACCACAAGTCTTAAATACATTCATAGCTCTTGCCAATACCTTCATTTCATCCTGCTGAGCAGAGAACCCAGCTATACCATGCTCAGACTTCCAACCTACAGACTTGTGAGGTAACATACCTGTGTTGTTGAAGCCTCTAAATTTCCAGTAATCTGTCATAACAAGCAACAATAGAAGACTAGTACAGTAGTGAAGCCTACGTTGCAGATACAGAATAGATAATATAGAGGCTTTTATCACCAAATGATGAGTTGAAAAAACAATGTAAAACAAAAACATAAAATACAAGCATGTATTTAAAAAGACTGGGCTTTTATGCAAGAAAGAAAAATGCAATATTGTCCTCTTTTTCATCAATGGTACAGCAAGTGCTGACGAGGCTAATAATGCCTATTAGGTGTAACATCAAAGAAAAAATAGGGTATACAAAAGTCCTATAATTCCTTCAATATTGTCATTAGTAATCACCAGCAGTTACTGAGTACCTACAGAAAGCCAATAATTGTGCACATACTATTTTACTTACTCTTCCCATTATCTCTGCAATGTAGGTTTTTTCCTCCATTTTGCAGATTAGAAAGCTGAGGCTTAGGGAGTTTAGTGACCTACTTGAAGACATGCAGGTTATTAAAAATTGTCAATATTCAAACCAATCTGTCAGTCTCCAAATCCACTGATCTATTGACTACACTACGCTGCCTATGTGAACTAAAATCCAGTTTTGGAAGCACCAATGACTTACGTATGTATAGCACCTTCACAAAACACCTCTCATTGTGATTTCAAGAGAATCCTGTGAGGTATTCAGGGTAGGTGTTGTTAAGTTTACCTATTTTACAGATAAGAAGACTGACGTTTGGAGAGTTATACCTAACTTGGCACTGGCTGGACAGGATGCTGAGTGACAATGTTAGGTCTCAGTCTCGTATCTTCTCAAATATACAGTTTGTATCCCCAAAGTGAGACAGGTGCATGGAGGAGGGCTGACGGGGAAGAAGGTTGCAGAAGTGGTGAAGAGACGATTCATGTCCACCCCACCTACTTCTCAGTTCTCAAAGGATCAGCACAGAGGGGGCCAGTTAGTCTACAAGACTAGCACACTGAAAACACTTCTGTGTCTAAATATCAGAAAACATAAAAGTTCGACTGTACCTTTGAAGACAAGAGGCTACAAGGTCTGGTGCTTTGGAATCCACCATAGTTGCATGTAAAATAAGCACATTAGACCATTTTCATTTGTGATGAATAATCTACTTTCATTTGATAAGAACTGTCTTGGAAAAAATTTCCCAGAGCTATGCTATGATTTTAACAGTTAAATCTCTTTTTTTATGTGGACTCAATTTTTCTTCATCTGTTCATCTGACAGCATTTGTGGAAATATAAAGAGAGAACTTCAAAACGAATAACAATGCAGGCTTCTCCAATGCACTGATTAACACTGACTAATGGTACTGATAAGAAGAGAGTGTTCAATCATATATTATTTTTGCCAGCGAGTTACAGTTAATAATATCACAAGTAGTGTGATGTTATTATGGAAGTAAATCCTATTTCTAGTAAGTGGTAAAGCATAGTCAAATGCACTGTCAACAATGTTGTCAATTAATTGTCAATTACTAGTGCCAAGGTAAAGGCGAGCTGTTTGTTTTCTGAGCAAACTGTTCATTGAGAAGATTGTTTTAATTATAAATCTCTCACGTCCTTCCACATTAAGTGTCTTACTAGAGGTTGAACAGTCATTAATGTCTTACATCGTCGAGACTTTGCAGCAATTGTTTAACAGCTATTTTGCAATTATAAGCAGCACACTAGTTAAACAAAATTAGAGTCCACAATTATTTTTGTAATGAATTGGAAATATAAAAATACATGTAACTCTCTGGAAGTCAAAGCATACTTAATTCTTGTTAGCTTCCCGTGGAGTGAAGGGTTAATTTATTAAGGAATGCAGTATGATTACAGTAATTACTGTCTATTGGTTCTTGGTAAGTGAGACTTTCATGAGTTTTAAATCCAGCATGGGTAGGACATTTATGTGATTCTCTTAAAACTCCAGAGGGTATATTTTCATCTCTTAGGTGCTAAAACAGTGTGGATATACTTACCTTTAACTAATGGACTTTTTGCAAGATTAAGGACATTGAGTTTATCATTTTTTAAAACATTTATTTATTATTAAGAGACAGAAAGAGACAGAACATGAGCATGGGAGGGGCAGAGAGAGGAGGAGACACAGAATCCGAAGCAGACTCCAGGCTCTGAACTGTCAGCACAGAGCCCGACGCAGGGCTTGAACTCACACACCGCGAGATCATGACCTGAGCCGAAGTCGGACGCTTAACCCACTGAGCCACCCAGATGCCCCTAGGACATTGAGTTTATCATTAAGAAACAATAAATATATTTCAGATTCAGAATATTACGGTGAGAAAGGACTTTTTTCTTGTTTTTCCTTCTATAATTATATAATTATTTTAGGCTTACGTACAATAAAGTGAAATCATAATTTTTCAAAACCCACTATGATTACTGTGCTTATTTCAAAGCATGCAGTACTTAATCAGTTCCCAGACTGAAAACATAATTGGTGCTCTCTTGATAACACAAGAACAAGTGAATTTTTTTTAATCTCAGATTTTTTCACACTGACTCCTTACCAAGTGCTGCAGAACACACAATACGTAGGCAACCTAGGCCTAAAATGGAAACTGTTATTTTAATTCCAGCTTCAATTTGGAAATATGCTCTCACCTCAAACATTTCTTCTGTTGAAGCTGACTTTGTCTACCCTATCTAAATTATCCTCCCCAGTTGTTCTCGGTCACATCAACCCAGGCTACCACCTTATAGTAGATAAAATTTGCAATCACCATTAGGGGAAAAAAAGAAAGTACGTGTTTATTATTTTGCCCTTTGTAGAATATAAGCAACAGAAGTCTGTCATGTTAACGTCTGTACTTCAAGTATCCCGTACCAGCTTGGTGTATAGTACATTTTAACAAATAGATGTTAAACGGATAAGTTAATAAATTAGTGAGTAAGGGTTTGTGGCCCAGCTTTTGCAACCTGCCATTGTTCTCAGAAGTAGCAACAGTTGAGTCTCTAATGAATACTCTGTGAAGATAAGGATCAGCTTTTGCCATGAGGCACGTCTGAGAACACCTGGGCAATAAGGGCAGTGTGCATCAGTCATTAAATACACAGCAGAGCTTGGCTCTTAAATACTGCAGCGTCACATCACAAAGCCTCTTACTGGTTGAATCAGAAGTACATGTCATCACAGCAACTAAAATAGCAACCAGGGTTGCAAGCCAAAGGGACGTCTTTACATGCTCAGAATATAAAAGAACTGCTAATCGCGAATCTCTCTACTCTGTTTTATCCTTGTACAGAAAAGAAAGTATAAAGGTTAACAATAAGCTTGACTCATCTTGAGGAAACGCTCAAGGAAGAGCCGAAGGACTAATTAAAGTGAATTTAATATCATTTGATTGTCTATCCATGTGAACCAACTTTCCTAAAATATTTCCATAGCCTAGGTGATAGAGAATTCATCATCTGAGATGAACAAAACAGGAAAGTGAAGGAAAACACATGCTTGGAGAGAACATCTAAGAAAGATTTGCGGAAAGCCAATAGTGCCAAATCATCAGGAGACATCCAAGAAAGCCATTATCCACGATGATCTCTTTTTGCTTGGATCCTCAACAGGATTAAGTCCCTCCTTAATGACTTTAGGGTCTATGTCATATTACGGACACTTGTTTGTCTTATTTTTGCCATGATTCTCTTGCCCCCAAAGGCAGTTCCGTGCCATACCCCTGAAAGCGTGACCATCCTATGTTGCCTTGGGTGGGGTGCACACCACATAGTTGCTGAGTTATGTTAAAACTACTTTGCTATTTGATTTTACAGATAAATATAGAAATTACTGAATACAGAAAAATTATTGATTATAATAGCGCAAGCATTCCTTGAGGGTTTTCCCCTCTTGTCCATTTCCATAAGCAGCTAGGAACAACACATGATTAGGACACTTCAGAACTAGGCCTGCCTAGACTGGATGAGTGGACAAAGAGAACAAAAACTAATCCAAAATTGTATGTCCTATAGCACTTGTAGTATAGAGAAAGCCAATTGCTCACCAGTTGTAAGCATTTCACACTTGAAACCATTCTCAAACTATCACGTATGCTGTGTGAATTAGACTTAATGAAATGTACTTGTATGGGCCCATTGGAAATACTTATGTATTCAGCTAAAGAGTTAAAAGCTTCACAACAGAAATTTATTTGGCAAAGAAGGAATACATATATAATGCATATATATGTAGGTCTATTATATACACGCATAATTCCTGTGGTACAGGAAAAACAATTAACAATTTTCCACTGCCACTTGCAAAACAGAATGAACTGAAGACAAGGAGAAAAGTGGTGGTTAAACATATTATGTGGAAGAATTACAAAAGCTAGACTGTAGTTTCCTTCATCAACTAGTCTACAGTAACTCACAGATTACTAACAACTTGTGCAAGTTTTACATGCTTAGTCCATCTGCTCTTCATTAAAAAAAAAAAAAAACTTGTCACCATAGCAACTGCCACATGCCATGGTATTTATGCTGCATCTGATGTACAAAACATAGTTTGTGTAGGAAGGAGTGTGTGTATGTATATGATGTGGCAGCTGTCGTCTCTGCCATTTTGTTGCTGCTCTAGAATAAAACAAGTACTGGTTAGGAATACTCATTTTAGTAGTGATACTAGTGCTCATTTAACTAAATCCTCACACACAAAAAATCCTTATCTAATCATCACACTGGTCCGCTGACATGTTTTACTGAAAAGGGATTGTTTTGAATGGTTGTTTAAAGAGAAAACCCCATTTTTCGTCCTAAGTTTTTAAAATGGACTTAACACAGCTTAAGTTCATTTTTTTAAAACAGCCAGTAACATTTTTTGTGTAAAATTACAATTTGTATTAGCCCTACTACATGATGCCATTTATTCTTAGTTATATACTCTCCAATAAATGTGCAAAAGATGTCTCAATCCCTTTATCGTTGGAGCCAAATGACTAAAATTAGACATAAGACAGAGCTTGGAAATCATATTAGATGCTGCTGACATAATTCTCCACCCTTTTTTTCTCGCTGACTTCTACCATAAAGATTGGACACACTAAATATTTGCTTATGTTTTGCAAAAGGTAAATGCTTAGAGTTCCAGCTTCCTTTGCAACAAGAGATGCACATGTGATAAAATTCCAGCCAGTAAGATCTAATTCCCTGGGGTGTATCTGGGCAAGCAGTGTTCTTGGGGGGGGGGGGGGGGAGGGGAGGGACTGAGACCCTACTGGCACTACCCCCTCTTCTAACTACAATAGGAGTTTTGATGGCAATTTTGCAACAAGCACACAGAATGAATGGATAGCGGAAGCAGAAATCTATTTTGGCACGGTGGAAATGTTGTACAAACTTCTCTGTCCCTACTTCCTCTTATTTACAATAATTAATGCCATTGCTTAGGCCACTGTTAAGGATATTTTCTATTATTTACAGATGAATGCATTCTTACCTGGCACAGATTGTTTTATTCTGCAAAGAATGCTTTGTATAATTTTGTATTGATAAAACAGAACCTATTCTATTTTAGAGATTTTGTTTGCTGAAAAACCATATGGGTGAGAAAGACAGGGCATACATTATGCCCTTGAGTCTTTCTTTGATAAAAAGCTAGGGTTTCAATAAAATGGATAAAATCTCAGGTTAAAAAACAGAAAGAACTGACTAAATCTAAACTTCTAACCAAATATCAACATTTTTAAATCAATTCTGACTAAAGAGGTTTCCTGAGATATTCATTTGGCATTTTAAACTCAAGGTCAATAAAAATTTTTAACATTTCAAGATAGCTCACTGGACGTCTGCAGCCTCACAAGAATCATTTCTTTTAAGAAACAGACTGATAGTATTTGCTTTTTTTTTTTTTTTTTTTAAATTTTTTTTTTCACGTTTTTTATTTATTTTTGGGACAGACAGAGAGAGACAGAGCATGAACGGGGGAGGGGCAGAGAGAGAGGGAGACACAGAATCGGAAACAGGCTCCAGGCTCCGAGCCATCAGCCCAGAGCCTGACGCGGGGCTCGAACTCACGGACCGCGAGATCGTGACCTGGCTGAAGTCGGATGCTTAACCGACTGCGCCACCCAGGCGCCCCAGTATTTGCTTTTTAATGACTAGTTCAACCAGATCAAAGTTTCAGGCTCAATTTTCAAAATGTAACACACATGTTCTGAAAGAAGACTATAGACCATACACGCATTCAGGTGAAGCTTCAATGGCATACAAACCATCTTAGTGGAAAACAGCTTTTGGTTTTTTGCATTTGATAAAGCTTAATATGCTGTGTTGAGCAATAAATTATAGTAGTAAGAGTTAAAATGGTCTTAATATGTTTATCAAATATGAAAAAAAAAAAAAACAAACTTAATGAGCTAGCAGTAAGCTGGAAGCCTCCAAAACAGGAAACTAAGCACCAACTATAGCTAATTCTCCTTGGAGATTCCTGTCTAATCTAGACTTAACCTCTGTTCCTCCGACCCTTCTCCTACACACACACACCAGAAACCCTATGAGCTATAAGGAGATCCAGTTAAATCCAGAAATAATTTCTAATAAGGAAACTCCAAGTGAAAGAGCAACACAAACAGAGAGCAGACAGAAAACAAATGGTTCACAGCCATAGCATACACATTGTTCATCTTTCATATATTCAAATTTCAAAGTATCTAGTTAATGACAAGATGTGTGGTCATATAGGGATTTCCAAGAGCCAAGAAATATTGCCCACTTGGAAAATTTGGTTTGTTCCCAGGATAGAATTGAAATAGAAATTGTATATATATAGAAATGAATAAATGTAATATAAATTTTAGTCTAAATGAGTCTACATATTTAGTTCATTTATCTATACATGAGTTACCTATTTATTCATTCAATAGTTACTGATCTCTCTAGGAAAAATACTTTAAGCCCTGCTTAGAATTATTTCTTTCCCTAAAAAATCTGCCATCCATTTATTAAGATACAGTAAATAATTTTGAAAGCTAAGATCTTTAAACTCTGTCACACACTGTAGTGAAAATAGCATTTATTTTTGCTTTTTTGAATCAATAGCTCCAAAAAGACTATAGCTAGTGAAGCATATTACTTTTCCCATTCAATACTTATACAATTTTATTGTAACCTAAATTTAAATGTTAAGGAATGGTATGAAACAGGACATAATTTGTCAAAGCATTCACCAACTTGTAATAGATTCACTGTTTCAACTTGCTGAAATGTCTTTTGGATGTCCAAGCAAGAGCAAGCAGCATGTATACACAGAGTGTAAATACATTAGCCTAGTTTATAAAAAATCTCTATGTATATACAACTTACTACAGTATATACTGCCAGATGGAATTTCAGGTGCCTACATCATCATAGCTATTATTAAATTACGCTTTGTGATGATACCTCAGGTAGTCAGGACTGTTATGCAACAGGGAGTTAGGGAAACATCTTCAGTTTTTAAAGCTATTAAAATTTCTTGCAGGTGTGTTTGAGAGAAGCACAGCACAAATTCACTTGCACACTATGAGGATTAGAGACTATGCAGCCCACCCACAAGGGGCAATTAACACAAACAGTGTGAAGGAACAAACAACCAGAGTTGCAAACTAAACAGAACTCACATTGTACGTGTATCCCCCAATCATACTGCAAAGCACAGATGTTTAATCCACAAAATAAATGATATTGGCAGTTTTGGGCTATGATATAATCCTACAGGGTCTACCTTTCTAAATACCTACTTTCTACTGATCTTGTTTTCCCCTTGTTCTCAAGATCGTGTTTTCTCTTTTCTCTGTGATGTGAGCCTATTAAAAATATAAAGTTTTACTCACCTACTTGTTGCAGCTAGCATAAGCCTCAATGCGCTACATCTGGAGTAGAATTTCTTTTGGCAGTCACTTCAGTTAAAGGCTTACAGGAGCATATTAATAAAAACCTTTCTAAGGCCCAAATCTAATGTTTATTAGAGGCTAGCTCTTACTTTGGATACTGTTAAGTTTAAAAACAACACTGTCAGTTACTTTACCAGCAGAAATGGGTTCACGTGTGGAAAATAAAAAATTATAACTCAGGACAAACTACAGCAAAACTATACACAATTCGGCAGAACAAAGGAGAGGCACCGGTTCTTTTATAGAGGAAAAGGGAAAGTTGGGAAAGCGATTATAAACAAAAAGGCCATTGGAGTAAACTAAGAGCTCTAAGTATAGCGGCTTCTCATTGGCTGAGTTGTGACTGTCTGTCATTGGCTGAGCTGTTGCCAGGAGAGCAGGAAAGCCCTGTTTTCTCCTGCTGGGATAATAAAGCAGTTTCCCCTGTAAGGTCCGTCTCTTTCTCTTGGATCCGCAATTAATGATAAGTGGTAGAGCATGAGAATTCCCCCATCCTGAACCTCTCAATGTCATTTTAGTGAGGTTCTCTTTATTAATTTTTACATTACAAATTAAAGTTAATCCCAATTAGCCCCAACACCAGTGCTCCAAAGAAAAGCTGATTAGTAATGCTCAGTCTATCTGTTTTTATGAGAAAACTCAAAATCCTTATTCTTTCCTCACATTCTAGAATGTCTCATGAGTCATTCCAGAAAAACAGCATAGGGAATAGCGTTGACTGTCATACCACACCTGTCATTTAAGAAAGCTACATTAATCAATAACAACTGAACAGTTCAATGACTAAGAGAGCAAAGAAATGGAAAAAGATTAATAGGTCTTCCCCCAACCTTAGACCCCTAAAATCAGAGAGGAGCTACAACCTATGATGATTTGAAAAGACTATTAATGCTTGAGTTAATATATAATTATCAAACCCTTTTATTTGTTTTTTTCCCCCACATACAGCAGCCAGTTTCACTGACAATTTTCCTGCTCTGAGAATTTTTCACCTTTGATTAATGACACTTAATAAAAATTCCAGCTAGTTGCAATGAAAAGAAAAAGAGTCACTTGAACCAATGGTGAGGTACCTTATAGAGCTAGGCTAGAAAAGGTTAATGTCATCATTGCTTTGGTCTTTGGAGTACACGTATCCCTTGCTCACAGTATGTTAAGCAAGTTGGATAGTGAATTAACCCCTTCCAAACTCTAGGCACATTCAGAACTGTTCATTTGGAAAGATAACTAATTAATATTTATAAATACAGCCCATTTTTTTTTCTCAAAGGATTTCTAGACATTACAATGACACACAAACAGAATTAATCACATCCAATAGGATAATAGTAAAGAGAAACAACAACAACAACAAAACAAAACCCAAGCCCTGGGTCTACAAAACAAGTATAAACTAATTACCTAGGGGAAAAAAAAATTAGCTATTCTTGTTATAATCAGCCTGCCAGGAATGCCTCCTGAAAGTACTCATGCTTCATACATAGAAAGGGACATTTTTACAGTGCCACAGATTTCATAGAGTTTTTTTTTTTCTAAATCATCCATTGATATTGACCAATCGCACTGCATCATGGTGTTGCTCAGAAAAAAAAAAAAAAAGATAATAATCTTTACAGCAGTGAAGACAACTGGCTATTCATTTACCAAAGTTCACTGAGTCCCTACTTTGTGACATTCATTATTTTAGGTGCTTGGGATATATAAATACACAAAATGGAACCCCCCAAAAATGCCCTTGTGAAACATATATTATAGTGGGGGAAGTAAACAATTAAAAAGAGATATAACAAATAGGAAACACTAGAGTGTTAGAACACACACTTAGAAAGTGTGAGGGGAGATAATATAAACTAGGTAACGGCAGTGGCGAATGGGTGGCTCAGTTGTTTAATCCCTGGACTCTTTTTCTTTTTGATGTTGATTTATTCTTGAGAGAGAGAAATAGGGGAGGAGCAGAGAGAGAGAGAGTAACACAGAATCCAAGGCAGGCTCCAGGCTCTGAGCTGTCAGCACAGAGTCCAACTCAGGATTGAAATCATGACTTGAGCCAAAGTTGGATACCCAACGGATTGAGCCACCCAGGTGTCCCTAAGCCTTGGATTCTTGACCTCAGGTAATGATTTCACGGTTTGTGAGGATGAGCCCTACGTCGGTCTCTACATTAACAGCATAGAACCTGCTTGGAATTCTCTCTCTTCCTCTCGCTCTACCCCTCTTCCACTGGTGCTGTCTCTCAAAATAATCTTAAAAGAATTTTTTTTTAAATAAAAGAACTAGGTAAGGGCAATTTTAATAGGAAAGCTATTTTAATAGGAAAAGTTAGGTTGCTATTTAAACGGGCTAGTTAAGAGGGCTTCCTCTTTGATGGTTAACATTAGCCTTTTACTCACCTACTCATAATCATTTTGATTAGTTAGGAAACTAATGTTAGTTGACTGCCTCTCCATTTGTTGACTGCCTCTCTATTTAGCCTGTAGGAATTCCATGGTCTATGAGCCACTGATTTGCAGACCAAAGTTATTCTGGCCTCATTGATCAGTAGATGAATTGTATCCATCTTGCTTTTGACAGTAAAGTGCAAGGTGAGGCTGTTCTCTAGCAAAGCAGAGGACTGCTTCTGCTGGCCTGAAGGATTCAGCGACATCTAGGGGTTCAAGGTTTCAAATATATCACTATCTTCTTTCCAATCAGATAGTAAGTCCTGCCTCTCCTTCATCAGCATCCTGACTTTAGCATAAGATCCTCGCTGGAAGTGCATAAGGATGTCCTTATAACAACTTGGGGGCCTGATTTACAGTATATTAAGCCCTCTAGATGCAGAAGAATTTCTTTAAATACTTCCACAGAAGTCTTCTGGGTTCATAGCTGACCTAAATCTAACTTTATCCTTTTTCAAGGCTTCTAAGTCAGTTGAAAAACTAGCTAACTCTACATTGATTATAATTGCCATGCCCCTTCATTGTTCAGGTGTTAGATCTGTTGCAAAAGCCAGCACTTTCTCCCTGCCAAACCTACCTGTGTGCCAGCTCACTGCAGTGATAATCTAGGGAATAGTGACAGTACAATACACAAAAGATTTTCCACAACCTACTTATTATCAATGATTGGGTTCTAATCACCTGCTGGCCAAGGGATGCAACACCAGAATCATGTCCTAAAAGTCTGTTTTCTAGAGCCAAGTCTGATGCAACTTCCTTAGTTAGGGCTTCCCTAAAATCGGACCCCAAGATAAGGGTTTATGTACCAAAAGTTGGAAGAAATCCCAGAAAGAAATGGAGGGGTGTGGAATGTGAGACACAGAAGGGAGAGAAGCCAATAAAAGAAACACAAATGAGTGGGGGCATTGCTGCAGACAAATTGGGTCAACCCTATTGTGAATTCTCTAAGAATCCATGGGACATACTCCAGGATCATTGCCCCAGAGGATTGAGTGGTCAGGTCATTTTTCACCAAATTCTATCCACATTGGTTGTGAGATACCCTTGGAGTAGTTACCTTTTCTGCACAAGGTATATTGTGGCTATTATGGTGAAATAAGTTTCAGAGAGCTATAGAATCCCTTCAGGGAGAGAAGAGAGTTGTAAGCACTTATATTAAGTTATTAGCATGCACGCTGGACAGTCTACTATGCCAACAGATATCTTTAAGTGGGCCAGTGGATTATAGCTCAGGGCAACAAGAGCATCTGCAAAATGGTAGATACTCTAAAATTTAAACATGCACTCTTAACAAAATCGAGTACTTTGCAGTACTTTTCCTTTTCCCCAGGACAACACATTAAAGGACTTGGGAACATCTTAAATCCATTTTTTCAACTGAAATTTATAATCAATTGCTGTTACTAATGATATTAAAACATAAATATATTAAAACCCATAAAATTTATTGTTGTTGTTGTTGTTGTTTTAACCAGCCAATATTCATTAGGTTTATCTTCACATTTAGCATCTTTTTACCCACATCTCTGACTTCTCATCTGCAATTATGTTCCTTCTACTTAAAATATATTATTTAGAATTTTCCTTAGCACAGCCTGATAGTAACTAATTCTTTTGTTGTGCCATTTTGCATTCATTTGCAATGGTGTGTGTACGACTGTGTATTAAATCCTAGTTTTAAAATTTTTTTTTTTTTTTAGCATTTTTATTTATTTTTGAGACAGAGAGAGACAAAGCATGAACGGGGGAGGGTCAGAGAGAGGGAGACACAGAATCTGAAACAGGCTCCAGGCTCTGAGCTGTCAGGACAGAGCCCGACGCGGGGCTCGAAC
The DNA here is from genome assembly GCF_018350215.1 of Panthera leo. Classification (NCBI taxonomy): domain Eukaryota; kingdom Metazoa; phylum Chordata; class Mammalia; order Carnivora; family Felidae; genus Panthera; species Panthera leo. The sequence goes on from NC_056679.1 coordinate 152,052,864, forward strand.
TCACGGACCGCGAGATCATGACCTGGGCCGAAGTCGGCCGCTTAAACGACTGAGCCACCCAGGTGCCCCTAAATCCTAGTTTTAAAACTTATTTTTTTCTAGTAGATTGTAAACATAACTCTTTTGTCTTCTGGTTTCCATTGTTGCACTCACGAAGTAAACTCTCTTTTTAACCACTGTTTATTTAAACATAGTCTCCTCTAACTGCTTTAAAATTTGTCTCTGGTTTTCTGGGGTGTCTCTATGTGTTTAAAAGAACATGTAAAACATTTTTTTGCCCACTGGTGAGTCATAGGGCTTTTAAAATATGAAGATGTGTATCTTTCATCTATTCTAGAGTATTTTCTGATATTTTCTCATCAAATATCATCTATCCCAGTCTCTCTATTCTCCCTTTCTGAGATTCAAATGAAAGTAATGTTAGATTTTCTCTCTGAATCTCCTAAGTTTATTTGTCCCTCATCTGTATTTTTCATCTTTATATTATTTATACTTCTTTCTGAAGACTTTCTTCTAATCTATTTCAAGTCAACTAATATCTCTTCCTCTGTGTCTAATTTTCTCTTATATCCATAAACTTAATTCTGAAATTATTTTATCATAGTTTTTATTGCATAATTTTTCTTTTTTAATTACATATATATTTTTATTAAGATTTTGGTTTCTTTAAATTCACAGCAAAATTGAGGGGAATTCAGAGAGATTTCTGACATGCCCTACCTCTACTTGCACAGCTCCTACCATTATCAACATTTCCAACCCCAGTAGTACATTTGTTACAAGAGTATACTTTAGGGTTCACTCTTGTTGTTGTACCTTCTATGGGTTCAAACAAATGTATAATGATATGTATCTATCATTATCACACCATATGGAGTATTGTCACAGCACTAAAAATCCTCTGTGCTCTGTTTATTCACCCTTCCTCTTGACCCACAGCCCATGGCAACTACTGATTTTTTATTGTCTCCATAGTTTTGCCTTTTCCAGAATGTCATATAGTTGGAATTATACAGTATGTAGTCTTATTAGGTTGGCTTCTTTCACTTACTACTATACCTTTAAGGTTCTTCTATGTCTTCTCATGCTTGATAGCTCATTTATTCTTAGTGCTAATACTTTTATCTTTTCTGTGTGTACCACAGTTTGTTATCCATTCACCTACCAAAGGGTTTCTGGGTTACTTCCACATTTTGGCAATTACAAGTAAAGCTTATGTAAACAACTTTGTGTAGGTTTTTGTGTGGGCATAAATTTTCAACTCCTTTGGGTAAATATCAAACATTGTGATTGTTAGATCGTATGGTAAAAGTGTGGTTAGTCTTGTAAAAAAAAAAATTGTCGAACTCTCTTTCCAAAGTGGCTGTACCATTTTGCATTCCCACCAGCAGTGAAGTTCCTGTTGCTGCACTTCCTCACCAGCATTTAGTGTTTCCAATGTTTTAGATTTTGGCCATTTTAGGTGTACACTGGTCTCTCCTATGTTATTTTTATAGTTTCTAGTTTCCTGCCAAATTATTCAATCTTACCTCTTATTTTTTATTTATTTTAATGTTTATTTATTTTTGAGAGAGACAGAGACAGAATGCAAGTGAGTTAGGGGCAGAGAGAGAGGAGACACAGAAGCCGAAGCGGGCTCCAGGCTCCGAGCTGTCAGCACAGAGCCTGACGCGGGGCTCGAACTCATGAGCTGTGAGATCATGACCTGAGCTGAAGTTGGACCTCAACCAACTGAGCCACCCAGGCGCCCCTTACCTCTTATTTTTTAAAACCCTAATTAGAGTAATTGTTTTATTGTCTGAGTCTGAGAGTTCCTAAATCCCATGTCTTTGTGCATCTGTTTCTACTGTATGTTGTTTCTGATGTTTGGTACTTGCTTTGATACTTTTAATTATATGATAGAAGCTTCATTTAATAAATTATTTGGTAGATGATTTTGATATCTAAAATAATGGCATTGTCTTTCACAGATTATCTGTGATAGCTTCTGGGAGTTGTTAGAGAGAACGGGGGTTTCTCTGATCCTAAGTAATAAAATTCTGGCTGCAAGTCCCTATAACATCTGATTTCCTTCTGGTTCACACTTCCTTGGAAGCATAGTTCTTCATGAACCCAGTGCTAAACTGGAGGCTGGAGTCTCCATCCTCATCAGGATATGAGGATCATCCCAAATGAATGAGACCACTAAAATAACAAATTAGTTTTGCAGCTGCTCTTTCAGAATGGGAAAATAAGCTCAAAGCAAAAGAAATTTTGAGCAGCTTATTTCAGTTCTCCAAAATCTTGGCCTATTTCTCGTTGTTTTATTAGCTCTTTGCTACTTTCAAAAAGATGTCTTTTTAAAAACTTTGATCAGGTTCTTCAGTTTTTCTGACAGAGAGAACTGGTTTGAGCCAACTAGCTGTTACTGGAAGTAAAATTCTCAAACTCATGTGTTTTTTATTTTGATTACAGAGCCTTTCATATGAATATTTTTACTAAGCCAATATCCCTTAATAAAAGAAAGATTAATACACTTCTAAAAATACCTTAAGAAAAACAAAGTGTTTCATGTATTTATGGCCACTATATGGCTGATGCTCAGACACAGCAGAAAAAATAAACATCATACTACTTAAATAGAGAAAGAGTAATTTTTATGGAGAAATAATTGACAGATAACACTGTATAAGTTTAAGATGTACAACATGCTGGTTTGAGACAGTTATATATTGCAATGTGACTACCACTACTATAGTATTAGCTAACATCTCCATCACATCACACAATTTCTTCTTTTCTATGCTGAGAACATTTAAAATATAGTCCTTTAGCAACTTTGAAGTATATAATACACAACTGTTGACTATAACCGCAATGCTGTCCATTAGGTCTTCAGAACTTATTCATCTTCTAACTTCAAGTTTGTAGCTTTTGACCAACATCTCCCTAATTGTCCCAGCCCCCAGCCCCTGATAACCATAATTATACTTTCTCTTTCTGCAAGTTCAGCTTTTTTAGATTCCACATATAAGTAGCATCACATAGCATTTGTCTTTCTCTGTCTTACTTATCTCAGTTAATATATTTCCCTCAAGTTCCATCTATGTTGTCACAAATGGCAGGATTTCCTCCTTTTTGTGGGTGGGTATATATGATATTATATATCACACATATATGAGATACATATATCTCACATCTTCTTTATTCATTTGTCCATCAACAGACACTTAGACTGTTTCTAGATCTTGGCTGTTGTGAATAATGCACAATGAAGATGGGGGTACAGATAGCTTTTTGATATCCTCTTTTCATTTCCTTTGCGTACGTACCCAGGAGTGAGATTGCTGGGTCATATGGTAGTTCTATTTTTAATTTTCTTAGGAACCTCCACTACATTCCCATCATTAGCGCACAAAGTTTCCCTTTTCTCCACATCTTTGCCAACACTTGTTATCTCTTGTCTTCTTGATGATGGCCATTCTAACAGGTATGAGGTGATAACCATTGTCATTTTTATTTGCAGTTACCTGATTATTAATGATGTTTATTTCATGTACCTCTTGACTATTGGGGAGTAATTACTAAATTTGTCTCCTGCCATTTCCCTCTGAAGTTGCGCTTTGTCAATTTTGGAACTAATCAAACACTCATTTGTAAATCCTAAATCTCTTGTTCAGCTGTGAAATGTATAATTATTCCACTGAATTGAATTCTGCTCCCTATACAAGGCAGAATGAGCAGGGGCCTTAGGGAGAAGAAACCTAACAGATTATCCTTAGCTTTAAATATACAAAAACAGTCTTCGACTATTAGTAAATATGCAATGTCAGACTCATCTCAGAATATAGGGCTGTCTTCATTTTAAGCAGAAATTGTAGTCATTATTATTATTGCATTTATAGATCTCTGGATATTTGCAGCCAGGCAGAATGTGACTATCTGCATGGTAGGAATAGGGGATATATAAGGGCCAGCTTTGTGAGAAGTCATAATGAATTTCTGAATTTCTCCTCAAATATTTTCTTTACTGATATTCCCTGGGTCATATTTTATTACTTCAAAGCAAGAGATTAGGGAGAAAAAGTCATAAGTATTATCTTCAAATTGTTAATGTGCTTTTGCCCCCGTTAAGTATATTTACATAGACAACTTTATATGATTATCTAGAATGGTGCAAACTGACCTGAAGCAAAAAGCTGAAGAAGTTTCACTTAGAGAGGACAACATGGCCAGGGCATGTTCAAAGATTAAAAAATGGGAGGTACAGTTGAACACAATAGACCAGAGAAAGAAAGCTCAGCATCACTCAGTCCCTCATTTCTTCATCACTTCTTCCACGTGAAAATGTATAAATGGGTAGAAAAGTAGCAATGATAAAGAAAATGTTCTGAACAAAGACTAAAAGGTTAAGGTAGTAGAATCATTGGTGGTTTGCAAGGAATTGAAAGTGGACAGTAGAGAAGAAAGCAGGACAGTTTGATGGCAGAGGAAGAAAGCTTGATCAATGGTTTAATATATTTCGAGTCCTAATAATGAAGAATAACAATATCATTAACAACTATAGCAAAGTCAGTTTGGGGAAATAAAATAATGAGAAATGATTTGTTTTTGAAAATGTGAACTTTGTAGGACATCCATTGTGCAATGAATTAAGAAATAAAGATCTGTAGTTAAGACAAGAAGTCGGTGATATGTGTGTGGGAGACATACACATACACATAGAAAGTGAGAGTATATTACTTTAAGGGAACCATGTCAGGAGGAAAGAAAACAGAGCTGAAGATGATGTAGTGGATGCTGACGAGACCCTGACCAAATCACATCTACTAGCTAGAGAACCCTTCTCCCTATTTCTGTGATTATTGCCTAAAGTCTTGGGTACAAAAGTCTAGCCCTTTGTCTCTAAAAGAAAACTCAAGGGGTGCAAATTGTGCTCTAGAGCATTCCATAGGATCAGACTGAAATTAGTCTCCAACTGAAGCCATATTAATGTTTAGCTTTTCTCCCCCTGCCTATCTTACTTTTCTCACTTCCCTTCTCCTGAGTGACCTTCCATTAAATCACTTGACCAATAAATCACATCTCAGATTTTGATTCCAGGGAACATGACCTAAGACAGATGCTTTGTGTGGGCAGAGTAAAATCAACAAAAAGTGAAGCAAAAATTTTCAGAGAGATATGGGTATTTCTTGGAAATAGTGAGGGGGGGGGAGTCTTGATTGAGGGGAGAATGGTCACTGGTGTCAAAGGTGCTTACAAAGACAAAAACAAAAGTGAATTAGAAATTTTAGGTGACATTTCTGACCTCTGAGGAGACAATTTCAGTAGGGTAGTATAAATGCCTTTTCCCATGAAATTTTGATATAGAAAAAAATTTCTACATCAAATATAAAATTTGATATAGATAAGATTCTGGATTATCGCTTGAGAAAATTGCAGGATCCAAATCTCTTTATTCAAATCCTATATGTAAAACAGAAAATCACATGAAAAACAAGAACAGAAAACACAACTTCTTTGGCTGGAGTGTGAGTAGAACAATTCCATAACATGTATGCCTACTTCAGTAACCTCTCATTCTCTCCTCTCCTCCCCTGGCTTCGAGGAAGAGTAAGGAATATTAGGGAGAAGTGTTAGGGAGGTAAGATTAATACAAAAAGTAAGAGGCATCAAAATTCTGAAAGGATTTATTTTGGACAATTATGCAGGGATCTGGGTGTCACTTAGCTTGGATGCTCTCAGAGATATAAGAGGTCAGTAAAGGCTCTGGGCATATCTGTAATTCTGCCTAAATTACCTCATCAAGCCAGGGTGTAAGGTTAACTTTAAGTTAACTTTGCTAAGGAGGAATATGAAAATCTAGGTAGAAATGGTGAATCCCATCTTTTGAAATAAAACCAAAGGAAAAAAGTCAGATTATCTTTCAGTGAATATCTCAGATGGCAGTTGGAAACTATACTAAGTTCTTTATACCTTTCTTTTAAAAAAAATTAATATTTATTTTTGAGAGAAAGGGACAGGGCATGAGCGGGAGAGGGGCAGAGAGAGAGGGAGACACAGAATCTGAAGCAGGCTCCAGGCTCTGAGCTGTCAGCACAGAGCTCAATGCGGGACTTGCATTCATGAGCTGTGAGATCATGACCTGAGCCGAAGTTGAACAGCCAATTGACTGAGCCACCCAGGTGCCCTATACCTTTCTTACTTCTTGTTTCTTATAACCTATCTATGACCACACAGCCGAAATGAAAAGGACTGACATGCTTATGCTATAGGGACTTCAGAAAAGGGGCTGCTGACAGCAAGGTTTGGAGAAGAACCTCTATGATATATCACATATTGACAACTACCAAAGGAAAGGGATGTTGGGGGCAGGGACCCCAGATCCTGCCAAAAAGATGGTGTGCCATAAATCTAAACTGAAAGTGGAATACTGGGCTGAAGCACTTGAAAGTCCCAACCTTTGCTAGAAGACTAATATAACAGGGCACACATGAGCTTATGAGGGCCTAGCTAGTCTCAATGACAGTAGGGAGATAAAAAACAGGGAGGCAAAAAAAAAAAAAAAAAAAAAAAGCCAGAAGATTTGTTGGGCTTGATGAAAGGCAGATAGTGAGAAAGAAGACCAATGGAGAATGAAAACCTTCATATCCTTGTGTAAGGAAATGTTTAATTTAAACACAGTTTGGTAATGAGCTTGTTTGTTTTGATACTATAGTTTTGACAATATCAATAACTATTTATAGCCAATATTCTCATGCATCATATCTAGCTATTTTTCCTACATTCACATTTTTTGGAGGTTCTCGTTGTATCTTTCTATAGAAAATGAAAAAACATGAAGAAGGGAAAGCTTTTGAATCCTAAACTTATTTAAAGGAAATTCTATTAGTGAACATTTGGAACTATGGTGTTTGTTCCATGGTCACGCATTAAATCTGCTTAAACTCATGTGGAATTGGTTTAGAATGTATAGGGTCATTCCTCATGCTATAAAACTGGTAAGAATTTATCAACAAAACTGTAAATATTATCAACTGATTTGAATATAGAAGAGCACAGGCCTTAATAGTTCATGAGGAGTAGCATTTCCCTTGCACTGTCTTCTTTCTTACAGAAAAAGAATTATTTTTGACTATAATAAAAACATCATCAGCTACATTTTATTTTTTATGCAACAGATGTTCTAAGGGCTCAGAGGATAGGAGTTACCCCTGTTCACCTCTTCACCACATCACCATTAGCCACTCCAAGTCTTCCCTGGATAATGCAGTAGAGGGTCAAGGTCAGAGGCTTCTGAATTCATCATGAATTGATTCACTCTCCCAACTGAACACATCTCTCCTGCCTCTAGGACAGCATACTGGCAACAAGGAATCATTACAACTGTGACTCTCCCTTTATGACCCAGGCTTGGGACTCAGCCCTGCCACAAAAGATGCAGGAGGGTGCCGTGAAGGTGAGATGAAGAAATCTTGATTTTTTTCCCCGAGAGCAAGAATGCAGATAAGGGGTAGGGATGAAATGCTTGAAATACAATTGGCAATACATCATCAGAAAGAAGACTAAAGTGAGTAAGCATAAATTGATTAAAAAGGCTTTCATTAATAGACCCCACAAATGAATTCTATTTGTAACTAATAAAAACATTATTTAATATTTAAAGTAAGTGACTGAATTCACATTTTATTTATCAGAAAAACTGCACTCTCTCCCTCCTGGATGCCTCTCAGTGATAAATTTTAAAATAACCAGTGTTCTTCCTCTGGTCTAAGGGGTCCATTATCCCTTAGTAGTATGGAATAATGTAGTATGATTATGATTGTATGATTCTGACCTATTTCCTAGGCTTCTTAAGTAAAGTCTTCGCTGTATGCCAAAAGGATCAATAAAGTGACAGTGGTTGGTACTAAAAGAGTAGGCTTATGGCTATGAGAGCAAGAACTCCCTGATGAGATCATTGCTCTCCTACTCTCAAAGATATATCCACTCCCCAGTGGATCATGGACTTGCTGGTTAAGCCTAAGGGATATGAGAAAAGGAGACTTGGAAATGTTATTTTTTTTAAGAAAACCTCATTTACACTTGATTTGTGTGTCAATTTGGGTGGAAATGAAGATAGTACACTCTTGTATTCCCTCCACTTCCTTATTCTGTATCCCAGGTAAGAAATGAACAGGGCTGGCTTCATGAATTCACAGCCTGTATAGTTGCAAAGGGTTCGACACTTGGAAAGGCCTATATTTGACTTAATACTCTGTCACCATCTTGAAGTTCATAAAAAAATTTTTGAACAAAGAGTTCTGCCTTTTCATTTTGTACTGGGCCTCACAAACTATATGGTCAGCTATGGGAATGGAATTCTGGAAACTGTTAAATTTGGGAGGAGGAAACATGTGATGAGTAGCTCAAACCTTCCCCTCTCCTCCTCTCTTTGGGATCAGCCTACTTTCAGAGAGCATATGGTTAGATCAATTCTCCACTTGTAGGAAGCTAGTGGTAAAGAAAATATTCTTGTGGGCAAGATTGTGGTTTTCCAGGCTGTCTCTGACTGGGTGGATAGGTCTCTCTAATTCTGGGGCACATATTAGTCATATGCCTGGATCCTGTTTTCCATTAGTTCTATTACTATTGAAACAGATACTTTTATCTCTCTTTGACTGAATTCTTTGTGTAGCTTTCATTTGGTTTAGAACTCAGGTAGGTGATAGAATGGTATAAACACCAAGGAGAACTACATGCCTTTGGGAGAAAACATTTTCCATCTACTGAGAAGGTCGGCAGCCTTTCAGGAGTGAAGTATTTGGTTAGAAATCTTATTCTTGATAGTTAAAAGATATAAGAGAATGGCAAATGTCGTTAGAAAAGAAATATACACAGATCCCTGTGCTCAAAAATCTCTGCCCTACTGCTCAAATAGAGATTTGCTTAGATTAATGGATACCATCTTTTAAGTATAAAATATACCTTGAAGGAGTAAGTTCATGAAATCCTCAGAATGTGGTCCTACTTAAATTTATATTCTTCTGAGATAAACCAACATGCTGAACTGGCAACTTTAAGTAGAAAAAAACTACATTTTTAAACAGTAAATGGGAAGCATAGTGTTCCTGAGGATCAGGGAGAGGTTCTTCATAAGATTGGGAAGGGAAGATAATCAAAATGAGAAGACACCAAACCTTGCAGTTTTTCACAGTGTCCTAGTGATCTCAGCTCCCTACCCCAATCCCCCAAGTCCCTGAAAATCATCTTCTTTGAGAGCTTTTCTAGCATTAAAACAGGTGGCCAACGCATGAACTACAGAAAAATCTATCAGCAAATTTCTAAACTAGCTGGCACCATCAATCACCATCCAGAGTAAGATGCACTAAAGACTTTAAGCATACCAAGTCTCTGTTTCCCTCCCTCGGCTGATGCATGTTCTTTGGTCAATTATAAGGGTAGGGTAAATAATCCAAAAAATAGACTACCAGGAAATCTTAGAATGACTAGAGGGTATGACAAGAGCCCACAGTGTCCATACCCTAGCTTTGGCTGGGGCTTTCATCCAAGAATTGATGATCTGTGGCACTGATGAAACACTGTGGATAAGCAACCATATAATATTTGTGTATTTGGATTTATCTAATCAGTGGGAGAGGCAACAATTGAGCATTCCCCAGAAGTTCACATGTCACAGATTCAAACAATTTTACACATAAACCCTATTCGTCGACCCAATGTCATCAGTGTTTTCATCAAGAACCTTCACAAACTCTTTAGAGGAAGCCATAGCTTTAAATACTTTTGAATTCATTTACTCTAAATTTACTCCTCATAATGCTATTACCATAGAGTGGAGTCCTATTGATAAATTCACCTGGAGTAGGGCTCTTTGCAGCTCTGACCAAAGATTCAAGGCTACATGGTCATATGTCTTTTTGTTCTTGGTTAAAAGGATACAACCCATTACGCACATCTAACAGTTTTCTTGCTTTCTCTTTCTCTACAAAACTCTTTTGTTCAAATTGGGCGAAACTGCCGTTTTTCCTGAGCAACAAGCTGATTCTCTTTATTCCTTTCCATTCTATGTATATAACACATCTAAAAATCTTTGCTAATCATATATACTACATTTTGTTTGCTTCTGTCATTTTATTAAAATAGGTTTACATAAAATGTAATAAGTCAAACCTCTGACAAATATAAAGAAAAGTTATTTACCTCAAATTGTGCTTCTGTGAAACTGGTTGCTTGCTCTCTGGTTACCAACTTCAAAAATGTGGTGCCAAAATTAGCCAGACAAAACAAACAAAAGCCTCCTCTTTGCAACAAGGCTCATTTCCATCTGGTTGTGCTGCATATTATGAAAGTATACATTCTAATGTCAAAATTCACCTTAAAAGACCAAATGCTTTACAATCAGTTAAGTGGATGCTTCTGTATCAACACAATCCCTTTCCAGAATGTGGTCAAAAGTGGCCCATCATTCGGTTTTAGTGATACCCCACAGACTTCCTGGTATCCCCAAATCATCTTGGTGCTATCCCCGGTTCTTATATGACTATTAGTGAATGACACCAGTCAGAGGACAAGAGCTCTCCCAGGGGAGAGAAGGTGGTCACTATGCATACAAAAGTGAGTACAAACCACGAAGCTCTCTCAGGCTGCTTGCAATGGTTTGATGAGGGATACACTGAAGAGATCATGAGCCACATTTAACCGCTGTGAAAACCTCTTCCAACCTCATCGCTCCATTTGGGAGTTAAAACTGATTTTAGGAAGTTAAGGAGATAGCAGGACATGCCTAAATGATTTATTAAAACAAAAGCCAGATATTTCAGGGTGAAACAGTCAGGTCAAATTCCTCGTGTATTAGTTTTCCGTCACTGCATAACAAATTGCCACACAGGTAGTAGACTAAAACATCAATAAATTTATTATCTAATAGTTTCTTTGGGTCAGAAGCCTGGCACATGTTAGCTGGATCCTTTACTCATGGTATCACAAGGCTTAAGGTAAAATTCTGGCCCCCTTTATTCTCATCTGGAGAATCAATTAGGGAAACTTCTGCATCCAAGCTCCCTTGGGTTGTTGGCAGAATTTGTTTCTGACTGAGGTCCCTATTTTCTTGTTAGATGACAGCCTGGAATTATCCTGAACAACTAGAAACCAAACTCAAGTCCTTGCCATGTGGCTTCCTTCACTGGGTACTCTGACTGGCTTATATTTGTGACCTATAAACTCTCTTTAAAAATATCACCTATTTAGAGGCACCTGGGTGGCTCAGTCTGTTAAGAATCCGACTTCAGCTCAGGTCATGATCTCCTGGTCAGTGAGTTCAAGCCCTGCGTTAGGCTGTGTGCTGACAGCTCAAAGCCTGGAGCCTGCTTTGGATTCTGTCTCCCTCTCTCTCTGCCCCTCCCCAGCTCATGCTCTGTTCTCTCTGTCTCTCAAAACTGAGTAAACATTACAAATTTTTTTTTAAATCTCACCTGTTATGATATTAGACTTAACCAAGACAATCCCCCCTTTGATTAACTCAAACACAACTGGTTAGGGACCTTAATTACATTGGAAAATTATCTTCAACCTTTGCCATATAATGTAAACTAACCATGAGAGTGATACTTTTATGCGTAAAAGATATTTTCATTTATACATCAAAGGGAAGGGGATTCAGGACATGTACACCAGGGGCTTAGAAACTTAGGGCCATGTTACAATCTTGCCTACAGCATCTATACACCATTAGTCTGCTAGCATTTCAGGGCTTTTAACAACAAAAATAGTAAGCCTACCTCTGTTATCTGCAAACATGACTAAGTGGTGTGCTGTATAAATACCTAAGGTCTTTAAGTGTTGGATGTTTGAGAAAACAGCGATCATTATTTCTCCTTCTTATGGCTTCCTAGCCAATGTGAAAAGAAATAGACAAGAACTAAGCAGGATCAAAATCTAGCAAAACTACTAAAGGTGAAACTGATTGGAGAACATAGCAGTTTCTCCTTATCGCCTTTCTTGATTTAGACTTTGGTATTCCTAGTTTGTTATGGGGGAAAGATGATGGACATGCTAAAGCAGACTCTGTTTGTCTCTTTTCCACACGAAAGAAACTGACCTGTCTTACTGATACCTAAAAGAGAAAATGAGACAAGAAAGAGATGGACCTGCCTAGGCACTGTCTGCGCTTCAATGCAGTGGGTCTACTCTCCAGTTAACAAGGCTCATCAGTCAGCATAGACTATACTACGATGCAGTAACGAGAAATCCCCCAAATCTCAGTGGTTAACATACCAACAGATACTTCTTGTTCATGCTACAAGTCTAACATTGGTGAACAGGGGTTTTCTATTTATCAGTTGCTCATGGATTCAGGCTAATAGAAGCCTTTTCTTGACCTGTGCTTCTTCAAATCCCTGCAGCAACAACAGGAGGCAAGTGGTAAATCACCCACTGGCTCTTAACATTTACAGTGCAGAATAACACATGTAACTTCTGCTCAATTTTTATTGACCTAAGCAGGTTACATGGCCACAGAGGGAGGCAGGAAATGCAACCCTACCTTGTGCCTTAAAGATGAGCGAACCAAAAATATTCGTGGACAGCATTAACAGCTACCACACATGGCTTAGTGAATGCCACTCATCTCCCACAGAAGACATTGGAACCAAAGAAGTCCCCAAAGGTATTGACTCCAATATGGTCCCCAACAAGGGAGTAGAGTATGTGATCTCTGTTGGCAATGTGAAAAAAGAAATGTGACCATTTCCTCTTAATAGTAAGTACAGGCAACAGAAAACATTTGTGAAACAGCCCTGTAGTGCCACACCTCCCCTTCATGAAGATTGCTTCAGAGAGAAGCTAGCAAATGCAACTCTCTCCAGGCTGCCTTGCAGGGAGCGGAGAGTGGTCGTAGCCCCACACGATGGGCTCCAAATAGGAAGAGGGAGAACTGTGCCTGCCACATTTTAGGAGGCTGCCTTCAAATTCAGGCTGCGTGTCTGGAGTCGCTGTGCCGAGCAGGATCTGTGAGCTGGCTCTGTGCTGGGTGAGAAGTGTAAAGCCTGGTGCCAGAATGCGAGTGCACATCAAAATCCTGGCACGGGTGCTCTTTAGAAACGGACAGAAGACCAACTAACATACGGCTCATTCTTCTCACGTCATAAATGGAAGGCATTAATCACTGGGAGGCCTCCCAGAAATGAAAGTTCATCTATTGGTTATGGGGTGTCAAAAGGCAAATGTGGAGTGTTTTAAATTTGCTTAGTTTTCCTGCAATATAAAATACAGGTTTCAAATGCTGGCTTTATCATCAAAACAGGCTCCTGGCCCTGCCAAAGCTAACATAAAGAACCCAGAACTCCACACAGGTTTCTCATTTATAGCATAATTTCCTCCAAAGACAGCTATTTTAAAATGTAGATTAACCCTTGATGTCTAAATTTTCCAAACTGAAACTTTGAAACAATGAAGTCCCATCTGCCAGCACAGAAAAACCAAGTAGCAAAAGAGTTGCCTACAGTTCTCTGCAGTGAGGGACTGAGCCCACTGTCTGGCCAGCTGACTCTCCACATGCCATCAGGTGCCACGGCCCACCCCTGGGAGGTCCTCCCCTGGAGAGGTAACCGTTGTGCTCCCAAGCTGTCACTTGTACTCATCTGATAAAAGAAAGGAATGCATAATCTGTTTCTCTTCTCTGAGAAGATACTAAAGTGAATGTGTATCATTACCACCTAGGTGAAACAATTCCACCAAAGCAGCAACTCCTTAAAAGTGATCATCATCCATTCATCAGACAAGTCTTAAGGATGCAAATATTAATACATGCAAAACAACTACTTCACATTCTTCTCCAAAATGAAACTATGTATTTCTTGCCCCTATCTATTCTAATAACTTTGCTTAAGAAAGAAGTACAGTTCAAAGGGCCACAAACTGGGGTATATGGCTGATTCAGTTGGGAGAGCATGTGACTCTTGTCTGGGGTTGTGAGTTCAAGCTCCACAATGGGCATAGAGCCTCCAAAAAATGAATAAATAATAAAAAAAATACAAAATACAGCAGCGCCTGGGTGGTTCAGTCGATTAATTATCCAACTCTTGATTTTGGCTCAGGTCATGATCTCATGTTTCATGGGTTTGAGCCCCACATCAAGCTCCATCAAGCTCTGTGTTGGAGCCTTGAGCCTACTTCAGATTCTGTGCCTCCCTCTCTCTCTCTGTCCCTCCTCTGCTTGCGCTCTGTCTGAAAAATAAATAAACACTAAAAGATTTAATACAAAATACAAAATGAATAAAGAGCTGCAAACTGGTGACCTGTGTGTGTTTGTGTGGGTGGGTGTGTGTGTGTGTGTGTGTGTGTGTGTGCATGAACAGGTACACTTCCCTGCACAACGTCATTACAAATTAAATCTGAATGACTCCATGTGGGGTGTAAACTCTCAATTTTCCACAAACCTCACCAGTCCTTATCATCTTAAGCTCTGATTTACTCTGATTTACCAGCTCTAATAATAACAGATATTTGAGTATGGGTGTTGTACTTGGTTTTTTTAATTAGTCAAACATTTTATTTTTTTAGTATGTTAAATTTTATTCTGTGAATCATACATGTTGCATAAATGTAATTACAACATAAAATAATCTTACTAAATTAGTTGGTTTATTTCACCCTCATAATTTTAACAAGTGGTATAATGATTTTTTTTCATCATGATAAGTGTACTCTTAATCTCCATCGCTTTTTCACCCATCTCCCCACCTAACTCCCCTCTGATAACCATCTGTTTGTTCTCTGTAGTTAAAAGTCTGTTTCTTGAGGCACCTGGGTGACTCAGTTAAGTGTCCGACTTCAGCTCAGATCATGATCTCGCAGTTCATGAGTTTGAGCCCGGCATCGGGCTCTGTGCTGACAGCTCAGAGCCTGGAGCTTGCTTCGGATTCTGTGTCTCCCTCTCTCTGCCCCTCAACTCTCTTTCTCTTTTTCTCTCTCTCAAAAATAAACATTAGCATTTTTTTTAAAAAAGAGTCTGTGTCTTGGTTTGTCTCTCTCTTAGCATGCATGTGTGTATTCTACTCTAAAGGAACTTAAATAGAAGACAGCCACACATAAACGTGTCCCAGAATTGTGTCTACCTTTGAGATCTTACTGAACTAAAGACAGAGTAAACACAACACTCCTAAGGTAAAATTGCATGTAACTAGTCCTTACGTTCTTATTTGGACCATTCCCACAGCTTGAAATTTTATCTATGAAATGGAATAACACTGTCTCAAAGTTTAGCACGACAGATATGAAGGATCTAAACCCAATGTCTGGCACTATTATAGGCACTTTCGAAGCATCAGCAATGAGGGTGATGACACTTTGGCTGCAGAGTTAGTTTTAAGCAAAGTGGTGACAAAGACCTTAGGCTTTAGTGTCTGCAGACCTGGGCTCAAATCCCAGTTTCACCATTTATCAGTGTGTGGCTTCTTAGGGGCACACACTAGAATCAGGAGTGTGTGAGATGCCCCAAAGAAGAGGGGTAATTAGAAGAGATTTCACAGGTACAAGAAGAAATAGGAACACTGAGGAGGAACAGTCTCTAAGGTTTAAGATTTAAAGGAATGACATTATCAGAAATCCAGGTAATATAAAATGTTTAAAAAGAAATTTTGTTAAAACTGCCAGATTCTATTGCATAATAAATAAGATTATTGTCAACAGACCCGTGAAAGACGGAGGGCTTTAAACCTAGACTGTTTGTTGGTGTCACTCTCTGAATCTCTACCCTGATGGGTTATTGAAGTAACAATGGAGTAGTACAGGAACTTACAAATTCTGACCAAGGCTTGGGACTCAGAGAGTTTGGTCTTAGGGTCCAAACACATAACTAAAGGACCTCACGCAGGAACCCCAAAGACTTCCCTTCCCTGAACCATGTCTGCAGAATCAGGTTTTCTCTGGAGAAATCATTTTCAACAGGCACAGAACATAATGAAAAGCTTCAAACTGATTAATAACTAACAGAGTAATTGCTAGAAAACATCTTCTCTCCCTCAGCACTGAGTACTTGCTGGATAAAAAATATTTTTAAAACAGAACATTTAAATGTGATCATTAATGAAATGTAAATATTAAATAAGATAAACATCTGTCATGGAATCGTCATTATTTATTCTCCATGCTACGAATTTATCCCTGCCCTGTATTTCTCTTCCAATTACTCATTTTACATTTTTTTTTAAATGACTGTCTATCATTGGATTAAATGTAAGCCTTTAGAGAATAGAAGCTGCTGCCACATACCTTCCTTTACACACGCCTCTGTGAATACAATTTTTTGACCTTATTTGGCTTTCCAATCCAGTGAGAAGTAACTTATTTTAAATAAAGGAGGAAGTCAACTTACCCTTAAACCCAGAGGTTAATCTCCATGTAAGCCATCTTTGGCGTATTTAATTGGTATGGGAAATTTTGCTGGGACAACTTTTGTTGGGGCTTCATAGTTGCTCTTCAGAAAGCCCTCCTGGGTTTCATGAAATCTCTGAACTTCTTACTCATAATAACATCTCTAGACAAGGGGTTGTGTTCATGTGCTGTGAATACAGGGTTTTCAGAGGTTAACATAGAAACATTGTATAAATTTCAGGGGAGGATTTCAGTTCCTAGAATAGGCCCACTTTTTGTACCAAATTAAATAGGTTCCGAATAGTAATTTCATCTAAGTCCTTATTTGGCAAATGTTTACTGAGCACTTACCATGAGCAGTACAAGTAATATGTAGATACTAGAGATTAACAACATAGGTCTTCAGGCAGAAGGAAATTAACATTTTTTTTAAGTTTATTTATTCATTTTGAGAAAGACAGAGAGAACAATCAGGGGAGGGGTAGAGAGGGAGAGAGAGAATCCCAGGCAGGCTCTGCACTGTCAGCATGAAGCTTGATGCGGGGCTTGAACCTAGGAAACATGAGATCATAACCTGAACCCAAACCAAGAGTCGGAAGCTTTACAGACTGAGCCACTCCGGCGCCCTGGAAATTAACATTATTGAGGGTCAACTATACGCTTTACCATTGGATTAAGCAGGTTTATACCAGCACAATCACATAGACAATACAAGGCTAAATATACATTTCACCTAGACTCTGTAGCAAGCTAATACATGGTATGACTTCAAGGATTGGAAGTCATTTGTGGCTGACCATAGAGGGCTTCATGGAGCAGCTGCTGTTTCTACTTGGAAATCCTAAGATTATTTAGTTGATGTAATGGGAACCTACCCAAGGAGACAGAGATGGTATGAGCAGTCACTAGAATCTGGAAATCTAAATATGTTAGGGAAGGTGGATAGACTAAGTTCCCTAGAAAAAAATAATCCACTGTTGGGGGAGGGGAGGTCATAGAGGTGAGGCTGGGAGCACACGGTGAGATCTTTAATACCAGGGTGAGGCTATGTATTAATTTAGGGGAGAGGTGGATGCTATAAAGGTTTGATAACTACATGTTTTAGGAAGATCGGTCTGCCAGAGATGCCTAGGAGAGACGGCCTTAAGAAAAATTGAGGAACAGTGGGTCCTACTGGAAGACTAATACATAAAGGCACAAACGGTTAAAGGTTTCAGTAAGATACCACTTTTAAGTTTCAGTATCTGGGAGTATAGAGGCAAAATTAAAAGAATCAAAGCATCTGAAAAAAAAAAACACGTTGAAAGGGCAGGGTGAATGCAGCTCTAGTAAGTTGAGCTGGAGATGACTTCAGTGTACGTAGCGAGAGAAGTAGTGCTTAACCAGGGCATGTCCTACACACCCTTGAAATGACACAAGCTCCAGCCGATCATCTACAACATCGAGCAGTATTACAAAATTCCACAACCACCACACACAGCAGCACTGATGGGTGATCTTTGGGCATGTTCCTTTGTCCAAGTTCAACTGTAAAAAGGAAATAAATTGAACTTCAGGAATTCTTTGGATGAAATTCTGAATATTGGCTACCGCCAGAGGAGAGCAGCAGTTAGTTTCATACTTTTCAGAAATGCATAAAAGAAATAAATAGAAAAACACAAGTCTTTCAGGTCTGCTTGATTTGTTATTGTTCAGGGAGAAAAAAAGCTGTAATTATTTCATCTAGTTAAAAGAGAGGAAATAGTCTAGGGCTATACTGAATAAACCAAATTTAAATGAACTGTCCAAATAAAAGGAAACACTATATTGTAAGTTAAATTTTTTTTTTACCTCCCAGCCAAATATATATATATTTTTAATTTCCCTATCCTTGCAGTTTACGAATACCCAGATGCCAAGCACAGAGGTGCCTTTCCCTCACTGGCTCCTCATCCTTCCCACACCCCATATCACCTTCATTCTGCCTCCTGCTTCCTCCTCCATGGGGAGCACAATCTGAACAGTGTTTAGGCTTATTGGTTACAGTATAAATATTTAACATATCAGGTACAATTGTAGCCACATGTCTGTCACTAACTTCACATGTAGTAAATGATTAAGTTACTGTTTGTTTAACCTCTGGATCTGGCTCATCATAAGGATTTCATAGTTTGAACACTTTTAGACAACAAAAACAGGGAATAAACCTAATGATATGCATAGAAATCACTTGAATGCATTTATTTGTACAGTTATCCATACAAATAGACAAATATGACAAATCCACAGAGATTAAAAAAGAGCGAAAGATACTTTATTTGCAAGCACCTACCAACTGAAAAATTGGTTATGCCTATTTAGCTAAACAGACCTACAAAGTAAAGTCATTTTCTGAGCAACTAGAGTTTAAAAACTGCTATAACAACTTGAATATTTCAGTAGCCAATTTTGTGGTAGTAGGTATGAATTTTCTGTATAGTAATGACAGTTCTCCAACTTTCCCTTGTTGTAGATCTTCATTTTTACATGAAAACCGTGTGTAACACCCCAGACTGTCTGTTGCATTCTTTCCACTAAACATGTTAAAAAGTAATTGATCAGATATCTTTAGCACAAAGGAATGGAGAATGAAAAGTAATTTTACAAATATATTGATATTAGCAGGCTACAGGTGTTACAATTTTTTTCAGATGCCTTCCACCAAAATCTCTATCTGAAATTATCCACATTAGTTAATGATACCATCTTTTTTCTCTCACCCTATTTCATAAATATAAAATATAAATAATATCACAAATTCTCAGATATGTTTCATTACACCCATCTCTCCAGTTCTACTTTAATAAAGACTTTAATCAACTCATACATACAGTCTTCAACAGATCTTACTGCCATCAGACTCTTCCCCCTCTGATTTTTCTTAAACCTATTTGCCAAACTAGTCATCTCAAAAATCCGTTTTATCACACATTTCCAGAACTTAAAATAGTTTCCAGTACTGATTATAAGTAAATTCATAATCTCTGACAATCTTGTCCTATCTCTATAATTTTCTCCTCCTGTATCATTTTACTTTCCATGACCTGCCAGCATGTGCCTTCAACTCAAGCTTGATGAGTCTCATTCATATTTTCTGCCTCTTCCCAACCAGTAATTCCTCCTATGCTTAAGCCCCATCTCAAATACAGTTTTCCCTGAAATGTTCACTGGCCTGACAAAATGCACAAAGTTTCCTCCCACTGTCCTTTACACTTATCCTACAATTTTGGATTCGGTCTTGTGTTATTTTGTGATTCTTAAATGGAATACATTCTTTCATACACAAATTCACTTGCCTTAATAAATAATAGCATTTATACAATACATTGTATAAATAACTGTTATACAATAGTTATATTGTATCTGGCACAACTCAAAACAGAAATGTGATCATGCAATGGTCGTTCAAACTATGAATTCAATAACTTCACATCATATGTTATTAAATTTGATAATGATTTTCCCAATTCCCATTTCCCAATTCCCTATTTGAGTTGTTGGTACTGGTCATCTCATTTCCCTCCATTTGTTTTCTATGTGTTAGTTTTTAATTCTTTTTTTTAATGTCAGTATTACTTATTTATGCCATTCTTGTTTCCAGAAATTTCAAGGTGGCTTACAAGAACATATGTCAGTCCTTGTTGCACACATTAGAAGTAAACAAGAAAAAAATTAAAGGAATATAAAATACTAATTAAATTCAAATATAAATAAATAAGTTATTACAAAGTGCTTTAGTAAGCAGAGAAGCACCATATTAAATTTTTCAACTGGTTGAGATCTACATGTGTCTCCACACGTAAAGCTTACTTTATAAGCTTTAAAAATATCTTCCAATGTATGTGGTTCAGTAGTTAGTGTTTTGTTTAGTTTTAATATTTTAATTTTTCTTGTTTTAATTTTAATAAAATCTATAATGCAGAGAGTTTAAAAGAGTCAAATAGTTCTACAAAGTTCATAATGAAAATAGCAGACCTCCCCACCCCTCCTTGTGGCAACAATTCTTATCTCTTTATCTCTTTAACGGATCACATTGTTATTTATCACCAGGTCTCTAATATGCTTTTATTGGTACTTTTTAGGTGGTTATTTTGATATAACTCACTACATTTAAAAGTAACATGGTTTTTATTTTTGCTAATTTTTGAGTGAGTTTTAGGTATCATTTGTTTACTTACATACTACATAAGGTGGGCATTTAGAGCTCTGTCCTCCTGCTCCCTTACCCCCTTCCTCAACTCAGAATCATTCCATCTATGGTCCATATTACCTTAGCTGTAACTTGGTGATTTTTCTGGAGTTTTCCCCAGGTTATCCTGTATTTCTTGTTTTATTCATTTGCTCGGTTCCTTTCAGCTCCAAACTCTTTATCAACTGCTCATTCTCCACTCTAGATATTCAGGTTCACCAGGTATTCTATCAATTTCATCCACATAAACAGGAACTTTTCTTGGAGCCTCTGACCTTGTCCTTTGCGAGCAGATTTCCCCAGACAGGTAGTGTACAGTTCTGAGTCTGGGGCTTCCCTTCACTCCCCATCTATATCAGTGGATCTGCTGCTCTGCAAATCTCATTTCGTCCCATTTCTTGTGCTTCTCCTTTGATTAATGGCACACACTTTCCCCTATCTTATTAGATAAAGAAATACATTATGTGAGAAAGTGAATAGTTGAAAATATCCTGATTTTCCCATCATGTATAGGTCGGCTAAATGTACACTTCTAATTGGAAATTACTTTTCTTCAGAATTTTGTTGAAGACAGATTTCTATTGCCTTTTATCTTTCAATGTTACTCTTGAAAAGTTCAGCTATTTTGATGATTTATAGTAGACCTGATTTTTTTTCTCTTCTCCCTGAATTTATATACTTTTTTTTGTTTGTTTGTCCCCACAGCCATAAAATTTTGTGATGGCACGCTTTGGTATAACTTTGTTTTCTACCTTTCAATAGAAACTCAGGAGACGACTGCAATCTGGAAAAAAAAATTCTTGGCTTATACCAAGAAAATAATTAATGTTTTACTTCTTTTTTAAAATTTTCTATGGAATTCTTATTTTTCAGATATTTGACCTATTGGACAGGTCCTCTAACTTTCTTACCTTTTCTCTCTTGTTTTTAGTCTTATTGACATTTTTTCTACTTTCTGAGATTTTCCTAAATTTATCTTCCCATGCTTTATTATTTTTTCTCTCAAATTTTCAATTTCAACTGCTCCTGTTTCTCTCTGTCCATTTTTGTTAATACCTGGTTCTTGTTTCATGGTTAAAATATTTCTTCTTTTTAAAACAGTTTTATTCTTCCTCATTTGTTTCCTCTCTCTCTTTTTCTGATGGTTTTGTTGTAATTCCTGTACTACATATGAGAGACTAACATTGTAATCTTTGGTTGTCTGTCAATATTTTTTAGATAATTACAGTATACCATTTCTGTTTCTCAGTTTCTAAATCCACTTCAAGAAAGGATGTACAAGGCTTCTGATATTTAAACTTCATTTTAAATATGGAGCAGAAAAGACAAAAATAACAATGTATATTACATAACTTTGCGATGATAAATTTGAGAGTCTAGTTGAAAAAAATTAAAGAGAAGTCAATAAAAGTAAGTCTTTTTAATAGTCAAAAGAAAACTTTCATTCGCTGCATTATTCTGGAAAACTTTTTACTCTAAAGGAGAAAAGACTTAAAGAGAAATCAGTTTTCTAGTCACCAAATAGTTTGCCAGATAAAATAGAAATTTTTGGCCCATAGAGTGCATGCAGAGCAAATGAGATTTGTACTTCTCTCCAAACGTTTCTGTAGGATTTTAGATTAAAGTTAGAAAAATGCAAAATTCATTTACAACTGAGTAATTATAAGAGTCTGTTAATATCTAGAATCTGCATATTTTTAGGAGATAGGTAGACAGATAATAGGTAAATACATAGATAGGTAGATAAGTAAATACACAATTTTATTCCTAAAGGCAATTCACCACATCTCTAGCTATTAACCAACTAAGAAAGAAAAATAAGCAGATTAGTCATAGAAGCACTGTAGATAATTATTTTCAAATGACCTTCACATAAAGAGTAAGTTCTAGAATATAAAAAAGCTTAAACTCCTAAAAATTAATAATTATTTTAATAAAATAATTTAAGTAAAATTTATGCAAGTAAAATTACCAGATATTATATTTATAAGAAAATTTGAGAACAACTATTTTTTTTTAATTTTTACTTGAGACTTAGATTTAAAAATCATCCTCAGGGCACCTGGGTGGCTCATTAAAAATAAAAATATGGAGCACCTGGGTGGCTCAGTCGGTTAAGTGACCAACTTTAGCTCAGGTCATCTCACAGTTCGTGGGTTCGAGCCCCGGCTCGGGCTCTGTGCTGAATTCTTGCTTGGAGCCTGAAGCCTGCTTCAGATTCTGTGTCTCCTTCTCTCTCTGCCCCTCCCCCACTGTCTCACTCTGTTTCTCGAAAATAAATAAATGTAAAATAAATAAATAAATAAATAAATAAATAAATATTAAAAGGTAAAAATCATTTTCAAGCATATAAAGAACCATAACAACACAATTCAAAACTGAACAAACTGAGTAATCAAAAAAAAAAAAAAAAATCACTAAACAATACCAAAAAAAAAAAAGAAAAGAAAAGAAAAGAAAAGAAACGAAAAGGAAAAACCAAAACAGCAAACCATGCAAAAGAAACAAAAGTAGAATGGTATGTCTTATCCACTAACACAAAGTTATTCTTGGAGCTTGTTCCTTATTTGATTTCTCTTTGAGTTGTAGGCACGGTAAATATGAAAAGACTGACAAATACGTTTTACTAAATCCCAAATATTTTACAGGTTTGAGCTGAAGAATTTTTAAACACTAAAGTGATGTTTATAAGAGGAAATAAGTAATATGTCTTGGATTCATTCAGTTGAATGTGGATTTATCTCCAAATGTTCAAAAAAAACTGATGAAAATAAGCTACAGCCATTTAATGCCTCTGATTTGGATAAATAAAAAAGTTTTACTAAACACCTACACTTTGAATGTTATAACAAGACGTAACATGTACATAATTCTGAGATATGCATTCTTATATCAATGCATATGTCAATATATAACACTATGTTTTAAAATATACAAACTTCCAGCTCCCTCCTCTTTAGTTTTTCAAGCAATTTTAACTCAGAACTTGGTGACTCAGAAGAAAGGCATTGCTAAAACGGCAAAAGATCCCAGAAAAGTCTAAGCCTGTGATGAGGAGGTTTTCTCAGGTCTGAAAGGAACAGCTTCAAATTCAGTCACCAGGCTGTGTCTTCAATGCCACCATCAATGTTGTTTTGTCTAAAAGAGTAGTAGGAATGCCATGAAAAGCATGGCCATGCTTCAGCAGATAAAACTGAAGATAAGACACTTTTCTGAAATGAACTGTTTCCAACAAAACATATTTGGCTCATTTGATTGAAGGCTGGACATTATCATGGAAAGGGAGTCACATTAGAACGTGAGAGAACTGGGGGCGCCTGGGTGGCTCAGTCGGTTAAGCGTCCGACTTCGGTTCAGGTCATGATCTCGCAGTCCGTGAGTTCGAGCCCCGTGTCGGGATCTGTGCTGACTGCTCAGAGCCTGGAGCCTGTTTCAGATTCTGTGTCTCCCTCTCTCTCTCTGCCCCTCCCCCGTTGATGCTCTGTCTCTCTCTCTGTCTCAAAAATAAATAAACGTTAAAAAAAAATTAAAAATAAAATAAAAAAAAAAAAAGAAAGTGAGAGAACTGAATTCTGGTCATATCTTGGTCACTAATTCTGGGACTAAAACATTGACCCTGTCTGTGCCAGTTTTCTAATTGTAATGAATTATGGTATATAGTGAAAACATATAATTGAATTATAGAAGAAACTCCTATCAAACAAGAATAAATTTCAATAGCATACTTCATGGTCCAAAGTATCATTACCAGAGGTAGTCATAGTAAGAGACATGGCAATGAGAAAAACTAGATAAAGGGAGAGGAATAAAGAGGAGGTACAGGAGACCCACCTGACAGTCAACTGACCTCATGGAGTGTGGAAAGGATGGAGACCATTTCTCAGTCCGACCCTCTGTACCATCAGCCATCTGACACTAGTAGGCACAATGTAATGGTTTTCTTCTCCAAGACTATAAAGGTGAAACTATCACTTAATCAACCATCTTCAATTTAGATATCTACTTAGACATAATTTATTTATTAAAAGATCTCTTTCTCAAGCTGTTTGGAATAATGTTCCTCAAGGAGAAACATTTAGTTGAAACATTTCAAGATAAATCATGAAGGAAAGAAATGTTTTTACTTTGATTTTTCAAGTCTCTTTGCAGACACTGTTAATCTTCAACTTTACACAAAATTCAAAGTCATGACTTTTTATCATTTAAATCAAGGGTGCCCACTGTATTTTAATTGATCAGGAAGAAGACTAGAAGCTGTTAAAAATGAACCTTTGAAAGAGACATAAATAGCTTTACCAAAGGATATTCAATAAGCTCTTTCACAGATTGTTCACAATACCACACTAAACAAGAAGGTATTGTCATTGCAATATCTGCATGAGAATGCGTGGAATAATTCCACCAGATTTTACACCAGAATTCTAACAATTCTAGTCATGAGAGGTATTGTAAGTCATGGTTTCTGTACATGATACAATTTTATTTTTTGTTGCCTCTTTGTTTTGCAATGGAATTGGCTATGTGCCTGGTGCCTTTTATAAGAATACATTTCAAAGTAATATTTAAATAATTTAGCTTTATTATATGGTATTTACAGGAACAATAACAGATATTCATTTAAAACACCATTTAATGCCATATGCAGTCTCTAGTTCCTTCCCCTTTCCTTTAACGGTCAATGGAAAAATCACTGTAAAATTTGAGGCATTAATAAATTTACTAGATGCTTCTTTCCTCTTTCTCTAAGGTTAACTAACTTGTTTTTGAATTCAGCATTTGTTAGGTTCTTCAATTCCAAGATTAATTTTTTTGTTGCTCTAATGTAATGTTGCATATTCATTTGCAAAACAAAGACACATGGGCAAAAACTTCTGCAATATTGTCTGTCTAGGGACAGCTCTGAGGATTACAATATGCTCAGCTCTCATTTTTTTGAAACAACTTCGGGATGCAATCTTTAGTTGAATTTCAAAATGGATTCTAATTTTTACATGGATCCTTCTGGCAAGGAAATTCTGGGTACCTTAAGGAACTGAAATAAAAAATATAAGACATAGATTCTTGAAATCCCCCCTCCATCTAGATGAAAATGAGCATAGGAAAACATACTGTGATAATCCAAAACATTCATTATGAAAATCATGTAAGATTTGAAACTCTCTCTGCAAGCTGCATTTGATTACAAACTTCTCTTGGGACTATGCCTAGGTATTCTTGGGCTTGTGACCAGACTACATTGCTTAGCCTACCAACCATCACTGAACATACTTTAATATCACTTAACTCCACAAGACCTACACTGTGGAAAAGTCCACATTTGACACACTTTCTACACAGCCCTGATTTTTTCCCCAAAATTTCATATTAAACTTAGTAGCAATGGTAAAATGCTCACCACCCATATCTTCTGTAACATTGCTGTTCTTTTTAGATTTCTGAAACCAAACTTCTTTTTCCATTGGTACTCCATTAATATTCAATCTCTTCTTGCTCTGTACCTATAGTTATCTGATGGCAACGCTAGCTTTATTCACACTGCAAAAGGAAACACCCTAATCTTACCCGGTAAGGACAGTAAAGGAGTGGCCTGGGATGAAAGGGAGGCTGCTGAAGGAAAGATGCAGGCAAAGGGAGGAAGGAGCAGGGTCATATAGAATATAGTTATTTGAATTACACTATATTGAGTCTTATGACTATGTATATTCATCAGTAATATATATTCAAAAAAAATGTCTATGTCAAAGTACTTTTTCTTGGTCTGGAGCATGCAACTAGTCCTAAAGGAAAGTTGTAAAGAGGCCTTTCTATGGCAAGGATCAAGGAAGGAGAAATTTTAGATTAATATTCCTATGAAACAATACTTACATATAACTTAATGTCTTTGTTTCAAACTTTAGTTCCTCTTTAATTCTTAGGGAGTGATAATAAATTCTTAACTTTAACGTGTGAAATCTTCCCTAGTTTGACTCTAAACTACCTTTCCAGTTAACTCTACCTGTCATGACAGCTAGACAATTCTACAACTTTGTTTTAATATCTCTTGTCTCTTCATCCTCCCTCTAAAAATCCTTCCCTGGCTTCTTTACTTAAGCAAACCCCACTAGTATTTTAAGATATAGTTAAATTTCTTTTTTGATGCTTTTCTGACTTCCTCAACTGTATTTATGAACTTTCTTCAGTGACCTCACCTTCTTCTGACATTATACTTCTTCTTTATACTACTTATTTATTCATTCAATAGATGCTTATTCAGTTCCTACTGATATAAAGGTACAAACTTGTACAAAAGGCAAAGGTATAGACCTCCAAGATTATAAGCTAGAAGCATAAGACAAAGTCATACACAACTATAATTCAGAACATAAATGGCATAGGTAAAGTGTATACAGGGTGCTATGGAATGTCAGAGAAGGAAAACTACATTTAGATGGAGGCCATAAATATAATTTTAGCAGACATAGTTAAAGTATTTCCTGAGTTTATTGTTCCTTGATGTAATTTTAATGTAGCGCACTATGGAATTGTATTTTCACCTTGCTTGCACTCCATCTCTGGTTTATAAGTTATTTTCAGATATGGAGACTTTTTCAGTTAGTTTACTTCTGGCTATAAGTAATAAGAAATCCTTATTCAATTAGCTTGAACAATAAAAAGTTTATTTAATACTTTAGGAAACCCAGACATAGCATCTTTTCAGTATTAGTTAAGAGATCATTAAGATCAGGTACAAGGCAATAATATCCTTTCTCACTATTCCTTTTCAACATTCTACTGGGAGTTCTAGCTAAGGCAATAACACAAAAAAGGAAATGAAAGGATTGAGAAGAAAGACATAGAACTCTTTGTTTGTAGGAGAAATGATCATCTATGTAGAAAATCTAAGAGAATCAATAAGAAAACTCCTGAAGTAATAAGAGATTATAACAAAATTGCAGGAAAAAAGGTTAATATGAAAAAGTCAATCATTTGTCTATAAACTAGCAATGAACAAGTGAAAATTGAAGGCAAAAAAAACCAGTATCATTTGTATTAGCACCCAAACAATGAAACACTTGGTTATAAATCTTACAGAACATGCACAAGATCTATAGAAGGAAAACTACAAAACTGTGATGAAGGCAATCAAAGAAAAACTAAATAAATGGAGAGATACTCCATGTTCATGGATGGGAGGACTAAACATTGTCAAAATGCTATTCCTTGCCGATTAGATCTATAGATTCAGTGCATTCCCAATCAAAATACCAACAAGTTATTTTGTGGGTATCAAGAAACTAATTCTAAAGTTTGTAAGGAGAGGTAAAAGACCCAGAATAGCCAATACATTCTTGAAGGAGAAGAAAAAAATTGGGAGACCAGACACTGTCTGACTTCAGGACTTACTATAAAACTACAGTAATCAAGACAGTGTGGTATCAGTGAGAGAACAGACAAATAGATCAATATACCAAAAACAGACCTACATAAATATAGTCAACTGACCTTTAACAAAGGAGTAAAAGGCAATACAATAGAAAAAAAAAAGATAATGCTTTCAACATATAATGCTAAGTAGACATCTTCTTGCAAATAAAAAAAAAAATGAATCTGGACACAGACCTTATACCTTTCACAAAATTAACTCAAAATGGATCACAAACCTAAATCTATAAATACAAAACTATAAACTCCTAGAAAATAACATGGAAAATTCAGATGATCTTGGGTTTGATGATGACTTTTTTAGAATAAACATCAAAGGCACAATGCATGAAAGAAAGAATTGATAATGTGGACCATATTAAAATTTAAAACTTCTGCTCTGAGGAAGATAGTGTCAAGAGAATAAGAAGAGGACCCACAGACTATGATAAAATATTAGAAAAAGATACATCTCATAAAAGACTGTTATCCAAAATATGCAAAGAACTCCTAAAACTCAACAATAAGAAAACTAACAACCTGATTTAAAAAACTGCCCAAAGACCTTAGAAGTCACCTCACCAAAGAATAAAAATAACCAGAGAAACATACAAACAGCCAACAGATACATAAAAAGATTCTCAACATCACTAATCATCACAGAAATGCAAATTAAAACTACAATGCAATGTCACCTCACAGCTGTTAGAATGGCTATTGTTAAAAAGACAAGAAAAAACAAATGTTGGTGAGGTTGTAGAGAAAAGGGGAACCCTTGTGCACTGTTGATGGGAATGTAAATTGGAACAGCTATTATGCAAAACAGTATGGAGTTTCCTTCAAAAATTAAAAATAAAACTATCATATAATCCAGCAATTTCACTTCAGTATTTATCCAAAGAAAACAAAAACACTAATTTGAAAAGATATATGCACCCCCATATTCATTGCAGCATTATTTACAGTAGCCAAGCTATGGAAAAACCTTAAGTGTCCATCAATGGATGAACAGATAAAGAATATATACATATATACATATATATATATATATATATATATATATATATGTATATATATATATATATATTACACATACACACAATGAGAGAGAGAGAAAGAGACAGAGACAGAGAGACAGAGAAAGAGATAGAGAGAGAAAGATGGACCTTGTGGGCATTAAGCTAAGTGGAATAAGTCAAGATACAAAAAGACAAATACAATAGGATTTCACTTATATGTGGTATCTGAAAAATAAAACAAAGAACAAACAAACAAAAAGCACAAACAGACCCATAAATACAGAGAGCAAACTGATGGTTGCCAGAGAGAAGGAGGGGTGAAGTGATGGAAAAATGGGTGAAAGGGAGCAAGAGGTATAGGTTGCCAATTATGGAATGAATAAGTCATAGGGATGAAAGATACAGCATAGGGAATATAGTCAATGATATTGTAATAGCACAGTATGGTGACAGATGGTAACTATACTTGTGGTGAACATAGCATAATATATAGAGTTGTTGAATCCACTAAGTTATATGCCTGAAACTAATGTAATATTGTGTGTCAACTGTACTTCAATAAAAAAAGATATATGAATTACAGCTATGAATATGAAAAGATGCTCTACATCATATGTCATCAGGGAAATGCAAGTTAAAAAAGTACAAAATACCACTACACACCTACTTGAATGTCCAAAATCCAAAGCACAGACAACACCGAAAGCTGGTGAGGTTGTGAGCATTAGGAACTCTCATTCATTGCTGGGGAGCAGGGGAGGGATGCAACTTAGTACAGCCACTTTGGAAGACAGCTTGGTGGTTTCTTAAAAAAAAAAACTAAACCTAACCTTAACATAGGATCCACCAGTCATGCTCCTTAGTATTTACCCAAAGAGGCTGAAACATGTTTGCACAAAAACGTGTACAAGGATATTTACAGCTACTTTATTCATAATTGCCAAAACTTGGAAGCAACCAAGATGTCCTAAATTAGATGAATGGATAAATAAACTATTATACCTTTAGATAATTGAATATTTTTCAGCGCTAAAAAGAAATGAACTATCAAGCCAGGAATAGACATGGGGGAACCTTCCATGAATACTACAGTGAAAGAAGCCATTCTAAAGAATTTTTATCTGCTTGATTTCAACCATATGACCTAGAAAAGGCAAAACTATGGAGACAATAAAAAGCTCAGTGGTTGTTAGAGGGTAAGGGCCAGGAAAGGATAAATAGGGCACAAAGTATTCTTAGGAGAGTGAAAATATTCTCTGTGATACTACAATAATAAATACACATTATTATACATTTCTGCAAACACATAGAATGTAACACACCAAGATGAAGCTCAATGTAAACTGTGGCTTTAGGATTATTATGATGTACCAACGTACATTCATCAATTGTGACAAATGAACCACCTTGGTAGGGAGTTATTGACAATGGAAGAGGCTATGTTTGTGTGCGCCGACAGCTGTATAGGAAATCTCTGTACCTTCCTCTCAATTGTGAACCCAGAACTGCTCTAAAAAATAAAGTCATTTTAAAAAGGCATTCACAAATTTTTTTTAAGTTAGGAATTCGAATTTTGCAAGAGTTCTATAAAATGGATTATATATTTTAATGTTCTTAAAACTCTTCAATGAATTTCCACTACATTTAGAATATACTCAAACTCATTAATGCAGCCTATAATGAAATGCTGGTCATTTCTAACGTCTCCTATCTTGATTCATACCACTATAGCTCTTGGCTCTGCCCTCAAGCCACACTAGCCACTTTCTTTTCTCGATCCATACTAACTCACACTCCATAGTGAGTCTTTGCAGTTGATTCTCTTTTGCTTTGGAAGTCTGAAGCCTATTTTGCATACCCAGCTTCTAGGAAAATTTGTGTTCACATCGTTTCCACAGAGAGGTCTCTCCCGACTACCTAATCTAAAGCAGAGTCCCTCAATCTTTATATACCATATCATTCTATTATCTTCACCACGCTACCAACTTCAAAATTTATCTTGTTATTTTTTCTATGTATTCTTTTATCTTTGTCAATGTCATTCCTCTCTAGCACAAGCTTTACGAAAGCAAGGATCTGGCTTATTTACTGCCGAATTTCCAGCACCTAAAGCAGCACCTAGCACAAACTAGACACTCAACAAGTATTTGTTGAATATAAGAATATCTACATTCCTGTTTTCTCTAAAAATATGTTTAGATGAGGATGGCAAATGTGAAGCAGAAACTGTTGTGTAGAGACAAAGATATGAAATTTCTTCTAACATTAATTTTATAACACTTTTCATAATCAACACTGTATTTCCAAAATCTTTCCCTACTACCCATCTCTGTCAAAATAACAAGCAGCATTTTCAAGTGAGCATGTATTTTAAAATAAGTCAGGAAAACAGCTTTGGTTTCAATAGCATTTTTGCCCTTGCCATTTGGGGAAAAGATTCTCATCTACAAAATAGAATACAGAAATCCTTGTGAACTTACATGTGCTGCCTTTTCCATTCCACTGCACTTCTACCCAACCATGGAGCATTAAATGCAAGAAAGTCATGGAGGACCCATAGGATGTATAGGTAACTAGTCAATGCACATTACCTCCATAACCTCCCACTATCCTGTATTCCACTTTATTGCAATTCATCAGACCATGAATGATTCTATTCATTCACAAATATTGTCTAAATTGACCAGTCTTAGTCCCCCAGAAAGCATAGGATGAAACAAATACTCATGTATTACTATTTTATTAAAGATGCAAACTCAGGAAAGCATAAGTGAGAGGGAGGAAGATGAGGCTAGGAAGAATAGACAAAATAAGAATTGAGTATTTTACAGTATCAAGTACAACGGGTTGTTGAATCTTAGAAGACCCTACATGTTCACTATCAACATGGAAAGTGCCTCTCGGTCAAGGAAAGGGGGAGATTTTTATCTACTAGATCCATTGTCCGTTGGTCAAAGGTTTGTCCTGCAGAGCAAAGAGTTCTGGCCTCTCTATTCCTCTGATCCTTCCCTCCTCTCATCTGCACTTCCGGATTGTATTTGTATAAATGCCAAGCCTCCATATTGGGGTCTTATTTTTTTAATGTTTATTCACTTTTGAGAGACAGAGAGAGAGAGAGAGACAGAGAGAGAGAGAGCAAGCGGGGGTGGGGCAGAGAGAGAGGGAGACATAGAATCTGAAGCAGGCTCCAGACTCCAAGCCCTCAATGCAGAGCCTAATGTGGGGCTCAAACTCACGAACTGTGAGATCATGACCTGAACAGAAGTCAGATGCTAAACTGACTGAGCCACCCAGGTGTCCTCTTATTGGGATTTTATGCCTCAGTATCAACAAGGAAGCCAGAAGGCAAGAGGACAATTTCTCAACGTGATTGTAAGAGGATGTATGGTCAAATGATGCCTGCACGTAGTCTGTCAGAGCCCAAGCAGCACTAGTCTCCTCAGCAGTGCCCGAGATGAGACAAGTCACCAAAACAACGGAGACAGATCAGTACTACAGATCTCAAGTGTGCCTGGTACAACTACCCACTCCAGTTTTCAGTCCTAACTAAATCATTTCATTGTAAATCTAGGAAAAAGCCATAATTGTTGAAATTGAAACTGAAAACAACAGCATAAGAAACATCTACCTTTAGGGGAAAAGAATCTCCATTGATTGGCCAGTTTTGTGATCCAGTAAAGGGCTAAGCATTCACTTAAGCACTTTCCATATGTTCATTTTATGGCAGGTAATAGCACAGCTCTGCTCCAGAGTACTGGTTTTGTGGTTGAGCAGTTCTCTCAAAACTTCCAGGAATCAGAAAAGCTTTGGACTTCGGGTTGCAGAGGAAAACAGGGGAAAAATGAGGAAACAGTAAAGCAGCAAGAGGAGTGAGCAGGAGAAAGAAATAAGTAGTTCAAGTAGTTGTAGAGACTGTCCCCAATTACCTTAGGAGCTATTGAGAGACATTTTGTGCTGCTGATGTTCAAGCTTTGACCCTGAAAGAACATCAAGACAAAAGAGGAAAGTGAACAATCATTTAGAAGACAGGGACAATTCAAATCATCTACTGAATTCTGGCAAGAAAACACGGAAACCTTATGCCTTGTATAACCAACTCAGGATGATGAAAGACAGGATTATTATCTTAATGTTTTTTACACTGAATTATAGAGCTGAAAGGAACTTTGGTGATCATGGGATTCCAAATCTTCAAATACAGACAAGGAACTATAAACTTGAGAAAGTGACTTGTCCAAAGTCAAATAGTAAGCTAAGGGCCACACAAGACCAGAACACAAGACTCCCATTCTTATTGTCAATGCCTTTCGATAACTTCAGGTGATTTAACTTTCCCAGAGAAAACACAAAGCAAACATTTCCCCCCTACTCAAGAAAAAATTAAATTAAATTAATGAACAGAGTGAAAATAGGGCTTTCAATTATATATTTATATATATACATATTTATTCATTTACATTTATATATAATATACATTTATATATAATTAATAGTGTTTTAAGCAAAAGTACACGTGAAAAGAAAAGTGTATTACTTTTTGATATTTGAGCACAAATTGTTCTTAGTGCTGACAAAAGATTTACTGACCTGATAGGAAATTACTAGCTAAAATCAAACCCACATAGAACCGTTGGCTACTCCTTGCTTTGTTTCATCCTATTCAAAGGCTCCCATAAATACTAAATCTATATCTATTCATAGAACAATGAACTGCCAGCTTCTGCTCTAATGTACCACATTATCTACATTGACCAGATCGCTGCAGAATCTTGGCAAGGATTCCTTCTGTTAGAAAACTAATTCATTGCAGTGAGACACATATTTATGCTTTATTTATGTCTATTGGACAAAAGATTATTAAACAGAATGGATGTTAAGATTACATTAAAAGGTCTGACAGAAGGCAGAACTTCAGAGCGAAGACTCTGTCCTCCTTTAACTCAACCCAGTGCAACTCCTTGCGAATACAGCCTGCTAGTTCAGAGATCACACTGGTTGGGCAGGAGCAGAGGGTTAAAGACTGAGAGAAAAATATTACCCTCCTTTTAAACAGGGTAATAAACAACCTTATTTTGTTTTGTTTCAACACGTTGGTCGTGCTTCTGCTGTTCTAAAATCTGCCTGTGCCGCAAGGGTCCTGGAGGTAACCTGCTGCCGAAGAGGCAACAGGCTTGATTTGCATTGACTCCAGGTGACCTCCCTGCAGGCAAAGCCCTGAGGACACCCTTCTGGAAGTACAGGTAGAGTTTAAAACACAGGTCCTGCCTGTATGATATTTTTAAATTGGCAGAGTTAAGAGAAAGAGAAGCAAAAATTATTACCAACATGATTCATTTTCTCCCAAAGCGCCTCAAGAGTCTCCAGAAATATTTAGCAACACTCCCACTGCATTTGTATTATTTAGATTTATTTTACTTGGAATAAAGTCATTTCTTTCCAACCCACATGTCCGAGGTTTCTCATTATCCTCAGAGCAGTCACATGACAGATGGTAATGGCTTCTTCTGTGCTGAAAAATGTCAATTGTCACACTGTAGAGAGATTTTACATTGTGTTCAAAATCTGCTGAAGAGAATGGTGTCAGTCTTTCAAATATGGCAAAAGGCTTGACCCTACTATTTCATCTAAAGATACAATACTCACAACTGAAAGTGATGTAGAAGGGATGGGACTGTATCTGAGATATTAGGGAAAATACATTATTTTTCTTCTGATATTTGTGTGATTCATAAAAGAGCAGTGTGTATGGGGGAGGCCTTATTTTGTAGCTGTTGTTATTGTTTTTATATGTTTGATTGGGTAGTTGCTTGGGTTTTTATTTTCCTGAATTGTGTGCAAAATTATGCCTATAAACAGGAGGTATTTTAGATGAGGGTTATTCTAACAAAGCACACATAGAAACTTTTTTTTTTCCTGCAAATAACAAATCTCTAACAAGGACCCTAGCAAATGTCTTTGGGAGTGTACCTCTATAGACTTGTCACTTTTATTTAGTGGATAGTAGAATCACAATACATCTTAACCACTAAATGAATGCTTGTAGAAATTAACTGAGACAAATCTAAAGTGTGAGATTCACTTGACATCAATAGGAACATAGAAATAAACCCTACGGCTTTGGGTAAATACACCACCTGAGCTAGCCCTTAGTCTAAAGAGATAACTGATTTCACCATTCACTCACCTATTTCTAAAACTCAGATAATTCTGAAAGAATATTCCATTTAATCACATTCTTCCTGATTTAAGTTGAATAATTTAGTTCAATAAAAATTGCTTGAGCATATATTAAGCTCCAATGATACAAAAAAGAATAAGATAAAGATAGGTATGCAAGTCACTTTAATATAAATCAAGTACTATTTAAAGGTACAAGCAAAATGTTTTAGGATCAGAGGTGACAGGATGATTAGGAAAGCTTTCATATAAAAATAAGATTTTTACCTGAATCTTAAAATATAAGTGTGGTTTCACCAGATGGAGTTAGTAGATATGGAAGATCATTTTAAGTAGTGATAAGAGTGTGAAGGTGTCAAAGTGTATGGAATATTTGGAAATATTTGGAAAATGTAAGTGGTTTCTAATATGACATAAGAGATATGATGTGGATGAGAAGCCAGAAAAATTGACTCAACAATTGTGAAGAGATCTGATTTCATTTTATAAGCAAAGGAAATCTATCAAAGGTGTTTGTTGGGTACTCACGGGTTTGTTTGTTTGTTTGTTTTAAGCAAAATCATCTTGGTATTGGGGGAAATAACCAAAAGAAAATATCAATTTGAGGGGAGAGACACTGGGTTGAATGGCCAGTTAAAGGGATTTTTATCATTTTCTATAACAGATAAGGGCCTGGATTAGAGGAATTATTATGTAAATAGAAAGACAAGATTAGAGGTAAAAAAGAGAATATAAAACTAATTGGATATGACATTTGAGAAAGAATGAATCGGAATTTTTTTTTTTAAAAAGGTTTATAGGTAGCAAGAAAATTAACAAAAAGCACTAATGTAGAAGCAGTATTCAGAGCAGTGAATGTGTTTGGGGATATTTTGGAGTTGAGAGACCCAAGGCAGAAAATGTTGACAATGTTAAAACTACATACTGCTTTTGTCTTTATGAGTGAGTTGGGGATTCAGAGTTGAGGGTTGTGAACCTAACTGACAGTGAAGGCATGGGGGCAGATGAGGTCCTTAGAAAGGAGATGAAATAAGTCAACACTTGCAGGAGCTGGGCTGGGCTGAGGAATGGCTGGCTCCTCACCAGTGCATAGGGTCAGTACTCCCCACAGGCCTACCTACACAGGGCATACCCTGTGTCCTCAGGCCATTGCTGGCTTCTCAGTCCATTTCGCAGGCAAATCCCTGCAGATTATATGGCATGCAGTCTTTGGTAAAAACCTCAGGTCCAAATGAAGTTTATATCAATAAACCGAGGCTATAAATAGAAGGTAGATCATTCCCCCTTAGCAATTGGGTTCAATTTTATCCCTGAAAATTATATTTATATATGCTCTGAGTTTTATCATTGAATTTAGCATGAAAAATCTTTGCATTTTATGTACTTTGTTCATCAAATTATATATGGTATTATTTCTATTGAAAATAAAAGCATTTCATATTTTTTAACAAATAATGATACCTTAAGACTAATATTTACTTAAGTCATTCTTACTTCCACATACACTATAGATAGCTCTAAAAGCTGGTGAGAAATCTGTCTATATGCTTTACTCTTTGGCACCATTTTCCAGTGTTCGCTGTTGATAACTTCTTCAGAATTAGATTACCACTTTGGTTTAGCACATTACCTACTTAAGAAGCTCAACTGTGTTTCACTATATTTCTTCTTGGCTTGGGGAATATTCAGTATAGACATTAAATTCAAAATTTTCTTTCCCAGACATCCAGATGAAAAAATGGGGGAAAAAATCAGTATAAAATTTTAAGCAATGTTTAACTAAGTCAATTTAATATAATTTAATATACAATCATTAATATATAATACCATGTCTAGCTGTTCCTTGCAGTAATTCTAAACATTATATTTAGAATGCTAAATACTATCAGGAGAGCCTGGGTAGCTCAGTCAGTTGAGCGTCCAACTTCAGCTCAGGTCATGATCTCACAGTCCGTGAGTTTGAGCCCCACGTCAGGCTCTGTGCTGACAGCTCAGAGCCTGGAGCCTGCTTCGGATTCTGTGTGTGTGTCTCTCTCTCTGCCTCTAACCCAGTCATGCTTTGTCTCTCTCTGTCTCAAAAATAAATAAACACATTAAAAAATTTTTTTAGAATGCTAAATACTATCTTACTTTCTTACTTTTGTGGGTGATATGGGGAGTAGGAAAGCAAGGAGTGATGCATGAATAGATAACTTAAAAAAAACAAACACACAGAAACCTCTGTGGTTTGTGATATGTGTTGTAAGAGAGATTTTAAAAAAGCTTCCTATGATATTTCTTCTAATGAAAAAATTATATTCCAAAGGGGCAAGCATAAATTGTAAGAAAGGTAAGATAGTTTGTTGTGGAAACAAAGAATAAATACTAAAAATCCTAGAGGGGCCTTTTTAGAGCATTTAGTGTGCTACTGTGTAGCCAAATCTCTGAGACAGAGAAGGGACTCAGCCCTTCTCACACTGGTATAAGGGAAAGTACCAGGGATAGTAGGCACTGTTGGTAATCTACTCAGATTCCACAGTTATTGGAGCTGCTTTGCCAGCAAAGATAAAGAAATTTCTGGGAATTTATATCACCATTTCTTCCCAACCGCACCCCCACCCCCATGACTGATTGGTGCCAGAGTATGGGAACCCAGCTCCTTTGCTATTAGTATACGGATGGTTCTGTGCAGTTTAGACTCTAGAGCTCCCCTGGGAGAATCAGGCTGATCTTTGCCTGCTGGACATTACTTATAAATTCTCACTTCGATTCTTACTCTTCTCTGTCTTGCTCCCCTCTCTCCCTTACTGGATTTTCCTGGGAATTCTGCCTTAATACATCCCATTGCACACAAATCCTTGTCTGAGGATCAGTTCTGGGAATAAGGCTGAAAAGATATCCAGAATCATACCATGGAGTACCTTGAATGCCAGCCTAAGGTTAACTGAAATTGGTTATCTTCCAGGTATTTGGCATAGTTTAGGCATTGTCCTTTTTTGGCAGGTTAATCCTAAATAAAAACAGGCTGCCTCTACCATGGGGAAGTTGGGGGTAGGGGGGAGACAAGAGGATTAATAAGGCCCACATACCATAAATTAACCTAAAATCTCTTAAATATGGAATATCTACTCTCCTGTCTTTTCAATGGTTGTTTAATATTGTAAAGTTGTCTACGTTTGCTAGTTTAGAATTACAAATTGAAATACAAAGAGAAGCAAGAAAATGGATGCTTGAAGCAACTGGGAAACAATACATTATTATGCTTACATAATAATTATGTTACCTTAGGTAACACCCAGTCAAACCCTTTCACATTCTAACTCTTGGGCAGTGATACCAGAACAACCCTTTGTATCATTTGGACACAGTTACCTTTTATTTAAAAGGGGGGAGGGGGGCAAAAAATGTGGAAAAGCATTTCCTCAGGCCCTAAACTATGCTCGTCATGAATAAATGTTTAGGGATATCTAAACATCAGTACCACCACTAAATGCCTAATCCCAGGGCCCACGTTCCTTAATAAATTGTGTGTGTGTGTGTGTGAGAGAGAGAGAGAGAGAGAGAGAGAGAGAGAGAAAGAGTTTACAATCAGTGGGGCATTCTAAAACATAGGGCCAGGGCCTCACTTGCTGAGGTCTAGGGTTATACTAAACAGCAAAATGCTGTTTCAACTTTAATTTATGAGCACCATGTCCATGGGAAAATATGCTGAAACAGTTCTTTTTGAAGGCTGAAAAAGTGAAAACTATATACACAAAGGAATAAAGGTTAGATAATGTTTCAATATAAGATACAAACTGATATGCATGGTTTTGTAAGTTAAAATGCATTTTACCAGCTCCATCTCTTTCATAACAAAAAATCTTACATTGAAATACATCCCAGAATATGTAAGTCACATACAATTTCAATAAACCTCTATTTATACATTGCAAACAACAAAAAATACATTATACATTGCAAACAACAAAAAAGACATATTTTCCTTTTTTTCTTCTAAGAATTCCTCACAATAGACATCATCTAATGCCAGTAGACCATTGTTTACTTAGTGGTATTGAAGAACAGAATTTCAAAAATATTCTTCAAGAGGTATTCATAATAAAAAGTACTTTGATTCAGTAATGCACAGTAAGGTTAAGCTAGTGCCCCTTAAAGGATGTTTTATCCTAGAAAAGGACATCATTTCAAATAACATAGAATATAACTTATGTGTTGTAATCCAAAAATGTAAGCTACGTGACAGAGTGGAAAAGAATAAAACACAGAGTTTGGAGTCACCAGCTATTGCCCCAAGAGGGTCAGTAAAGGATTTAACTCTGACACGAACCCACACACTTAATCTCACCTCTTTGGCAAGTCCACCATGTAAAAAAAGCATATGTTGCTATTACTGAATCACGAGAGCAAACACTTAACACTCACTTGTTGAATAAATGAATAAATAAATGATCAATCTATTTTGACCTCTGTTTCCAGACTTGCAGAATGAGGAAACTTACATTACTATTGGATGATTGGTTGCGTCTGTATACATTTGATCCAGGTTTGGGAATAATTCAATGAAAATAGGACCTCATTACACTAGCCAACATCACAGTTTGAGATGGTTTGTATCTCTTATACTTTTCTAACCAGCAGTATCTAGACTCAAAATAAACTACCTGCAGGGCTATGGTTAATGGTAACTTTGAGTGGGATGTGACAATAGAATTCTAGGTAATTAATCTGTATTCCCTTTACTATTTCTCAAATATTTGTTACACTGCAATGCATTTACACTCCTGATTCAGAACTTCCAGTTCTACTTCTACTGTGGTGGTGGGGGGGGGGGGGGGGGGGAGAGTGCATAAGCTATCTTAGGATTTTCAAAACGCCGTGCATCTTGTGCCTGTACAAATCATAAGACTCTTTGTCTGAACCTCGTGTTACTTGCATGGGAAAGCATGAGTAAGTTCTTCTCTGAAGTTTCAAAGAAACGTTAACATGCATATGTTTGAGAGGAAATGAGCCATGAATTACAGAACTTCCCAGCATGCAGTCTTGTCCAGTCTTGTCTCTCAATTCCTTCTAAAATTCTTTGCTTCCCTGAAATACATGTCATGTGCAGGTTTTGTTCATAGCCAAGCAAAGGTTTTCCATCGCTTTACAATGGTTTGCCCTGGCTTCAAACAAAATTGCCTGTGTCAGGGTAGAGATTCAAAAAAATGTTTATGCTGATATGACTCAAGCTCAGGCAGAATTTCTTATTTCCTTTCAAATGTGTTTTTCAAAACCCAGGGCATATGTTCTGCCTGAAAGTTAGAAACATTTGTGACAATAACTTAGAATTTCCTCTAACCTAATATACCAGCTTCAAAATTAATTATGGAACCATTTTAAGAGCAGGTAGAGAGCTCCAAAGCTATTGCCTATATATGGACAATCTTACAGCACAAAAGAGCAATACCTATGATTGGCAGAATAATTGGTAACAATGGTTTTTAAGGAAATGCATTCTTGCCATTTGGTCAAAAGATATACATTTAGAATAGTAAGGTTTGACAATCATATAAGAAGAAATAGAATAATAAAATTTAAGATTTGGCAAATGTGAAATGTTTTTAAAGTCTGCACTTTCTTCATGGGGAAAAAAAGTGTTTCTTTTTGCTTACATATTTTTTTAAGTTTAAATATGTTATCTCAAATACTTCAATAAGTTTGCAACTTTGAAATCAGTTCAAACTTAATAAATGCCTATCAATGTGGAATGTATTGGAAAGACAAGGCAATATTCTTTACGTTTCTTTCAATATCTCAAAATGTAACTGGAAAGACAAGATCTATCTAGTATCTCTAGTTTATACTTGAGATAATTACAAACAGAATTGGAGGGAGTGTTCTAGGCTCCCCACTTACGTATCAGAGTTCTGTTAAGGCACCAGAGCTAAATTTTCTTGTCAATTCATAATGAGCATCCAGCCATGACATCATATATATTAACTTAGAAAGCTTTTTGCCTTTCCCTAGTTGTTAGGCAGGCAAGATATAATTTGAAATTCATCTGACCATATCAGAAGAAACCAAGAATTCGAGGTTAGTCTAGAAACCTAGATCTGTCAGTATTTATAGATGGATCGTTACCAGATGGCAAGATTCACTAGAAGAAAATATAAACTACTCCCAGGATAAAGCAGATGATTGTAGTGGCAAGGTGTTATCTGGCTCTCCCCACTTCTCCTACTTTTTGGTCATGGGATGTGGGCATTTATACTGTCCAACTGTGAAAGGGATGAGATCTAGGAAAGGACATGCGATGGTAGTCTGTAGGAAAGATCTCAGATCTCAGACTATGAGACGTTAAATGATGATATCCTTAATGAACAATATATTTCTAAAGACGAAAAGGAAATAGGGTATTCTCATTCAGTTAGTCATTCAAAAGACAGGACTTCATCGTGTAACACTTGCAACAAAAATCTGAAGTATCTAGTTTAGCTAAGAAGAAATA
This sequence comes from Panthera leo, assembly GCF_018350215.1. Taxonomy (NCBI): domain Eukaryota; kingdom Metazoa; phylum Chordata; class Mammalia; order Carnivora; family Felidae; genus Panthera; species Panthera leo. The sequence continues at coordinate 152,094,490 of NC_056679.1, forward strand.
TGACAGTAAGCTTTCATCAGTTCTGATGCTTGAATGCCAAAATTTATTTGACTCAAAGAGGTTTTGTTTTATTCAAATTCTTATTAAAACCTCTAATAAAGTTGTCTTTCACTTTTTCCTCTATTTTCATAAAATGACATAATAAATAAATAAACTAAAAGGGTCAATTGGACACACATGGTAAATTATAACGACAGGTGAAGGACAATTATATTACTGATACATACAATTCTTCAAAGTTTTAACAAGGCTGGCATTTCTTTCAAAGTGACTGCCAGGTTTTGGTTTGTTGGGAAAATAAGGAGAGCAAACTGCAATTTTAATAACCTTACATCTCACATAGCCACGAATACTGCAATGGAGACAAAAATGATGCTATTTAACATATATGGGAAAGAATGAAAAGGAGAACTAGTATGGGATGGGCAGGGGAATGAAGAAATGTGGAAACAGTGAACCTGATCTTATTTTTGACACATCGTTCACTGTGATGGAAGTATAATAAATTACATAAGATTTTGGTATTTCAAGCGGATATTTGAAAGACACTGGACATTTATGTGCTGAGCCAGGTCATCCGTATATACAAGGATCTCATCATAAAAGGAATGCTTGAAATTGAGAGAAGCAACTTCAGCAAGACGAGCAGTAGTGTCCTAGACCTGGCTTGGACAAGCTTGTGAGGACAACTGTTGAATTTTCAGAAATTTTCCAGTTGATTGTCGAGACAGCCAGTATTAAAAATTAAATAAGAGAAACATAGTTAAATGAATTATATTATAAACAAAGGTATTAAATATTCAAAATTCATCACTTCCTAATTATTTTCCTTTTTTATTATCTATCCTCTTGAGGTTATTTACATCTATTATACATTGTATGTTTGCAATGTCCGGTACAAATGACAGTGTGCGCTCTTCCCAATTCCTCACTTAGTGACATCAAGTTGGTAGCTTAAAAGCTCATTTTTATGAGAGACTATTTGTAAGGTTTCCGAATTATTTGAAAAAGTAATCCTGAGTTAGAACGAGATCTTTATAGTGAAAGAGGATCCATGTTACAATTAAACTGCTTTGTAATAGTTTCTGGCTAGACTTAATGGTAAAAAGTGAGGCCTCCTACAAATGGTGATTGAAAATCAAAGCCTAGAAGTAGCTGCATTTCACTTGATTACTATTAAAGGGCCAATAGACTGTTTTCCTTTCATTAAGGGAGGTAATGTTCCTGAGGAATTAATGAGTTTCTTCATCAGTTCTTGGGGTGCTCATAAAGTTCCCTTGAAACAACTCATCAAATGGTCATTTATACCCACTCTAGAACAAGTATGCCAGGAACCTGCAGAAATTATCCTTTCTTTTTTTTCCCACTTTCCTTAAGTCAACAACAGAGCAGGCCCAGTTTAGCTCCAAAAGGATCAGATTTTCAACCAAGCCGCAAAATTAAGACTTCTTCAAAATAATTAGAAAGGGTCCCATTTGCAAAAGTTACAAATGAAGTTCAACATTGTATGTTAGAAACCTTGTTAGAAAGGATGTCTCTTAACATGACAAGTAAATGAATGAGAGAATACTCACATTGTTTCCAAACCCTCAAAGGAACCCAGTGCCATTTCAGACCTGCATGATGCAAACAAGCTAACGGGTGGCAGGAAGGTGCTACAACGACCAGCCCCAGCACATTCTAGCACATTCCATTCTGTTTGCTTAAACTCCACTCGTGAAAGGCAAGAGAATCTCTCTCCAATCCTGCTGGCATGGACTTTTAGAGACATACAGTTGAGAGTTAATCCAAGAATAAGAACAGCTAAAACATGAGGCAATCCTTCAGAAAAGATCTGAAAACAATAAATATATATAAATATATTTTTTCTCACCTCAGGAAAAGCTTCAAGTATTTTGAATAGGAAATCATAAAATTTAAGTTAAAGAGAAAACCCAGAATTTATTAGATTATCCAGGTTCTCTTGAAAGGAAAACATGTACCAGTAGGAAAAATAAAGATGAGAAAGCCTTCCAAACTCCAGAGGCCTTATTAGTTCGCAGCTGACTTTCCAAATGTTGAGGTTAAATTCCATGTATATGCACTCTTAGCCCGAAAAAGTAAAAAAAAAAAAAAAAAAAAAAAAAATAGACTTCAGGACTTAAACAATGCCTTATGGGCCCTGGTTTTTTAAATAATGGAAAAAGTTAGGTGCAACCTAGTTTTCTCGTACCTCACAATGCTAATTTGGTTGAGTTAGATAGTGTTATAGCAATAATTTATTTCTGGTGAACTCCTAACACCTATCGGATTCTTCTTTAACCAAAGCAACACTATCTTTCTCTTTAACCAAACTAAGTCAAGCAAATCATAGAAAAAAGACAGTGCTTCCCCACCCCCCACCTCCCCCTTCACTCCTGCACTTCACTGCCTTTTTCAAGAATCTCTTCTAAGACTGAAAGTAAAGTTTATAATAATAATAATAATGATGAAAAAAAAAACCTTTCTTCATCTCAATCAGCAAGGCAGGTGCCAGGACTGTTGAGACTGTGACTTCTACAATATTGCCCTCCCTCCCCCCCCACATCTCCCCACTCTCTCTACCTCCCCCTGCCTCCAACACCCACCACACCAAAAAAAAAAAAAAAAAAAAAAAAAAAAAAAGGTAAAAATTAAAGAAGAATGTGTCTCACCTGAGTGACTGCGAATTCCTGTGCTAGAATTGTTAGTATTTTACAAAAAAAGAAAGTTGGTCATTTTGAAATATAGAAAATGCAATCCTATTTAGAGCAACGGTGAAATCAGACATTGTGTGCTCACTGTGAAGTTTGCAACATTTGACAAATTGTAATTCTGTTCTTCGCAAACTTCTAAACACTTCCTGCTAAGTGACAACAAGCTTCAGCAAGTTTCTACAAACCTTCTGCAGCTTCTTCATCTCACTATAAAGAACAGATGCCGTTTAGGGGCTGCTGTGAGCTCTTCTGTTCTCTGTACAATATGTACACGTACAAAAAGGAATTCACATTCGATGAAAATGTGATAGCCAAGGCCTCCAGAAAGCTTTAGCAGTAAGTGCACAGCACTCCAACAGCTGGCCTAAATCAAGGGCCCTCTGTCAATCACTGGGAAATGTGACAGACTTGTAACTTTGTGGCAAAAGCGGCAAAATTTACAGTTTTAGAGAATCACATCAATAACAAAATAATTTGTGTTGTTAAAATATACAAAGATGCTCCAAATTGTTTTCTAACAAGTTTAATGAAAGTGAATGTGTATTTTCATATTTAATATTAGAAAAACTAAAAAAGTAGGTAAATAAATATAGTTCTAGTCATTTTCATTTAAATCATTAGAGAAAAACATACATGACGCTATTTCTTACCCTGAGAATTAATGCCAATAAATTCAAGTTATCAAAAAAAGAACTAATGCATTTTGGGAAATTCAAGGAGTTTACTGTGTACTTGATCTTCAAGTTTATTTTTTAGTAAATTCATTCCCCCTAAATATAAATCTACTCACAGAGTTCAAAAACAGATATTTGCCAGTACAAAAATTTGTTTTACAAAATTTTATATAAATACTATTGTGCAATTTCAAATTTTATCCAATGTCCTTGTAAACAAGGTTTCTGTCAGACTTTGTGTTCAATTCAATAAAACAAAAATCATTCCTAGTCTATAACAGTGCTTCCCAGACATTCGTGTTCTTAAGACCTTGATCTTAAGATTCATCTGTGATTCTTGTCAAAAGTAGCAATTACTAGGCATTTCCCCTAGAAACTCAAAGCAGTAGATTTGGATTGGGGATCCCTAGACAATACTTAGAATCAGACAAGTTTGTCACACAGTAATCTTTAAAAAAAAGATTGAGAAAACAGTTTTCTAAGACATTTATCTATATACAATTCTAATAATTTTTAGCAGTTTAACTTAAGGACAACTAAGAGAAAACAAATACATAAATAAAAAAGGCAAAAAATTAAAATAAAATTGTAATGTTATAGTAACTGAAATATTTCCATACCCATTTCTTTAAGCAAGAAATAAAGAAAAAAGAATGAGGAATTTGCAAATCAAGTCAAAAACAGGGGGAAAATATAGTCTTTATTAAACATACATATCACTTATGTTTATTAGGTAAATGTTGATACAAGATGTTCCATATATGTATTATATATATACATTCACATATATATGCACATAGACATATACACAATATATAATACATATATTAGTATATATATATATATATATATATATATATATATATATAAAATACATATATATGGCACATCTTATACCAGAATTACTATTTTATATACATACATGTATATATGTATACACACACTATATGATTGTGTATATATATATATATTATCACATATTATCATACACTATCATATGCTGTACATATATATATACTAGTTTATCATTAAACTATATATACTATACATATACTATATATAGATAGATTAGTATATACTATATATACATATATACATTATATATATGTATATACATATATATATAATCACATGTGATATATCCTAAGTGTATATATATATATATATATATATATATACTAAAAGATCTAATTTATCACTAAAACTATGTATTTGGGGTGAGACAGCCAATATGATTTTTTTTTACCCGAGGAAATATATTACATGTGTGATATCATAAATTTCCCTGTACTATTCTTTGTAGGATTTTGCCTACACTAGCTTGTCATAATTGGCATCCTCTAGATTGCAATTTTGGTTATCATTGGTGATGATAGATATTATTTGGGTTCTAAAGCTTTGATAAATATTTTGACTTAGTGTTTCCATTCATGTTATTTTTGTTAATTTAAATTAAGTTAATAAATGTATTAAATGTGTGAAGCAAGAGAAAACAGCATTCCATCATTTATTTGCTCAGTGATCTTTAGCAAGTTTCTTAATGTCTCTGAAGTTCATTCCTCTCATCTATAAAATGGTGTTGATACCATTCACAAAAATAAACTCAAAATGGATAAAGGACCTGAATGTGAGACAGGAAACCATCAAAACCTTAGAGGAGAAAGCAGGAAAAGACCTCTCTGACCTCAGCCGTAGCAATCTCTTACTCGGCACATCCCCAAAGGCAAGGGAATTAAAAGCAAAAGTGAATTACTGGGACCTTATGAAGATAAAAAGCTTCTGCACAGCAAAGGAAACAACCAACAAAACTAAAAGGCAACCAACGGAATGGGAAAAGATATTTGCAAATGACACATCGGACAAAGGGCTAGTATCCAAAATCTATAAAGAGCTCATCAAACTCCACACCCGAAAAACAAATAACCCAGTGAAGAAATGGGCAGAAAACATGAATAGACACTTCTCTAAAGAAGACATCCGGATGGCCAACAGGCACATGAAAAGATGTTCAACGTCGCTCCTTATCAGGGAAATACAAATCAAAACCACACTCAGATACCACCTCACGCCAGTCAGAGTGGCCAAAATGAAGAAATCAGGAGACTATAGATGCTGGAGAGGATGTGGAGAAACAGGAACCCTCTTGCACTGTTGGTGGGAATGCAAATTGGTGCAGCCGCTCTGGAAAGCAGTGTGGAGGTTCCTCAGAAAATTAAAAATAGACCTACCCTATGACCCAGCAATAGCACTGCTAGGAATTTATCCAAGGGATACAGGAGTACTGATGCATAGGGGCACCTGTACCCCAATGTTTATAGCGGCACTCTCAACAATAGCCAAATTATGGAAAGAGCCTAAATGTCCATCAACTGATGAATGGATAAAGAAATTGTGGTTTATATACACAATGGAATACTACGTGGCAATGAGAAAAAATGAAATATGGCCTTTTGTAGCAACATGGATGGAACTGGAGAGTGTGATGCTAAGTGAAATAAGCCATACAGAGAAAGACAGATACCATATGGTTTCACTCTTATGTGGATCCTGAGAAACATAACAGAAACCCATGGGGGAGGGGAAGGAAAAAAAAAAAAAAACAAAAGAGGTTAGAGTGGGAGAGAGCCAAAGCATAAGAGACTGTTAAAAACTGAGAACAAACTGAGGGTTGATGGGGGGTAGGAGGGAGGGCAGGGTGGGAGGGAGGGCAGGGTGGGTGATGGGTATTGAGGAGGGCACCTTTTGGGATGAGCACTGGGTGTTGTATGGAAACCAATTTGACAGTAAATTTCATATATTAAAAAATAAAAAAAAATAAAAATAAAAAAAAAAAAAAAAAAAAAAAAAATAAAAAATAAAATGGTGTTGATAATAGTGCCTGGCTGTTAGGGTTGTTGTGAGGAGTAAGTAAATTAAAGATATAAAGTACTCACAACAGAATCTAGCATATGGTAATTGCTTGATAAATACTATTAGTAGTGAAAGCAAGATGGCAACATGTCTTCTCAAACAACAGTCTCTATAGTGACCATATAATTTGTCACAAAACTGGACATTGCTAAGAATAACCATGACACAATTAATAATTTCATGAGGACAAAGGTGAAAACCTGAACAATAATAGGAAAACTTCTTGTCGTTCAAATTTCATTAGATATGATTTAATTATTAGGAAAAAAAGACAAAGTAGAATGAAGTCAGAATAAATTTATAGAACTTTACAACTGGAAGAGACTTTAGATCATAGAGCATCATTTTGCTATTTTACAGATAGGCAACTTGAGGCCTAGAAAGCTGAAAAGGATTTAACAAAATCTTAACGAGAAATTGGTTTCTAAATCCGGTAGACAGATGGGTCAGAGCGAAGTGGGTTTGTTGTTATGTGTGTCACAAATTACCTTCAGAAGATAATTTAAAACATTGTTTTCTTTGTTTTGTTTCCCCTAAGAGCTGACAACATTTAAAGAAAGAACTAAGTTTTTAGCTAAGTAAGGTGGATTTTATTGTTGTGGGTCAGCCCCAGAAACAAGATGGATAATGGACAGGAAACAAAAGGAGATGGTGCTATTCAAGGCTAGGTGAACACCTAGAGCTCAATCAGAATCTCTTGGTGTCTTCAGGTAAATTGCTGGGTCTTCAGGTAAATATAATACGCAAACTAAAGACAGGCTTGAAAGGATTCTTTTCCTTTATTAAGGCAATTTGTATGTTAATCTTTTTGTTTTGTTTTGTTAGAACTTCTCCCTATCCCCAACTCCCTACTGAGTTTAAAGCTGATTCTCCCTTCTGTTTGCAGAAATAGAACCGGTGGCCTAGGATAAGCCAACTCCCATGCGGAGAATACCTTATCTACAGAGCATGCTGCAGGAACAGACACAGGACTCTCCTCTGAGTCCAATCAGGACTCTCGTTAGGCCAATCAGAGCCTAACAGGCTGAATTCTAGGGATTGCATTTCCGCTACTGGGCCCATCTCTTTTATTGAAGTAGGGCATTGATAATTATCCTAAAAATGTGCCACTCTGGAGGAAGTGAAATGCAGAGATGAGTCCATGTGACATTGTACGAACCCCAAATTTAAGCTGCATTTCATACCAGAAAGCTTTCTAGAGCCAATAAATAGTATTTTGCCTAAATTAGTAAGAACCAGATTTTTGTATCACTTTTAACTCACCTGTAAATGTACCTAAGTCACCTCATTGGACACTAAGGTTGAGGTCCTTGCCTATACCGTGGTTGGCATTGGAACCAGAACAGGCCTGGGCCTGAAGACAGAACTCACCAACTAATGGCAAAGAAGAAGGAAAATGAGACAGGACTTAATTACAACCAAAGCAATGGTTCTCTCAACCAAAATAATGGATGCACATTATTATAGGCCCTGTTGACTTTCAAAAATAGACTCAGCTCCTCCCCTAAAATACTCTAATTTAATTGATCTGGTGTGGAGCCCACACCTCAGATGATTCTAGTGTGAGGCCCAGCTGAGAACCATTGCCTAGAATCCCAAATCCATTCAGAGAACTTCTCACTTCCTGATGACTAATGGGGAGTCCTCTAGCACAGTGAGAAAGAACCCGGTTGTGACCTCATATGGGCCCAAGTCTGAATCTTGAAGTGCTTCTTGCCAGTAAGTTTGTACTTACTGTCTCTTAAACCCTTGAAACATGAAGTTGGTTTGAGTTTAGCCTCATTATAAATGTATATAATGGGAATTACACGTTCACATAGCTGTGAAGATTGAATAAAATAAAGTAGCTCTTAACACAGGGCTTGACACATAGTAAGCATTCAAATAATCAGCTGCCGGTGCTGGCGAAGGAAGGAATAGTTCAAAAGCAGGCTGGCATCAGAACTCTGTACTAAACAACTACTCAATGTGTGGCTTTGGACAAATAATTTTCCATTTCTGAGCTTCAGTTTTCTAAGTTATTCAATGATACAGTAAAATGATGCATTGAAATATGTAAATATATATCTTTAGTCAGTTACATATATCAAATATCATGAGAGTGCCTAGAACACAGTAGTCATTTAAATCTTAGTTTGTGCTCTTAGGCTTTTCATAATCATAAATACAAGGAAATCACCACTTTTCCAATTATAGGAATAAAAATTTAAAGTTAAATGAATTTGTGAGAGGTTTCACATAAACATGGGAAGCACATGCTAGAAAATTGAAGCCTACCCCCCATTATGGATGAATTCATACTTCTGAAATAAATAATAGGAATCACAGATTGCCAGTGACAGAAGGTACAAAACAACAGCATTATCAAAGAAATATAGTGCATGAGAAGTTCCACTGACCTTTCCAAAAGAGCAAGATCAGGTTGAAGAGTAAAAAGGAGGTAACAAGGACACTTCTTGCAAATGAATGAGAAAAAAAAAAAAACACAGGGTGATTTCTCAGCCAAGCTTTGGTAATGTGTCCAATTGAGCTCATTCAGATATAACTATCCCTTACCTCCAAGATGCTGGACACAGGGAATGGCTGAATGAGTTGATTGCTTCATGAGCAATAAGATACATAAATAGAAACATCAGTTCATGACATTTTCCCCTAAGTCCATACTTGTAGGACTGAAACATTGAGTTGCAGCAGTTCTGGGTTCTTGAAGAAAAACATTTTTGAAGAGTTCACCTTAACTGGGAGCAGACCTGTCACTGCCTGCCTTGTTAGAGTATCTGATAACCTACATAATTAGTAGAGTACTATGAAAATAAATCCAAGCTTAGGAAGTAGGAGTAGAAAATTGAACATGGGATAAAAAAAATAGTGGCAAATAATTATTCATTAAATACTCTGACTCTCCAGAGTGAAATAAAACCAATATTGAGCAACACAGACATAATCATGACAGGCAAGTTTTCTGAGATATGGTTAGAAGGTGAGCTTGCTCTCCGGAAGTGGGGTGTCAGCTCCGGATGAAGGTTAGTGACTTCTCCAGCAGCATTCACGGGAACTCTGGATGTGTCAGCCAGGCCTACATTCTCTTTGCACTCACCCTCAAGTCTCAGTTTTGAAATGTGTGAAAGTCACCAAATTAGACAGTGTCATGTGAGACTGAACATTTTTCTTCTTGTTTTTAATTATTAAAAATTGTAATTGACCTGTATAAGTGATGTCTGTTGTATTGCTTAAATAGCTGAGCTCTGTTGCTAACTCCTTTCATTGTTATGTTAACTCCCTTCATTGGATGTTTGCTTCAGTAACCTGAGTGTGACAGAGATGTCAACTATGAAAAACATAACATTTTTATCCCTGAAACAAAGAATAATTTTTCTGCTGTGTATTTTTTTTTTCACTGTAGCACCATATGATCTACAAATCTGGTTTACTTCACTCCTCTGAAAATCTCAGGGATTAGAAATATTCTTGTTCTTTTTTAATTACCTTCCTCATTTCCACATTAAGTTTATCTTTTTTTTAATTTTTTAATGTTTATTCATTTTTGAGAGAGAGAGATAGAGCATGAACGGGGGAAGGGCAGAGAGAGGGAGACAGGGAATCTGAAACAGGCTCCAGGCTCTGAGCTGTCAGCACAGAGCCCAAAGCGGGGCTCGAACTCACAAACCACGAGATCATGACCTGAGCTGAAGTCAGACGCTTAACCAACTGACCCACCCAGGCGCCCTAAGTTTATCTTTTTAATAATCAATTTGCTTTCAAATTCTGAATTTCTTCATGGCAGTAAGCCAAGAATGAAAGAAAATATTGTTGGTGAAGAAGGCTATATGTGAAGCTATGGAAGCTTGATTTATTTTTGTCCATTCCTCCTCATTTGTACTTCAAGAGGGTTTTTTCTTAATTTCTCCTCAGTCGGTTCATCTTTCTTCCTTCCTATAAACTTTAGGTAAGACAGCTGGATATCTTGGGATTCTGCATATTCTACATCAGCAAAATTCGAAGTCTGTGCTATGAAAGGGGTGTGATTCTGTTTAATCACAGTGTTACATAACTCTGCAGATTCTCTAAGGTGTAATGATATTTAGAGGTGACAGTAAAAGCATTACAATTCCACCAAGTGTTATACAGAGAAACTATGCACAGGGAAGGCTGAACTCTTTTAAACAGCTAGGAGGAACATAATGAACTTTTTTTTTTTCTCTACACTTTGATTAAACAAAAATAGCTAGTTGAGACTTTGGTCACAAACTTGAGATACTGTTAAAATATACCTATTACACTGACAAATAAATCCTACATACTATATATGGATGTTCAGTACTTTCATAGAATATACATTAAGTAGGAATGAAAAACATTTAGAGGGACTCATGTGAAGTAGATATTTTTAGCTCTTATTTGAATAAAAAATATATGGACACATTTAGGAATGTGGCTAAATTCCTTGCATTATTTTTCCTTGAAAGAGTTCATAAAGCCCTTTTTCACCATGACATTAGCAACAGAGGTCGTAGTACAAGTAATAGCAGCAGCAGCAGCAGTATTTAGGTAGTGTTTTTAAAAATAAACATTACTCAACTCATGAAATAGGTTATATCTGAGAAATCTTCTGTTACACAGGTAAGAAAAATTATGTCATGGTGAAATTTAAAGATGAATATAGCATTTTATAAAGCTCTGACTTTATATAAAGTTTCACCAGGAACTCTGAAAATATATGATACTCAAATATACCAGCATGGCTTACTGGCAGATCTCAAGGCATATTACAATACAGTAATTAAGACAGTTGATAGTAGTTAAGTTGTGTTGATGGAAGGGGAGACAATCAGAGCATTAGAACACATTAAAGAGTCTATAAGTAGACTCACAAATATAAGCACACGACTCATGATGAAGCCGCAATACAGAGTAGTAAAGAATAACATTATCAATGAATAGTACTGATCTGATTGCATATCTATATCAGAAAAAAGTAATTCTTGATCCCTTCTTATTCCATGAATGATTACTTCCAAATCATGGATCCAAATGTGAAAGGCAATAAACAGTCAAGAATCTAGAAAATACATAGACTAACTTCATCAGTTTGAATAGATAAAGATTTCTTGAAAAGGGTTTAGAAAGCCCTTAATCATAATAAAAAGAGATATAGTAAAGGATCTACAGTAAAATTAAAAACTTTTTAAAATCGAAGCACCTGGGTGGCTCAGTTGGTTAAGCGTCCGACTTCAGCTCAGGTCATAATCTTGCGGTTCATGAGTTCGAGCCACACGTTGGGCTCTGTGCTGGCAGCTCAGAGCCCGAAGCCTGCTTCAGATTCTGTGTCTCCCTCTCTCTCTGCCCCACCACTGCTCACACTCTGCTTCTGTCTTTCTCAAAAATTAATAAACATTAAACAAATTTTTTTTAACTTTTCTAAATCAAAATACACCACTGAGAGTATGAAAGCAAGCCAGGCAGAAACATTTGTAATATATAAAAATGGCAAAGGACTTGAATACAGAAGAAATGAAGTCTTCTACAAATTAATATAAAAATACAAACAACTTGGGGCACCTGGGTAGCTCATTCAGTTAAGCTTCAGACTTTTGATCAGCTCGGGTCATGATCTTATGATCTGTGGTATTGAGCACCATGTGGGGCTCTGGGCTGATAGCGCATGTGGAACCTGCTTGGGATTCTCTCTCCTGCTCTCTGCCCATCACCCACATTCTCTCTCCCTCTCTCTCTCTCTCTCTCCCTCTCTCTGTCTCTCAAAATAGACATTAAAACAAATACAAACAACTCAATTTAAAAATGGGAAATATACACTTCACAAAATGTGATACCCAAATTCTTAAGAAAGGGTGCTCATTCTCATCAATCATCAGGGAAATTCAAATTTACCACAATTGATGCCATTTCACACCAACAGAAAGCTAAAGTTGAAAGAATTGACAATAACCACTGTTGCTAAGGATATGGAACAACTAGAACTCACATATTTCTTTTGGAAATGTAACTTGTTTAACTATTTTGGAGAACTACTTAGCACTTTCTACTAAAACTAAACATACACATACTTGATAACAAACCAATTCCATTCCTATGTATATATTTTTCCTTTTTGTTTTTCTTATGTACATTCTAACTAAATTCATACATTGGTGTGCTGAAAGACACGTTTAAGAATATGTATAGCCCCATTAACAATAGCTCAAAGTAGAAACACACCAAATATACACTATAGCATGGGTGAATTTTGCAAGCATAATATTGTTCAAAAATGGTGTACATGTAAGTTCAAGACAGGAAAATCTTATAATACTTGAAGTTAGACACTTGGTTACCTCTGAGAGAAGAGAAGAGTAAGATACTGTTAATATTTTATTTCTTGGCCTGTGTGGCAGTTCCACGGTGTGTCCACTTAGTCGTAATTCATAAATTTGTATATTTTTGATATCTGCACTTTGTGGCAAGTTACGCTTCAATAAAATAGCTTATTAAACAAAATGTGCATATGAGAAGTAAATTAATTATCTTAAAACTGGAATATAGAATATAGAATAAATTATACCTAGCATAATTCAACCTCCCTTCAAGAAAAGTGGGAAATTAAAAAGTAGCCAAAAAAATGCAGTGAAAATGAAATACCAATAGAAATATCAGTACTTGGGATCCTTCTATCAAGAGTGGATTACCAGAGTCCCAGAGTAATGTTATACAAATGTGCTTACATATTTTGTTAACCCTTATTGACCTCATGAAGCATGTTGGCATTGGTGGGGTAGGAAAATAGTATCTTCATATCTTACTCATGAGTAAGTTTTCACGTAAATTTATATAATCCAAAATTCTTTCAACTTTAACATATCATTTAAAATCTCTTTTCATTTCAAACTTTCCCAACTCCCATCACTATTACAACTCACATCCATAATAAGTACTGAGCGATATTGTTAAGGAATGAGTTTTAGTATTTTTTTTCTTCAAGATTTCTTTCAAACATATCCTTAGATCTTGATAAAGTCTTATATACCTCCTGAGTAAACTACCACTTGAACTTCTCCCAAGATGGGGATACACCAACATCTTGGAAAATAAATGAGATTTTAGCAATATTAAATAAAACTGTAGTAAGCAATCAAGGAAGAAATCACCTCGTAATCATTCCTGGAGAATATGAGGAAGGAAAAAATCTACTTTTACATAATGATTCCCCAATTATGGGACAAAGACGTCAAATTCATGGTACTTATGATACTCCCTCAATATGGCACAGCCACAGGGCACCTATGTGGCTCAGCCAGTTAAGGGTCTGGCTTCGGCTCACGTCATGATCTCACAGCTCATGGGTTTGAGCCCTATGTGGGGCTCTGTGCTGACAGCTCAGAGCCTGGAGCCCACTTCAGATTCTGTGTCTTCCTCTCTCTCCATCCCTCCCCGGCTCATGTTCTGTCTCTCTGTCCCTCAAAAATAAAGAAACATCAAAACTTTTTTGAAAAAATATGGCACAGCCACACCCCCCTTCCCAAACATAGCAAATATCATTCACTTGTCAGGATCTTTTTTTCTTTCTGAGTCTATATATGGCATCTGAGTTCTCCACACTACAATGCAGACAGCCTTTAGCAATTGTTGGCACATAAATTTAAGTCTGACATCCTAATCTACAGGAGAATTTAAGATTTACTAAATAGGATAGCCATTCTTATAAAATTAGTTTGTTATGGGAGAAAATTCATAATATTGTAAATTGACACTTCTAGCAAATCCAAGGGAGAGATATGCAGACCAAACAGCTCATGTCTCCTCAATTTGAGAATCTCCCTCTTAAAACATTATCCAAAACCTTATTTTAGTTTCTCTTGTTGATACTGCTGCTACTTTAGCATTTTGTTTGCTCACAGTTTCAATATCCAAAAACCAGTGCAGCTGACTTTAGTTTAGTAATTTAGATTAATAATACCTTTATGCACCCAAATTTTTCTGGTCTGCTTAACACAAAATAGATGATTTAGTGTTTGTTTGTTTCTTTGTTTGTTTTTTTGTTTGTTTCACAGTTATTTCGTTATCATTCCATGTTAAAACAAACTTTTCAAACTGAAAAAACTTTCAAGAGATTTTATCACAAATGACAAAAACAGAAAAAGCTGTTCTTTCACTATGGTGACACACAATATTCATGGCATCTGACACCAGATTAGTCCGAGTCTAATCTACATTTCTGAATGCATAAACAGTAAAAGACAAATCTTCAATAATATATCCAGTTAGGATAGTATTCATCAATATCTGCCAAATGACCATGCAATATATCCATTTGTCCAGGTATCTTCTCATAAAAATCTAACATAAAAAATATCTGAGTATTCTCAAGTTCATCCACACTTAATGATACAGAGAAATATTTAAGATGTATTGGTGCCTAGAGAAAACCCTTGCTGTAGGAAAAGAAATGGACAAAAAGTGGTCTACTCCATTGTGTTGAATGGTTGGTGAAATTCTGTGAAATTTTGAATATTTTTATGACACTTGCTCTATAAGTAACAAAAGCAGCTCATTTAACAAGCTGATAAATATTTCTTAGTGAGCCTGTTTGTATCAAACTGATATTTCTAATTAAAATAGAACAGGGGCATCCTGTTTATAAGAATGTGGGCTCAGAATCCATTTAGACTGTCTTTAAATTCTCAGAAGAATTCTACTGCCATAGCCCAAATGGCTTAGGGTAAATGCTATGACTCACTGAGGGAAGAATTCAGAAAATGCTAAAATTATAAAAATGTTTTTCCCTTAAATGAGCATCTGAACCTGGCACTGTTGGTAGAATTATATAGGATGATTTCTCCTGGGCTCTAGGAACAATAGGCCTCCCCAAAAACTTTTGGGCCTCTAAATTAGGTACAACTTTCTCATTCCTGTTCATATTGACTTCCAGCAGTATCCATTTACCATTGGTATACTGACCCACCAAAGCTTTCTTTACATTCAAATGTAAAATATATCTACTCAACACTACAGTTATATTTGCAGAAGTTGCTTGGCACATACCGTATATGTGGAGATTACAAAGGAGCACATATTCCTCAAACAGTTTATAATATCTTAGAGCTGGCTGTGACAGGGTGTCAAGAGAGGAGCCAGACAAGACTTGAAAGGCTAAAGGGACTCCTATGACCTGCTTCAATGGCTGGGGAGAGCCTAAGATGTAAGGTAGCACTTCAAATAGGCTCTGATCAAGTATTCCTTGCTATTTATCCCTCACAAAATTCCTTGTGGGGATTATTTATGCTACATAAAAGGACCACAAAATCTCTGTGGTTTCCAACAACAAGTATTTATTTCTCATTCATGACTTGTGTTCACTGTGGGTCAGCTTTATCTCTGCTCTAGGTTCAGAGAGTGTTCTCCCTGGACTCAGGCTGATGAAGCAGTTGTGAATGAAGCATTGCCTGTCCTTGAGGCAAAGGGAAGAAATAACACTATGAGTCATGCGCTGGCTCTGAAACCTCCGCTAGGAAGTGGCTCATCACTTGTACTGGGATTTCATTTGCTACTGCTAGTTACAGGGCAATGCTTAAGTTGAACAGGGCAGGGCTGTGTAAACCTCCTCTAGGAGGGGGTCTGCGGGGAGAAACATTGAATACAGACAGAAGTGTTCCAATCTTCCACATTCAGTCAAAGTAGTCTGTACTGTAAATTTGCACAAGGTAGAGGAAAGCCAGGAATTATTTTAGTCAATTCTATTACATAAGCAAGCAAAGACAGGAATGATAGTTATTGGGCACCTCCCAGGCTAAGTGCTTTACATAATTATTACATAGAATCATCTCAACACAGTCAGATGGCATCGGCATCAGCTTTTTGATTTTACAGAGGAAAAAATAACTGTGCTAAGAAATGATAATGTTATAAAGGCCATAAATATCCTACTGCAAGTGAATTTGATTCTTTTAACGAGGTATACAGAGAACCATCCTCATCATCAAAAAAATATTTATTAAGAACTCATTTATATGTGACAGGAATTACGTAGACATAACCCCTTTAAGGTTGACAATCATAGGCATATTTAGTACATGCATACTAGATTACAGAATAGGGGTGCCTGGGTAGCTCAGGTGGTTACGCATCCAACTCTTGATTTTGGTTCAGGTCATGATTTTATACAGTTCCTGAGTTTGAGCCCTGCATCTGGCTCTGCACTGACAGAGCGAAGCCTGCTTGAGATTCTCACTCTCCCTCTCTCTCTGCACCTCCCCACCAAATAAATAAACTTACAAAAAAAAGATTACAGAATAAAACATGAGTACAATACCCAGGTCAATGGGAAAATATTTACAGTGCATAAAACAAGGTAAGTATTTATGAAATTTATGCATATATAATAATAATAGGAAAAATGAAAAAAAAAAAACCAACCTTTAAAGTTACCATTACCTTAAAGTTCTGTACTACTGGAGGACAAATGTAGGTAGAATCTCTAAGAAAATGAATATGGTTTCTTAATATTTTTAACTAACTCAACAAAAGGGAAAAGGGTAGCATTTGTGTCCTCAACTTTCCTTGTTCTGAGAATCCTAAAACAGCAAGGTATTTTTATAACCATGTGCAGGCAAATCCCCAAAATCAATCTGGTAATTAATTATTAGGCATGTAAATCTCTATTTTCACAAAATAAATACATTTATTTTTTTAAACTATAATTCTCCATTGGGAATGTTAATCATTGACAAATAAGTATTTTCACTTTATTCTCTATGTTTTCTCCCATCTCCATCCTTTTTGTCTACATAATTCAGTCAGTGTCCTCAGCCTCACTTATCCCCACATAGCCACATTTCTGGTTACACTTTTGACTATCACATCCACAAGATGTTTAACCTCAGCCTGAGTAGTCTGACTCTTTCATCTTCTAGAACCCTGGTTTTTAAACTTTAGTTTCACAAGTATTACCTAAGGTACTTGTAAGAAGAAAAAATGAAAAAAGATGTCCTCAGTTCCTTCCCCATTCTGATTCAAGCTATTCAACATTGAGAGGAGTCGAGGAATCAACTGTTTAAATCAAGCCCCAGGGTGGGGGAATTTGATGAAACTCCCAGGCCACAGAAGGAAAGCTAATTCTCCACTGCCCCTCTATTCTAATACCATATTTTGGTGGGTATTTCCAAAGACATTTTATAGCAAATTTTATTATCTCAGGATAGAATTTCTTTTCATTCTACACTGTAGGAGTGAATCACTGAAACCTCTTCGAAATTATGCATTTTGGGTTATTGTGACCCAATAAGCTGTGAGAATGTGCATATTCAAGGTGAATTTTCAGGCTCAAAAAAAAAATAGAGTTTGTGCTTACTGACTATGACAAATATCAGCTGGTGGAAAAGCAAGAAAAATACCATGGAAAGAAACTCAGCACAATGCAAACAAGCTTAGCTTATAATGAAAAATTCTGATTTGTTCAATATATAATACGAAAATTTGACATAATTTTTGCTCAGAAAAGTTAAAAGGCTATAATGATCCTGATATGCATATTTTCAAAAGAAACAACAATTTGGCCTACACCATTAACATCTGGGTAAGAAGCAGAAAACTTCCTAACCACATCCCTTTATGTGCTCAACCTCAAGCCAAGCTTGGCCACCGCTGATGGTCCCCTGATCTACCTTGGTTCCATGTGCTTTCTCACTTTATTACTTCCCAACTGTTCCCTCACTTCAGCATGTTTGAATCACGACTATTCCTTAAAACCCAGTTCCAACACTACCACCCATTATATCATCTATATCCCTCCAGCCAGCAATAACCAATTCTTCCAACTTCCTCTGGAATTTTCTGTCTGTTCTGACATAATTAATCAGTCTTACTTTCATTATAATTATCTTAACTCACAGATACTGATTTTCACTAGAAAACCAGACACAAGGATTTATTGATCTTTATATTACTTAGAATGCCTAGTACAGGCAAATAAATATTCCAGTGTTTAGAGAAAAATAGATTAGTGAAGAAAGAAAGCATATTAAAATATTTCCATTTCCAGTAGCTTCTCTAACTAGATGTAAAAGGAGATGTAGCAGAAATCCTTAAGAAAACATCTTAATAAAAATGAATAACTATTTGAATTGTTTTAAATCCAATTATCTCAAGCTCAACAATGTTGACATTTTAGAACAAATAATTATTTGCCGTAAGGTGATACCTTGTGCATTGTAAGATTATCAGCAAGTGTGTTTGGCTTCTATTCATGGGATGCCAGTCACAGCTTCTCTTTCAGCTGTGACAATCAAATATGTCTTCAAGATATTGTCAAATGACCCCTGGGGGGACAAAATCACTCCTGGTTAAGAAGGGTATTTTAGATATTATCTGTTTTCTAGGACTGAATAAGAAAAAGCCATGGATTTACCTGTTACTCAAAGAGAATGGAGAAAAAGTCCAAGATATAGTAGAAAGCCTCTAATGGGAAAGACATCGGTGATATAGAAAAGATTATTTAATGTGCAGTCTCATAGTTACAGAGAGAGAGAGGAAAATGACAGAAAACTTGAGCAACTGTATTATTTTCAATAGGAGAAAAAGATAGATACTGAAAATCTGTGACTTAAAATCTTGTACCTGAATAAAACAAGTTGTTGAAATATTCCCTTAAATTGTCAGAATCTAGGAAGAAATAGGTAATCACTCAGATTAAACATGGATCCTTTGAGGTCAGACTGTGCTATACTGACTTCATTTCCTTTTACGACCATATGAATAAATTGTAAAATACTGAATTTATATTGCAAGAAATTTGATAAAAACTGGAATTATACCCTTTTAAAAGGTTTTGGAGCAGAAACTAAATGGTCATCCATTAGGAATCTTTTTCAAGGAAAGGGATGCAGATAAACTGATAAACTAGGAGATCTTCTATCTCTAAAATTGTTTAACTAAAAACAGCACACCATACTCAGGTCATAGCTTTTTTTTTTTTTTTTTTTTTTTTGGCTGGTGAAACTCATGAGGAAGAGTTCTTGGTAGAGCAGTCTGAGGATGACAGAGGAGGGGAAACTCACTCAACAAAATCACACAACACGGAAGGCCGAAAGCAAGGTTGCAGATCCCCCACTTGACTGCAAGTTACAAGGGAACAAAAATAGCACTGCTTTGGCTCTTGATTTATATGGCACATAGTAGGTGGTCAATAATTATTAATGAAGGAAGGAATGCCACAGATCTAATTTAACTCTACTTATTCACGAAGGTAAGATGGTGGACTTCACTCGTAGGAGCCAGGAGGCTAAACTACACTTATACTTTCACTGCACATTTCAAACCTATTAGACAAGGTGAGAAAGGGTTCCTGGCTGCTGCTTTTTCTGAAATTACTTGTATATGAGCAAATCTATCATCCTCTAAAGATGCTAGCCTCGTGATTTCCTAGCAGATGAGTATATATTACACACAATTTATCCCTTCCATGCATACTACCACCTTAGTCTGGAAAGTACACCTGATTGTCTTTCCTTCTTTTACACAGAAGAGAGGAAGACTCTAGAACAGACATCCATAACTAACCACGCATTCTGTTAGCACTCTCTGAGGGTCATGTCCTCACATTTCCATGGCAGAGGAAGGAGGTGGGGAGCCTAGTATGACAATCAATATCAAAATTACAGCTCCATGATAAGAAATACTGTCGACGTGGTAATGACTTGTTTAAACATTTATTAAATCACTTCACAACAAATAGTAACACATGAAGTGTTATCTTCACATTTCACAGTGACACCACTTCTAAGCAGAAAAAAAAATGCTAGCCAAACTGTTTTAAAATCCTCATCGAGATATTATTTAGTTAATACTGAGGGGCTTAATTATTTTTGTTTGTTCACAACCTCTTTACAAACAAATTTGGCAACCAATGCAAGCATGGATATACTATTATTGCTGAGAAAATAAATGTCTACTATCAGGAAAGTCAATATCGGAATATCCACAACAAAATAATTTTCACATTCTCTATGAACTTCTCAGGCCCTCTGTATTTCAGTTTGACTTTCTGTGATCATGGATTATAACAAAGTTATTATTGATGAAAGAATAGTAATTTAAAATTTATAAAAATCAGGTGAATTTAATATTCAATCAGATATTGCTCTTTTCATCATTTTTAAAATTTGTACTCCAAAGGAATGAATTTTTTAAAAAACACACTCTTATTGGTCATCCCCCAAACACCCCCCATTCTATATATATGTGTCTGTTTGTATGTGTATATATATGTATATATTGGTCCTCCCCCAAACACCCCCCATTCTATATATATGTGTGTGTTTGTATGTGTATATTTATATATGTATATATATGTATATACATATATATACATATATATATACATACACACACATTTTTAGAATATGTCAAAGAAAGTTAATGATAATGTAACATTTTTATGTCTATTTACTACCTGTGTCACTTATCTTTGTATTGACTGGGATATAGGTTAAGCTGTCAAAACAAAGAGGCCATATAGTTCAAATGTTTAAGGACACCAAGCTCTGAAGGAGTAGTTCAAGGCTAGTGTGGCAGCTCCACAAAGCTAGAGACCTTAAATCCTTCTTTAAAGTCACTTTACCATGCACTAGAGTGTTGCCTGTCTGCAGTTGAAGGTGGCTCCCCACCAGGTCTACTGTGTCCTCATTCCAGCATGGAGAAGTTGTGTTGGGCTGGGGAGGAGTATAAAACAGAACATGCCCTTCCTTTAAAGGCACTATTTAGAAGCTGTTCACATCACATCCCTTTGGCCAGACCTTGGTCACTTAGTCACTCTAAGATGCAAGAGAGATTCAAAAATGTTGCCTTGCTTTTTAGTAGTCATGTGCCCAGCTATAATTTGCAGGTTCTATTACAAAGGAAGGAACAGAAATAGATACTGGGGACATCTGGGTTCTGACAGACTTTGAACTTATTTTTACGTATATGATCCAAGTTCAGTCTTGCTGCTACTACAGGAAGCAGAAAATACTTTCTTTGATTAGTCAAAAGACCTGATCCCAAACATGGTGAATCAGCCCATCCTGGAAGACACTGAATAGGTATTCGTTTTAATTTTCTGACAGATTTTTCTCGGAGTGGCACATTCTGGACTCCGGTCCAAGAAGTTCTGACTGAAAAGAGTCTGTGTACCACACAAGCCTGGAAGCGACCACCATTCATGCTACAGAGAAATAAGAGCAAGTTATGAAAGCAGGCATGATTTTATGCTGAAGTTAATTCAGGAGGAGAGACCTTCCTCTCTTTTGCCTAGCAGAGCATACATCATTGCGACTTAGAAGAATCCATCTCTTTCTTTGGACTCTGTGATAGACTGAAGCTCAAGTAGCTCACTAGTGGCAGATGAGATGACATCTATATACTCTGAATCGTAGTTTGGATTTTTTCCACTGCATCAAAGTGCCTCTAACATGGCAACCTGTATCAATAAAAATTCAATGACAATGCTCAAATTATGTTGATATCCAAACAATCCAGGGGCGGGGGATGGCAATGGGAGAGTAAAAATCCAGTAAACTAGTAAAGATTTTTATTCACAACAAAGGCTTAGACTTCTCCGCAGTATAACCTCCCTGAGGACAGGATTGTTGTGTGTTTTGCCTACTGCTATTTACGTCACACAGTAGACACTAAAATAAATGTTTGTACAATTAATGAATAGATTAGACTCATGCAACCCCCAGGCTCTACCTATAGCTCAAACTCTGCAAACCCTGCTCTTACAGCTGTTCTTAGAGCAGCCTCCTTGGAGCTACAGGCAGCAATGTGCAAGAAGTTCAGTCCTTGTGCTGGCCTCCCAGTTGTCCACCAGTATCCAGGGTACAGCCATGCCCCCTTCTCCATAGGAGCAGCGTGGAGGTGTCTAATCATAAACATATGCCATCATTCAGAGTTCCTCTTCAGGAAACATTTTCCTTGCACTGTCAAAAGATGTTTTATTTTCTCTGCTGCCTCCCCCAACTCCCTATCTTTTCCACTTCTCTTTGGACGTCATAGTCAACCTGGTCCTTCCTTCTCACTTAACCACACCCACATGATTTTAAAAATAGACAATTTCCTTGAAATAATGAGTAACTGAACAATGCAAAACCCTCTAAGTAATTCAGCAGTCCCTGATCATACACTGTATCCTAACTATCCAACTGTAAAAATCCCAATTCACCAGAGAAGCTCATGATAAACTAGAAAAAGCAAGTTGTAAAAGTACTGTGGACCTATTTCTACACGGGAAAGAAAAAGAAAGAGAAAAGGGAAGTAGAAAAAGACAATAACTGTGCAATGACTGTGCTGTTATAATAACTCAAAACTATTGAGTATTTTGCAGTTTACACAATCATATTGTACATATATTTAAACTGATGCTCAGTATTATTAAGTGGGTTGTTCAATATTATATAACTGATACAACTTGGAACATAGAACCAGATTAAAGCCTTTTGAGTCTAAATGTTATGCTCTTTTCAATACATTATGCTACTTTTTAAAAGATTAACATAAATTCTGAAACTGAAATCATTAAAAAAAAGTCTTACATCTTCTGGGAAGTCAGTGGATCCAATGACTATAACAAGAGTTTTTAAACCATGGTATTATAGTCTAGTAATTTATCTTGGTCCCTTGAGATGTTCTGTTACAAGTAATTTATTAATAACAACAAGGTTCTATAGTTTCGGAGTGACTGATTTTTCTATAACTTAGAGTAAAAATACCAATCACACATACTCACTCAATACAATCCACTTTTTGGGGGTGGACACGAAATCTGTGCAGTAATAACTACCACTACCAGGAGAGCATCTACACAAAACTCTACCTCCAGCAATGACAGTATACTTCAAAGGGGGGACAGAATTTTTGCATGTGAGAACCTCCTCTTTCAAAATAAGGAGTCTGGGTTTACAAACTTTATTTTCATTCTTTTTTACTGACCACAATGCAAATTTGTGCCACTTGATCAGATATAGGACCAATGAAGATCTCAACCTGGAAGAGATCTGGGGCTATTACTAGAAAAGAAATGAAAAATCATCATCATTGTATACAAATGTCAGTATAGTGCCTTTGGTGAGGTCCGTTGTTATGACTAAAGGAGTGTGGCAAACTGAGAAACAATTCAAAGAAGAGAGTTCACCTTCCATTAGCCAGTTCGAATGACATTTCTCTGAGATCTTCGATGCCTACATGATGGAATTTTAATTGATTGCTCCTCCCTCCAGTGTCCAGTGTTGTATGTTCACCAGTAGCCATGTCATGAAATACTAGGACAGTTATTGCTCTGACAATTATTCATTGCATTTTTGTCTTTTCTCCAAATGTAGAAACTATTATAAACATCCATTTACAGGTGTTTGCATGGATATAAGTTTTCAAGTCCTTTGGGTAAATACCAAGGATCAGAATTACCGGTTATACGGTAAAAGTATGTCTAGGTTTATAAGAGATCACCAAACTATTTTCCAAAGTGTCGGCATCATTTTGTATTCCAACCAACAATGAATGAGAGTTCCTGTCACCCTACATCCTCCCTAGAATTTGGTTTTGTCAATGCTTTGGAATTTGGCCATTCTGATAACGTGTGTAGGGATAGGTCATTATCGTTTTAATTTCCATTGCTCTGATGACATAAGACATGGAGCATCTTTTTATATCCTTATTTACAATTTATATACCTTCTTTGGTGAGGTAACTACTCACTAATGACTTTGGTCCATTTTTAAAACTGAGATTGTTTGTTTGCTTATTGTTGAGTTTTAAGAGTTCTTTTTATATTTTGGGTAACAGTCTTTTATGAGATTTGTCTGTTGCAAATATTTTCTCCCAGTCTGGGGCTCTGCTTCTTATTCTCTTGACACTGTCTTTCACAAGTTTTAAATTTTAATGAAGTCCAAATTATTAATTCTTTCTTTCATAGATTGTACATTTGATGTTCCACCTAAAACGTCATCACCAACCCCAAGAGCATCTGGATTTTCTCCTGTTATCTTCTAGGAGTCTAATAATTTTACATTTTACATTTAGATCTGTGATATATTGAGTTAATTATTGTGAAAGGTTTAAGGTGTGTGTATAAATTCATTTTCTTTGCATGTGGATGCCCAATTGTCCCAGCATCATTAGTTGAAAAAACTATTTTTTAAAAATTTATTGTATTGCATTGGCTTCTTTGTCCAAGATTAGTTGACTATAGCTATGTAGGTATATTGCTGGGCTCTCTATTCTCTTCCATTGATCTATTTGCCTAATGATGTCTTTCATTATTTTTTAATGGAAGAAATTATAGCCCTGGAGATGCCCCAGTGAAGAGGAAAAATTTAGTTATACAACAGGGACAAGAGTCAAGGTTCCTGGATGAGGAACTTGAATCTAGTGAATATCAAGGAGTTGTATATGCATAGGAACATAGTGTGCTGGTCTACATTAAGGACAGAGAAAGCCAAATATACCGCTTTCCCTGCAGATGGGGTGGTAGAAGTGATGATAGGATACTGGGAATAATCTCTTCAAATTGCTTTTATGATCTCAGTGTAATATTAGTCAAGATTATCAGAAGAGATTAAGGATGAGAAAGCACATAAGGCTTGAGAAGAGGGTAAGGAGAAAATAAGACAAACTAAGGAAGTGAAGTCTGCCTGACAACATTAAAGCTCCCATTGAAATGATGATAAATTTAAAATGAGATGAGTCATGGGTGCCTGGGTGGCTCAGTCAGCTAAGCATCCGACTTCTGTTCAGGTCATGATCTCACTGCTGGTGGGTTTGAGCCCTGCATTGGGCTCTGTGCGGACAGTTCGGAGCCTGGAGCCTGCTTCGGATTCTGTGACTCTTTCTCTCTCTCTCTCTCTCTCTCTCTGCCCCTCCCCCACTCACACTGTGTCTCTCAAAAATAATAAATGCTAAAAAAATTAAAAACTAGAAAAATAAAATGAGATGAGTCAGCATAAATTTTTTCTCAGACAAGTTCTGCTGCTTAAGTATAGGCACAAAGTAGGCAGACTTTAAGGACTACTCCACCACTATAAGCTCTGTTGATCCAGGAAAACATACCTAGTTTCTCCAATTGTATTTCCTGATTTATTTTTTACAGGTGTGTTGTGAGACTCAGATGAGATAATATATGTGTACTGTAGTGATTAAGAGCTCAAACACTGGTATTTGTCTGATTGGATTTAAACCCTGACTCTTATGTTAGTAAAAGAGAGAGGGACAAAGGAAATGAAGGCAAAATCAAAGTAATGTTTATAATTACAAACCATGGAATATAAGCTGGATAAGGAGGGAAGCGAGAATATGAAATGGAATAGAGGAAGACAGTAAAATATAATTGGACCAGTGTGGTGTTTTGTTTTGTTTTGTTTTGTTTTGGAGTCAGGTCATCAGCTGGAACCATAAGTGGTCAAAAAGTAGCATGCCTAAAACTGAGATTATGGTAGAAATACAGTATTTGATACGACCTTGGAAGTAAATGTCTGACATAAGGTAGAGGAATAGACTGATGAATCTGAAGAGGTCAAGAAGCTGAAAGCCTGAATATCAGCTCTGTGGATATTAAAATTACTAAGAAGTATGACAGGGAGTACTGTTGATAAAAATAACAATGCATGGCAAGATTTCATTCATTTCTTATGGCCGAATAATATACCATTGTGTGTATACATATACACACACACACACATATATATACACACACAAGTATATATATCTCACATCTTCTTTATCCATGTGTCAATTGATGGACCGTTGGGCTCTTTCCACAGCTTGGAAAGAGAGAGAGGGAGGGAGAGGGAGATGAGAGGGAGAGTCAAAGCAAGAACAGACTTTTAATTATAGAGAATAATCTGATGGTTACCAGTGGGGAAGGGTTTAGGGGGTATGTTAAATAGATGAAAAAGATTAAGGAGTACACTTGTTGTGATGAGTAGAGGGTGATGTATGGAACTGTTGAATTGCTATATTGTACACCTGAAACTAATAGAACACTGTATGTTAACTAACTGAAAATAAAATAAAAACTTAAAAAAAAAAAAGAATGACAATGAAGCACAAGCTAAAATACTCAGGAATGAGAGGGTCCTGTAAAGGAATACAATAAGGAGGGAGGTGTGGCTAATCTCATGGCTGGACCTTCAAAGGCAAGGAGGAGTAAAAGAGGAACAAGGGAAAAAGAGTAAAGGAGGATACTACCTTACCTGGAAACCTACTAGTACAAGATGTGTGGGAAGAAAACCAGTCCCCACCTGATAGAGTGCAGAGCACATTTGAAATATCTAGCTTGCTCAGACTCAGAAGTCGTATTCCTAGGTCATAAAGTAGCCACTCAACTCTGCCATGCTCTGTAGGAAACCAGTGTGCATCATCATCCACCTCTATATTACACTGCACCACCTCTATATTACACTTTTAGAAGAGTCTGGAGCAAACAAAATATCAACACATGTAATAGTGGGGTCCAAAATTGTGCAGATATGCAATAGTGGCAGCCTCAGGAAAATATGCAGAGTAATCAACTAAGTAAGCATCTCAAAAATAGGCATTGATGATGAGACAAATATGAAGCACTATTTGCTTTTAAATATAGTTTTATATTTTCTTGATTCTTCCAATTTTTTATATTAATATAGGAATAATTCAAGGAAAGACAGATTTTATTTTCTCTGTGTGTGTACCTATATATGGAATATATTCCTGGGGGTCTTTTCCCTTCACAGTACTACCATAGCGAGGTTAGCTTGTAGCAGACAGGCAGCTGGAGGCAGGTGGCAATTGTAAAAGGCAGTTATCAAAATGGCATTAAAATTATATGAAACTACAAATAACAACAATCGTGAGAAGTTTTTAAAATATCCTTTGAAACTATTTCACATCTAGAATGGCTAAATTGAGGCGATCATCACAGGAAAATTAAGTCACCAAAAATAATACAATAATAAACCATTACAACACACAGCAGCTTTATATCAACGATGTTAAGCTAATAGGAGAAGTGCAAAAGTCTCAACTCTATAACCATTTAGTCTGGAATAAATAAAAACTTATGACAGAACAAATTAAGTAGTGAATGATTTAATATCATAATTAGTAGTGAGAAATGTAAAAATTAGTAATTATTGGAGAAACCATATGTTTAATGTATTAAGTGTAGCTATTAAAACTGTATTATATTATTTTGTCAGATTATGTAATGAGTGAGATTTTTCCAAAATATAAGCTACTTCCTGGGAGAAAGATTAGGTTTTGGGGAAGCCTCATTATTTAGGCCACAGTTAACTGTACATTAGTTTTGTATTATGGTTTGCAAAGTGGGAGGTCTAACTCAATTGTAAAAGTAGGTTTTCAAAAGAGTTTGATGAGGTGTCAAAAAACAGTATTTAGCAAGTGGTATTTCCAGGGCACTGAATAAATCTGGAGCCTCTGTGCCTCCTAGGATCATGTGAGATTTCAGGAGACAAACCTGGAAAGTTTCGGGTCTCCCTCACTAACACAGGAATCCTTTGCCATTTAAGACATAAACCCATGCTCAGAAGTTCTCAGAATATCACGTTAATTCCAGAATATACCAGGAATACTATCATTTGCTAGATGAGACAAGTCCATTTATAACTATGGAAATACTTGAAGAAAACTAGACGTCCCACGTGAATTATTTAGGCTTTTTCTAACCCTTTCATGGTTTAATACAGGGAATACTCTTTTCCATTGATTGATTAATTCTTTGCAAAATATTAAATACCCACAGTGTAGCATGTGCTGGGATATACTTTCACTTACAGGCCTTACATTTTATTAAGGAAGAGACTAAATATATACATGTAAACATGCATGTATACATAAATAGAACTAACTCAAAGCTGGTTTAAAAGCTTTGAAAGAAATTCACAAGGGGCCAAAATTATTATTAAGTCCAGGAATCTCCTTTACAAAGCAGGGAAGCCCTCTGTGAGGAGGTAACATTAGCACCAATCTGAAAGAAGAGGAGCCAGCCCTGACAAGTGTATCGGGAAAGAGCGTTCCAGGGAAAGCATGTGCAGAAGAATTTCCTGGAACAGAGTAGAATTTGGCATATTCATGAAACAGATAGGATTCCATCATGGCTGGAATATATTGGAGAGGAGAGTATCTGTCACACACATTCACAAAGACACACACACACACACACATGCACACACATGCACACACACTCCAATTTCCCTGAAATACATAGCATGTGAAAGTGGAATACAGTGGATATAGAGCTATAGGAAGTGATAAGCTTTCAGAATCATAGCCTTATTCAGGTACGCTTGTATGCCATAAAATCCAATTAGTATAAGTGTCATTTCAATGATTTTAATAAATATATACAATTGCACAACCATCACCACCAACCAGTTTAACACTTTTCATCACCTCAAAAAGTTTTCTCTTATATTTTGCAGTTAATAGCCACTCTTATCTCCAGCCCCAAGCAACTAGTGATCTGCATCTTTTCTTCATCGATTTTCTTTTTCTAGAAATGTCATATAAATTTAATTACACAATACGTAGTCTCTGTGTCTGATTTCTTTCACTTAGCATAATGTGTTTGAGGTTCCCCCGTTGATTCATGTACCAGTAGTGGTTTGTCACTTGATTTCTGAATTGTATTTCATTGTATGGATATACCACATTTTCTTTATTCATTTACCAGTTGATGGACATTTGGATTATTTCCACCTCCTTGCTCAGAGACTAGTTTGGGAGAATAATAATTACTAGAGAGCCTAGCGAGATACTTGATGGAAACTGTACCATACTTTTTTTCCAACCTGACACTGTAACATCACAAGGAGCCTGGATATGAAAATAACAACAATTGCCATTTACAGATGGGAAAGTTCAAACAGTGAGAACAAAGGGACCACCTTATGAAAGGCTCATATGAACATTATCTAATTAAATGTTTTTAATGAGTCTCACAGTTCATCATGTTAATACAGGGTCTGTCAAAGAAAAAAGTTTATTTGAATTATTGGAACTAAGGCGTGTGCAGAGGTCCATTCAGCTGGGAAGTGCAGTTTGTGCCTAAAAGAAATATGCATCCACCATGAAGTCAAAAATATGAGATTCTCTTTTCTACTAATAAGAATTGCTTCCATGATATTAAAGTATTTCTAACTGCCCATCATCTGCATCTGCAAAAATGGCTTTCCCCACGATATCTTCAGATCTCAAAAAAAATTTTAAGGTAAATGAAATGCTAAATGGGCCTGTTAATAGAGGGTGGCAAAACTGATGAAGACAATGTGCAATGACTTTCTATATGAGGCAGAAACATGCACAACGCATAAAGAAAAAGAAACTAAATATATCTGATGTTGTTATAAAGGCAAAGAGAGCCAAAAGTAATTTGTCTGTGCTTCTTTCCCATCTGTGTGGCTCCTTCAGTGAAACAGCCAATGTAGTCAAATCTGATGTGCTTTCCCATTATAAAAGTTGTGGCTTAACTAGGAGCTATGCCGGAATGTCTAGATAAAGACATCTTTACATAAATACTGTATATACATCGATGTTTTACACATATGCTTTCTACATGTGATTTTTATACACATTCCCTGTTATCCAATCTTCAGGTAATATATTAGACCATGTGAAACATTTAAAAGGAAGCCTTTCTTCCAAAGCTGAGAGAGTTGTTCTTTCTCCTAAACTTGACTATAACATGAAAAAAGCCAGAGTTATTTCCTTGTTCTCATATCAGAAAAGAAAGTTGTTATCTTCTTTATAGTCGGGACTGGAATAAATAAAACAAATACTTTAAGAAATATCCCCAGGCAGATAGGAGGTATATGTACTGTGGTCTGTGTCCATCTGATTGGGGACTAAGAGGCTAAGTCCAACATTAAGTGCTTCTCATGAGGAGGCAAACACGACACCAGATAGCCTTTCCTTCAGACTGGTGCTCCAACCAGCTGACCATTCTAACTATAAACATTTGCCCCAGCTGTATTTTCCCACTCCTGGATGATTGTCTGCCTGGCAACAAGATGACAGAAGTACTAAGCCAAAATATCCTTATGTGGGCATAGCTGCCTTCTCATGGCAGAGCCAATTTGGACCCCATCCATTGGCAGGGATGTCCCAGAAGCAGCCAATTTTAGTTCAGCTTCTTTAAAACTCTGGATTGTAAACAAACAGTAAGATTTTCCACTGTGGAAGGGAGAATAATGAGAAGAAGAATACAGTAGAAAAGTGTTAGGTGAGGCAAGTACCTAGTTTACCAGAACAATTAGTAATTAAAATAAAAGAATGGGCTGAAGCCCTTCAGGAACTCTACTGATAAGTCCCCAGATCTTTCTCTTTTTAAAGTCCATGAACTACATGCAGCTCTTTCCTCCTTTTCTTCCCTACACTTAAGTTTTTAAATTTCCATGTCATTGCTTGTTTTGTTTTTTCTCCTCCATTTTCTTGATATTTGAAATAGTAGGTCAAAATTGGACATGTTTAGCAGGTGGCTGCTGGTTTTATAGTAAGGGGTAGTTGCTGTAATTGCTTGGTTTGAACACCATTAATTTGATGTCATGGATTTCACAAACAAATCTTTCTAGATTAAATGTTAAAAAATCATAATTGAATAGATTCAACAAAATTTAATGCAGGTCCAGTTATATCCATTCCACAAATAATTCTTCTAGAATCAAGCACAACTTAAATACCCATGTCTCACATGTCACACACATAGTACAATGGAGTCAAGAGAGCAGGGAGTTTAGAGTCAGATGGCCAAGCTAGGACTCAGAGCCCACATTACTCATTAGTTCAGTGAGGGTCCTCAGGCAGTATCCTTGAGTTCTCTGAGCCTTGGTTTCCTCTTAGCAAAAAAGAAATAATAATAATAATTACTTTACAGGGTTGCTGTAAAAACTAAATGACTCCCTGAACCCAATAAAGTAAGCATCAGAGTTGTTAGTTATGCTATTATTAATGTATTCATGTGCTGTTGATCAAAGTTAATGTGAAACTGCTGATGACCACTTCACAATATGGATAGGATACACATTTCAAATTGGAATCAGTAAGGTATCTATGGTCAGTAATATCATCTTTTATTAAAATGTAATGCATTAAGCATTATCAATTACAACGTAAAAAAATACAGGTAACCCAGTACCATCCGTTGAGAAAATGTAGTGACAAAATGCCATCTTGAATTTGGCATCTCTTTTAAATGTATTTGTATTTTATTGATCACAGCAGCATTTATATGCATTTAGGAAAAAATACAGTACATTTTCACATTAGAAATATTTTTCAGATAACCAAAAAAAAAAAAGTTTGATGTGCATATGGATGGGTGGGCTCTGTCCAACAACTCCATCGCTCTTCACAGTCCCTTGGCACATGAACTGGGAATCACTGATGTTGGTTAAGGTCAAAATAGACAAGGGAGCCTTACACTTACTAGCTCTGCTTGCCAAGTAGAAATGCTAACCTGCTCTTTCCCAGGATTTTAAAAAAGCATTCAAAGATATTTCACAAGATAAATGGAAATGGGATAAACACAAGGCCTTAAGGAAAATATACTTCTGGTGCATTTATTAAGCACTTGGATCTGATGCATGACACCTGCTTGAAACTCAGAGAATTATCACAGGCTTTGCCGAGGAAGGAAAGACAAGAATTATGACTGCACACAGGCTCATACTTCAGCAAGTCAATGTTTTTAAATCAATGAAAAACAATCCAGTGATTGTGTTTGCTTCAAAGAGAAAGCAATGTAAGATGACATACAGTATTTCAAGCTGTTCAAATTACTGATGGCAGAGTGGCAAGATATATATCCATTAAAACTAAATAGTTGTTTCAGAGTATGTTGGCCAACAGAGATAAATAGTGTCTCTCTGAAGTAAATATAAAATGATTTCCTTACTCAGAGTTTTGGACCCTATAATGCTTTTAAACCACAAGTACCTCTTACTCATTTTGGACATTTTCATTTTGTGCCTTCATTCAGAATTTCTTGAGTTAGCCCAACAAAATAATTTCTGCCTAGCAAAGAGGCATATACGTTAGGAACAAAGTATGCATATTTCTATAACAGGCTCACTGATGGTCTTATTTATATTGATAAACTGATCATACTGAATGAGTTAAACATGAATGAGTAAAATGTGTTAAATGCAAAGGCTGCTCTCATAGGAGTATGATGTCATCAATACTACCACCAGGCTAGAAATTAATGAGCCATTTTTAAGTATATTATTTTTTAGAGGAAGAATATGTGCAATTTATCCTTTCTTGATTCTTCTCTCGTCAGCATTTTCATTAATAAACTTAAAAAAAAGAAAATTTTATTACACAAAGTACTAATCACTTTGCCTTGCATCCTTCTAATTAGTGATAATGATTCTCTCTTCTTTATCTGTCTAGAAATTTCAAGGTAGCTAATGTGGGACCAAAGAATATTGACCAATAAATAGCATTTACCAATTCTAGCTGTTCAAAACTTAACCATATTTCTTCTACACAAAAATGTTGTACAAGTGATCATTTAAAAATGACCTTAGTGTCATGCCAAGCTCCTTTTCTCTCAATTGTAAGCTCTGTCCCTTCTCATAAAACACAGCCTAAAAAAAGAGAAATGTCCTTCAAAACTGGAAAAAAAATACTTTATCTAATCTCTCCTACTATACTACCTTCAAAAAGCAGACCATGATAATAAGTCCAGGAGCCAGGCTTCCATTTTCATGAGAAACCTGGAAAAATGCAAGAGATACTAACAAATTATGTCTGACAAAGACACCAAATAGAGAAAAGTAGTGTTTGTTGAAGTCTAGAATATAGTACACTGTTTTTAAATAAAAGGTTAAAAGCATATGGATAAAGTGGTTAACTCTGGTTCCTACTTTTTATAAAGAAAACCACATAGGATAATGAAAGATGGAAAAATGACCAATGTTTGTACTGATCAGTGGTGTAAATATCTATGAGTTTTCAACAATTGACCTTTAGAAAGCAACACATTACTATGGTTAAAACAACACTGTGGTATATTTAAAGGAATGTAAACTTTTAAGTTAAATAATTGATGAAACAACAACACTAGTGTTTTAATTTTTAAACTCTGCAATTTGGGAAGACAGCTTAGTCATGGCACAAAATATTAACAAATAATATTAAAATCTGGAAAATAGAAAAAAATAGATTTCAAATTCTAATCTCAAATTTAGTAATAATGCTGATGCCCCTGAGTATTCTCTATTAATTGTCTATTTTTTTTCATTTTCACAATGCTATGCTTGTATTGATCTCCATTTATGCTCAAGATCATTGAGTCTGAAAGCACCTAAGCCAAGAATTAGATTCAGATATGACTAACCTCCAAGTCTGTGACCCAAACTATTACTACACATTATACTATGAAATCTTGGTTTTACTTCTAGGCCTATTTCTCCCTAAGTTTTCCCCATAATAATAAAGAAACTGTCACCCCTCAATTAGTCAAGCACTAAGCCTAGGCATTACTCTTGACTCCGGTTTTCACTCCCACTTGACATTCAACCCATCAGCAAGCCCTGCCAACCTCCTCAAACTTTTCTCCAAATTTCTACCTGAGTCATCATTTTCTCTCA
Organism: Panthera leo; assembly: GCF_018350215.1. NCBI lineage: Eukaryota > Metazoa > Chordata > Mammalia > Carnivora > Felidae > Panthera > Panthera leo. The sequence goes on from NC_056679.1 coordinate 152,128,399, forward strand.
CCCAGAATACTCAAGATCCTAACGGTTTTCCTGTGTTCATTCCTGCTATAACACACAGCAGACCTGGTAATATTTAAAAATGTAAATCAGATTTGGCTCCAAAGGTTTCCAACCCTGCTTAGAATAAAATATTAAATCTCTATCCTGACATATCAAAGCCCCACATGAACTAGTCCCTCCCTCTCCCCCCACCTCATCTTCTAGACTTCCTCTTTTCTAGTAACAGCCAGACATTAACATGCTAAGTTTACCTCCATCTGTAGAGTCCTTGCACTTGTTCTCACCTCTCCCTGGAGAGCCTTTGCTTAGGGCTGGCTTTGTCTTACAATCAGATCTCAATTTAGGTGTCACCTCTCCCAGGAAATACCATTCCTGACTCCCAGATCAAAAGTAGCCAGCCATTCACTCTCTATTCACTTTGCCCTATTCTAATTCTCTGCCTAACATTTCACACACCTGGCATTTTCTTGCTTTTGTTGGTTTGTTTACTGTTTTTCTACCCCCAAAAGGACATAAGTTCTGTAAGACTTTGTTTAATTCACTGCTGTATTCCCAGTACCCCAGACACTAGATGCTCTGTGAATATTTTTTGAATGAATCATGAATGAAGAGAGCTGCTTCTCACATGTGGAGCATTCTACCAATCACCTGCATAGAATGATTATAGCAGTGTGGACAGCTATCCTCAGTCCTCCTCCCACCCTCCCTTATCAAAATCACAGATATTGTAGCTTTGCGATTAAAACCTCAATCTAAAAAAAAAAGTGCTCTTTGTTAAAATTAAGATACTCTCCCCAATAATTTACATTTTAAGCTTTAGCAGTCATTTACACCTCAATGTGAGTGAGTTTAATGATTATCTATCTGGAAATAGGGATGAAAGAAATAAAAACAAAACAAAACAAAAAAAAACTTTGAAGCTATTAAACAACTTAAAGTGAGGAAAAGGGGAACTGGGGCTTCAAGACACACCTGAAGAATTCAGAGATTGTTCAGCTTCTGTTTTGAAAAGGATCTTTGTCTAACAACTGAGGCCTGATGCACACTTAATGTTTCTTAGAAACAATCTTCAAGTACTGACAAAAGATGGCCATCTGTTCTTCTGATGCTAAAGACAGACAAAGGGAGAGAGAATAAAATGCAGTACAGAGGGTTTGGATTAGATACGGACAAGGATGCCCACACAGAAATGTGAGGTGTTATACAATGGACTAAGTTTCTAGAAGAAAACAATTTTAAATTCCCTTAATATGGAGCTCTTTAGAACTAAAGATTCGTATCAGCAAAGATGCTTAAGAATTCAGGAAAATGGACTTTATTCTTCTATTCCTGTGAGTGATATCATTTGATAACGGTGAATGAAGACGTCCAAAAGGTCTTAAACCATTAGAAATCCAGGGCAAAGATTGCCTAATGACATATGTAACAAATGCAGGACTGTCACAACATGCTGCAGATTGGAGACCAAAAACGCCACCCGAGCACATTCAGCTTTTGTATTCAATTTGCTTGTATGAGAGGTCACCTCTTGCATGGCATACAGATGCCTGAGTGGTTTGCAAGGAGAGCACAAAGCAAGAAAGAAGAGTGCTAATGGTTTCTGTTACTTTTGCAATTTTATCCATACAATATTCTTCCTTTCTTCAAATCTTCTTTTATTTGAGTACCTAACCACCAACCGGCAGAAGTTCATGTCCACGATGCAAAATTTTTCTTCTTTCCTGCTAATTTCCTCTTTCACCCTACACTCCAATACAAACCGGTGCACCAAGGAATAGTTATACGTTTTGAAGGGTCCGATGAACAAGGGTCTACCCATTTTGGTTTTGAAGTTTCAGAAATTTTGTTGATGTTCTTGATGTTTTTAATATCATGTTTTCTAAAATAATTTTAGAATTCTGGTATTAGTACATTCCATCCAATTTACATGACTGCCTTATGACCAGGTACTTTACATTCTATCATGTTCTAAGGAACTAAAGACCAAATGATGTCCAGCATGCTTTCTGAATGTTTACACAGTAGTTGTCATCCAAAAGCTCACTGTTGTGAAAACAAACTGACCAGAAAAAAAACTGCCTGACTGACAATACAGGCTAGTCTGACTACAGAGCATCTTGCAATAATAGTTCATTATCATTGCATATAAAACCAAATATGCTTTGGAAAGTGTTTCGTTTAGTTATTTTTATGATTGTATTTTATATTTTATACATATTTTTAAATTGATTGGCTCATGAAAATAAAAGAATAGTGGTTAAAATTAAAAATTCATTAAAAAGAGAAATAATTAAAGCAATGATGAATCAAATTACAGTCCCTTGTGTTCAAAAGCATACAAAATTACATTGACAATGAATGTCATGGTAAACAAAGAGGTACATTCATTACTTTAAAATATAATACAAGAAATAGAGTTTCAACTGAAAAAAATCTTCATTTTTAATGTTTGTAAATGAATAGTATGTCTATGGATTTGTTTGGACTTCATACATTATGCTTCATTTTATAGCTGTATAAACTGTAAACTGTTTTATGTTTATATTTAAGAAACAATATTTAAGAAACTTTATATTTAATATAACTTAAGTCAACTCTAAAGTCAAAGGAGTGTTTCTTTGGTTCTTTTTTTCTTTAAAAGGTGTTGGTAAACTAAGATTAAGAAACACTAGAATAACTGATCTCTATATGTGTTAAAGGGAAGGTGACTTGATTATTTATTTAAATAACCCACACTGACTCATTAAACAGTTACAAACATTTGTAAAGAATTCTTGGTAATCCAAACAAATCTTCACCAAGTGCTTTTGTGCCTTCACAGACATCCTATATGCAACAATCTAACTCAGAGTTGTCACAAACTGGAATCTATTTCCCTATACCCCCACTCCACTCACACTAAATGGATATTCATAAATCACACTGACCAGTTTGATGACCCAGAGAGAACTGTACTTCTGAAACTTTTGTGTACATAAGAACCACCAGAGTGCTTGGGTAAAATGAAGATTTTTCAAGCACTTCTTCCAGAAATTCTGATTTATTTGATCTTGGTTAATTCTGAGACTCTGAATTCTCTACAAGCACCCAAGGTACTACTGATGCAGGGGGTACCAGGGCCACTCAGAGAAACATACTTGACCACAATATCATGAAAACAAAAAGAGGGTATATTGGGTTCTTCATGATTGTGTCATACAAATAAATGAATGGGTAAGTGGAATGACTGGAGAATTATAGAGATTTGCAAGTGAAGGAATCTTCAGGGCCACTCTGATACTGAATATGAGTTGGTAATCATCATTGTTCAATCAGTTTTTGTTAAAGTTTTGCAGACATATCTGTCCATTTGGTGCCCAAGTTTTAAGTGTCTACATTTTTATGTTATTAGAAGCTTCATTATATAAGGCATTACAAGACTAAACTCTGAAATTTACCTCCTGGGATCATATCCCAATTACTCTACTTACCAGCATGTGACTATAGACAGTTACTTAACTTCCTGGTGCCTCAGTTTCCTCACCTATCAAATGGGAATGAAAATAATCCCATAGAAAAAATGAGGAAGTTAAATGAAATAATGTGTACAGCTAGAATGCTGCCTAGCCACATAGTAAGAGTCTAGTAGATTTTAGGTAGCCTTCTTAAATGTTCTCATTATTTTTCTCATTGCTATTTTCATGATTATATAAATTTTTAAAAATCCACAAATATTTATTAGTAACTTCTATTTATAAAACACAGTGCTAGAAAAAAGGACAAAATTCAAGCTCTATTCCAAAATACCTTATAAGCTAATGGAATAATTTAGATATGTGTTCAAGTAAAAACAATAGAAAGTGGAGCAAGCAGAAATTAATAAAAGAGAAATCAAATGTGTAAAGAGTTCAGAGAAGTGTGCCATTATTTGTGGCCTATGTAAATGAGAAAATCAGAGATGCTTCATGGCAGAGCAATCATTTGTGCTGAGAACTTAATGACTGAAATATGGAGATAAAGAGCTAAGAGCTTTCCAGGCGGATTGGAGTAGCAAATAAAACATGAAGGTAGAAAAATATGTGGGCATGTTCTTTAACTGTGAATTATTCCATGTGCTAAAGCATCAAATGCCCAGGGAGAGATAACTTGGAGATGAGCAGAAAAGATAGGTTGGGGGACACATGGTAGAAATTCCTAAATATCTTGTTAAATTTGAGCCAGGTTTGAAAGACCAAAAGAAGCCAATAAAGGCTGTGAAAATGGGATCACTGGGGGAAGACTACCTTTAGGGGAATTAGCAAGACGCCCTGGCAGTCATTCTCAAAATGTGGTCCATGGACCCATAAGATCAGCATCACCTGGAGAAAATTCACAGTGAAATTCTGGTGTGCCTGGGTGGCTCAGTCAGTTAAGCATCCAACTCTTGATTTTAGCCCAGGTCATGATCTCACAGTTTGTGAGACAGAGCCACACTGGAATGTGCACTGGCAGGGAGAAACCTCCTTGGGATTCTCTCTTCCCCGCTCTCTCTGACTCTGTCTCTGTCTCTGTCTCTGTCTCTGTCTCTGTCTCTGTTTCTGTCTGTCTGTCTGTCTCTCTCTCTCTTTCTCTCTCTCTCACACACACACATACACACACACACACACACACACACACACACACACACAATAAATAAACATTCAAAATGCAAATTCTGGGGCCTCTTCATAGACCACCTGAACTAGAACCTCTAAGGATGCTTTATGTGTTCTAACAATTCCTCCAGGTGGTTGAAATTCAACCTCAAATCAAAGAACCACTGCTGTTAAGTATAGAATAGTTTGAGCGGGGGCGGGGGAAGAGATCAGGAGGTATAAGTTCCACTGTGAACCAAGTGAACCAATTAGGAATTACGGAGAAAACTATTAAAATCCCATGTAAGAGGAAGTTAGAGCCTAACCTAAATCAGTTGGAATAAAGAAAAAGGGGTTGAGCCAAAAATATTGTGAAAAATAAAGTCAACATTCTTGGCATTTGTTAGTCTTTGCCATCATTAATTGAAGAAAAATGATTTATCAAAAAGATAACCTTTAGTTCAATTTATATATAGGTTTGAAAATATGAAAGTGGGTAATTGCACGAACTTTCTTCTACTTTAAAAATTTAAATTCCATTAAAGGAGAAAAGAGAGACTCTTCTGCTGCACAACCATTAAAATTAGCATAGTAAATTTTGTATGAATTTGACAATCTCTGTTATCAGTAAATCTAGAACTACCAGACCTCTCTTGCTAAATTCCAACTCTATTTAGTTTCACACTGTGATTTTTTTAATGGTCTTATTTGTGCATTATTTCAATTTTTCATTATATATTGTGCCATTTAGTATTCTCCATGATTATGTTTTCACTGAACAGATGCACTACGGTTTCACTGCACCAAATTCTATGATCCATAATTAGATGTCAATATGTTTTCTTTATGAACTAAATACATTTTTAGTTACTTGGACATTAATTAAAATCACATGCTGGATTGTTACATCCTTTCAACACATTTTTGAGGAAATATTTTTGGTTTACTTGAATGCTTTAAAACATTCAATTTTATACTATATAATTCTTTTTTCCATAATAACAGATACTGTAGTTAATATATAAATATTAATTACAGAGCTACACCACAGAAGCCATTAATGAGATATAACCACTCACATGCAAAAGCATCGACATTTGATGAATTAGGAGAAAAGAATAAATTTTTCTTAATTGTTGTTCTTAAAACATATCATGATCTATATTTACTTTCACAACAATTCTAGGAAAAAAAATAAATGAAACAAAATTTCTGAAAAATGACAATGACCACTACCGAACTATCACGGGAATAGAAGCAAATTTAAAAATTCATAAAAATTCACCTACAGATAAAAAGAGGATAAGGTGATACAGACCTCACACTTTTCAGTCATGTTTTATTGTACCATCCTGAATATTCTAAACTCATGAATTTGAATGATGCATTTATCTCATGGAAAAACTGAGAAAAGGCATTCCAAAAGAGAAAGAGAACATTTCTAACCTCTAACAAAATGTAGGAAAATCTAATCCTAGACAGTGACTCCACTCACTGCAGGCGTTCCCAACTGTTTTTTTAAATGTTGTATGAAACCGACCAGAGGTTAGAGGAGAAAGAGAGGTAAGCATATAGAAATTATTCTAGCATGTCTTTGTCATTCTATCTTTGTTTTTCTACTGTTTTCCCATTTAGATCTACACGTAGTTTATGCAAAACTTCAGGTATAAAACTCCCATCAATGCAACTGGTATAATGGTGGCTACTATGTTTCCTAACATTGGCTCAGGTTCTGCCTCAAATACAAGGAAACATGAAGGAATAAGCTGTGATCTATTTGGAAATTTGTTTATTGAAAATGACTCCTCCTCTTGGGATTTTAGAGAATATCACATATAGCAAACCGAGATTTATTCAAGTCATCTGTGAGGCATCCTGAACTACATACATACAGCTATAGAGAGTAGGCAAGGGAGCAGGAGTAGGTTCCATTATCTCAGCATTTTAATGATGAGGTAGCATTTTGAGAATATGTTTCAGGAAGGGCTACCTACAAGGACTGAGCCTACTGAACACATAGCCACATTTTACCATTGATATTTACAAGCATGCTTTAACAACAAAGTTCAAAAGCTGAGAAAAATATTTCTGTCTTGATGGTTCTAGGAGAGAGCACCAAGAGGTTCTTGTCTATTGAGAAGAGATTATTGTTTGAGATTTCTCTTATCTGAAGAGGAGGTTCCATGTTTATATTTAGAGCAGAACCCATTCATGTTAGAAGTACAGAAGACCGCCTTCTCACACCCCAGACCCACTAAATCAGAATCCACAGTTTGATAAAGCATTCCTGATGATGTGTATTGCACACTAAAGTTTGCCAAGCACTTTCCTAAGGCTTTCATTTAGTCACAATACAGTGCTTATAAATCACATACTCCACAACATCCAGTGCCACAAACCTTAGATTTTTGGGATGAGAGATGACTGGGTGGAAGCAAATAATTGGGATATATGCTTGAAAATATTCACTATATATCTGAAATTAAAATCAACTACATGTCCTGTACTTAATCTAGCAACCCTATCTGGGACCCACACACTGACTCTGTCCCTCCAATTTTGGAGGGACAAAGCGAAACTCCCCCCAGCCTATCCTGAGACCAACCTCTTCCACAGGAGTAGCTTTTTGGCCTCTATCCTTCACAGTCAGGAATCACACTCCTATTTGGCTTGCCTGTGCTGAGACCAACCCAATGATGAGAAAATTACTAAAACCATTGGTAACTTTTTCTTTCTCCTCTAACTTTTCTTTCAATATTTGCTAGTCAAGGCATAGTCAGACTTCCATTTCTGGCAATATGGCACACCAATCTCTTTCCACCGAAGAAACTTCTAAAAATGTTAATATCTCCTTAAATGCCTTGACCAATTCAAAATAAAAGAAGAAGTATTCAGACTAAAATCTAAGTGAAAGTGGAAATAGTGTTAAGAGGATCTCTGAAACCAGGTTTTCCTCTTGAGGGATTTACTAACCAAATGTAAAATTAAAGTTCCTTTCATGGCCTTCAAGGGCTCAAGGGACAAAAGGGAAAAATGAAATCTGCTCAAGGTAAGGAGACTAAGAAAAATTCTTAAATAGCTATGACCCTGGAGTTCCATCCTTCATAACAGAAGTGCAGTTAAAGATATTACCTGAGATTTCAGAAGCAAAAGCTATGTTTCATATGGACTTGTATCCTAAATTCATACATGTAGGTACTCTGAAAATCTCAACCCAAAAAACTGAATTTACATTGATTTCAAACTAGATAATAGACACAGATACTACACAGAGGTGAACAGAAATTCCCTCTAGAGCACCTATGTTCATCCTGGACAGAAATATTTCCCAAAGTTGAGATTCATAAAGAAACATAAAGCTGTCATTCAAAATTCCATAACTCACCAAATTTCCCAAAGACATCTAAAGAGAAAACAAACATAAAAACAGCAGGGATGGATTTATCAATATAAAATATTAAATAAACATACTTAATACATTTAAATGAATATTAAAATATGACTAGAAAAACTAATAGATAATTAAAATGACCAAGCAGATTCAAAAAAGAACCAAAGAGAATTTATGGAAATAAAAAACAATTGATATTTAAGATAGATTTAATAATAGATCAGGGATAAATAAAAAAAATAATAGGTCAGGGATACATTAGTAAACAGATGAGGAGTCTTAGAGAAAATCCCTAAAATCTGTGATCTTCAAAGTTCCAATATTCATAGTAAAGACAAAGTTTACATAGTAAGTACACAAAAGCCAACTTTTACATAGTTTTGTGGCCTTAATTCACACAATTTGAGTGCTCTGCAAAACTCAGACTAACAGTTGTGTTTATAGAAACACATACAGAAGAAGAAAAGAAAAACTAAGGTATAGGCAATATTTGAAAAGTAAATTTCTGAGAATTATCTGATACAAATGAAAGACATAAATCCACATACTCAAAAGGCCTCCAAATTTCCAAGTTAGAAAAATAAAAAGAAGCTCTCACCTAGACTCACCCTAGTGAAACCACAGACACTAAAGATAAAGAGAAAAATCTTACAAGAATTAAAAAGTCAAATTATTTTCCAAAGACTGAAGTATAGGCTGATAGTTGACTTAATTTAACAGTGAATTCCAAATTCAATGGAATTATATATGCAGTGTGATGGGGACAGTAATTGTGAACAATTGATTTCAAGAATTCAATGTTCATAAGAGCAAAAGTAATAATTTACTGTGGAATGACAAAATATAGCCTCCCCCCAAAAAAATACCAAAATCATATACTTTGGGATAGGAGATATTGGATGTAAGCAATACTAAGGTCCTCATATTTTTAAAAGAAGGATAAGGCTATTGTTTAATATTAGATGGTTATATATTAAGTATTCAAATTAAATGTCAAGGGTATTCACCAAAGAAACTATAGTGATTGTAAGAACACAGAACATGTTGCTAATCTCAGTATAATTAAATTAGAGCTCATTAAAAAAAAAAAAAAGATAACTAGAATAACCACATTTAAAATTTAAAAAAAAACCACCATCCCAAATAATCATGATTCAAAAAGTAAACATAATGAAACTAATAATATATTTAAATTCAAATGATAATAAAATATTATATATCACTATTGTGGGGTATAATTAAAACAGTATTTAGAAAGGAATTAAAATTATATGTCAATTTTAATAAAGAAATCAGATAATTAAATAAAATTAGAAGAACATAAAAATAAACCTTAAGAAAGTAAGAAAAGTCACTGATTCATTCTATTGTATGTGTATTTTCTTTCTTTAAACTTTGTTTTTTATCCTTATAGATATACAAATTTCTCACTCTTTAGATCATAAAATTGCCAATCATATGGCACAAATTTTTTAAAAAATTAGATAAGAGAAATAAAAAATGAAGCATGACTATATTATAATAAACTTCACAAAGATTATAAGTCAGTTTTATATGAATAAATTTTAAATCCAAGATTAAATGAAAAATTTACTATAAAAATATAACTTAAAACGACTGTCTAAAGATGAAATAGAATGTCTTAAGAGTTCTATAACCTGTACAGAAAGTAAATCTGTAGATAATTCTTCCTGTACTGAAAATTCCATGTTTGGACAGTTTTACCAGTGAGTTCTATGAAGCAGTTAGTGACCATATAATTAAAATACTAAAAATCTATTCTATGATACAGTAAAAAATAAGCATTCCTCAAATTATTTTATGAGACTAGAATATCTTGGATACAAACCCAGATAAGGACAATATGAAAAAACTAATCTTATAATCTTTAGATGCATTAATATAAATATAATAAGCAAATTAAACCTAGAAATGTGTGAAAAATTATGACTATATTAGGTTATCCTAGAAATGTATGGGTTGTCTTTACCTTTGAAAACAAATTATTGCAATTTATTACATTAATAGACTACAGGGAAAATCATATAATAGTGTTTATTGGTTTAGAAAAGTTTAGTAATTCAGGAATTACACATGATTAAAGAAAAAAAAAACCCTCTCAGCACACAAAAAATAGTAACTTCCTTGACTGGGCAAAGGTATTTGGGGGAAAAAATAGTAAACATTATTCTTAATAGTGGAATAATGAAAGCTTTCCCTACAGCATCTGGAATAAGACAATGATACTTATTATCTTCACTTTTATTCACCATTATACTAACAGTCATGGCCAGTATAGTAAGGCAAGAAAAGGAAATCAAAAGAAATGAGAATATAAAAACTTTCATTAATCATGGATATATTACTGCTTCACTACAAAACTTAAGAAAATCAATAGATATATTATTAGAATTGATTAGAAGTCAAGTTTAGTAAGCTTGTAGGATACAAAATAGCATAGGAAAGCCAATTATACTTTTTATACCTCAGGCACAAATTTAGAATGCACAACATTCTAAAATGTTATTTAAGAGGTGCCTGGGTGGCTCAGTAGGTTAAGCATCTGATTTGGGCTCAGGTCATGATCTCACAGTCTGTGAGTTTGAGCCCCAAGGCAAGCTCTGTGCTGAGAGCTCAGAGCCTGGAGCCTTCTTTGGATTCTGTGTCTCTCTCGCTCTGTATACCCCTCCCCTATTCATGCTCTCTCTCTGTCTCAAAAATAAATAAACATTAAAAAAATGTTAAATAAAAATAAAGATAAAATATTAATGTTTTATAAAAATATATGGTCTAAAAAGTAAATCTAGCAAAAATCTGTAAAAATTTTATAGAGAAAGTTATACATTTTATTAAATATTAAACAAGATTTAAATAAATAGAGAGATGTACATAAGTTGGAGAATTTGATAACATAAATTCCAAATCTCCCCAAATTTACCAATAAAATTCTAAACAGTCTCTAAATAACAGTTTTTAAATGTAACTTGAAAGGTGATTAATAGGAGAAAAGCAAAGGACCAAAACCTGCTAAGAGAAGAAGTTGGCATGTATCTCCTACCAAGTATCAAGAATTATTTTTAATTTATTAAATTTAAGACAGTGTGGTATTTCTAGAGAGTAAAAATAGTTCAATCAAACAACAAATCCCCCCCCCCAAAAAATCCACAGATTCAAGGAAACTTGATTTATGACAAAAATGACATTTCAGATCAATGGTATAAATATGGCATTTACAACAAATAGTGGGACAACTGGTTACCCATATGGGAAACACAAACAAAACTGAGTTTTCCCTAATACCCTTCACAAAAATCAACCCAGATCTAAATATGGAAACCAAAACTATAAAAGTTTTATAAAACAGTATAGAACACTATTTTGTAAACACAGCAAGGACCACATACAAAAAGTGCTAGGATTGAAAATTGAACCACGTGAAAGAAAGAAAGAAAGAAAGAAAGAAAGAAAGAAAGAAAGAAAGAACAGAAAAAGAGAAGGAGGGAGAAAGAAAAGAAAGAAAAGAAAGAAGAAAAGAAAGGAAAAGAGAAGGAAAGGAAAGGAAAGGAAAGGGACAGGAAGGAAGGAAGGAAGGAAGGAAAGAAGGAAGGAAAAAAAATTGAACCTGTTCAAATTAAGCAATTTGTTCAAGAAATGACAGCAGCCAGAGAAAAAGTGAAAACGTTTTCAACATATATAATGAAGGACAAGGATACAGAATCTCCAAAAAACATCTAATAAATAAGAACACAGAGAAGAGAAAATGAGCAAAGGATTGAACAAGTACTTCATAAAAAAAGGAAATCCAAACAAATGAAAAAGAAATAACTGGCATTATTTTTCAGGAAAATGTAAATTAAGTCTACAATAAGGTAAGCATTATATATCCACTAGATTGGTTAAAAAAAAAAAATTATGTCTGACAACACCAAGTCTTGGCAAACATGTTATGTAAACAAATATTTACACTTCTGGTCATTGTGTAAACTGGCAAACTACTCTGGAAAATGGTTTGAGCTAATCTAGCAAATTTGAATGCACACATTTCTTTTGATCCAGAAATTCCATTTCTCAGTTTAAACTCTAAAGAAACACTTACATATACGTACCAGGAGAACATTCATAATAGCACTGCTTATAAAAGCAAATGCTCATTAAATATCTAATAAATAAATCAAGGTGTGATCATACAATGGAATGTTGGAGACCACTATAAAGTCAATTAATTACCTTTACATGTATTAATTACATTTACCTGCATCAGTGTCTGAATCTCTGAAACTTAACATTAAGTGAAAAAGCAAATGCCTGAATACATATTGTTCTATTTATGGAAAGTTAAAGATAACTTGCAAAAGCATGCAATATATGGCTTACTATTAGAAACATATGGTTAAAAACATAAAGGCAAACAAATGATAAACACAAATTTAGTGATTGTCTCTGAGTTATATGGGAATGGATTGGATTCAGAAAAAGGTACACAAAAGATTTCAAAGGAATAATGTTCCATTTTATAATTTTGTGATCCGTACATAAGCATTCTTTGCATAATGATATTTAAGTTACCTATATTTTATAAATATTTCTTTGAATCCACTCAATATTTTATAAAACAATTAAAAGTATTAGTGTAAAGTGAATGGTTTTATTGATCCTCATATATTCAATACAATTGATTGTAAAGGTAATATTGTCCAAAATCAGCATAGAATCAGCAATCAGACAACAAAAGGAAATCAAAGGCATCAAAATTGGCAAATATGAAGTCAAGCTTTCGCTTTTTGCAGATGACATGATATTATACATGGAAAATCCGATAGACTCCACCAAAAGTCAGCTAGAACTGATACATGAATTCAGCAAAGTTGCAGGATACAAAATCAATGTACAGAAATCAGTTGCATTCTTATACACTAATAATGAAGCAACAGAAAGACAAATAAAGAAACTGATCCCATTCACAATTGCACCAAGAAGCATAAAATACCTAGGAATAAATCTAACCAAAGATGTAAAAGATCCGTATGCTGAAAACTATAGAAACCTTATGAAGGTAATTGAAGAAGATATAAAGAAATGGAAGAACATTCCATGCTCATGGGTTGGAAGAATAAATATTGTTAAAATGTCAATACTACCCAAAGCGATCTACACATTCAATGCAATCCCAATCAAAATTGCACTAGCATTCTTCTCGAAGCTAGAACAAGCAATCCTAAAATTCATATGGAACCACAAAAGGCCCCGAATAGCCAAAGTAATTTTGAAGAAAAAGACCAAAGCAGGAGGCATCACAATCCCAGACTTTAGCCTCTACTACAAAACTGTCATCATCAAGACAGCATGGTATTGGCACAAAAACAGACACATAGGCCAATGGAATAGAACAGAAACCCCAGAACTAGACCCACAAAAGTATGGCCAACTAATCTTTGACAAAGCAGGAAAGAACATCCGATGGAAAAAAGACAGACTTTTTAACAAATGGTGCTGGGAGAACTGGACAGCAACATGCAGAAGAATGAAACTAGACCACTTTCTCACACCACTCACAAAAATAAACTCAAAATGGATAAAAGACCTGAATGTGAGACAGGAAACCATCAAAACCCTAGAGAAGAAAGCAGTAAACGACCTCTCTGACCTCAGAGAGAATTGCCACAGCAATTTCTTACTTGACACATCCCCAAAGGCAAGGGGATGAAAGCAAAAATGAACTATTGGGACCTCATGAAGATAAAAAGCTTCTGCACAGCAAAGGAAACAATCAACAAAACTAAAAGGCAACCAACGGAATGGGAAAAGATATTTGCAAATGACATATCGGACAAAGGGCTAGTATCCAAAATCTATAAAGAGCTCACCAAAATCCACACCCAAAAAACAAATAATCCAGTAAAGAAATGGGCAGAAAACATGAATAGACACTTCTCTAAAGAAGACATCCGGATGGCCAACAGCCATATGAAAAGATGCTCATCGCTCCTCATCAGGGAAATACAAATCAAAACCACACTCAGATATCACCTCACGCCAGTCAGAGTGGCTAAAATGAACAAATCAGGAGACTATAGATGCTGGAGAGGATGTGGAGAAAAGGGAATCCTCTTGCACTGTTGGTGGGAATGCAAACTGGTGCAGCCACTCTGGAAAACAGTGTGGAGGTTCCTCAGAAAATTAAAAATAGACCTACCCTATGACCCAGCAATAGCACTGCTAGGAATTTACCCAAGGGATACAGGAGTTCTGATGCATAGGGGCATTTGTACCCAAATGTTTATAGCAGCACTCTCAACAATAGCCAAATTGTGGAAAAAGCCTAAATGTCCATCAACTGATGAATGGATAAAGAAATTGTGGTGTATATACACAATGGAGTACTACGTGGCAATGAGAAAGAATGAAATATGGCCCTTTGTAGCAACGTGTATGGAACTGGAGAGTGTTACGCTAAGTGAAATAAGCCATACAGAGAAAGACAGATACCATATGTTTTCACTCTTATGTGGATCCTGAGAAACTTAACAGAAACCCATTGGGGAGGGGAAGGAAAAAAAAAAAGAGGTTAAAGTGGGAGAGAGCCAAAGCATAAGAAACTCTTAAAAACTGAGAACTGAGGGTTGATGGGGTGTGGGAGGGTGGGGAGGGTAGGTGATGGGCACTGAAGAGGGCATCTTTCGGGATGAGCACTGGGTGTTGTATGGAAACCAATTAGACAATAAATTTTATTTTAAAAAATGGAAAAAAATCAGCATAGAACTAGCAACCAAAGATTCTGTAACATATCAGCCTGTACCACATCAAACACTGAAGATAATTTCAAAAATTTCTTTAATTTTAGTCTCTATTTGGAGCCATCATTGAATTCTATTTCCTTACTTGTATTTAGTAAATGATGAACTAGGGCCCAAAAATTGAATGAAAAAGTCCACACAATGATTAAATGTTTATCAATATGTTAATATATGTTAATTCAATAGGCATTTACTGAGTACCAAACACATATATATGCAAGGCAATATGTCTAGTGTTGTGAAATTCACAAAAATACAGAGGAAACTCAGATCTTCTCCACCTCTCACCTGGAATTCCTAAATAAGCATCTCACTGTCTGTCTCTCTCTGTCTCTCTCTCCCTCTCCCCCCATCCTGTCCCTAGCAAACCCACGCCAACCATCTTCTTATTGCTCCCACACGCAAATTTCTACTGTATAGCACCTAACACAGTACCCAAATTATGATAAAATGTTAAGTGGATTTCTCTCATTATTTTTTTCCTTTAAAACCTCTGATGGTCCCCATTACATGCAGGGACCATACATTTTAATGCATGCCAAGCCCAGATGAAAGAACCCTAACAAGAGGAAGAAAAAATATGGAGAACAGAAGCCCTACATAAAAAAGGCAACAGCTAACCTGTTCCAGCCACATAATGCCTCACAGGAATGGAGGCTCGGTGTTTTTCTTTCTTAAAAAAAGCATAGAATCTGGATTTTTATCAAAATCACTTGACTTTTCAATTCATTTTCAAAACCATAAAAAGACCTTTTGACCTCTAAAATAAAGTAGGGTTCTCTCCTTGACATAGCATGCAGGGCTCTTCAAACTCTGTTTCCAAACTAACTTCCTTCTGTCTCTTCCCACACTCTTATGTTCTGTGCTCAGACTTCCTGAACACGCCATGTTCTTCAACGTTTCCAAGATGAGCACATAGTTAGAATGAGGGCCAATCCCGGACCCAAGTCCATTCACCTCTAAGGACTGCACTCAAACACACCTCTACTTGAAAGTCCTCCTTAACACCTAAAGGACAAAGTCAGCCATGGCTTACTGTATCTGTCTCCTTTTCTTTGTTCATGTACATACAGGCTGTCCCTGACTCTCATATTTTCAGCTTCTGAACAGCCAACACTTTCATGCATTATACATCGACACTCCAAAGTGCCTTTTGTATGCCAAATCCAGACTTTCATACATCAGCAGATCAACGAACATTTTGCACTAATGTGTGGTGGCACCGCCTGACAGCCAAGAGTTCTGTTTGGGCAGTCATGCCATCTTTGTCTGTAAGAGCAGGCTTTATGTAATTATTTGAATGTTTTTTGCTCTTTGCCCTTATTATTTTGCCAAAATGAGTGGAAAATGAACATTGAGAATGCTGATAATGGTGATAAAATCATAGGTCTCATAAGCTTAATACAGATGAAACAAAGATGAAATCATTAGTCATTCCCATTATGGTACATCTTTAACCCCAATCAGGCTCTTATTAGATTTAAACCCAGTCAACTGTGGTTCAATTATGAAGGAAAAATATAATATTAAGGACCTTGTATTAAATACTGGAAATAAATTGTTAAAGACTGCATGTAAATGGCAAAGTATAATTAGAGTTTATGTCATATATACTTTAAACTTCAAGGGAAAAAAACACTGTAAAACATGTAAGTCTATTTTTTTTAAATTTAACATTATGATTCTATTATGTGCTTAAAGAATGTATTAAGTATGAATCCAGGGATATTTGATGAGTTCTTTCATTGGGAATCATAGTGCTTTTTACTATATCCTTAACCTTTGGGAGTCCTTGATCAACTTGCTCCCTCATTTGGTCAGTCACCCACATACCATCAGAGTACTAAAAAATCTAGACTTACTCATCCTCCACTTGATTGGTGACTACCAATTCCAAGATGGAGGCTACAGTCAGTATACCTTCTGCCACCAGCAGATACGAAATAACTGATTTAGAGCAAAGATGGCACATACCTTGTGGACCATAGAGATAAGACCTCAAGTATTGGGGAGTGAAAGAAAGAGTTCTAACAATGTCTGACTAGATGTCAGGTACTGTGTTTATGTCACTTCATAATCCTCATAAAATCTTGTCAAGGGCCATTGAACAGATGAGGAAAATGAGCTCAGAGAGCTTAAGTAACTTACCCAAAGTCATACATACACACAACTAGCCAAGCTGCAATTTAAAAACCAACTGTATCTGAGTCCAAACGTATCCTCTTTCAAAAGCACAATGCCTTCAGTGTGTTCAGTATTACAAACACTGGTCAAGGCTATTATTAAATGATCAAATGATGATTGTTCTTCTGGCCCATCCTTTCAACTTTTTCCTCTGTTTATGATGATTTTTCTTTTTCAGAAAGTTCTAATGCAGCCATTTCTCAAATGGTTGGTTTGAATAGCTGCTACAAAGAAACATCCTGTTCTTCACCCAATAGGTGGTGATTTTAAAAATATTAAATGTTTTACACAGTTCACTTAGAGCCAAAATTTTCTGAAACCAACTCCTTTTGTTCTTCTCAGTAGTGAACTTAGCCTGTGTGTATCTTCTCACAGTTTTTCCATTCAAAGAGATTTTAAATTTCATGATATACATGAAAGTGATGAATAGTGTGTGCAGTAAGATGAAAATCACACCTACATTACCTGCTCACAGTCATGTGCCATGTGATGCCATGGGATCACAGCAATTTCAGATTTTTGACTCTATAAATTTATGCTCAAATACATGAATGAATAACTGAGGATTATTCTTGTGAATGTCTCAGTCCCTTTTCTTAATTTCTCACTACCCTCTTTCTCCTTGAGGCATTGTAGTTAGTACCTACAAATCTAAATCTAAAATATCTATGGGTCTTAAAGTTTTCCAACATCCACCTGTCCAAGCCCATTAGCTTGTTTTCTTTGTCTTCTTTGTGGAAATTAATATGGGTATTTCCCTTGTTCTATTTCTGTCTTGTGTTCTGGCTCTTCTGAAAGAGGACTACCAGAGGTTAGGACTCTATTCTCTGGTGCAATCACCTACCTGCATCTAGATCTACTTCTACCAGCTGCGAATCCACTGAAGACATTATTGGTGGCCCTGTCAGAGATATATTAATTCTTTTACCTGCTGCTGTTAGCTCATATCTTCAACCTCCTCAGAAAGATAACCCCACAGGATCTTGAGATCACCAAACTAAAGGTACCTGAGAGAAACACCTCCCTTTGGGTGACTCTGAATAAGTGAGTGGCTAATGTGGTTGCAAAAGCCCTACTTCCTTAAGGTGGGACAGACTCTCTGATGCAATTTATGTTCCAGTGCTTCCCTGTGGGATCAGGCTAACGTTGGACCCCTAAACCAAGTCTCTGCTTAGCTTTTTCCCTTTCCCTATCCTCCTCTCTCACTCATTCACAAACTTCTCCCTAACACATACTCTCCTTCCTAGTTTTAGGCATTGTCTTAGGTGAGGCTCTGCTTCTAAGCAAACTGATCTAGGGAAAATGCCTCAAACCAAAAGACAGTATGTAGATTTTGTTTTCCTATAATCAGTGGCCATAACCCAGTTTACTGGTTGTGTGACTACAAAATTTTAGACTGTGGGATGTTCCTCCTAAAATCTGTTACTTTTCTGCTGTATCCAACTGGAGCTAAAAATGGATGTTGTAATCCAGCCTGGTAATATAAAATCACTTTCTGTCCACCCCTTCATGCCTTAACCAGCTTCTGTATGTACCTGTTGCTGTCCTAGAACAAAAGAGAACCTAGTAGTATTGCTAAGATAGAGATTCAGAACCTCAAGACTCGTGGACCTACGGATGCCATGGCTCTATGGGTAACTGAGGGTAACTTCCTTCTTTGATAGTAAGAAGCCTCAGAATCGAAGAAATAATCAGCATAAATCTACTCCAAGAAGACAAAAATAAGTTCCAAAGCAGAGTTCACAACAGGATCAAGAGATGAATCAAGAAGGTTTGGGAGAGTGAATTCCAGGCTGAGCATTGACACAGTATGTGCATTCATGGCCTAGGTATAAGTAGTCACCTTTTACAACACAGCTATTTTTCATACACTTGGAGGATGAAACTCTATTCACATTCTTGGAAATCAATAGACCTGTTTTCTTCTGGCTCCCAGAATGCACTTTTTTTTTTTTTAATTTTTTTTTTCAACTTTTTTATTTATTTTTGGGACAGAGAGAGACAGAGCATGAACGGGGGAGGGGCAGAGAGAGAGGGAGACACAGAATCGGAAACAGGCTCCAGGCTCCGAGCCATCAGCCCAGAGCCTGACGCGGGGCTCGAACTCACGGACCGCGAGATCGTGACCTGGCTGAAGTCGGATGCTTAACCAACTGCGCCACCCAGGCGCCCCTCCCAGAATGCACTTTTGAAAACTAAGCCCACTTACCATTCCACCACCACGAACCTTTAAGTTTGTGATGAGTTCCCTCCAGTTAAGATTCTTGTAGGCTATTCTCCCTGAGTATCTGACTTCCTTGCTATAAGGACAACTATACAGAAGCTGGATTTCCTGTAGTCTTGTGTTTCCAAACCACTGTATTCTGTTGCCACATAAGAAATAATGGCATTTCATAACATTGATTTTAATTAATTAACATTAATTTTGACCATTCAAGCTATTATATACTACTTTTAGTTGTATACCTGCTTCCATTTCCCTGACTAGATTAGAAGTTCCTAGAAGAGCCATATTAATACCCTATTCAAATCTTAGTCTTTTGCCAGAGTAGATCTTTCATATATTTTTAGGATGGATGAATAGCACATTATTTGTTGAACAAGGAATTATTGTGCACCTATGCACTACCAACTTTTCTAGCCATTTGTATATCATTTTGAATGATACAAACGTGACAGTCTCTTCATGGAATTTTACATTTGATTGAGCAAAAATGATCAATAAAGAAATTACAGATAGTAGTTAAAGTTTTACACAGGCAACAAAAGAGGGAGGTATAAGAGAAAAGAACTTGTGTAGGAGAGAGGCCCCTTTAATTATAGTGCTGAGGGGGGGTCGTCTGAAGAAGTGATTCTCTGGCTGAGAAATAAAGGACAAGAGAGATGAAACTAAACTGGGAGGAAGCACCGGCAAGCATAAAGTTTCTGAAGTAAGAAACAGAAAGAAACATGTTGAAGAAGCAGATAGAAGGTCAGTGAGGTTGAAAGGCAGTGTGAGGAAGATGAGTTCTACTAGATACAGCCTAAGAGAAAGACAAAGGCAGATCAGGCTAAACCACTGTTTCTTAAGATTCAGCCACATATACCGGCATGAGCTGCATCATTCGCAAGACCAGTGCAAAATGAAGATGTGGAGCTTCTTATTAGAAAAAAAAAATGGAGGGAAATGCAGCTTAAAATACTAAAGTACTAAAACATAACCCGTTTTGCTTTCCTCTTCAATCTCTTCCAATCTGTCATGATGTTTTTTATTTGTTATTTAATGTCTGACTCCCTCTGGCATGGGGATACTTGTCAGGTAACACATTGGGACACCTAGTGCCATGCTTCATCCCCAAACATGGCAGAGTATAAGCCTAACCCTTCACCTTCCCATACTCCTGATTCCCCTCAGAGATTGAGATGTTATAAGTTCTCTGGCTCAGAAAAACTGTTAACATTACTTTTTTTTAAAATTTATCCATCTATTCTGAGAGAGGAAGGGGAGGAGCAGAGAGAGAGGAAGAAAGAGAGAATCCCAAGCAGGCTATGCACTGTCAGCAGAGAGCCCAATGTGGGGCTCCAACCCGTGAACCCTGAGATCATGACCTGAGTCAAAATCAAGAGTCAGATGCTCAACTCACTTGAGCCACCCAGGCACCCCTGTTAACATCACTTTCAATGGAAAAACTAGGTTGTGGACAAGGTAACCCCTTGACAAATCAAACACAAAATGAAAGTACTTGAAACAATTATCAAGGAGTGATACACCTAAAATGATCATGTATTATATCCTTCAGCTTGCAGGAAATACTTCACAAATCCAAAATCTAGAGATTAGAGATGGTCAAGAGAGAGCTGATGAACGTCTTACCATTCTGTTCCTTTTTTTCCCCCCTTTTTGCTAAATTCCTAGTTAAATCCCAAGATTTCTGTTTAAACCAGCATTTTCTCATTCAGTATTTGTTGATTACCCACCATATGCCAGGCACATACCTGAATACATTAACTCCCAAACTGAAATGCAAACCACAATATAACTAAAACTTAGCTTTTTATATAGTACAGTGTTTTTACAATGAGAGTTCCATGTTCCCTATGAAACCGAACTTACAAATTTAGCATTTTTTAATGTCCTAAACAGTAGTCCATCTTATTTAACACCTGAAACCCTCAGACAGATTTCCACATTTGTAGATGAGGTAACTGAAGAGCAGAGCTGTTAGGTAATTGGGGGAGTCACACAAAAGGAGAATGAGCTTTCAACTCAGGGTTTTCCCACTGTGAAGACTTTGAATTTTTCCTATAAATCACCCATCCCCCTTCTTCCTCTTCTTAATTGAATTACCATGCTGTTTCTATCCTCATATTCGGAAGTATTCCATAAGTCAACAATTCTGAAATACCTATTTCAAAAGAAAAGCCTATCCTGTTTGTATTTAGTTTTAGAAGAGCTGTACTTCAAATTGTTTGAATTGCCTACAAGAAATATTGAATTCAATATTAGTAAACTTCAACACTTGTACATAGTACTCGCTATAAATGTTAAACGTAAATGAATGTCTCAGTGAAATACTCAAAATCAAGCATGGAATTAGGTTATTCAAAGAAATACATTTGTGACTTGTTATTTACTACTTTGTTTGCAAGGATCACATCTTCCCCAAACTCTAACAATTCCATGTCTGTGCTGAAAGAGAGGTCTATAGATCAAGGCAGTGATTTTCTGAATGCATCAAAAGTCTCAGAGCATTCCCAGGGATCTGCTGATTAACCCAGTAGGATATTAATTATGAACACATCTGCCATTCTTATTTTTTGTTCTTTTTCTTTAAATAGGAGTGGAGTAATTCAGACCTGAGTGTATGATTAGGTGTAGCAAGCAGTACATAATAAGCTAGATTTAGATACATGTATGAAGCATTAGATAAAATAAAACCCTTTACTAGAAAACATAACTTGGAGATTAAATGTTTAAAGTAGGGAACGTGTTTTTTTTTCTTTTAAAGCTTAACCTTAAATGAAACAGCACATGAGGTGGGTGAATGTGAAAGAATAGATAGCTTCATTGTTTCTGGAGAACAAGAGTATTTATAGTTCCTTACTTTGTGACTCATCACTGTGCTGTAAAATATTTGGGGTATTACTCATAACTACAAAAAAGACACAGAATAGAACAGTTTGATGTTAGGGCAAGGGACAAGGTGAACAATCTGGCATTCTACTTGTGACATTCTCATAAGAAATAGAACAATTTCTATAATTTCTGGCTGCTTTTCTTTCTCTATAAAAATGAACATATCATTCAAAATAAGTGATAATCCATGTGCCTCAAATCTAAAACTATCAAAACTGGCAAACTGGAAATAATATATAGGGAGTACAGGAAATGTAGCAGATTGTAAATGAACCCCCTCTCACCTGCACCATAGATTTTTTTTTGAGCAATGTAAATTTATGATTATTATGAAGACATGCTTTGGGGAGCAAACATATTATTCCAAGGGCATTTTCTTCAAACATTCCTTCTCTCTACAGATAAGATAAGCACCAGAAGGAAAAAGACATCACAAAAATGGGGGGAAGTATTGATAATGGATGGGAACACTAAAATCCTGTAATGCATTAATAAATACATACATACATACATACATACATACACATATTTTTTGCAGATAAGACTAGTAATTTTAAGCAATAGCTTATTAATAGAAAACAATTCATTTTATAGCCTGTTTCTTATCTTTTTCACTAAGTACTAAATACACTCTAAAATGAAGTTAACTTTCAGAGTGCATGGGTGGCTCAGTTGGTTAAGTGTCTGACTTTAGCTCAGGTCTTGATCTCACAGTTTGTGAGTTTAAGACCCACACTGGGCTCTGTGCTGACAGCTTGGAGCCTGGAGCCTGCTTCAGATTTTGTGTCCCCCTCTCTTTCTGTCCCTCCCCCACTTGTGCTCTATCTCTCTCAAAAATAAATAATAAACATTAAACTTTTAAAATAAAAGTAAAAAAATAAAATGATGTTAACTTTCCACAACATTAGTTCTTCTTAAAGAAAATGCTGATTAATGATGAGTTGCTCTAAACCATGTCTCGAGAGAACAACATGTCCCAAAGTCACTTACTTCCCAGGAATACAATTTTAACATTAACCTTTCATGAAAACTATAGTAATTTTTCTTTGTTACTTACTTTTACCTATAATCACTATTAAATTCAGTCAATTATACTTCTAGCATTTTGCCATTAAGATTTTCATCCTTCACAAAGATTATACTTGGTCAAGTTTTTAGATTTTGTATTTGTTCTAAAGGATAAGCTGAACATTGGCATAATGGAGAAGCTACCCTTTAATGGCAAAAACCACTGGTAATAGCTTATTCTGAAATAATGTTAAGTACTGGTATGGGTTTAGAATTGTGGTAGGGACACATACAATATATCTATATCAAAATATATGAAATAAGTATAGCTGGACTGGGTTCCTGCAAAATGGTAAACTATCACTTAATGGTTTTATATCCCAGAATATTAATCCTGGAAACTGCAAAGAAATATGAAAAAGATGAATGGTTCTGCCAGTCTATCTAGAAACTGTTGAAAAATTCTGGACTAACCAAAGGTGGAGGTTCTGGAATATGTCTGTGTGTGTTGGGAAGTAGTGTTCTCAACCTTGACACTCTTGACATTTTTGGTCAGATAATCCTTTGTTGAGTGGGGTTGCCCAGGGCATTATGGAACTTTTAGCAGCATCCCTGCCCTCTATTTACTAAATGCCAGTAGCACACGTACCACTCATCCCTCTAGTCATAAAAATCAAAAATGCATCCAGATATTTACAATCTTCCTTGGAAGGCATTGAGAATCATAGACGTAAATGATTCCAACCCATGTCTCTTCTAAAACCTGTATCGGGACACATGTACAGCCTCTAATTTATGATACAGTAAAAATTATGAGTTAATAAAATGACTCATTGCAAAAATAAAATTAAGGATACAGCCCTTTAACTCAATCCTAATAGCTTTAAGGTAGCCACAATCAAATTGAGAGAGAAAAAGGTATTAGGATAAAAAACATTTAGCAGGTTAAAGGACACTATCTAAAAAAGAATTTGTGCTGAACATGTACTGGTGTGCTTCCAGTACATGAAACTTACTGGAAACATAGATTTGAAACCCACTAAGTTTGTAAAACAACTGCATTGCCTAAGAAGCCACATGACTGGTTGAAAAATCGTGCATCTTCTCAAAATTTAAGACAACTCTTGGGCCACCAGCCTTCCAAGAGCAGGAAATGTGCTGAGAAAAAGGTGCTAAGTCAAAGATGGCACATTTCTCAGCATCCACTTCACATGTGACCAATGAGAACAACAGACAAAGAAATAGAGCAGAATTATGACCTAATTAAGGAACCCCCTTACCCATTCTCTGCCCATCCCTCACCTCCTCAAGGTAGGGACCTTCACCTTATCTGTGCAGGGATTTCACATTTGTTGCTACCCAAGGACTGTGAGCTGTTTCCAATCCTTCCCCTTTCCTAATATGAGAATTCCATTGTTGTGTTTGTGGAGGAGAGCAGATATAATTTGTCTTTCAAGTTCATGAAACTCTGGAAAAAGTGAAGACACAATTAGACCTAATTCAGAGGCTATCATGAATTCAGGGTTCCTGGACTATAAATTAGATTCAGTGACTGAATAAATTTTAGATCCATCTCCTTGGAGAAGGGTTGAGTTTGTTCTACAAATGAAAGTGGCAAGGGGATATTTCATGACTGGAAGGCTGGATTGTGGCAGAACACAAATATCCATATAGTTCTTTAAATTTCCCAGCCTCCCTTACACTTACATTAAAACTGTATGACTACTTATTGCGTCCAAAGGAGTATAAACAGAAGTGACACTTATCAAGCAGTTAAACTTATTGAGGCAGTTTCTAGCACAGTGCTTCTTCTAAATCTCTCTTTTTCCCTTTGGTTGCCTCCTTGGAGGCCATATGTTGAGATGGTGGAGGAATAAAAATGGAGTGAACCTGGATCTCTGTGTCACTGCATAAGGAAGAAACTCCGCTGCCCTTCATCAGGCTTTGTTAAAGCACTGCAATTATAGGATATATTTGTTACTGCACGGACTTAACTATCCTTTCCAATACAGTTCCTTAACCAAGAGTTCCAACATCATCACAAACATAGATAGAGGTAGAAAATATAAAGCTACCATGGGTCTTAGCTACAAACAGAGCTGACTGCTGGCAAAGATGTATTTAAGGTTTCATTTAGGATTCATTAGACAGTATGTTGCAAAGACATGAAAGACAAGGAGTCTTTCCCTACCCAATGCATTCTTCATACCTCTACCAGATTAATTTTTAATCAAGATACCAATTACACAATTTTCTTACTTAAAACCTATCTGATTTCTCCCATTGCCTACTAAATCACATCTTCATTCTGTCACTCAGAATTTTCTGCACTATAAACCTAGCCCATGTTTCTAATTTTGTATATCAGTTCTCTCTTACCTTTATCCTACAATTGGGAAAATTGAGTTGTCTATCCTTACTTGTGCTCTTCTAAACCAGGATTTTTCCTAATATCGTTCCCTTTGGCCAAAATATTCTATCTTCCAATTCATATTCTACCTGCCCTTCAGGATCTATCTCATCAGTTACATCTTCAGTAAAACCTTTCCTAATTCCATCAACTGGAATTATGGCCTCTTTTACAGCACTAATCAAATTTTTAATTTTTTTTTTTATTTATTTTGAGAGAGAGAGAGAGAGAACACGTGCAAGCAAGTGGGGGGAGCAGAGATAGAGGGAGATAGTCCAAATCCCAAGCAAGTTCTACACTGAGCCCAGAGCTCAGTGCCCAACGCAGGGCTTGAACCTATGAACCATGAGATCACAACCTGAGCTGAAATCAAGACCCAGAAGCTTAACTGACTGAGCCACCCAGGCACCCCAAATTTGATATTTTTGTTATGGCACTTAGTTGAAACTGGTTTTTGTTATGCCTTTGCATTACTTGAGTCACTACTAATTTTTAATTTATTGATGGCCAAGGCTAATGTAAAATAAAAATTAAATAGATGGAATGAGTTAGTGTATGGAAATAACATAATCAGTCTATTGTACTAAAGAATCTTTCTGCTTCAACTTCCTCCATTTCTTTTTTCTTCACCTTTACCATAGGTATTTGAAAATTCTCCTTCTCTTAGAAACAGCATAATGAGTTTGGAGGCCAACTACAACATAACATAAGACACCATCTTAAGCAAGTTTCACTTGTTCTATTTGGACCTTGAATATCATTGCTCTAGTACTTCCCAATATTGATTGCTCAGTTCCTCTGGCATTAAAACAGTACACTGCATCAACTCAATTCAACCCAATCAGAAGCTCGACAGAAAATGTATCTTCATGAATATTTTATTAAATTGATCTAAGCAAAATTCCAGAGAGATTTAAATTCCCATCTTGGTTTCTGCACATATGCCAACTTTTGTAAACATAGCTACATATCATCCATGTCAACAGACATATAAGATGAACTCCCAAGGTGGACTATTCACTGGGTGGATTTCTCAAGACAAATTCACACCTGCCTTTGCCCAGTATCAAGGCAGATTATAGAACACTGATTTAAACAAAAATAATTATCAGTCTAAGCTTGAGTATGGAAATATCCATGATCCTCTGTTTAAGTATGCCTTGATCTACCTTCTAAAAATTTCCTATGAAGGGAACTCTTCCATTTCGTCCATGAAAGTGGCTGTTGGATTCCATGGTTTGGGATATTCTGGACTTCCTCTCTTTTTCAGTGATACATCTCCCAAATCATTTTTAAAAATCAGTTGAAAAAAAGGGATATATAACATGCACATCTGTACTCCAATAATGATAGTGAATGCTTAATGCACATATCTGAACACTTACTTCAAAGAAAGCCCAATGAAAGAAAGAGAATAAAAAGTGGCTCCATTATGCCCATATCCCTTTCTGGGTAACCAACTGTTCTGTTTGCCCTGGACAGAGGGAGGTTCCCAGAACAAGGGGCTTTCAGTGCTAAACCAGAAAAGCCTCTCCAAATTAGGACTAGTTTTTTACCCTACCCTTCACAGATATTAATACGATAGCCTCAGTTCTTTGCCAATTCCAAAATAGGGAACTTATTCCAGAACTCATTTTGCTTTTTCATTTCTATAAATTATGGAAGCCAGGTATGATCTGTTCATAAGAATTCCAGACATTCATACTCAATCTCAGCAGGTCTAAATCCCCTTTCCCAAAATGTTTTGAGTTTCTGGGTCTCAAGCCATAAGACAGTCACGGAGGTTGTCTTAAGGAATCAACTGCTCTCTGGTGGTTCAAGTGCATTAGCTAAAAGAGATCCTTTGCTTCTCCATCTTGTATTCTACGTCCCAACTCAATCACAAAATGAGAAAAAATTATCATGAGGCAGGAGACTTTTCAAACCTCAGATAAATTCTCTTTGCTGAACTATTCCATTTATACATCTTGGCAGTAGTTAGCCGTGAAAAACCTAAAGAGACAACAAAAGAAAAATGTATTTTTTTTTCAGGAACTTCTGAAGTGTTGAAAAGTGTTTCTATTTAAAAGCGCCTGACAATGATTGGCAGGACCTGAAAAAAACCTCACAAGATGAGGCCCACCCTCTGAGAATTATTGTCAGAATAGTAATTGGTGAACACCTAACCTGTTCTAACCACAATTGAGGGATTGCGATCTAATTGCTACTTGGTGGTCCTTCTCAAATGCCACAAGAAGAAAGTGAATAAAGCCCAGATCAATACTGAACACCCTAGAAGGGCTACCCAACCTCAAAGAAGGGGAGAAGTTCTAATACTCTGAACTAAACTGACACAATAAAAACAGGAGAAAACTTGTATTGATTGATTGAGTGATTACTAACAGGTCCATTAGGCCAGTGTCTTCTCAGGAATCTGACATTTTAAATAAAAAAATAGGACAGGCCTAATTTTAAGTTTTGCAATTAGGGAATTTATTTTAAATGTGAAGGAGAATGGGAGGTGTATATATCAACCCAATTTAGTGTAGACAGAAAAATAGAAATGGAAATTACAGAGTCAATTCAGAAGAGACATAATGAAGCCCATTTACATTTGATGTAAAAGATGTTTAGAATATTAATGAACCAAAGGCAAAATCTGAGGCTAGTGACAGTAGGAGTTTTTAATATAAACTTTTGAACTTTCTTTGTTTTCCACAAGCATCTACTAAATTTTAAATGTAAAGTAACCATGAAAGAGTTAAAGCAAAATTTTACCAATAAAGTAATTGAACGTAAGGCCCTAAACGTAAGGCTATGATGTAATCAATGGTAGCTCTGATTCCCCTAAAGAACTGCCCAGGTTAGTTCTAAGTTCAGAAAGTTGATGGTGATCATCACGAGTGTAAAGAAAGGGAAGCAGAAAATGGGCCTTTGAAATTTATCATCAAACACGGAATACAAATGCATGAATCATTTACCTTTATCCATCTTTATGTAGTAATCAAGAAACATGCCTTCGAACTCATTTAGTCTGTCAACCAGGCAATAGTACATGTAATCCAAATTTTAAAAGAAATTACTTGGAAAAGAAGGAGTCTCTAAGAAGAGGAATAGCAGACATATGCTCAAACTGTGAGATTTCAAATGATATGTCATAAGATATAATATCTAATCACACATATAGAAAGAAACCATTTCTTTGTGGAAAAGAAAAAAACAAAGATATTTAAGCATCAGATTGGTGCCAAGAGATGCTACAAATGTTTTACAAAGTCAGGTAAAGAAATTAAGTGAAACTCAACTTCAAGTCTGATTTTCTATTCAAACAAGAATCCACCAGGAAAGATTGATGTCTGTTAGATCTCTTGTTAACTTTGTTAACAAGGGGTCACGAGTCCTTCGTAATTACCTGCTTTTAAAAAATATTCAAGAACAGATTGAGAATCTTGGACCCAATGTCTAAGTGAGAACAATAAAAACAGTCTTTAGCTGACATTACATAACTTCTTTCTTCATTATCGCACAGCAGATGATACTTGTTTCTCTGTTTCATGTTTTGCTTTCTAACCAGAGCCACAGGCCAGATTCTCCTCCTCTGTAACTCTGCAGGGATTCTTGGGTTTGTACCTTTTGTGTAAATCTGCTTGGCATTCTAAATATGGCTCATTCCCCTGGTTTCAATGTATTTCTTGATTTTTCACCTGCAGACCTTCATTAAGTTGAGTGCCTTAGAACAAGGGGTAGTTTTTCTACCCCAGAAATCTGGGGATATTATGGGTTTCGAGCTATAATAACCAAGTTTCAATTTCATAAATTGGTAATGGGGAGAGAGAATCTTTGAGGAATGAATTTTATCATTTGAAATTCAAATTGCAATCTATTGCTATAGTAGAGTGACCACTCCCTAGATTAAGGTAGCATAGTTATACTCTATTATAATATCAAAAATGGCTTAACAAAGATGAGTTAGCAGATTCTAATCTCTGCCATCTGAGATTTCTCAAAAACAAAGCTGGGTCTCTGTACTGCCCAAATTACAATAACCTGGGCCTCTTGTCTAAGAAACATAATTTCTGAAATGAAGTCAAAATCACTTCAAATTTACACAATGTTTGTTTCAAATAGGTGATTTTTTATGCTCCGAGTGTTTTCATAATGTTTGTCTAAGGTGGCCATGCACTCTGGAAGTGCCAGACAACTTTGCCATAGCCTTCAAGAGACAATCACATACTCTGTGCACATTTGTAATATTTTTGACCATCACTTGTTTCAGCTTCCTTTGATGATTCATGCTAAGGGTAGAGAACCGGAAGGGATATTTTCCTTCAAGGCCACAAAAATAGCCAAAATGTATTTTCTTTTAGCCATACAGTTCAACATGCATAAACTCTCTGGCTGATATTTCTTGCCATTTGGTCCAACTATACTTCCTGAAGACACTGTACGAAAAGAACTAGTCTAATTTAAGAAGGAATCTGTCCCTGGTAAAACAATACATACAGAAAGGAAAAAAGAAATCATCCAATTTAGCCAACTTCCTGAAAGCCTTGATCTTAGAATCTGGTTTTAAAATAGAAAACTTAAACAAAAGTTACTATCCAACTCATTTGCTCTCAGTACATTTAGGATCATTTTATGGAACATACACACAACACCTTTAAATTAACTTTAAGGTCAATGAAACTTACATAATCTAAGTAGATCCTTCAACATGCTCCTATTCCACCTTGAGTAAACTCAGGTATATTTCACTCTCATTCATCATCAAAATTTTCTTCATTAATAATTTCTATTCTATTGGCAAGTTTATTTTCAGAGACACTTACCATAATCAGAGACTTATTAAGATATGCATGGCCTCCCCAAAGTGTGAAAAAGCAAGATATTCTGAAAGTAACTTAATTCACCACATATGTATTCTTTCAATATGGGCAGGGAAACCATATTTGAGTCATAAAGTTCTGCCATTCTCCTCTACTATGGCTTAAATCACCTCTTTTGGAAAGCGTATGAATTTTAGGAAAAGACTGAGTGTTTTATGACTTTTTTCATTTAAAAATTCACATGCACACAAAGAAGTAAAGTGCATATTTACAGTCTCACTACTGTGTTCAGATGGCAGGAACTATTGGGACAAACACTCTCAGCCAGGGAATCTACTCAACTGAGAATGGTCTCATGATCAGAACTAAGAAGTCACAGCATAAAGCAAGCTGCAGATTATCATATATTATTAACATTTCTGAGTCTGATTCAATGGGGCTATTATTTTACTGGAAATGGAGATAAAACTCAAGAAGAAAAGTGTAACAAAAGTACTTAACAAGGCAAACATCATGTATTTTCACTCTTTTTAATATTATTTGTTAGGTTTTTGTTATATATGGGAAAGCACAGCCTTGATTTCTAGATTAGTGGTCTGTAAAGTGTAGTCCCTGGACCAGCAATTGCAATATCTCCGGGGAACCTGTTGGAAATGCAAACTCTCAGCCCCCACTCCAAATCTATCTAATCAAAAACACTGGGGCTGACTGGGCACAGCAAATTGTTTTAACAAGTCCTCCAGGTGATTCTGATGCATACTCTTGTTCAAGAAACAATGTTACAGATAATCATTTTTAGGAGGTAGTGAATTCAAATATAGACGGAGCTACAAAATATTTTGTATGTGCAATGATAGAAATAAAACAAATTTATACAGTGCCTTGTAAATTACAAAGCACTTTCAAATGCATTAATCTCATTTGATCTCTCAACATTATTGTGAGATGGCCTGAGGAAACACTTGCATTTTTATTTTACACAACTAAGTGGAGTTTGAGAGAGGTTAAATAAATTCCTCAGTCCCACAAAGCTTGTTAATAGGAGAATTAGATTTAGAACCCAGGTCTTCAGGCAGTAAAACATGTAGGTTGCTACTAAGTAAAAAATGTATTGATCAGAATTAGTACAGATTCTTTGTTTTACAACCTCTACTGGCATCCAAACAATTGTTGTAAACTCTTTTTTAACATTAAATTCTATGAAGAATTTACACCGTACACAGCCATTTTAGATAGATATTCAAGTTAAGCTCTATCTCTAACCAAAATCAAAGTAAATAAATTCTCAAACTGTTTAACAAAGCCCTAATTAATATGTTTTTAGCAATAAATAGAACAATCATTCACTTCTCTTATTGCAAAAAGACAGCTAAGGATCCCAGATTGTTTCAGAGAATTCTATTTTCATAAATGCATAACGAAGAAAAAAACTTACATTTGTGGGAATTCAGCTAATCCTTTTTGAATGTCAGTTCTCCAATTTTTGGTATAGAAAGAAATCTTCTACCTGAAATTTGTCTTCTGTCTGGAAGACAGACTCTAGATATTCTTCACATAGTGCTTTCCTACAGTGAGAGGGAAGACATAACCTGGACTCACTTCTTACCGTTAGTTGAGTGCATCTTTTCCAAAACTTTAATAATCATATCACTTATTCTACAATGGTTTCTATCATGACCCAATCTCTTTTTATGGACTCTTGTTAATTTTAAAAGAGTAATTTAAGGATGCTAACCAAAGCTGACATGTCTTCCATTCAGATTGACACCACTCAAGACAGAGGTATAAATGGTGTTTGATCAATAAAACTAATATATCACAGAATCTTTGAGAATGTCTGATATCTATAAAAGATTAAAGCACAATGCTGGAGAAAACATGTTTCAGACTGCTGCAGGTGTTCTCAAATCCAAAGCATCTCTACCAAAAAAAAATACGTGCGAGATGTTTCTTTGAATGACACAGAAAGACAATTTAAAACTCTAGCCCGGGGTTGCTCCAACTGGGATGTGAGAATGTATTCTGAAGAATCAGAAGGTCCATCAGAACCATTTTTATATAGTATTATCATTGTGATGGTTAACTAAAAAAACAAAAACAAAAACAAAAAAACCTAACCAGCTATCAAGAACTTCCTTGTGATGATCATTCACAATCAACTAAATAAACTGTTTTCAAACACTAAACATGGATTTCTTAAGTAATTCTTTCTTAAACTAGGGTTCAAGGATGTATATCCAAATGAATTATGAGAATGTCTTCGCCTTTTAAAAAGGATCAGTTCATCATTCACATTTGAGAAATAATAATTGTAGCAATGTATCTACTGCATTAAGTGTGATCAATCTAAAAAAAAGAAATGAATTTTACACTAGAAAGTTTAAATAAATATGAAATGTTAGAAACCAAATAGAACATAGTAACAATGGCAGAGTATAGCTATGCATTCATGAAGTATCAGTTGAATCAATTAGACAAACCTCCAGTGATACACCAGTGGGACAAGATAGGAACATTTCAAGGGGCTCAGTCAGTTAAGCGCCAGACTTCAGCTCAGGTCATGATCTCCCAGTTGGTGGGTTCGAGCCCTACGTCGGGCTCTGTGCTGACAGCCAAGAGCCTGTAGCCTGCTTTGGATTCTGTGTGTGTGTCTCTCTCTGTCCCTCCCACACTCACACTCTGTGTCTCTCTCTTCTTCAAAATAAATAAACATTAAAAAAAATTTTTTTTTAAAGACAGAAACATTCCACCCCAGCATGGAAGAGTATTTTATCACTAAAAATGTTTAAATTTGTTGATGCACGATTATAAATTATAAATGAGACTGATTTTATTTGGTTTTATTATTGTTTTAAAATTATTCACAAACATATCTCTTCTTATTACTTGTGCCTGGTCTGGGTGCTCTCATTGCCCATGGTACATTACTGCTGACTTCACAACATATGGAATGCAAAGACTCAAACCAGCTATTCAGGAGGCAAAGACCCTCAGTGGTAAAGTAAGACCACTATCTGAAGATAATCTTCAAGAAAATCCCAGTATGTGAATGTTTAAAAAACCTAATGGGTAAAGAATATGGCAGGGAGTGAGTTGGTCGGGGGGGGGGGGGGGGGGAGGCAATATATTAAAGGAGAGCGGGGAAATGTACAGGAAATTCTGTGTTCTCAATAATTGTCTCCAAAATATTAGAACTTCTTTATTCTGCCCTATTCTCAATGATTTAATTTAAAACTAAAACTCTTGGGGCACCTGGGTGGCTTGGTCGGTTGAGCGTCCGACTTCGGCTCAGGTCATGATCTCACGGTCTCTGAGTTCGAGCCCCGCGTCGGGCTCTGTGCTGACAGCTCAGAGCCTGGAGCCTGTTTCGGATTCTGTGTCTCCCTCTCTCTGACCCTCCCCCGTTCATGCTCTGTCTCTCTCTGTCTCAAAAATAAATAAACGTTAAAAAAAAAATTTTAAACTGAAAACTCTTGTCAGAATTTAAGTAGAAAAGCTGGCCTTCTCTGACATATCAAAATACAGATAACCAGCCAGTTTTCTTATTGTTTGAGAAGAGAGGTACAACTGTGGAAAGGAAGGAACTCTCATGTTGATTTCAAACTGGAGCTATCAATATAAATAGATATAGACAGATAATGAAATAGATATAACTGTGTCTATATATGCATGTATGTGTGTGGTGTGCTGTGTCTTCTGGGAAAAAACAACAACAACAACCTAGAGGCAACAACACTCCAATAGCAATGACCACACCTAGTACCCATACTTTGATTTTTAAACATCATTGTATATTAAAAGGAAACTGAGTTTCTTGGCTGATTAGATGATGCCAGGGTTGGGAATGGGAAAATACAGAATGTTCTTGGGATATCTTTGAGTCCAGAAAGAAAGAAATTGTGTGTTGCCTCCAAATAAGGACATGTCAAAATACACACACACACACACACACACACACACACACACACACACACAGTTTGATGGTCTCCAACTGGCCAAACTGAGACAAATTGTGCATCAAAATAATGATAGTAACAGCATATAACTCATTGAATTAAATGAAATATAAGGATCCATGAGGTCATCCTAATTATTAAGTAAATAATTGAAAGGGGGAAATGAAATCTCTTCCTTATATAAAAATACCAGCTAATGAATACAGAAAAAAGTTACCAAATTAGAAATTTACTATGGAAATAATCATTGTGATACTATTTGTTTCAGGCAAAATCATCCATGGATACTAAACTAAAGGGTGAATATTTGATGAGACAGGATATTTACAAAGTCTCAAAGTATCTCTCCACAAGATACTTATTAATTATGAAGGGGGAAACAGTAACTTTATGGGAGAAACCTGGCAGACACCACCTTAACCAAATGATCAAAGTTAATTCACCAGTAATGGCAGTAAAAGCGCCTCCTGAGAAGGATACAACATCACTTCTGTGGTATTCCTGCTAAAAATGCATAACCTGAATCTAATAATGAAGAAATATCAGACAAACCAAAATTGAGAGACAAACTACTATATAACTAGTCTGCAGTCCTCAAAAACATCAAGGTCATGAAAGGCAAAGGAAGACTGGAAAATGTTCCAGAAGAAGGGAGATTAAAGAGATACGGCAACCAAATACAATATGAGATCCTAGACCAGAAAAAAAAAGATAATTTGTTATAAGCATTACTAGAAAAACAGGCAATATTTGAATAAGTTCTTTACTATTATTTATTATATATTTGTACTATAATAATATTGGATTGTATGTAGGTGAGGAAAAAGTTTTCCTCCATCCTCTTAGGGTTGCTGGCTAGGTCTGAAAATTAAATTTAAAAAGATTAACAGGAGAAAAGCACATAGATTTTAATGTATCTTTACATGTACATGAGAGCCTTCACAAGGGAATGAGATCCAAAGAAGTGACCAGAGCAGGAAGCTTTCATACCTTTTAGGTAAAGAAACCATAAATTTATGGAGAATTGACAAAACAATGGGCTTTGGGCTAGGGGTAGTGCTGGTGAAGAAGTTTTAGGAAAACAATGGCTAGTTTAACAAGATTTGTTAATTTCTTGTCTCTGGTGATAAGAATGTCTTCCCTCCTCCTGGTACTGGAAGGATGCTTTCACAGGGGTGATTTATCCCCTTTCAGGGAAGAAGGCTGAGGATGGAGAGGTCAGTTATCTTCCTGCTTCTGCCATTTTCTCAAACTCCTTCAGCTTAAAGTATTAAATATGCCAAGGTGTCTTTTTTTTGTGGTAGTATATCCTGAACCCTATTAGTATCAATGCCAGTTCCCTCATATATAACTATACTCTTGTTGTATAAGAGAATATTCTTGGTCTTTTCTATTCAGTTTTTTGTTTTGTTTTGTTTTGTTTTTTAGAAATACAAACAGAAGCATTTAGATGTAAAGAGATAGCATACTTGCACATACTCTCAAAAACAGTTTAAGAAAGGGGATGGGGAGAGGATTACCACTCAGGGAAACTGGATAAAGGTTAAATACATGTGCTATTTTTTCAGCATTCCTGCATTCTTAAATTATTTTAACAAGGAAAGTTAAAAAAAAACCCACATATTCCCCCAATTTGGTACAAATGTAGAATATGGCATAGAAAATTCAGCTAGGAGATTAAAGGATAATCTCAGGAGATAAGGGTGTTATTGTCAGAACAAAGCAAGAACAAAGGTGCCTTAATGATCTCTATCAAGGAGAATGATCTTCTACTGGGAAATGCAAAATGAGTATTGAATCAGGAAATGAAAAATGCAAAGACATGGTAAGAAAGCACCATGCCATTTAAAATGTATGTAAATCTAAGGAACAACATCTTGCCAAAATGAAATGCATCTCTAAAGTTCTCTGGGAAAAGCAACTTATTTAACAATTGCAGGTGTGAAAGTCAATCTATCCTTGGGGAATTCAAAGAGACCACAGAGTCAGGGTATCCAGGTGCTACTCAGGAGATAAGCAGGTGTTTTATTCATCTTCAAAAATGTAGATCTTGGAAGAAAAAGCCAAGTTTGACATTATACAGACAAAATTCTGAAAGTGATTTTTAAATATTTAGGTCATGAGAACTTAAGGGAAAAAAAAAAGATAATCACTTCAAGGATCACTGAGATCAAACCAAATCAAACTAACCTTGTTTCTTTTTCTAAGATCGGTAGACGTACAGGTCAGAATGCAGGTCTTTGCTACCAAGAAGCCATTGGCAACGTTCTACAACAAATCATCGTGAACAAAATAGAAGGGTATACACTGATCCCACGTTCTAATACGGTTGACAGGAGGTGGGTTGAAAATCATTTAGATCATTATTTCAAAGTGTATTCAAACTGGAGAGAATGATCTCATACTGTAAAGGATGCCATCCTGCTCAGTATGCACCAGAAAGGCAAATATGCCAAATTTCTTGGGCATGGCTTCAGAAATGAACTACAGAGGCAGAAATATATTCCACAAGTTGGAATTATTGGTTGAAGATAACAAGGCTATGGGTCCAGTAAATTTTGCCTGATTATAAACTACAGAGAATTTGGAAATTGCTAAAAATATAAAAATAAAATATACTGACCAATATAGAGATTGACATTGCTAGTATTTTGATGTTTTTTCTTCTTAATTGTGTGTATATATGTGTATGTGTATTTTTAAGTGGAAACATACTGCGTATTCATTCATTACTTGATTTAGCAAATACATACAGCATGCCTGCCAGTGCCTGGCACTATTCTACGCACTGGGGACAGTCAGCTATAAATATATCAGACAAAACTCTTGAACTTATAAAAGTTGTAGCCAACATACACTTGAATACTTTATTTTCTTCAATTAAAAATACAATGAAGGGATCGTTCATGTCTTTAAATATTTTTTAAAAATTATACTAAATAACTGTATAATGTTTCATTAGTGGTATTATGATGCATTTGACCATCTCCCTAGTGTTGGATGCCTAAGTAAGTTAAAATATTCTCAAAAATAACATTGAACAATTTTGGACACAAATCATTAATCCTATTTCTCATATATTTCCTTATAATATGATTCAGGAAATGTTATTATTGTTAAATTCTTCCTCTATCTTTATACCCAAACCAGCAACAAATGAAAGCTTGTCTTTCTTTACCATGACTATTGAATTAAAAGTTGAAAACAACAAACTACCATTTGGCAATTTGATGGGCTAAAAATATTTATTTTACTGAGCTTTCAATTTAAATTTTTATTATAAGTAAGGGCTGAATTATTGTATATTTTTTAGATATTTTCACTTACTTTTTTGGGAATTGTCTGTCATGCTTTTCTATTGGTGAGTAAAAATGTCCATTTTGTTCACATTATTTGTAAACACTCTTTATATAGGTAGGGAGAATAATTCTTTGACAAGGTAAGCTTTAATAAGGAAAAATGTGAAAGAAATAATTGAGTTAATATTTCTCTCTCTCTCTCTCTCTGTCTCTCTCTCTGTCTCTCTCCCACATACACACACACACACACACACACACACACCCAAGCACAAGATGAATTCCTGACTTAACTGTACTTCATTTCATTCTCAAAACCTGAAGTTTTGAGATAGCAGTAAATAATGACCAACAATGAAATATACGAAGAAAAAAAGCAATATTAAGAGAAGGCATGTGTTCAAATTGTGGAAGGTAATAGTTTTACTGGTTTTTAAATGTAAAAAATCCCCCTCATATTTGAGTGTACATTTTAAGAGGGATATTGACAGAAAAAGGCTTTTCCGAAGACAGTAATCAGAAACAGAATAGAGTTGAAAATACACTGTGCCAGCAAAAGTAGAAGTAAGGATATTTATATTTACAAATGCAGTTTTTTTCCTCGTTCCAACTGTAAAAAAAAAAAAAAAGAAAAGAAAAGAAAGATGGTATATATCGGAATAGACGAATTTTGTGGTTCTGTAGGACCCTAAGCTAGTATAGCCTCTACACATGGTAGAATCTCAACAAATAACTAAATAATTATTGAATACACATGAATGAAGGAATGAATCACCAAATGAGCAAAAGTGATGTGCTACAATGAATATAAGTTCCAACATGCATGTTTTCAGCGACACAAAGACACCTTTCTAATCAGTAGTTTTTCCCAACAAAGAAAGGATGCCTCAAGCAACAGTGAGCACCTCAGGATTTTCAGGCATAGAGGAGAAGGAAGTGGGGTGACAGAGAAATGAGTTAGTATCCAGCCAAATGTTGAGTAAGGCCACTCTTCTAGGATTCTTAAATTCTATGAAAGTATATATACATATACTTTCAAAAAAAGTTTCAAAAAAATCAAAAAAGGAATGAATGGAATAAAATGGAAATAAAATGGAAGCTGAGAAATAAATACACAAAATTCTAATTTCAAGCCTGAAGTGAAGACACTAGGTTGAGGAAGAGATTATTGTGAATAGCACAGTGTTTGAAAACCTACTTCAAATGGGAAACCTGAGTGTCCAGAACTCAGATTTTCAATGTCTTTTAAAGTAACTTACAGCCATTTATACTACTTTTTGTGTTTTAGAATGGAATCATAAATCTGAATGTGATATTTGACCAAAATGTTGAATGAATAGAAAATGTTAGTGAACTACATTTCATTCATACTCAAAATTTTTGGTTTTGTGAGTAATAAAGAACACTCAATAAATATGATAGTGTTTCATCATTATTAGCACTCATCATTTAAACACAGCTGGCTTGATAGAATAAATCATCCTAGAGAATGGGTATAATTGAGATAAGAATCTTCCTCTAAACTTTTATACCTAATACATTAACTGCAATCATGTTTCCAGCCAAATTAATCAAACAGATATATAAACTATTTAAGACGTTTGAGTGGGAGAGCCAGAGCCACTCTTTCTAGGCTCAGTCTGCCAAAAACCATTGGAGGCGTCTCTATTTCTAATATTAGATACTACAATTGGACCTCCGCCTCCTGTCTCCAGATAGCTACTCAGTAGGGCCGACTTTCTCTCGGCTTATGTGAAGTTAGAGGAGAACAAGATTTGTGACATTCTGGGATTTTGCCAGAATTCAGTGGGAGGTAGGACCAAGGCTGAAGGCCAAGTGACAAATCCACTAGATAGCTGCACAAAACCTACCCTCATGCTTTTGTTGATTAAAGTGTCATATTATTTTTTTTTTTCTGAGCGTGGGGGTAGGGAGGAAATAATCTACTTTTTGCAAGTGTCTCTCCAAGAAAAATAGTTCCAAGTTGAGGCTGGTATACTGTGAGGGGGAAAAAAAAACAACTAAAATAAAAAGCTTAGCTGTAGTTCATTAACTTTAATTGGTTTTTGTTGCCTCTCCTCAGGTTTCCTGGATCTTTCAGCTATCTTCTCCCCCAACTCTCTGCTTCCCCTTCTTCTACCTCTCGCCTCCTCCCCCTCCAATCTGGCTTTCCCTCCTTCCTGGCAGCAGTTTTAGCTTTAATTTGATAGTAAAAAACTGAATCCAAAGTTAACAAAATTCTTCAGATTCAACTTCTTTGAAAGAAAAAGAAGTTTCAGAAAAAGAATGGATATCTCAGTTTATAACCAGCACTCCTTCAAAGGCACATTCCCCACATGTCACAGGTGCTCTAAGAAGGTTACATGGAGAATATGAATGCCTGAAATCATTCGTCTGTTTCAAAGTGTCTTTGGAGGACTTATGTAGTACAAGCACTGTTCTGGGCCCTACAGGCAAGCAGAGAAGAAAACAAAGTCCCCTTTCTCATGGAACTTAAAGTTTACTCAGACAGACAGACAAAAACAAATGAACAAACCATGATATTAAAATTTGTTAATGAAAAATGCTATCAAAAAAACATAAAGCATGGAGAAGGAATTAGAGCATTGGAGTGCACTTTAGAGAGTTTGGTCAACAAAGGCTTCTGTGAGGTGTCTTGAGCAGACACCTAAAGAAAATGAGAATATAAACCATGTGACCCCAAACAAGGGAACATGCAGCAGTAAGAAGGCCAATACATCTGGAGCGCAGTAGGCAAGAGGGACATGAGAGAAAATGAGGTCAGAAATAAATATAAATATGTGTCTGTCTCACATCCATACCCCTTGGAAAACAGATTGATTGCATTTTATCAGCCATATTTGATATTTAAAATGT
The DNA here is from genome assembly GCF_018350215.1 of Panthera leo. Classification (NCBI taxonomy): domain Eukaryota; kingdom Metazoa; phylum Chordata; class Mammalia; order Carnivora; family Felidae; genus Panthera; species Panthera leo. The sequence goes on from NC_056679.1 coordinate 152,168,828, forward strand.
GGCTTCAGAAAATATAACAACCTGCCTATTTTAGATCCACTCAGAACTCCCCACATATACAGATTCTTTTTAAAACCAAAGCAAAACAGAAAGGAATGCTAAATTGCTTTTAGGTCCACTGGATGATTTCCATTAGCCTTGACTTATTTTAAGCTCAAGACACACACAAGTGCTAATTTTCATCACTAATGTAGTCCAACCTGATCTATCCAGGCAGAATTGCACCTAAACCTCAGACTTAATTCAATGCTTCCTAATGGAAATGGAAGCCAATTTTGGAAGGAAAAAAAAAGTTTTAGAGAGACAAAATACTGCATTATTGCAGTATTAGGCAAAGAATATTGTCCAGAACCAATAAAAGTCAGTTCTACTCCTGGCACCTGATAATCAGAAAGTGATTTTATTATCTGAGCCCTAATCTGTATAAGAAGAATATAATGAATTCATGATTTCTATAAAAATTATTTAAGATGTTAATTTTTTTAATTCTTGTTTTTTGAGAGAGAGAGTGTTTGTGTGCAAGGGGGTGAGGGACAGAGGAAGAGGAAGGGAGAGAATCTTAAGCAGACTTCATGCTCAGATAGGAGCCCAATGCTGGACTTGATCTTGTGACCATGAGACTATGACCTGAACCAAAATCAAGAGTTGGATAAATCTTTAACCAATTGAGCCACCCAGATACCCCAAGATTTTAAATTCTATCATTAAACCTCAAGTAGATTCAAAGATTGGTAATAGATTCTTGGATGATAAATCCACATCCATGACTTATCCTTTGGTGACACTGCATCAAACAGAATACTGGTCAAGACAGGTAATTTTTCATTATGGAAAAAAAGATTTAATGTAAGAATAAATGGAAAACGAAAAGCAAAAAGAGGAAAGGTTTTGAAAAGAAGAAATAAAAAGGGTTAGGAAAATGAAGTAAAAATGAAAATTTAAAGCCCAATATAATTCTGTAGATATCCAAACTACTCACTGGATGCTGAGAGTAGAACAGGAAAAGAGAAAATCCATATAGTAAGTTCAACACTAGGAAAACAAGAAAGTTCTGTTAATAATAATATCTCCTGCACCTTTTATTTCTGCTGTATCCCACAGAGTTAGAATCAAGTTGATTCAAACATATCCCAGAACCTTAAATTTTACATCTTTAGAGTTATATTTAGAGGTACTCATATACACAATATATTATATATATTTTGTATACATGTATATAAAATATTACATGTTATATATATTTTACACATACACACAAGGTCCCCGAAAATACCCTTTCTATAAATCTACTTAATCTCAGTATGACTTATTTTATTTGAGAAATAGGATTAATTCTCTTAGAAGAAGAAGAAGAAGAAGAATGAGGAGGAGGAGGAAGAGGAGGAGAAGAAGAAGAAAGTGAAGAAGGAGAAGGAGAAGAGGAGGAAGAAGAGGAAGAAGGAGAAGAAGAAGGAAATCGTGCCATTTGCAACTATATGGGTAAAATTGGAAGGCATTATGCTAAGTAAAATAAGCGAGACAGAAAAAGGCAAATACTGCATGATATCACTATTATGTAAAAATTTTTTAAATTACAGAACTCAGAAATAGAGTAGAATGAATGGCGGTTGAGGGTGGAGGAAATAGAAAGAAACTGGTAAAAGGGCACAACTTAACAGTTATATGATGAATAAGATCTGAGGATCTAATATATAACATGGTGACTGTAGTTGATAATACTATACGGTATAATTCAAATTTGCTAATAAGGTAGAATTTAAGTGTTCTCACTGAAAAAAGAAAAGGAAATATGTAAAGTGATGGATATGTTAATTCAATGGTGGAAATCCTTTCACAATGTATACATATAACAAATCACCATGTTATACACCTCAAATACATTATAATTTTATTTGTCAATTATACCTCAATAAAGCTACAAAAAGAAAGAAAAGAAAAATTAATCTTTATGATAACTGGGAAATTATGAATGGAATAGATGTTCCCCAACAGGGCAGAATAAAAACATGATTTTAAGAATATAAAAATGCAATTAATTAGTTCTTAAAAGGATCCATTGCCCCCAAACACTCAGCACAGTACACCTACAGTAGCATATCATGAATAAAGGACATGATGCCTCAAGATGCATTTTCAACCATCTCTGTGAAAGGACAAAAAGGGAGAGAGGTTAACAGTTAAACATCTACTCCAGGACAGATACCATTTCAGTTGTTTTACGCATGCTATCTTAGTTAATCCTCAGGAAAGCACTATGAAGTGTGTGTTATTCACTGCATTTTAATAAGAAGAGATTATATATTATATAATATATACAGAGCATTAAAGATTCATGGATTTCACTAATATGCCCAAACCCAAAAAATTAATAAATGCTAGAACCAACATTTGAATCCAGGTCTAATTGCCATACTCTTCAACTAGAATTTGTCAAAAGCATAAATGAACTTATGAATTTACTTTGGACATTGTCAACCATCACAATTTGTAACTTTTGGTGCATTGGGACAAGAACTGGGCCCACACTGATGGGACAGCATCAATCTTTCAGGAAACAATTTGCATGTGTACTATGTAAAGAACACCAAGCTAGTTACATATACATATACATATACATATACATATACATATACATATACATATACGTATGTGTGTACCAATTTCTCAATTATTTGATCATTAATTAGCACTTATAATTATGAGCCATCTTTATGCCTAAGCATACTATATTTCTAAGAAAGGGACAATGATACAACCAAATAACATAAGCAAATAATTTCCAAGTTACGGTCTGGTGTCAATAATCAGTCAGTTCAACCTCTTATCCATCACATATATAGCTGCACTGCTGGATAAGGATAATCTCGTATTCTCAGTGATAATCTTGGGCACCATGATACCCTCAACCATCAAAGTCTGAATCATGTTAGCTCTAAACTTATAGGAGTAGGAAAGCATATTCATAAATACATTTGAGGAAAAGGGTTATAACAAATGAAAATTCAGATTTCATTTCACCATTCAGTCTCATGCCTTCATTTCTTTTCTAGCCTTTAGGTAATTAGCAAGAAAGAAGTGTTTTCTCTCAAATGTAATGACAAAATCCTCCAAAAGACTTTACTTCTGGTGTCATCTCAGAGTTGCACAGTTTGAGATAAAGGTATGAGCTTATATTTTCAATTGCTTTGATCCAAATGGCTATGGACATTTACAATAATTTGCTATTAATACAATGTCTTTTCTAAAACAAAAATATTTTGCAACTTCATGCTCCTAAGAGTCATTAAGTATGTATGAGCATGTGAGTTTAAAGATAACAGAACGTCATCCAGTGTACATAGCACACCTTCTCCTTGAGAATAGTAAACCATTTATATCCTGGGATATTAAGATGTCACAAGTAGATTTGCTACCCCTTGAGCTAGTCTCCTTGAATACCTTCATCATTCTGACTCCTGCACCCCCCACTGGAATTTATCTGAAATCTCCATTTACAGAATGTAATTTCTGTAGTACGAATTCTATTAAAATAAAAAAGTATTGGGGCACCAGTTAAATGTTGGTTAAGTGTCAGACTCTTGATTTCAGCTCAGGTCATGATCTCATGGTTCATGAGATGGAGCCCTGTGCAAGGCTCTGCACTGACAGTGTGAGCCTGCTTGGGATCTCTCTCCCCATCTTTCTGCCCCTCCCACCTCAAGATGAATAAACTTTAAACTACAAACATATTACAGAGTAGTAAGAATGAGTGAATAAGTAAATGAATGAAGGGATGAAACTTCTATTAATAGGAATTTCAGAGTCATTCATAAGAATTGACTTGGATTATGAGGATTCAGGGCTCTTTTCTATGGTTGAATAATATTCCATGGTATACACAGACACAACAACTTCTTTATCCATTGATATGATGAAGAACACTTAGGTTGTTTTCAAACCTTGGCTCTTGTGAATAATGCTGCAATGAATATGGGAGCACAGATATCTCTTTGAGATAGTGATTTTATTTCCTTTGGATATATTCCCAAAAGTGGAATTGCTGGGTCATCTGTGTGATAGTTCTATTTTGAGTTTTTTGAGGAAACTCCATACTTTTTTCCACAGTGGCTGTACTGTTTGCATTCCCACCAGTAGTGTACAAGGGTTTCCTTGTCTCCATGACCTCACCAGCATTTTCAATGTCTTTTTTTTTAATAATAGATATCCTAACAAGTGTAAGTTGGTATTTCTTTATTATTTTGACTTCCATTTCCCTAATATTTAGTGATGTAGAGCACCTTTTTCAAGTACTTGTTGGCCATTTGTATGCCTTCTCTGAAAAAAGTCCATTCAGATCCTTTGCCCATTTTGTTGTTTCTGCAATTGAGTTGTATAAATTCCTTGTATATTTCAAATATTAACTCTTATTGGATATATGATTTGTAAATATTTTCTCCCATGCCATAGGCTGTCTTTTCATTTTGTTGATGATTTCCTTTCCTGTGCAGAAGCTTTATGGTTTGATGTTGCCCTATGTATTTATTTTTGTTTTTGCTGCCTTTGCTTTTGGTATCAATTACCAAACTTTATTGCCAAGACCAATGTCAAGAAGCATACCCCCAATGTTATCTGACAGGAGCTTTATGGTTTCAGGCCTTATATTCTAGTCTTTAATCCATTTTGAGTTGATTTTTCTGTATGGTATAAGATAGAGATCCAGTTTCATTCATTTATATCTGGCTGATCAGTTTCCCCAAAACCCTAAGAGATTGAAGAGACTATTCTTTACCCATGGTATATTCATTCACCTCTCTCTCTCTCTCTCTCTCTCTTTTCTCTCTCAGCAAATAAATGAACTTTTTTTTAAAAAAAATCAGCTTTTAGTTTCATTGATTTTTTTTCTATTGTCTTTCTAATCTATTTCTCACTTCAGATCTGTTAAAATTTGTTTTATATATTTAGATGCTCTGAAGTTCAGTACATAAATATTTATAATTGTTTTATCCTCTTGATGAACTGACCACTTTATCATTATATAATGACCTTTGTTTCTTGTTACAGTTATTGATTTAAAGTATTTTTTATCTGACAGAATAGCAGCTACCCTGCTCTCTTTTGGTTTTTATTTGCATGGAATGTCTTTTTCCATTACTTCATTTTATATGTGCCTTGAAAGCTAAAGTGTCTCTTCTAGGCATATGATTGTGTCTTTTTTTAATCCATTTATCCACTGTATGTATTTTGATTAGAGAATTTAGTTCATTTACATTTAAAATGATTATTGGTAGACATACACTTACTATTGAGGTTTGGTTTATTGGTTTTTGTTTGTTTGTTTTTTTTCTCTTTTGTGGTTCCTTTGTTCCTTTCTTCCTCTCTTGCTTTCTTCCTTTGTGGTTTGATAATTTTCTTTAATGGTATGTTTAGATTCCTTCTTTTTATCTTTTGTGTATCTACTACAGGTTTTTGCTTTGTGGCTACCATGAAACTTACATAAACTATCTTACCATTATTAACAGTCTATTTTAAGCTGATATGTACTTGAGGGTGTGCCAAGACCAAACAGTGTTCCAAAACAAATGATCTCAAGCAGGTAGATGCAGGCTAATTAGAAGCCAAACCCTCAAATAGCAGCTAAGAAAGTATGTACTGAAGCCTCTTCCAGGGAAAAACTAGGAGATGTGCATTTTTACCTGCTTCCTCTGCACTAAGTCTACGTATATAACTGCAAGGGAGGTGGGGAAAAGGGGTGCTTCTATTCCAGTGCAAAAATTGTTTCTTTTTTTTTTTTTTTCTTCTTTTTTGCTGTAGACCCATGGGACTCAGGAATGCAAGTCCCACTGACTATCAGAGCTAGGGGATTTTGTCACTCTTCCCTTGGATAGCAGTTATAAAAGTTAGGACGCTAGATGTTTGGACAAGCTCATACTAGCAAATTGGTGTTACTGTTGGGGTAAGCCAGATGGAAAAGTCAGGGGAAATGTCCCCTGGCTTCTCTGGTCTCTGAAAGAATCCCAGCAACCCCAGATGCATGCAAATTAGAAGCTGGGCCCTCAGGCAGCAGGTTATAAACTATGCATTCAAATCTCTTCCTGGGAAAGACAGGAAGACAGGAGTTTCTGACTGCTCCCCTCTGCCCTGAGCCCTAGGAGGATAGTCACAGGGAGTGCTTGCACACCTATTAAGAACTGCTTATTTGCTTACTATAGTCCTTCAGATTTTGCAGAGACAAGGCCCATGCACTTTCAGAAACTGGTGTTGTGGGGACCCATCCCTGCAGTGGGAGCTTAAAATGGAGACACTAGAAGTCCAAACTCTTTGCTCCTCAGAAAGAAGCTGGGAATTGGGGGTTCCCTCCCAACTGTATGTCACTGTGTCAGGGATAGAGTGTATCCAAGAGTGTGTCTCAGTCTTTCCCACCTGTTCCAATATATGTATTTTCTCATTTTCCCAGTGTGTAGGACTCACTGGGCTAGTTTCTGAATTTCTCTCAGAGGGAAGTGCTCCATGTGTGACTGTACATTCAGTGTCTGTGGAAGGAAGAAAGTTCAGAAGCCTATTATGTCTCTATCCCTACTGTTTCTTATGCCCTCTTTTAATCATGCTAGGGATTGATGATTACCCAAGGCTCATGAGTCTGTTTCTCAGCCAGAGTGAGTCTGATTTCTTTTCTTTAATCAATTTATATATTGTTCTTTAAACTTTGTTATACATGTCCCTGCCTCCATAAGTCAAGTATTTTGAATATAATTTGTATATCAAAAATATATTTTCAAGCAAGATATTGAATGAATTTTTTACTTAAATATTTTAGAGAGAGAGCAGAGGAGAGGGGCAGAAGGTGAGAGAGAATCTTAAGCAGGCTTTACACTCAGCACGGAGCCCCAACCCCACAACCTTGGGATCATGACCTGAGCTGAAATCAAGACCCAGATGCTCAACCAACTGAGCCACCCAGGCACCCCTGATATTGAACTATTGAAGTACACAGAATTAAATAAAAAAAAGAATCTTAGCCCTCTGTGAGTTCACATCCTAGTTACGGAGATAAGGATGTCAAGAAATAACTATGCTAGGGGTGCCTGTGTGGCTCAATCAGTTAAGTGTCCTACTTCGGCTCAGGTCATGATCTCACGCTTCAAGAGTTTAAGTGCTGCGTCAGGCTCTGTGCTGACAGCTCAGAGCCTGGGGCCTGCTTCGGATTCTGTGTCTCTCTCTGTATCTGCCCCTCCTCTGCTCATGCTCTGTCTCTCTCTCTCTCAAAAATAAACATTAAAAAAATTAGAAAAAAAAAAGAAATAACTATGCTGTAAGCAGGTCTATTCCTAGCATTTTCTCGACCAGAGCAAGCATACAAATGAAGGTTCACATACTCAATGTCTAAATATTTTTAAAAATTATAAATTAAGCTATAAACAGTTGTATAAAATATTTTATTTTTCTACCTTGACAAATAGGTCTTCTTAACAACAAGGACTACTAGGTTCAAATTTAGAATTCCTGAATTCCTCAGAGTTCCAGGCTAGAAATCAAAGTCATCGAGGAAGCTGTCCTTTAGCCCCAGGCCTGTCCCTCCTCTCATCACCTGTCTTTTACCATAAAGGGCTTTGGGCACATGTATGTGGACACCATAGGCAACAAGCCCATGCTCCAACCACATTCTATCCATCACTGAAACTTAATGGTGCTCATACGAACTGCATGGACTATTCTCAGATGTAAAACTCCAGTGAAAAGACCCTCAGCAGTATCTAGAATGGTACTGTGGCCCTTTGTGTAGGAAGTTTTATGGCACCAGGGTATCCACAGCAAAAATCAGAAAGGGGGAGGTTAGGGCTTTGGGTAACATCCCTTTGACCACACAGACCTCTCTCCAGGTGGAGGAGGGTCAGAGACCTTTACCTCAGGGCCCTTCTATCCCACAGTTGGGGGTGGCACTATCTATGGTTATCTTAAAAGAGGTGTCTACAAAAAGCTAGTGGATCTCTGAATGACAGTTGTTCTTTGCAGAAGTGAGGAAGTTTTCAGAGAAGAGATGGCATTTGAGCTGGGTCTTACAGCATGAGTGGGAGTTTGCTGTGCAGAGAAAGGAGGGAAGGGCACTCCAGGAAAAGAAACAGCATATGGGAAAACACAAAGTTTGAAAGAGTGGCATATTCAGAGAATGGTGAGAAGTTCCTTGTGGCTGAAGCGTAGGGGGCATGTGGGAGATGAGAAGAGATGAAGGTGGCTGGGTTTGTGGAGGGGAAAGACTGGGGAGGCATCATGATGAATGTTGTTCTCCCAGAAGACACTGGAGATTATGTAATGGTAGCAAGGCACACTCTAGGATCAGCCTTGTGATTTGAGAGAGGACATCTGGCAGTATGGACAGATTAGAACTGGAGAGATCAAGTGATAGGCAGTTGCATCTGGGAAACAATGACGCATAAGGCCGTTATCAAGCATTGACAGCCTATACATGAACATTCTTAGTTACATCTAATCTATGGAACTAGATAAGAAACATGAAGAATGAAGAATAAGGTTTCAAATGTGCAGTCATCCCAAAAATAAAGCTATGGATACTGGGACAGGGACTCAAAATGAAGAAATACTTAACAGGGAGAATCAGTATAATGAGGCTAATTGGATAAGGAAGGAGGGGTAAGGGTAACTGAAGGATTGAGGATGACTCAGAGGCTTCTAGTTTCAGTAGATTATAATGATGGTAACTGAGATGAGACTATAAGGGGAACTGCTTTTCTGGAGTTGACAAAAGTCACTTCATTTCTATGATATTATCCTCACGTGAAAGCACAGTGTCAGACCACAAGATTCCAGGCCTCTACACTGAAAGACCCCCCAAATTTTGCAGTTTTTCCTTTTTCTGCTACTTAAAGCTTCTCTGCCCTGGTCCTTTTTGACAAGACTGTCACTTGTCCTATCTTTGTGGTGTCCAACACCCAAAAGGGACTCTAAATCAAATCAGTCTATATGTTACAATTACAACATTAAATGAGGATCAAAAGATGGACACAGGGACTCCTCTAGATTAAAATGTGGAAACTCCAGGGCATCCTGCTTTGGTTTCTTCCTTGGTTGCTTAAAAGCTCTAGCCCAATAAACTGAAATTGTCAGTTTCGACCTCCAAATAAGTAGTATAACTGCCAAAATCTGCAAAAGAGGCCTTGGGGCAATTTAAAGGAATGGGGGTGTTTGTTTCTAATCCTTGTATGTTGGCTTTATTTTCCATGACGGGATTTTTTTTTTTTTTTTTGAAACGGTCGTTTCTTTTTTCCCTCCTAGATCACACCAACATTGTCGGAAAACCTTTTATATCAACTCTTTGCAAACTTGAAATAAAAAGGCAAACTTCAACTCGGCCATTTAAATTTCTTCCTCCCATTTCAAATCCCTAATGGTTTGGAGAGTTTAAAGGGCCCTAGAAGAGGCATTTACAGCTAGCTCAGTCCTAAGAGAACAATTGAGTAGACTGACCTAGAAATAAAGCTGGCAACTTTAGCCCAGGTCTGGTAGAAATCCTGGGGCAGGGCCCAGCTGTGCTCTGCAGCCCACCTAACTGGCATGGGAAGCACCACCTCACCTACCAGGGCCAGGGCGGGCTTTCTCTGACTGCGCTAGGGCTGCGCGCATGCGCATGCGTGCTTCTCACCCTCCCAGCCTGTCAGTCTGGTGCCGATCCAGGACTACTTAACGTAATGACCAAAATATCAAATGCAACAAAAACAATAGTAGCTCAGTAAGGAAAACGACAATAAGTAGGATACAGATCCATTATCACTGATTGCTTTCAGTTTAATAAAAATATTTTTGTTTCAGCAACTTGAGTTATGTAGGTATCTGTGATCGTGATTGCCATATACAAAAACAATAATGAAGGCACTTTTTTTATATTCTTTCAGGCATATAATTTTAAAGAGATTGTTTTAAAGCCTAATTTCTTCCAATTATATAAACATACTAAGAATTTTCTCATGACTTTTTTAAAAAATATTTTTATTCCTCCATTTTTAGATTGCTAATTAATTCAAGGTTTGGGTTGCTTTGTTGCTTTTTTTTTTTTTTTTCAATAAAAACATACTTCTGAAAGACCTCAATTATTTGCTCTTCCTAAATGTTTTTCATTGCAAGGATTAGAGGTGATAAATCACATTCAGTTTATCTCCTACGGTTTCTTCTAGCACATTGTCAACTCCCCTCTCACCCTCATGTGCACACCCCCTGCATAGTAACTGCATATGGGACAGTGTAAAGGCTGTGGGATAAGTGACACTATTAGCACAGTGTGGTGGCTTTGATGTGTAGCTCTCGGCAGGGTTGCCAGAAGAGTGACAGACTCCCGCTCTAATGCGAAGACTATTTCTCATTTACTCAGTTCACTTCTAATAGTCTTATGTTACCATTAGTGGCACAAAGCAGACAGACATCATGGCTGAAAAATCTCACATCCTTGGGATTAGATTATTATATTAAGTGCCAACTTTCTATATGCAATAAGCCCTTAATTAAAAATAAAGAAAAATATTTTTACAAAGAAAACTACTCAAATGTATAATTGGTATAAAAATGAGGTCGATTATTTTTACTTTAACTCAAATGAGGAATATTATATCCCACCCACCACCACCACCCCACACTCAGGGGTAAGGGTATGGAAACTCAAATTTTTCTGTGCAATTTTATAAGGCAAAAGCTGTCCTAGTCTCCCTGCATGTGCCAGTGTTCTACAAATTTAGTTTGCCAGTTTCTAAGCCTTGAGCAAAACGCTGTTCCCAAACAGGAACGACAACAAAAAAAATTAATGAATAATTTTGTATCTAAAAATAAACCATATTAACAGTTGAAAATTGGAAAAAGGATCAAAGGCACCCAAGAAAATGGAATGGATTGCACTCTGTGAATGAAGGAGGAGTTAACCAATGAGCAGTTAACCAGTAGGTTTAAAGCAGAAGCCAAGCTACCTATAAATGTGGGAACATTTTAAGTGTGAGAAAGCTGTTAAAGGGGACTTAAAAGAACAAAAAGTACCATTTGTTCCCCTAATTAACTTTGAAAAGTCTAATTAAGGGCAACATAAAAGCCTAAGAAATGCTGGTTATTAGGCATGTACTTTAACTTGATCAGTGAGATGGTATTCTTGTAAACAAAGATGCTAATTTCACCCAGCCCAAAATAAACTTCTCTGCAAATATCTCACAACATAATCATGCAGTACCTTGGGAGCAGAATCCCTACCTAGTGTAGGCTGCCTCTTGAGGTCCCTAATTCTAGGCATTAATGGCACTCAATTTAAAGATGCATTGAAGTATAAAGAACATTCTGATAATTTGGTCTGAACCCAGACACCCTTCAAAGGAGTCTTCTTTATGTCATATTGTGATTTGTGTGGGCAGGTCCAAGAATTGACCATTTTAATCATAAATAGGTAGGACTTTATCTCTAAAACAGAGAGGAGCAGGACAAAGTTAAAGTGCACTTATATCTAATTAAAGCAATACATCGAGGGGCACCTGCATGGCTCAGTCCATTGAGCGTCCAACTCTTGATTTCGACTCAGGTCATGATCCCCGGATCATGGGATTGAGCCCCACAATGGGCTCTGTGCTGATAGTGGAGCCTGCCTTGGATTCTCTCTCTCTCCTTTCTCTCTGCCCCTCCCCTACCCTCTCTCTCTTTCTCAAAATAAACAAACAAAAAAACACAATACTTCACTATTATTCAAGGTTAGGTTAGGATTTGCTATTCCTTCAGGAATATACTTATTTTTTTAGTTTGAACACAAACAGATTTATGGAAAAAAGACATTTCTTTTTAGAAAGGGAATCTGACAGCATTATAAAAAGGATTATAATATTAGAATAATAGGATTATATTATTATGTTCTTATCTAGTTTTCCTTTAGTTGCTCTAAGTGGCATGAACACTCATCCCAGAGTTAAAAACTGTAACTTCCAGAAACTTGTATCATTTTTGATTTGGTGAAGATCAGTGTCTTCAGTTGTGGAAACCCAGATGAAGATATTTTCAAGGCATGCTTCACAAGGATTCTCTAATAAGACCATTTTAATGAGCTTTGCATTTCTTGTGAAAAATGTATGAGAATTTTTATTATTGTCAACAATACTAAACACAGGAGTGTGTGAAGACACACTGTGGCTTTATGATACAATCACACCAAATGGGATTGCTAACCCTACGAGTTTTTTTAATTAACCTTGCAATTGGCATGCTATTAAAACGAACGCTAAAGCTTGGAGGTAGGAAAGGAGTGGCTTCTGTGATGCTTTGAAACTTTGGTCCTAACATCAGCACTCGAAAGGACGGCTTTCCAAAAAGGGCAGTGTCTAACAGCCTTGAGAAGAAGGATTATAGATTATAAATAGAATGAGTTGTAAAAATAGATTTTGGCATACAGATGCTCTTAAGCATTTTCTCCTGCTCGAATCTCAATAGCTGACTGCCTGTACTTAACCTGGCAGAAACTGTAGGGATAGCCACTGTGCCGAGGGCCTCCTGTCCCTGGAACACCAAATGTGAATACAGACATTATAGACCACAAAATGATACATCCCAGAGTCAGACTGCAAAAGTGGCACAAAATTAAGCACCCTAGATGTAAGAGAGTGACCTAAACTTTAAATGTGAAAACAATACTCTTAATTGTCTTGTGTACCAATATGCATGGAATATGTAGAGAACTGTTTGTACAAAACACTGCGTGTGTGTTTTGAACAATAGCAAAAAAGAGGGTAGAAAAGAGACATAAGAATCAAGAAAACATCCAGAAAACAGAATCACTGAATCACTTCTTTTAGGCTGAGATCATTTAATTCAGCCTTGAAATTAATATTCAGAAATTACTGGGCCCATGAAGATTATGTTGCATTGCTCTAAACTGCAATTTTGTTGTGTGAGAACACTCCTGCTGCTTCCCATCCAGCCACTTCCATCCCTTTCTGCTGTAGTTCTTTCCATCATTTAGGTAAGCAAATCATCTACTAGAAGCAAATACAGACAGGTTACTCACATCAAATCCCTTGAAAATAACAGACAATAATGAAGGGCAGGGTCCATTTCAGACCCACTGCCAAATATATTTAAAGTACTACCTAAGATTTTCTAAGCCTTGATCATAACATTCTTAACTACTTTTATCTTCATATTCCTCATCAATTAGTGATAGGAATTACCCCCAATAAAAGAAATGGAGACAAGAATCATTTTGCTTGTGAAAGGACTGAGAACATAAACATTCTACGGGTTTTGAGTAGACTATTCCTCTCTGATTTGACCAAAGCTCTTTATGGTATTTTTCTGCTACACTGGTCTGTGAGCCTTTGATATTCCTGTAGCACTCAATGTGGCATTACTTGCAGCAAGAGACTAATTTAGTGCTAATTGCTCAGTGTTGTCATCAGTCAGTATTGTCTGCAACACCTCACTACCTGTGCATGGCTTTGGGTGGGAATGCTCAGTCTGCACATATATCTGTTTATTAGCTTTTTAACTCATTTATAGTCTTTATTTTCCACCGTAGCCAAATTAACAACAACAACAAAAATGAACTGCTACTGAGAGGATTACAAGTGTTGGTCTATAATAATATATGGATCATTTTTCATTCCTTTCCAGATTAAAAAGTTGAGTGAGAAAATAAAAGAATTAAGAAGACTAAGAGGTACCTAGGTCTGTACTCTGAATCTCTCTTTCAATGTATAGGATATCTGTATACACGTTTTCTCAAAACTTACACCCTTACAACTTAGGGGATTTCTGTAAGGGAAGAAGTCCCTCTCTGGCTTTCTTTTCAGAGGTTAGAGGATTACATATGAGATCATATAGCAAAACTGACCATTCTTCCTTCTATCAAAACAAAATCAGGCGTCATTTCAAAACCTTGGGAAAAGCCAACATTCTGTGTCCTCCAAGTTGTTTCTCTGGGCATCCAGAAGCATGCTTCTTGTGGGTATCTTACTCAGCTTTGGGCCCAATCCTGACAGGAAAAGAAAAAATCTTCTTCAAATTCCATTAAGCATTTCTCTTCAAAGCTGCTTTTCTTACAGGTGGCATCTGAAGGCGTACTTAACAGAATTCCACATCTGTGTTGAAAAACCCAGAATATTCTTTCCCTCCAAAGAATATTCTCTAATAAGATATTCAGAGAAGCTGTGGGAACCAAAGTTTAGCCTCCAGAGTCCAATACAAGAGATATGTTGTCAACCCACACCCACCCTGCTTGATACGTGGATGGGTGAATGCTTTATCCAGATGTTCTAACACCTCAGGTACAATATACGACTACAAAAATAATTCAGCAAGATACATCAGAATACATTTTTGTTGTGTGGGGGTCAATGATGTGGGATGAAGTTATAGACACCCACATCCACAGGAAACAGGCTTTATCCTGCCACAGATGTAAGGAAACCCACTGGTGAGAATCTTGTTTACCAAGACATAGAAGAATAACATTACAAACCCACTTTTTATTCAGCGCACACTTTAGGCTGTCTACCCACATGAAGTGATGAAAGTGAACTAATAAATCCATACTCTGCCTCCCAGTCTTCTCATGTGGACCAAACATATCTACCCAGGATAAGTAACAGAAGGTTGGAGTCTATTTGCAGACACGGGGCAGAGAGGAGGTAATTCAGTTTCAAGGATAAAGACTTGGAATCATTGAGAAAATGCTATATCTAATGCACTGAGCTAACCATTTGGACAAGGGGAGGAGTGGTGCTAGAACAACGTGGGTGGGCCAACATAAATTCTTTGTAAGAATTGTTATATTTCAACCATTTAAATTGACACATCCCCGAAAAGTCAGTTTCAAAAGCATACTGCAGGTGAATATAAATTGCACAAATGAAAAAAAAGGAAAGAAAACAAGAAAGGTGCTAAAGATAAAAGTGCAAATTTACATACCATCTCCCAAAAGTTATTCATTATTAGCATTGTGAAATACCTGAAAAACATTTGTGATTTCTGTGTGACTTGTTTTATTTTTTAACAAAAATTCTGCGTTGGTGTTAAACAGATTTTCAACCCTCAACAAACCAGATGGCTAATCCAAAATTATTACATGAAATATGAATAGGAAACTAAGAACTGTACTCTACAAAAAGATAATGAGAATTTTTCAGCGATTTACATTTTTACCAAATAAATTATTTCTATTTCATTGGTATCTACTTTGGAATTGTAACAAATAGTCCCCAGTGATAATTACCAAATGTCTATATTTAGGGAAAACTAGCACATGTGTATCATAAATAATAGCACAAATTGATATTTCTGAATTGCCTGTTTTTCTAGATATAGACATTTGGTAATTATCGCCAGAGTTGGCACATAAAGAGGTGTTCAGACAAATTTAAAAATGCATATTGCTTACTCAGACCATGCACTAATGATATTCTGCAATGAAAATCCATATTTAGGTATGTTATGATAAGGTGAGATCTTGACCCAATAGATAATAAAGGGAAGGTATATGCTTTAGTTTAGTGAGCACAATCACTTCTCTTTAGGACCACCTAAAACAGTTCTGTCTGTGCCTGATAAATCACATGTTAATCTAATAATGGTCCCAAGGTGAAATAACTTTGACCTTAAAACTAAAATGTTTACTGCCCAAATATTATTTTTGTACCTTGGCACAAAGAAGTTCATTAATTCTGCATCGCTTTGTCTGTCTCCTGCAGCTTTTAGTTCTGACTTATTGCCTGATTGGCAAAGAGTAACTTCCAACAGAGAAAGGCTAAGCACAACTTGGCCAGAAAGGGCTTGCTTTTGGCTCCTCACCTGGTAGAACCAATGTCTGTAGAAGCAAGTCTCTTTTTTTCTGCTCAGGTAGTATGCAGGGTAAATGCAGACAGCAAATGCAGGCAGCAGATGGAAGACTTGCTTGGTTCTGTCCACTATCATGTCTGGCCAACTCTTGGCAAATTTTCTTTTCAGAGCACAGGGAAGTACATGAGACACCATCAGCCATTACCAGGTGACACTAACAACAGTGATTGAAGCTGTGACCTGGGCATTGGAGAGGACCAACTGGCTGGTAGTAATGTGAAGCTACTAAACTAAAGCTATCCTGCTTGTTGCCACTGTGAGAGGGTGATGCAGCTCAGTGGGCTGCTAATGAGAAGCAGAAGAGGAACACAAAGGCAATGCCAAGAGGCATAAGAAACGGAAGGAAGATAATTAAGAGATAGCATTTAAGCTTCAAATAAAATCTAAATTCTGTAGCATTAAGATTAAAGAACCAGCCAGTTTGGACTTGACCAATAATAAGAATTTAATAAAAATGTATGCAATGCTTAGGTGATAAGAGCAATAACATAGCAGAACAAAATAGATGAAATGGAAAAACAAAAACAAAATGCATAAAAACATAGTAACACACTTAGGCCAAATATCAAAACAACCTCAAGCTAGGATAAGTTAGTTTTGGGAGGTGCTTGCTGGTTCTCGGCAGGTTTCTAAGAATTGGATAAAACTTTTCTAGATTGAATGTCTTCAATAATCTATTAGTTCAAATTAGATGAAGAAATGTACATATCATAAAATTAAATGATAGTTCTCTTTCTTCTCACACATCAACTCACAGAGCCACTGATTCACATCTTTTTTGTTGCTGTTGTTATAGCTGTTAATGACTAATGCCTAACGAGATACAGTATAATGATCTCATATTCTGACAGAGACAGAGCTCACCTGTTATTCCACATGCGCCCTTGCAATGTTTTTCTTTTCATTCTTCTTCTTCCTCTTCTTCTTTTCATGTGTCAACTTGGCTAGCTACAGTAATGCAAACACTAGTAGGTGTTGCTGTGAAGGGAGTTTGCAGATGTAATGAAAAGGCCACAATCTGTTGAATTTAAATAACAGATTATCCTGGAGAATTTGGGTGGGCCTGATTTAATCAGTTGAAGGGCTTTGAAAACAGAGCTGAGGCTTCCCTGAGACAGAAAGAAAAGTCTTCCTATAGACAGACAGCAGCTTCAGCCTGTGCCTGTGAGTTCCAGTCTGCTTCCAATCGCAACTTCCTGGTGGATTTTAGACTTGCCTATCCAGCCCTGACAATTTTATAAATCAATTGCTTAAAATAAATCTCTTAATATCTATATCTCCTACTGGTGCTGCTTCTCTAGTTGATTCCTGACTGATATACTGCATACAATTTCCTAACCTCCCTTGCAATTAGGTAGAAGCTGTGTGACTAGTTTCGCATATGGACTAAGAGGTGAGAGTGAACACACATCACCTGCATACTGAGAGAGGTAAAATAAAAGCCAGTGTGCCGCCTCTGTCTCTCCTCTGTCAGTGGCAACCTTAGAGGCCACATGTTTAAATGATAAAGCCACAGACAGAAGCAGCTTGTATCCCTGAATCATATAATGGAAGTATCCCCTGAACTGCATGAGACTTTATGAAACTGAGAAATAAATCTTCCTTCTATTAGTTTCAGATTCTTTAACCTCATGTACAGGTTTATTTATTATATCGGAATAGCTTTCGTGTCCCACTTAACATATTTCTGACTTTCTTTCAGACCTCTATATTCATAGACAGAAGGTACTCAGAAACTCACTAGGCACAATTTTGTCATAAGTTATGAAGCAGTAGCACTAGTTCTGGGTGGTAGGAAATCTCAGTTTTGTTCGTAATGACTTACACTAAAAACAAGACAAATGTAGAAAACAAAAACTAGGTCAAAAACATGAGTTGTAATTAGTGAACTGACTATAACTATTAGCAGGACCTCTGTCACTTTGTAAAATGAATTTTACACTTGTTTCCTCCTAGTTCCACTGCAGCCCACATTTATTACAATCCAAAAGGCTCCCATGGTCAGAGTCAAACATGTAAATGGCACCCACGTTAACGGAGGAAGGGAGAAGAATTAATGTCCTATTAAGTGGTGCTCAAGGATGGCAAAAAAAATCCATGCAATAAACTGGAGGGCTGGTTGGCCAAAAATATAAAAATTTTGACTCTTCAGTCTTATTGCATCATGATCTATGTGGTTAGGCTACTGATGAATAATTTCAGATTAGCCCTTTTGACTTGTCTACAGTGCTACAACCCTTTCTGAAATTAGGCCTTCTACTTGGGCAAAGCATTGTTTTTTAAACTACTCTCTTTACTATATTTTATTTATTATGACAAGAAAATGTAAGAAACATCTAAAAATGTGTTTTTAAGTTAGAAGAACACCTTTCATATACAGTGTAAGGTGAACTACGTAACAAAATGCATACAAAGGGACACATGCATTTAATACACACTTATATACACAGAGGAGAGTAAGAAGACTAACTTCACCAGTAGGGAAGATGATTGATTATTCCTATGGGGGAAATAATAGGTGATTTTAAAATTATTTTCTCTGCCATCTTCTGTATTTTCTAATTTTCCTAAAATGAAGATATATTCTTTTAAATCAGGGGAAATTTTTATAATATAAGCAATAAATGAACTAATTAAATATGATATATGAGATAAGCATTGTAAAAATGATAAAATTATAAGTGTAGGTCCTTACATTTATTATAACATTTGCTTTTCAGATAGATTTTCATCTAAAATTCACAACACTTGTATTATTAACAAGTACGTTTTCTACAGAATTATCAGAAGTATTTTTTAATGAACATCTAATCTTTCCCTAGCAACTAAATGATTACTTCTGCAGTAAAATCTAAATCTGAATGCACATTTCTCATTTTAACAAATATCTACTTAGCTTCCTTAGTGGATTTTTTTTTAAACAAATGGGTAGGACTAAGTTATAATTAACATCATCAACTGTGTTTTATGTTAAAAGATGCTGCTAAATGCATAAATATGCTGGAAAACACTTTATTTCTAGTCAATGTGAACATTATGTTCACTTCCAAAGTGTGTAAATATTGTTAGCTTCCACTATCTCCTATTACGCAAAAGTAGAGTTCAACTAGTCCCCACCTAGATGATCACAAGGTCTTGACTTGCAGGAACTTATTCGTAGGTTTTAATTATTACTCAATTCTCCTATCACCATTACATTTACCTATTGCTACATTTTTCACTATTTATTTTTCTGGGAAATATCCTTAATTTCACAATTTTATTCTATTAGTTCCAATTATGTCACGGAAATCATTTCTAGCCTACATATGTATTTTCTTCCCTTTCGTGTGCTCTATTTGTCAATAACTGATTTTGGCTTTTCTCCATTTTAAAATGTTTACCAATTATGAGGTTGATAGAGATTTACCTTCATGGATGTACAATTGGCATAAATAAGTAAATTATTCAATTAATTAATTAATTTTGAAAAACTAACCTATTTCAGAGACCAGCTATCAGAGTTGAAGGCCCTTTGTGACTTGTAAAGATTTAAAAGTTTTCAACATCAGAAGTGAAGGAACAAAGGAATATAAAAGTGTTTTCTTGGTCCATTTGAAGTTTTAATGTCCCTATAAGTTGACAGGAAAAGAAGAAACCGGTTCACAATGATGGGGTTGAAGGCAGGCTTCCCTAATATATTCCACTTTGGCATATTGCTTATTTTGAATTTAAGTGACTTAAGAAACAGCTGATCCAAGAAGGACACACTGACCCTCCTCTGTCCGTCTGAAAGCAGGAAATAAGTCTCCCCTGTAAAATTACCTTTCCCAAACCAGGAGAAAGAGAGACATCCTTATCACCAGAGACAGGTAACTTAGGGCCAAGAAGGCTACATATACAAACCCTGTTACTTTTTCACTATTTTACTACCTCAAGCACAAACTTCTTTCTTACCAATTCCTCAAAAATCTACTATTTCTCTGGCTAAAAGGTATAAAAGCTGCCCGCTCTTGTCACTTCTTTGAGTCTGACATCTCTATGAGCTCTCATATGTACAAAATTAAATTTGTTTTTCTCCTGTTAATGTGTCTTATGTCAATTTAATTATTAGACCAGCCAAAGACCCTAGAAGGGAAAAAGGAAAAGTTTTCCTCTCCTACAACAATGTTCTTCTCTGATTTTTGCCTAACTTCAGTGATTCTTTCCTTCTTTCCTTTAACCCTTAATTATACACCAACCTCACAGTATTGGTCTAAAGACTAAATATAGTGTCGGTCTTAACCTGTTTCACCAAGAGACTCCATAACGTTTTGAGGCATTTTATAGACAACTTTTGTGGTTTGTTTATTTTAGAAAAAGCTCTTTAATGTTTTTCAAAAGATAAGTAAACAAGAACAATTATACCTTTTTCTTAATGAGCAGAAGGAATCAAGGACGTCCCTAAGACTGTGGTGAATAAAAGAGCAGCTGAGGTGAAGGCAGGGGACTGTCTCCTTCTAAGGTATCATTGTGGTTTTTCTGTAGAAGGTCCAGGAAAATGAAAGCTTTCTGTATCTTAATAAGTGTAGTCATGTCATCTCTACCATAAACATGAGAACAGCCTTGCCACTGGAGAAAAACTACAGAATTAATGACTTTTGGGTGTCTATCTACTCAACTGGATCCCAAGACTCTGACCACAGTGCCCACACCCCATAAGTGGTTTTTGAAATTAGAAAGCCACATATATCCCTAACCATATATACAATGTGTGTGCAGAAATATAGCAAAAACAGCCCCATGACATTTTCAATGAACACTTTCCCAAAATACCTATTGACTATTTGCTGTTCCAAGACCTGTTTACTGAGAGACATAAATATAAAAATACAAATAAATATACAAATAAAATACAGCAAGTAGCTTCTTACCTTTGGAGAGACAGAGAGAAATCGCGTTCACCATATGCAGTTGTTAATGATGTAACCAACATTTATTTCAATTCTAAAATAATGATCCAGTCATAGAGTATAGAAGTTTTTTTGTTTTTTTTTTGTTTTTTTACTTTGATTTTTTTTGTCCCACAATGCTGAGTTACTGCAGGCATTATTGATGACCATGGGGGAAATGAAAAGTTTTATATGATGGAGAAATTAAATAATAATGATAAGAGCCAGCCTGCAAATCAACCCAGTTATTGGCTTAAAGTAAAGACAGTCTCTTCTATACTGGGTTTTCCAGAATAAAAGAGAAACTATTTCAGATGCCAAGGTTAGCACAGATACGCACACAGAGTATGCCTATTCATCTTGAAATATGTACCACAAGTACAAAGAAAAAAATAAGATGCATCATCATTAATTAGCTAGCATGTAATAAAACCCAATGACATTTTTTTACAGTTCAATATAACCCCTCCATACTACAGCTAAGTAATTTTCTTCTTCTTGAAGTGCCACAGCTATTTCTGATTCTCTCACTATTGTTATAATTTAAAGACCAAGAAGTTTGTTTTCATTTGCAGTGTATTAGATTTTTCAAACTATCTACTAAAAACTGCACTCCAATTTCTACTGTCACTGTTCTTCTATTGGAGTAGCATTAAAAGTCAACCTTTCCCTGGTGTTCCAATTCTGAGATGGTACCCAAAAAAAGTATGCTGATAGGAAGACAACAGTCAAGATAAATCAACCATTGCCCTATAGAATCAGACACCTTTCTCATTTCTGTTCCTTCCCAAATCAACAAGCTTGTGGTTCTACCAAATCCACTGACTTTTTTTAAAAATAGTATATTTTTTAAATATTAGTCTATTATTTAAAAGGGGTATATTTGTGTATTTGATACATCACATCAAGACCTAAAGAACTTAACAAGAATGCAATAATGTGTAAAAGTGTTACTTTTTCTTTATTTTCTATCAAATTATGTCTCCTGACTTAAAGGATATCAACTATTCAACAAATTTAATGGCAAAACTAGCATTCTTTTCTTTATTAACTGTTTCCTCCCATACGTTCTTTTCTTCATGGAATAATAGCAGAACACATTTCCTTTATCACAATCATCACCAAATAACTTTTGTGGTCACAAATTAGCTGTTTGGCCTTGCACAAATTACTTAACCACCCTGTGCTTCAATTTACCCACCAATGAAATGGAGATAATAATATTTCCTATGCTATAGGAAATATTTCCTATGCTATATATAGGTTGTTATATAGATTTTTTTTTAATTACGTAGAAGACATGAACAGTTCCTGGTATGCATTAAGAGTTAATGATTGTTAGTTATTATTTTATTTTTATTATCATCATTATCACTTTCCTCATAATCATATTTTACAACACAAAGCTTATCACAAATGGTCAATCATGACACTCCTAAACTAATCAAATATTTCAAGAACATGGAACCCAAGAAGATCCTAATGGTAATACCTGAACCCTGTGATCCACATAAGAATGTAATCCATTCTCACAATCATCTTTAATATTACATATGTGGATTAAGTCATGTCCTTAACAAAGGACATGTCCATAACAAAAGAAATTTCTCCTGAATTGAATTAGTTTTTCAAATCTTAACACAAATTTTATACCATATAAATAAAAATTACATTTGTGGGTAGAGGTCATTTCTATTTGGAAACTTGAAATATTTAATAATGTCTTCTAATTCCTATGAATTTTCTAAAGAAGAACATATTAATTGGAAATGTCACTTTGATAGTTGGACTGGTTTCTGTTAGATCTGTTACATTGCATACATGTCTTTGTATGTATGCAGAAA
Source organism: Panthera leo (assembly GCF_018350215.1). Classification (NCBI taxonomy): domain Eukaryota; kingdom Metazoa; phylum Chordata; class Mammalia; order Carnivora; family Felidae; genus Panthera; species Panthera leo. The sequence continues at coordinate 152,191,419 of NC_056679.1, forward strand.
TATATGGCCAATCTCTGGCAAAGAAATAAATCAGGTTGGACTTTTATCATAACCTGTTGATTAACTACTAGCTATCTGTCATGTTCTGAGTCACATTACTACAGAAAATGGAGCGTCACCTCCTGGAGTGCCCCTTGGAGAACCTCAAGTTCATGGGAATGAACAGTAGAACCGACCTTTGAACCCTTTCCCACAGCCAAATGACAGCTGTGATTCTTTGGCCTCAGCTTGCCTTCTTAAGCTGATTCTGCATGAAATTTATGGTGCTTCCTCCACAGTGTCCCATGCTAACTCTGCACATTTATTATTCTGCCCAGTTATTGAAGGAGATATGTTTTTCCTATCATCCAGTTTGATCAAAATTCCAGCCTATAAGATAGTAGGAACAAACCACAGCCGAGGAACGAGGTAGGAGTATATTTGACATGCTGCCAAATTTTGTTCCCTGCATCTCAAGTACAAACTTAAGCACACTTTAATACTGTTTTTAAAAAGTCATGGTGAGGCTTCATCTCTTCAACAAGTTTCTAACATCAGAAGGATGTTCAGGGAGAAAAAAAGATATCAAAGGGGCAGCTGAAGAGCTTAAACTCATTTACAGGAATGTTGGGTTTCGAGAAGGTTTCCCAAACTTCTACTACTTATGAGAAGTCACACCTTTGGTAGATTCTGTAACCTCATTGGGCCTCAGCTTTCTCACCTGCAAAATGGAAATAACAATGCACAGCTCACAGTAGTGTGAAAGTCAAACAAAATAATAGACGTTAAATATTTCAGTTTAGTTACTCAATTTCAGAAGTGACTCAATGAATATTAGCTTTTTTAAGTACGATTAAATGAACTTCGGGTTCACATGTATTTGGTTTGGTCTTGGTTGAGATTTTTGAAGTAATGGTTTACCTCTTGAATACGTGAAGCTTAGTAAGCTTGTGTACTAATTAAGTCATTTAAAACTAGAAAATAAATTAATTTTTCATTCTTAAATTTCATAATTAAATGAGTCATTAGGTATGATGAGTTTTCCATTTCACTCACACATAGAGGCAAGTATTACTATACTTACATAGAAAGGAATTATTATATGTTTTTATTATTAGTTTTATCTTTAGTTGTGTAGGATTTTTTCAAAACTATAAGAAAACAAATCTCTTTAAGAGTTTCGTTGCTATGTCCCAAATATGAGACTTTATCTTTTGTAGCAGCATTAATTCAAAAAATATTTATTGAGCATCTGCTTTGTGCCAGGCACTGTTCATGGCACTGGATAGTCAATGGTGAAAAGGCATAGTCCTTGTTCTTCTGAAGCTTACATCATTGTGGAGGTAGACATAAGTCATACGTAACAACAGACTGTGTAGGGTTACAGAGGAAAAGTAACAGGGCAAAAGGAAATGGTAGAGACTAATACTGGGAGAGGGGTTTGAACAGAGCCCTCTGGATAGGGTTTTAGGTAGGTGGGCATGAAATGATCTCTAAAGAGTAGCATTTAAAGTGATTCACAAGTGATGAGAGAAGGAGCTAGCCACATGAAAGTTTTGTGCAGGAGCATTCCAAGAAAACAAGGAATGCTGTCAAACATCAAAGTGACCTTGGCATGTTAGAGGAACTTGAGAAGGCAAGACAGAAAAGCGAGATGATGCAGGAGAAGGAAGCCCATGGGGAGGAGCTGGTTTTATCTTAAGAATAATGGGAGGTCTTTGGATGGTCTGACTGGTCTTTGAAGAAAGTTAAATAAAAGAATTGTTGGGGGGGGGGGTGGTGTCAGAAACAGCAAGGATACTTGTTAGAAGTTAGGAGAAAAAAAAACAGATGCAGATCAGGGTGGTGGCGATGGATACAAAGACAGTCAGTCATATTTAAATACACTTTGTATATAGAATCAAAAAGACGCTCTGATGTATCATATAGGAATGTTGAAGAAAAGGCAAGAATCAAAAATGGAAAATGGTGGTGCCATTTGCTGAGATGGGAAAGAAAGAAGAAAACTCTTTAACTGAGGTGGGAGAATTGGACATCAGAACTTCTCTTTGGGACATAAATACAACAGTATTTATAAGGACAGTTAGACAAACATGCAGATGTATTAGGGCTCAGCTCACTGTAGATCAGTAAGGCTGTCATTATATAGATACTGAGCAGTCAGCCTTAATTTAGCCAAAAATGCCCTGCAATGACCTGATGTAACAACAACAAGCCCCTTGCATATGAAATTCCCTCAATTAGAGTGTCAAACATTTCCTGTGGAAAAAAGTTTGCCTGCTATGTGACAGGGATAGAGAACTCTGGCTGATTGAAATCTCTCTATTAAGCACATAGCCAGATACATCTTTGTCACTTATCTAGGCCTGGTGCATGGATTACATAATCTAGGTGAGTGTTGGACATGAGGGATTTAGGTAGAGAACACATCAATCAGAAATCTTAAGCATCCTGTGGACATTATTCAGTGTTAATGTAGAAGGTGATTCTGGAGATGATATCCAGGATAGCTAGGTAGGGTGGAACAATTCAAACGTTAAAAGATAAACTTCTTGGGGCGCCTGGGTGGCTCAGTCGGTTGAGCGTCCGACTTCAGCTCAGGTCACGATCTCGTGGTCCATGAGTTCGAGCCCCGCGTCGGGCTCTGGGCTGATGGCTCGGAGCCTGGAGCCTGCTTCCGATTCTGTGTCTCTCTCTGCCCCTCCCCCGTTCATGCTCTGTCTCTCTCTGTCTCAAAAATAAATAAATGGTAAAAAAAAAAAAAAAAAAAAAAAAAATTAAGGAAAAAAAAAAAAAAAAAAGATAAACTTCTTTTGGGCACCTGGGTGGCTCAGTGGGTTAAGCATCCGACTTCGGCTCAGGTCATGATTTCTCAGTTTGTGAGTTCGAACCCCACATCAGGCTCTGTGCTGATAGCTCAGAGCCTGGAGCCCGCTTTGGAGTCTGTGTCTCCCTCTCTCTGTTCCTCCCCCTCTTACACTCTGTCTCTCTCTCCCTCAAAAAATAAAACATTAAATTTTTTTTTTAAAAAAAGATAAACTTCTTCAGAGATTTCCTTTGAAATGGTAATAGATACAGTCAACTCTCAGTTATGGAATCATGAAATCTTGTGTCTCCAAACATTTATGCTACGTGTGAATTTTAAACTCCTCCAATTTACATTTATAAAAAAAATGAACAATTAACCATACATGGACTTATATTGAGCTTTGCACTTATTCTTTTCATTCTTTTCCTCAAATAACTGTGCTAATAAAATGTAAAATGAAAAAAAAAATGCAGCCAAGCAGAAGAGACAGTACAATCGATAATATCCCATGTTTCAGGATAAATAGGGCTTTGCAAATACTCAAAATTGGGTGGGTTATTTTCAAGCTAGGATTGTTCCTGAATATCCTTTAATATAAATCAGAGTTGTTGTTCAAAGACTGTTAAAACATACCTTGAATAATTTTCTACTCTTTGTCCAGAGGATAATATTTCATTAAAAAAAAAGTGAAATGTATATGTGTATGTGTGTGGTGCATACATGTGTATAGGTATGTGTGTGTGTGTGTGTGTGGTGTGTGTGTGTGTGTGTGTGTGTGGTGTGTGTGTGTGTGTGTGTGTGTGTGAGAGAGAGAGAGAGAGAGAGAGAGAGAGAGAGAGAGAGAGAGAGAAAAGGGATGGAAGAGTCAGAGAGAGAGAGAGAAGACATTTTGAGACATCTAAAATATTACTTAAATTCTAGCATGGAATCATAGCAATTGGTCTTGGGAAGCCTGGTGATCCCTGAGGTGGCATGACAGCTCTGAGTCTGACGTCTTCCATGGTGTGGGGTAGTGGAGTACTGCTGTCCCACAGTTGAGCCAGCAGAGTCACACACACTTTTGGTCTTTCCATCTGAGCTGCTATGCAGAAAGCAGGTTTTGGAGCAGGTTCCCACAGCACCAAGCCATCAAGACTGAAGCTTGATGCTCCAAACAGAGACACATTCTCACTTCCACAAATGTTGAAGCAAAAAGAGAATAGGCTGAAGGGGGAGATTATTGTCTTTTTGTTTCCTTCCCTTCATTTTCTTTTCCTGCACAAGCACACTTCGTATGGTGTTTTGACTTACAGAAAATGAAAAACAAAGATTGATTCTGAAACCGCTAATGGTGTAAAAACAGGATTTTTCCAAGAAAGTAAAAAGTTCTTTTATTCCCAAGGAAAAACTTTTGAAGAGAAGGTTTCAACCCTTTTCCTTAGAACCCTTCTTCTGAATTAAAGAGATATTTGGGAAAGATTCCTCAAAATATATCTGTTCAAAAAAAACCGCCACGGCAAGCTGATTTTTCAAGTTTCTATAAGATCGTATTTAAAGTTAGTATAATATCTAATACAGAAATATTCCCCTATGAAACAGCAGATTTTCATTTAAACAAAAGACATTGATTTCAGATAATGATCATTGGAATTAACATAGTTGATATTAATGAAATAAGATCTGTATTTCCCTTAAGCCAAGGAAAAGAGAATAGAGTGGTAAGATCATATAAATTGAAAACATTTCCCTATGGTTAACTACTGCCAGAAATCGAAGTTAAAAACCTCATCTCTGGCTTTTTCCAGAGCTTCGTTACCGTAACTCCTGGATCTGGCAACCCAACCATGAAAATTAAGAAGGCTCCTACTCGAAAATATTATTCCTGACAATTTGGGGAGAAATGATCTATTTAGATAAAGCACATTTTGGATAAAAGTTTGGTATCTTCTTAAGGGCACCCTGCACCCCTCAAGTTTTTGGTGTACAGCTTTGGTGTTAGCAAATGGTTTTGAGGAATTTTATGCACTAAGCACATCGCTTATTGGCCACTCTACAGGAGTGAGAGATTAAGTGCGTGTGCCCAGTTGGCTTCTGAAATAGTAACCCCAAAGGGAACATAACTGTTACTGGTATCTTTGGTGAGAAGCTAATATTATTTTATGAAAATTATTCAATGTGTTCCTGTGTTCTGATGGTTGTAAAAAAGGAGAAAACAATGTGAGGCCTAAAAGGAGATTTTTTTTTTTTTAAGCTACAGGAATGAGTTAGTCAATTACCTTTTACTGACAAATGAAAGAATAACCTAAATCAAACTTCAAAATGGGCAGCTGAATCTTGATGAAGAGTACAATTCAAAATGCTCTTATTTATTGGCAAATTATAACTATCTCAGGAAATGTGGAATAAAACACTTCTCATCTCTGCATCCACCATTCAAATGCTTCCTCTGCTTTGTGAGCCCCTCGGGAAATCACAGTTCTCTGTAAGTTGCACTTTCCCCTTCAGCCAAGTAAACTTATTATGAGATTACACTGCCATTTAATCCAGTATAATTGCAGTAATATGTACAGTAGAGCCTACTCAGCAACAAGGCCCCTCTGTCCTGGGAGTCAAAAGCCTTGTGGAACCTGGGCACTACAGTGCCAAGGAGGAAGAAGCTTCCATTGCTCAGGATGGCAAAATCATTTCCACCAATGGCTGGGAATGAGGAATACATGGGCTTCCTTTTCCCCAGTGATGACAAGTTAAGTAAATCATTGTGGGAAAATACTGCAGCAGGTTTCTGGATATATGCTAATGAGACTGATGCTTTAGTAAAGAAGAAAAGGGGCATAAAAAATTCTTAAGACGAAATAATGCTCCCTCCAACAAGCTTGTCTCTCAGTGGTCATAATATGTTTTCACTCTCTTGCTCTCTTCATCTGCTTTTCTCTGGCAAAGTGAGAGGTGAATCACTTTTGTACTGCTGTGATTATTTTTACCCCTCAAAACACAGCTTAAGGGCTCCATTTTAGGGCATAATTGCACACAGCGCCAACTTGCTCAAAAGGTTAAAAAAAAAAAAAAAAAACTCCTCTAGTCTCAGTAAATATCAAGCAGCAGATGAGTCAGGTTCAAGTGAAAGCGGAGGAAACATTACTTACTGAAAACACACATCACATACTTCATTGCTCCTAATCAACCCCACTTGATTCTTTATCTGAACATCAAGGTTCCTCTATGCAGTACACACAATACAGTCAGTCTCTATCTTTGCAAATAGCTTGAAATCCAAAAGCACATTGGTAAGTCAGTGCTTGAGCTCAAAATGTGTCTAACCATAAGGGAAAAATATCATACAAGGGGGTTAGCTTTCTAAGCTATCCAAGGGTGGTTAATTGCACTTTGCCATGTATAGAATGGTGATTATTATATTTGTGGTGAAAATTCTAGAATTCAATTTTCTTAGAATACTAATAATTCTATAAACAGAAAAATATTTGAACAGTTGCTTTGATTTTTTTCAAAGGGGAAAGCTGAAAATTAAAATTATTAAAGAACATTAGATTTGGGTATAAGCCCAATAATCATTGCCTCTAAGAAGGAAACTAAAGAGTTAGGTTTTGATTTTGCAGAGAACAAAAGTATCAAACTCAAACCAATCATTTGCTAATTAATTGCAAATTACATAATCAACCCATGTATTTATTTTGCATGTGTCTTCTTCTTTGAATAAGATGTTGAACCATATATTCCTATTATTTTATTTCAATCTCCATACCTATTATAGTTTTCAACCCTCATTGGGCACAAGATAAATGAAATTATCTTTCAGACAAAAAAAAAATGAGTTCTATGACCAGGTTGAAGCTTTCCTAGATCTTGCACTGCAACTTATATCTGACCAATGAAAAAGATGTACTTTAAGACACTTTATATCACTTGTCTTCAAGACCTACAACACCACAACATTGCAAAGTTGTCCTCGTCACTTGTTCAGACTCTAAATTCGGCAGTGGAGGGGAAAAAAGACATACTGGATTGAAGATATATTTATGGAGCATGAGGGAAAGAAACCATGTCATCAACAGGTTTCCTTACTTCTACTATTTCTTCCAATAGTCCATTTCCACACAACCCATGGGGATTTTGTGAGACACTGCATCCCAACTCTGTCCAGATCTTTTGCATCTAGTGGCCTCCAATCACACTTGGAGAAAACTCCAAACTCAGTACCATCACCTTCCAGATGCTATCTGACTGACCTAGCCCTGTCACCTCTCTGAGCTCAGCTGACACCACTCCTTAGCTCATCCCCAACCCCTCCCCATCTGAGCACCACTTTACTCCTTTCTTCTTCCTAAAGTGTTCTCCCCCAGATCTTTGTATGGCCTTAACATAATTTTGCTCTCTATAAAATGTCATTTCTTATGTGACCACCATTTTTAAAACTGTCCCTGACCTTCTTCCTTCTATCATCATACCCTGCTTTACTTTTTTAAGGTCATTTATCACTATCTGAAGTCATATTACCTACCTTACTTGCTTTTATTTATTGTCTTTTTCCTCCCTGCTGGAATGTAAACTTCATGAGGACATAGACTATTTCCATTATAGCTAACATTGTTTCCCTAGCACCTAGCCTGGCACATAGTAAACAATAAGCATGTATTAAATGAATGAACAGCTATTTATGTTAAAAAGAAATCCTCGAATTTATTTTGATGTCTGTAATCATTACATTATTGTTAAATGCTATTATAATTAAATCACATTGTGGCCTAGCAAAAGAAAATCACAACCTTTTTGACTGAAATGCTGAGTTCAAGAGGGGAGAGTTCAAGACACAAAGTCTGAAAGCACTTTAAGCCCATTCTCTCACAAATGAACTGAAAAGAAAGGTTAAAGGGATCAAGTTTTTCAGTCTACCAAATAGAAACTCTAAGAGATTAGTTAATTATTGTCTTCAAATATATGGAGACATTTCTATCATGAAAATGTCAAGCTGTTATCCATCTATGAAGAGGAAAGAAAAGGAAACAGATTTAAATTAAAGCTGAATGTAAGGATGAATGTAAGACTCACTTGGCCACAACAGAATGGGCTACTAATAGTGGTTTGAGAATATAAGGGCAATATTCTCAAAGAACACAGTTAAAAACATCCATTCTGAGTACATGGACAAATATCCTATGTGATACAGTTGAAACTCCCAGATGGCTTCATTTGGCTAAGGAATGTGTTGAGCAATATAAGGTTAACACAAATTGATATATGTTTATATAAAATAATTCAAACTTATACAAATGTATATAAATACACGCTTCACTCTTTTCTAGTGCTCTGCGTCCAACTAATATTATCTACCTGTCTGATCAAATAAGCAGCTTATCTTCCAAACAGAAACTGAGTGCACCATAATTCTGTCACAGATGATTTTTCCTTCTCCCTCTTCTCCTCTTACTTGGTTTATGCAGCAGATCCCGAAGAAAAACAGGAGAAAATAAATGTCCAGTCAAACTTAAAACCACCCATTGTGTAAGAAGTATTGTTTCCGTCTATTCTGTGATACCAGGAAAACAGTTTCTTCTACTCCAACATTAGTGAATAATAATATTAATGGACAATTATTGAATATTTGTTATTTGCTAAGTGTTTTTCAAATGACTTACATGAATTGCCTCACTTACATCTTACAACTCTTTAGGAAACTGAGATTCAGAAAAGTGAAGCTGATTTGCTGAAGTTGACCCAAACAATAAAGAGCAGAGCCCAGCCTACAATCTGCCCTGTTTGACTGCATTGGATATGTTCTGAACCCCTCTGCTAGATTAAGTTGAAATAGACTAGAAACAGACAATAATTCATCACACACAGGTGGCACTTGCATTTATCAGAGGGCATTAGCATCTTCCTGAGTCCCATGAGAAAGTGATTATTCCTTTTTTCTTCCCATAATCTCTCCTTTGAGAATCCCTTCCCATCTAACATTATCCAAAATTGGCCACCAGCCAGCAAGTATTTTTAAGTCAATCCATTTAAATATTGGACAGACTACCATGCTGAGACACAGAACAGTTCCAAGAGTGTGAACTGGAGAAATGCCCACAGTCTCCAGCTCTGTTTTCAGAATCTCCTCGATGTGCTCTCTCTGAGATGCCCAATTGGGATTATAGTCAAAGGAACTCTATCCCCATGTATACATTAAAGAACATTGTTATGCTGTGTAGAGACATAAATGCCACCTTAGTTGGGGTTTCTTGAGGGTAATATGGCAGGATATAACAATTTTTTAATGTATATATGTTTGCCCTAAAAGTTCTGCAAATTCACAAGAACATAATCACAAATAAACACAAAGCTTAGTTAAAAGGTTGTTCACTGCAGTGTTTTTATAGTATTAAAATAAATGAGGGGCTCCTGGGTGCCTCAGTTGGTTGAGCGTCTGACTTCGGCTCAGGTCATGATCTCACAGCTCATGGATTCAAGCCCTGCGTCAGGCTCTGTGCTAACAGTTCGGAGCATGGAGCCTGGTTCGGATTCCGTGTTGCCCTCTCTCTCTGCCCCTCCCCCGCTCATGCTCTGTCTCTCTCTCTCTCTCTAAATTAAATAAACATTCCATAAATGAATGAATGAATGAATGAATGAAACAAACTGTAAATCCCCACACAGTGTATTGGTTAAATCAATCATGGTACATCCATACAAAGGCATGAAAATAATGTCTGGAAAAAATGTCAGTTTCTTTAAAATAAAAAAAAAAGGGTTGGGACACATGGGTGGCTCAGTCTTGAGCATCCAATGTCATAATCTCACGGCTCAGGTCATGATCTCACGGCTTGTGGGTTTGAGCCCCATGTCAGGCTCTGTGCTGACAGCTGAGAGCCTAGAGCCTGCTTTGGATTCTGTGTCTCCCTCTCTCCCTGCCCCTCCTCCCCTCATGTTCTCTCTCTCTCTCTCATTCTCTCTCTCTCTCTCTCTTTCAAAAATAAATAAACATTAAAAAAAATTTTAAGTGTTCACAATATATTAAGTGAAAAAGCAGTATATAAACAATATTCACATTATGGGTTCATTTTTGAAAAATATATTAAGAGGTACATAAACATGCATAAAAAAAGGAAAAGTTAAGCATTAAAAAGTTAAGTTTTCATTACATAATAGGATTCTATATTAATATTATTTTTTATTTTTTTCATATATATTTCTAAAAAATTGAAAAAAAAGAAAAAAAAATACAGTCTACTATATTGTCCTTGCATGAAGAGTATAAACTCTTGATGATTATAGCTTTGTAGTAGAGGCTAAAGTCTGGGATTGTGATGCCTCCCACTTTGGTCTTCTTCTTTAATATTACTTTGGCTATTTGGGGTATTTTGTGGTTTCATATAAATTTTAGGATTGCTTATTCTAGCTTCGAGAAGAATGCTGGTGCAATTTTGATTGGGATTGCATTGAATGTGTAGATAGCTTTGGGTAGTATTGACATTTTAACAATACTAAAAAGCTGTAATCATCAAGACAGCATGGTATTGGCACAAAAACAGACACATAGACCAAGGGAATAGAATAGAGACTCCAGAATTGGACCCACATGTATGCCCAACTAATCTTTGACAAAGCAGGAAAGAATATCCAATGGAAAAAAGACAGTCTCTTTAACAAATGGTGCTGGGAGAACTGGACAGCAACATGCAGAAGAATGAAACTAGACCACTTTCTTACACCATTCACAAAAATAAACTCAAAATGGATAAAAGACCTGAATATGAGACAGGAAACCATCAAAACCCTAGAGAAGAAAGTAGGAAAAAACCTCTCTGACCTCAGCTGCAGCAATTTCTTACTTGACACATCTCCAAAGGCAAGGGAATTAAAAGCAAAAATGAACTATTGGGACCTCATAAAGATAAAAAGCTTCTGCACAGCAAAGGAAACAATCAACAAAACTAAAAGGCAACCAACGGAATGGGAAAAAATATTTGCAAATGACATATCGGACAAAGGGCTAGTATCCAAAATCTATAAAGAGCTCACCAAAATCCACACCCAAAAAACAAATAATCCAGTGAAGAAATGGGCAGAAAACATGAATAGACACTTCTCTAAAGAAAACATCCAGATGGCCAACAAGCACATGAAAAGATGCTCAATGTCGCTCCTCATCAGGGAAATACAAATCAAAACCACACTCAGATGCCACCTCACACCAGTCAGAGTGGCTAAAATGAACAAATCAGGAGACTATAGATGCTGGAGAGGATGTGGAGGAACGGGAACCCTCTTGCACTGTTAGTGGGAATGCAAATTGGTGCAGCCGCTCTGGAAAACAGTGTGGAGGTTCCTCAGAAAATTAAAAATAGACCTACCCTATGACCCAGCAGTAGCACTGCTAGGAATTTACCCAAGGGATACAGGAATGCTGATGCATAGGGGCACTTGTACCCCAATGTTTATAGCAGCACTCTCAACAATAGCCAAATTGTGGAAAGAGCCTAAATGTCCATCAACTGATGAATGGATAAAGAAATTGTGGTTTATATACACAATGGAGTACTATATGGCAATGAGAAAGAATGAAATATGGCCCTTTGTAGCAATGTGGATAGAACTGGAGAGTGTTACTCTAAGTGAAATAAGCCATACAGAGAAAGACAGATACCATATGTTTTCACTCTTATGTGGATCCTGAGAAACTTAACAGAAGACCATGGGGGAGGGGAAGAAAAAAAAAAGGTTAGGGAGAGAGCCAAACCATAAGAGACTCCTAAAAACTGAGAATAAACTGAGGAAGGATGAGTGGTGCAAGGGAGGGGAAGGTGGGTGAAGCACATTGAGGAGGGCACCTGTTGGGATGAGCACTGGGTGTTGTATGGAAAACAATTTGACAATAAATTTCATATTAAAAAAAAGTATAAACTCTTCCTGTTTTTAAACAAGATTACTATTTGTATCAAATGACTCTAATAAAACTGTATGCCTAAGGATTTGGCATTTAGTCAAAAATAGAAAGAAAGATTTATCATAAGTTTAAAATAATGGAAATTTCTTCTTTTCATCTCTTCATGGAATTGGGAAAGAAAATGCCACATTCGATATTTATAGATACAGCCAGCACCTGAGCAGAGAACGGGTGGAGGAAGCCAGCCAAGGTGTCCAGGAACAAATCACTGAATACATGTTTGTGAGTTGAAAAACAGTCAGAAATTAATTGAAAATGAAATATAATGAGAGGCACAATTATGCAGAGTATCAAAGTATTTTTAAAGCAACAGAATACAGAAATTAGTCCTTATATATGGATTTCCATATATTCAGTATACGGAAAAAGTGTCATTTCAAATCAGCTTTAAATGTTAAACTCTTTAATAAATTATGTTCAGATAATTGGGGGGGGGGAGGAGAAATTAGATTCCTACCTCACACCATTCAAAAAAGTAAATTTGATTAAGATCCACATCTGTGAGGCCAATCTATTGAAAAATTAGAATAAAGTAGTAGAAAGTGGAAAGTGGAAATGGCTTTTGATGTTGTATGTGAAAACTTCAAGAAAATTTGTGAGATTACAAAATAAAATATCATCTAAAATTTCTGAGATGCAAAATATACTTTAAACAATATAAAAGATAAATGGCATTTTTAGAGAAATTATTTGTAAACTTCATCTCAAGAAAATCAACTGACATTCTTAGCACATGCTAACCTCTCACAAAACAGAAAAATAGGATGTACAGAAAAATGAGCAAAGGATAAGCATAGGCAGAGAAGTAATACAAATAGCTAATACATGAGTTTTTTTAAAAAGGTTCAACATCACTATAGTAATTGAGTGAATGCAAATTAAATAATAATGAGACACCATTTTCCCCCAGGAGATTAACAAAAATTGTTTCAATTAGAAAATTCTGAGGGTTGGCAATGCTGTGGTGAAATGGAGATGTTCATACACTGGATTATTAGATTATACTTTGAAACGTCTGTTCGAGGATCAGAATAATATCTATAAAAAATTTAACTGCACTTCTAGGCATCTATCCCTAAGTAAACTTCATAGCCAACAAAGATATGCATACAGCATTGTTGCTTATAGTGAAATTGCATGTTAATCAACATGGGGATACATCTAAAGAAAATATACCCACATGCACACAAAAAGCCAGACCTATATGTATTTGTATATTTTTTGTAAATATATATATGCACATTAACAAATACCAATATAAACCCTAAAACAAAGCATAGGTCTAGGTAAGTATAATCTCTACCTTGTGTGATGGAAAGAAAGGATGAAATCCAGGTTATTAAACCCATTGTTCAGCAGAGGCATTACCTTACCTTTTCATACATGAAGAAAAATTCAGTTCTCAGTTTCAGAGAGGAGCTGGAGAAACAAAATTGTTCTATATAATAAAATTTGATGAGGTATCTTCCTTCCAAGAGTAAAATGTTTGCTCTTGGGAGAGAAAAAAAAAATAGAAAGGCAGAGAAACATGGTGGAATGGACAAAGGACTCCTAGGAACTATATAATGAATAATTTCATCTTAAATTGTTCGTATGGTGGTGTCAAATACTCAATCTTCCCCAACTCGCAGAAACATCTGCTCTACACAAATCTTTGTGTGTATGTGGAGGGGATGTGGTGTAGTTATGGGTGCATGCAAATTAAGGAAAGAGTCTGAGTTCCATGCTTTGGTTAGAGCCAGGGCAGAGATAAACAGCCAGAAGATACAGAGAAATAAGGAAAATAAAAAGAAGCAAGGAAGCCAGAGCCATGAAAATGTAAGCCTATCAGTAACACTCAGAAATCCTGGAAGTAAGGGCGCCTGAGTGGCTCAGTCAGTTAAACATGTGACTTCGGCTCAGGTCATGATCTCAGAGCCCATGAGTTGGAAACACCCCACCCTCATCGGGCTCTGTGCTGACAGCTCAGAGCCTGGAGCCTGCTTCGGATTCTGTGTCTCCCTCTCTTCTGCCCCTCCCCTAATCATGTTCTGTCTTTCTCTCTTTCAAAAGTAAATAAACATTAAAAAATTTTTTAAAAAAAGAAATCTTGGAAGTGACATGTCCTTAATATAGGTCAAATAACAGGGGTTTAAGAGTTACTTGTCTAAATCATAAAGAGTGGAGATGTTCTAGTTGGTACGCAGATTACATATGTTTGTAAATATAATGGTATAATGTTTAGGACATTCATAAACATACACTGGTATATACACTGTATATAGGAATATACACTGGTATAAAAAAATATCATAGAATAAAAAGAGAAGGCCTCTTTTCACTGGCTCACCCCAGTCAGTCCCACTCACTCATACAGTGCGGTGGTCTAGACACTCACATATTCATTGATATATAGAGAGGATGAGTTGAACTGTTACTATTAATGTTGATGCTTCATGACTCTCCATGTACTGCCCCATCCTACCTGCCTGACTAGGATACACCAAGTACAAGTGACATACTACCTAGCTATATTTAGATAAGTAAAGTGACTATAATTGTGTACATTAATTGACCAAAATGAGAACTAGATATTCCTAAAATGTAGTTAGGCTTACAGGTCCAAAAAACCAGAGGATGAAGAGAACTGCATCTATGTAGAAGACAAGATCAGTGAATAAAATATTGCTTTGCAGAAACTAAGAAAAAGAATAGTCCAGCTGATCAGATGTATTGATTATTAAACTGAGAAACTAATACAAGAACTTGTTTCTTAGTAAAACTTAAGACAAGCTCAAAAGTTTAACCAGAGACAGAGTCTGAAAAAAAATCATAAAGACTAGAGACACCACATAGGAAAAAAGGCATTGACAAAGACATCTCTAAGGATCTGACAATCCCAGACAGAGTATTAAGAGTCAACTTGGGGGTGCCTTGGTGGCTCAGTTGGCCTGGTGTCTGACTTTGGCTCAGGTCATGATCTTGAGGTTCCTGAATTCAAGCCTTGCATCAAGCTCCTTGCTGTCAGTGAAGAGCCAGCCTCAGATCCTCTGTCCCCCTCTCCCTCTGCCCTTCCCCCACTTGTGCCCCCTCCCTCTCAAAAATAAATACATATTTTTCAAAAGAGAGTCAATTTGCTGCCTGTACCCATTACCTCAACATATCAGACACCACTAATTGATCCTAGCCCCATTTTGCACAGCTGAACCAGTGATAAAGTCACGATCCTTCTTAAGCAAACAGCCCAGGCAGCAACTACCAATGGATCAGAGTTAACACAACAGATAAAAATCTTATACCACCTAAGTGATTGATTGCACAGAGATATGCAAAAATAAGCTCACTCTAAGTAAGAATGTCTCCAAGATACCTCCTTGCCAAAGCAGAATCCAATATATATACTGGATACATATATATATATATTCATTCCAGCCAGAGTATGCATTATATATGTATAGTTTTTACCCTGTCAATCACTCTGTGTCATCAAGTGTTACAGAACAGAGGTGCCCTCAAAGCTATAATCAGGGAAAAATTCACCTCAGTCTTCAAATTTTAACAATAACAACAAATAGCCTAGTCATGGTATAGAAATATAAAATGCCAGAAGGAATACAGAAGACCTCATTCCAGCTTTCAACTTCCTCTCTCCTGCCTCACCACGGAAAAACTCAAAGCAGGGATTACCAGCTCCCCTGACAAACCCGTCAGCCTACTCCACTCCTAATCATGCAGAGAACAAAAATCTCCCGCTACACACTATCTGTGGCTGGGGGAGGGGAGCAGGATTTCTGCTCCAGATCAGAAGAGCAAAGAATTGCATTTGTCCTAGAGAAGGCTCCTGCAAAGTTTCTGCTGAATTGAGCTTTACATGGGGATGGAAAAATCTAGTGTAAGGCATGTGGTTGCATTAATTATAAGATTTCAATTTGACAGTTTAATTAGGAAAAGGAGAGTTAGTGTAGGGCTTGCAGAATTCATGATGAATCACATACTCCAACAGACTTCATTTTCATATTTCAATTACACACATTTCTAACTGATGAACAGCAACATAGCATTTTCTGTTTAATAAATGTGATATCTGTTGGAATTGATAACATTAGTTCAGTAATTACTGAACCATTATTGTCAGGCTTTTAAAAAACATGGAAAAGAAGCCTTAGTTATTAAAGTTTAGCATCAGCACAAAACCACATTTTCAAATGTTCCTACTAAACAGCTTTTTAACAGTGCATTAGCTATCCCTTACAGGTAGAAAGGTAAAACTCAATAGCAGGTATTTGTACAGGATTGATTTTGATCCAATCACACCTATTGGATTCGCTGACATACTACTGTGGCTATTATGTTCCTTCTAAATATTCAGAATTCAGGACAAAACAAAACAAAACAGGGGAGCAGAACTTAAGATCTGAATGACATGCAAATCATGCAAAGATTCCCATATTAGCTTAAAATAATAATAAAATAAAATAACTTATTTTCATCGATCTAAAGATAAATGTAGATTCAACAAGGAGCAAACTTTAAGTGACTCCGTCTGTCAAAACATGTGGAAACTTACGAGTTCTTTCTCAGAGTGCCTGCTTTGAGTTCTGGGAACCAAAGTTGAAAAGCTGGGTAGGTTCATAGATGCACTAGGGTCTTTTCTGTTGCATGGGGTTAGAGACAAACAGAAGTTCATTAAATCAAATACAGATGTCAGTTTCCTCTGGGACTAAAAAAAAAAAAAGATCATATCCTACAATGAACACAACTACATACACTAGAAGTGAAGCACATTTCTATTTTTTAAATTACTTCCAAAGTTTTTCATAATGATCTTGACTTCTATCTACCTGAACTACCTGCTTACTACTGTTTGTCTTGCAAAAATCTTGATGATATTTTGCTTAAAAAGCACATTTATATGTTTGTGTGTATATGTATATGTATGTATATATTTGTATATGTATCAAAAATATTTCTAAACATTCAAGTCACAAAAAATAGAAAAAGAGTCTTGCAACATATCACCTCTTACATGTTAGAATTATACTTGTAAAGGATTTGTGTTTTACACTTTCAAAAAGTAAGTCCTATTTCTGCACATGATTAGTAATTCATTTCCATTAGTTTCAGGGGGAATGCTGTGGAACTGAGTATTTTGCTGATTGCTTCAGAATGTTAAATAAACTACCATAAAGTAGCTAGCATAGTGCCTAATACATTGCTCAATAAATGGTAGCTATTATTATTGTTAGAGGGCCTGATTTTCTTGCACAAAAATTAAAATAATACAAACATATAAACATACAAAAATTATAACACAAAAGTAAGAAGTCTGAAAATTATTTCAAATTTAAAAAGAAAAATCAGAAAGAAATGATATTCCTATCTGCAAATGGCACAGCAGTAAGAAAATATTTAAATTTAACATTCTTAGTTCCTTCCTTGACACAAACCACAGCTTGATTAATGTGCAAATGGCTATTTTCAGGACTTAGAATTGTTCTGCCCTGCCATGGGGTGGCAATATAGGTGCAATAAATAAATAAATAAATAAATAAATAAATCAGAAAAGAATAGCACTTAAGCACTAGAGATTTCCACTTCTCATTTTGTAAATAACTGAGGCCTAGAAAAGCAAACTTCTTTTCTCAGAATCATAATAGCTAATAAATATCAGACTAGATTGTATGCTAATATACTGTTCTGTCCACTTTAGCAACAGTTGCCAAAATATGGCCCCCAGAGCTCAGGGAATCCCCAATTTCCTTTCAGGACCCATAAACCCAAAACCAACTTCCCAAGAATCCTAACACATTACTTTTTAAAATAACTCTACTGACATGTGCACTGATGGCACAAAAGAAATAGCTGGTAAAACTGCTGACACCTTCGAATGAATGAAAGCAGTGTCACCAAACTCTATTAGTAGTCACTGTATTCATCACTGCCACAATCACTATATAAAAATAAATAAAAAGCCAGTTTCATTAATATCAAGTTTTGAGTACACATCTTTTCAATATTCTGTGTGACAAATGGGAAGCACACCTAAATCCTTTCTGCATATTTAAGGATAATGGTTGTCTCTAGGAAAAGCTCTATGTGATTGTTCAAGAACAAGTTTTGACTTGAAAGAATGAACTTTGGTTATTCAGATTTGCCTATTTGGCAGGCAATGTCTTGGAATTGACAAAAAATGACTCTGTCACTTCAGGGAAACTATCTGGACAGTATTTTTTTGCCGAAGGTAAAATTTAAGCTTTCATGCAAAACTTAGAACTTTGGAAATTTGCATCTGTCATCATGACAGCATCCCAATACTTAAAGACTTTTCTGATAAATTGCTGATGACTTTAATGAATCTGCCTTATTGATATTGTGCAATAAAATGTGTCATCCATTGGTAGATATGCATAACATAGTAGACCATTATTTTCTAAATCATCAATAATGATGTTATAAAATCATGTGTGAGTAAAGTAAATTTTAAGTTTAAAATAGACCAATGGATTTTAATGTAACAGGTACAAAAGTTCTTGGCATGGCTTTAGATTCTACACTGTAAATGATCTTTAAGATTATTAGCACTTGCTGAGTTTTGGTGTAGTATCAAAGAAGAATATTCATAATTATCTGAAAATGCTATTAAAATATTCCCACTTTTCTAACTATACATGTGTATAAGACTAGATTTTCTTTATATTACTGAATCAAAACAATAGATAACAGGTTGAATGAAAAAGGAAATATGTTTTCTATTAAACCAGACATTAAAGATATTTATAAATATGTAAAAGACTTCCATTTTTCTCATTAAATATGTGCATGTTTTGGAAAATGTAGGTATTTTTTTCATAAAAATATGTTTTGTTATTTTTACTTATATAAAGTAATGGCCTTAAAGTTATTTTTAAATGAATCAATAAAAGTTTTCAGCTTTCTTAGCTTTAATTTCTTTTTTGTTTCTTTACTTATTTTTTGAAAGACAGAGCATGAGCAATGGAGGGGGAGAGAGACACACACACATAGAATCCAAAGCAGGCTTCAGGCTCCAAGCTGTCAGCACAGAGCCCAACGCAGGCTCAAACTGTGAGATCATGACCTGAACTGAAGTCAAACATTTAACTGACTGAGCCACCCAGGCGTCCCTCTTAGCTTGAATTTCTAATACGGTATACATTGATACTTCTTACAAAAACAAAAGGTCTTTTTGATCTTCAAGAAATTTTAAGACTATAAAAAGCTCCTGAGTCCAAAAAGTTCGAGAACTACTGCACTCTGCTGGCCAATAGAGATGACAAATAGGTTTCAAATAACATATAAACTTTGATGAGTTGGTAATGGCTACACAGAATTGGTAGAGAAGGACCTAAAACTCATGTTTTGACCTTTGAAGATAGGAATTTAGAAAATGTAGTGTTCAAGCCACATTTTACCCCAAAACACATCATGAAACATTCCAGATCTTTCAGAGCATTCTACATAGTCCAATGTCCTACTCATCTTTCTCTTCCTCACAGTATTAAGCATAGTCCCTCCACAGAGGAGACTAACAAATGTTAACAACTTTAACTAAATCTAATAAAAATCATGCTAATAACTCTTTTTACAAATTCTGATACAAGGTGGAGGGCCAATTGTTACAGTTCTAGGAAGCAAGTGCCAAAAAAAAATGTCTTAAGGTGAAGAGGAAATAGAGTAGACAACTACATAGGTTGTATGATTTCAAGGGAACAGAATAAATTTCTACCCTTAAAAAAACTTTTTTTAAACCTCATAATTAGTGCCTGAATTCATTTTTATAATTGGAGAGATGGCCTTTTATTCTACAATGAAAATGTCAAAATACAAATACTCTAAGGAGAGGTAGCATATTCATTTGAATTCACAATAAATTAAAAATGATTGATATTATCCAGGTTTCAAAGTGACATGATCAAAAGAAAATAATAGGGTAGAAGATCCCAGATGAAAGACACTAAGAGAAGGTAAAAGAAATGACACTAAGTGGAAAAACTGAAGGTTCAAAAGAAAACTTTTATTTATTTCATAATTTGATATAAAGCCAGTCATGTTTTCAGATTCTCTAGAACAACAACAAAATTCTAATCATGTATTTTCCAGTCCATACACAATATTGTAACTTACATAGAATAACAATCTACTAAATAAAAATCAGATTGTCTTGCAACCTAATCTAGCCTACTGGTCTATGTGGCAGCTAACAGTCTATCAAGTTACTAAGCTGCATGTCTAGTATGCACACTTCAACAAGAGTTCCCTCTTGCAATGAAAGGAAAGAAGGCAGACTTTCACATATGCAGTGATGGCTCAGCATAATGGAAAAAGAACTAGAGTAGAGATAGGAACTTGGGTTCAACCCAACCCCTGACTATTGATCATTAGCCCTGTGACTTTGGGCAAGATTTTTATGCTCTCTTGGTCTGTTTTCCCTTAAGGGAAAGGATCTAATGATCTTTTTTTGAAATATAAAATGCAACAGTTTTAAATTTAATTATTTAGATAGGAAATTAACATTTCTGTCACAGACATTATTTTTAGCATGTCTCATTGGAATTTTGTAGAACAATATTTCCTTCAAGGAAAATCAGAATACAGAATATTAAAAGCATTTTAATGAGACAAATTATGTGAGGAGAAAAATCTATATTTAAGCCACTCTTTTGTTTATCTCAATTTTTCATTAACCAGTTAAGGACATAATACTTTTTCACTCTGCTTTACCCAGCAATGCCCAAAGGGCTACCACCTGAATAATAAGAAAACTGCTTATAAAGAGTTTAAAATGGGAATTTGTTTCTATCAAAACCCATCTCTGGCTATTTCCTAAGGGAATTTTAAGAGTTCAAGATGTCATAATCATGCATTTCCTCGCCCTTATAAAAATATTACATGGTATAGAATGAAAATCTACTCTTTTCCTCTTGCTGTTACCTCAAGAAATACCAAAAATAATTTTGTGAGGCACAGTGTTTGTCATTTTAATTCTGTTGACAACTATGTGTAGTCACGGTTTCCCCTACTGTTTGTTGAATATAACTCCAATTCTAGAATCACTTTAGAGTAGAAAGAGTAGTCTTTTTTAATATAAGGGCCAATGTCATATTGTGAACTCTTGATAGCTTTAAAAATCTCCCTCCCATTTTAAAATGTGCTGTAAAATGTGTTTTTAAAAATATCCACTGGGGGCGCCTGGTTGGCTCAGTCTGTCAGACTTCTGACTTCGGCTCAGGTCATGATTTCGTGGTCTGTGAGTTCCAGCCGTGCATCAGGCTCTGTGCTGACGGCTCAGAGCCCAGAGCCTGCTTCAGATTCTGTGCCTCCCTCTCTTTCTGCCCCTCCGCTACTCTCTCTCTCTCTCAAAAATACATAAACATTAAAAATTTTAAAAAGAATAATAAAAATACATTCTTCACTAATAACAGCTATACACTAGATTTCATTAAACCACCAAAATGACCCATAACCCAAATTCTCTACCTGAGCTAAGTTTGTCAGTTACTACCCTAATCCTTCCTTTTACTTGTAGCTTCTCTTTTTTATTTGGAACTCTTTGACATCTGTTGATATTTGTATGAATTTCCCCTAAGGTCCTAAAAAAGAAAAGGAAAAGAAAATCTAACAAGCAAAATTTAATTAAACACCAGAAAACAGAATGGCTGTCAAATTATCCCATGATTACAATAGATTTATCGGGAGAAACTCTCCCTCTTACTTGCCAAAGGCTGCATGACTGACAGAATTATTGACTTGGAGCATGAAATGAAGAACAGTTGTCAATATGAAGCATTTTTTTAACCCAGTTAATCAACAAAGTTTCTTATTTGGTCTTCGGACAGAGTAGTGCACAGTAATAATACTTGACATTATAAAATTTGCTCTGTGTGCTGTACTGCACATGGGCCATTGCTTTTGTGCCAAAGATCTCATCACTCACTCTGGGTTGGAGGGAGTGAGACGACTTTAAGAAGATAAAATCTAGACCTGGACTGGTCACCATGGTAATTCACATCCAGAATAACTGAAATAATGGTCTCCAGTCTTCATTTGTTTCTTATGTTCTTTTTTTTTTTTTACTGGAGTTTCTAAATTATTTTAAAATTCCAGGAAGAGCATTTGTAACAAATATAGAAGTCCTCCAAGATTTTGCTGTCCTTTAAAATACAAGTCAAGGATCAATTATCAAAACAAACTCATCCCGTTAATCAGTTTACGAAGGTGCAAATTATTTGTTCAGAATACAATGCCAGTGAGGCTGCTTTGTTTAATAACAATTCTAACAGCAAGAATCCCTGGGGCAGGAAGCAAGTAATCAAGAATCCATCTCTGAAACTTTGAGAATGCTGGCAACAGTCTATTATAATGCATAGTTACAGGGAGACCTTGTACAGAAAACAATACACTGAAATAGACCAGACTTGTTATGAAACAATAAACTTAAATATAGCTCAGGACCTGACACAGCTAAGTGATTTTTGCCTTCTAGGATCGAATTTAACACTCTAGGCTAAGTATTTCAAACAGATTTTTCTACTGTCCACTTCACATACTTGAATACATATACCTTAACCACATTTGGTGGGCAATTTTAACAATGTGCATGTTCACAGAGGGTCATGACATCATTAAAACCGAACATGAATGGCTAAAGGAGCTGATGTAAAGATTGTTTAGTCAATGAAACAGACTATCTGAGCACTTCCAGTATTCACAATATACTAAAAGAGATAAAGGACACCAAAAAATTGTCTGAATACATTCCACAAATACAGCAGCCAGCCATTCATATGCCAGTGAAATGGCAAGTGAAAACAGTCATAGGGTTTGAGAGGAAGGAAGAGAGGCTAAACTGAAGAAATGGGTTGAGATTGAGCTTAAATATTACATAGCAAGAGAAGGAACTACAGCAGATATTGAGAAAGGTGTAGAACTGTGCACTATGTAGAATAGATAGACAGTGGTCCACCATTGGGACTGACAGCAAGGGTCCTTGAGAAACAATAGTGGAGGGTAAATCCAGAAAGGCACATTGAGACCTCTTTGTGCAGAATACAGGGCTGGAATGCCAAACACAATTCCCCCCCTTTTTTTCAGCACAGTATCTCATGGCTTTGGGAGAATGCTGTGAGGGTTACATGACAAGTATTATTTTCCCCAACTCAGAGGTGGGGTCAGGAATGCTGGGAAGAGGTCAGGGTCACACAGAGAGTGACACAGGGAATGACAGAGAGTCCTGTTTCCCAGTCCAGCCATCTCTCAGCCAAGATACACTACAATCTCCCTGCCTCTTTCCCAGGTTCCAAACTACTGAAATGGAATGACCGTGCTGGAATGAGCTAAAATGCTGGAACCTCCCCTTATTTTTTCCTTCCTCTGTGACAAGAAAGAAAAGAGAGGAGGACTATTGAACTTTAAACTTCCTGATAAACTATAATGTGGGAAAGTGCCATTTTTAGGTTTACATGAAGGAGTTACCTCTGAGAATGGCCCCTTGGCCTGTGAAAAACTAGAAACATCCCAGGAAGTCACTGAAATGTTGTAGCACTGTGAGAATTTGTATAAAAATAAACACTGGATTATTTCAGGCCTACTCCCTTGAGAAAATGAACCAGAATTACTCAGAACTACTAGCCTAATCTTGACAGAACAGAGGAAATTAACAACTGAAGCCAGATTTCTTTTTTCCCTTAAAAAAAAAAAACAACCTATTTGTGACATTTTGGAAAATGAAAAAAGAATCAGGTTAACCATGTGATTCAAATGACCCTGAAAGTAAGATGGTTGAGTTCCCTGATGAGAAAACACAGTGTAGACCATTGCTTCTTAGAGGGGGTCGGCTGGAAGCCACAGAACCCACAGAAGTTAAACTCATGGATTCAAAGAGGCACATAATTCAGTTCTCTGTAAACTCTATTCTCTAGAGCCTGGTAGATTTTTTAAGGTTTTGCTCAGTTCCCTGCCCCACCCCACCCCCGCCCCCCACCCCCTCGCCCTGCCACCTCAGGAGAAATAAAGATTTAAAGGCCAAAAGAAGCACACACCACGTCACTGTGGAAGCTGCCCCCAAGTTTGACTAAAGTGCTTCCTTTCCACTGAAAAATAATTTCCCATTTCTTTCTGGTTTGAAAGAAATCTCTTTTCGGTTGCCAAATCAGTCCACAATCCAATTCATATTTGTAACAAGAATGACTAAACAGCAGCTCAGAGTCATTTATTAAAATGTTGAAGATAATCACTTCTCAGCAACACCACATTATATAGTTTAGTTCAGTCAATACAACAGGCACATGCTCAGTCCCTTCTAGTGCCCAGCACTGTCCCTTCAGCTGTGAAAATGTAAGTCACAAGCCTTCTGTTCAAGAAATTATTGCACTTCCATACACAAACAGATCTATACACACAAATCTATAGCTCCCTGACTTGTACCTTTCTGGGGACACAGAGACAATCCAGGGACATAACATGAAGCAGAGAAGGAAAATGAAGTTAATATCATGCCCCCTTATTTCTTACAGCTAACTATGGGCCCTTATTTCTGGTGCAGAAAATTAACTCATGAAAAAAAAAAAAGATATCACAAGAAATATCCTAAGAGAAGATGTAGCTTCAGCTAAGACTAAATGATTGGCCAGGTATTTGGGGGTTTTTATGCTTAATCGCACAGAAAAATGGGAATATAGATGGCTTTTTTTCTTTCCCTGCTTCAGTGTGTCCCTGAGAAGAGCGTGTTCCATTTTGAAATCAGGATCACTACCGTAGATAGCCCAAGTACAAGGACACCTCTGGCCACCTCTTCCACACAAAGGAGGTAACCAAGTGCACCACTAGAAACTCTGACAATAGAAAAGGTATCTCTTACTGTCTAAGGATAGCTTGTAAAGCAATCACATCCATTTTTGGTGTGACCCACATAATGAACCAATGCATTTGATTATTTGGCGAAGGCTCCATTGATTATTTCGGCTTTTTTTCTCTTCCTTTAATTGTGTAAAGAACATCCCCAGATGAGGATGTGCTGATGAAGGGCTCTGGTGCAGACAAAGGCTGGGGAGGTCTAAGCTACCTGATCATGCAGTTTTCTTGTGCTTTCTAGTCTGCTCAGGCTCAACAACATTTATCATTTATTATGACAGTTCCACCCAACTCAAAACCTTTTGGGGCATCCAACAGAACACAGTTCATAAAAGTCTTTACCAGGATCCAGTAACATCTCAGAAGCTATTTCCCTACTGCAGATGGCACAGCCTCACTCTGGAATTGTAGGGTCTTCAATATCAATCTCCCAATGGGCTTGCCATAAGCTGTTTACTACATCCTTTCCCACCACTGACACCTCCAGCATCCTAGTCTCCTAGAAAGTAAGCCCCCAAGGGGATGTTTGCTTGCCTTATAATTTTAATCAGCTGCGAAGCCGTTTCCTGTTCTAGGCCCCACATAAAGCTAAGTCTTTTGTATCGTATCATATCATATCATATGCATATCAACTAGAACACTATTTCTAAGTATAGAATGTATCACCTTCAGAACACAAAGAGGCTTACCAAACATTATGCCTTCTTTGTGGTAGGAGATGTACGTGTCTTTAATTTTAGATGAAATATACCAGCATGCCCTTGACTACTGTATGTCTAAAAAATTACAGACATATCATGTATCTGAATTGTCAGTGGGTTTCCCACACTTTGAGGCCGATGTGCCTTACTGAGACCTCCACCATACTAATCACAACTCCCTTATTCTTTCTTATTAGCATGTTATTAATACAATATAGATCAATGTGATGCTCTATGGATGGTCTAGATGTTCCTCTGACTATATCATGACAGAGAGTGGGAGGGTTAATATATACCTGGAAAAAAACTTTAAATGTATATTATTTCCCTTTCCACGTAAGTACAAATTATTTCAAATCCTCTTTTCTGACTACAGTAGAAAAGAATGAATTTGCTACATTAAGCCTCATGCCATATACCTGAGAATATATTCATTTACTCAAGTAAAAATAGCACTTCCAACACTCAGGACTATACTTGGTTGAGCTTGTAGCAGTCTATAATCATTCTCAAAGGTCTATTCAGTTTCTGCAGGGAACAGACTTAATTAAATAGAAATACGATACAGACTACCATTCCTTCATCCTTTGGCTCCTTAAGGGTGACCCCAATCTCTGTAATGCCTCCCAGAAGTCAATACCGTTTGTGATTCACTATTTTGATGGAGGGAGGAAGTAATTCCAAAAGCTTCTACTTAGTATTCTCCACCATAATAACACTTACTCCACAGTCCAAGGATTCAATTGGTGTTATTACAACTGCTGAGTATCTTGATCCTAAATTTTATATTTGGGGATTGGTTAAATGCAAACTATGTGGGATTAAAAACCTAGTCAACCTGCTTTAAAATGAACTTTGGCCAGGACTCTACTAAATATTTGGACCTTTATTCCCCTAACTCTAACAGGGACATGGCAGTCCTTCAGGTCTCCATGTATCAATGTCAATTCAGACCCTGTGTCAAATAGCCCTGGAAATGTCTGGCATATCCCTTTCCCTATCCACAGAATCTCTTGGGGAAAGATTAGATGAGTTATTATAGTATATACCTGACATTGTATCGCCAACAGTTCCCTGAGAGATCCAGCAACCTCATCAGTCATTGGATTCTGTCTGAAATCTAACTCAAGTACTAAAATAGGGCAAGAGAATGCAGCTTCCTTTTAGAGCAACAATCTTTGGATACCTTCTCATCACCCATTCTTGTTTTCTTTTTATAGTATATATTAAGTATTTAACATGATAACTGTCTATTTCGACTTAGGAAAGCCATGTTCTATTAACCACAACCTTCCCTGTGGACAACCTCCTTAGCCATCCCCCTTACCCTGCCAGTTCTTAAAATAATTGTGACACCCCTGGATTTTAGTGGTTAAGCACTGCCACCTCATCCTCATTGCTGCAGAGACCCATTATTCTCATGAGCTCACAAAGATCCCAGCTCAATGACTGCCAATGAGCCATTAGCACCAGCAGACAGAGAAGAACCACCACTAAACCTCTCAGGGATGCTGATACTCCTCTCACCAATGAGTTTCTGATGGCCTTGGTGATTAGGGTGTCTGCTGGGCCCTCCTTGCAACATAATTCCCTGGTGGGTCTTTTGACCTCACATGATATATGAATTCCAGCATGCCACTTCCCTGAGCCCCATCATCTTCCCCAGCAATTCAGCCATTTTATTTTACTAAGTATGGGCCATCACTGTCTTCAGGCTTCAAACAGCCACTCTAGCATTGAGTTTTCCTCTTCCCCAGGGGTCCTTGACCCAATGTTAAATTCCATGGAAAGACAATATACTGCAAATAAATGACAAACTCTTATTTATCCAGTCTTATGTCTTGGTCCCCTTGATCAAACATACTCAAAATCTAATCCCATGACTCCTACCAGTACACATTAGCTCATCCTTGCAGCTCCCTCAATATGACTGCTATAAATATGCCGTTTACCCTGATCCTTGAATTCCCAAAGCATCTTTTATTTGCCCTCAATAGCATTAAGACCAAGCCATCAATCATACACTTATTTTTTTATTAAAAATTTTTTAATGTTTATTTTTGAGAGAGAGAGAGCATGAGCGGTGGAGGGGCAGAGAAAGAGGGAGACACTGAATCTGAAGCAGGCTCCAGGCTCTGAGCTGTCAACACAGAGCCCAGTGCAGGGCTTGAGCCCACAGACCATGAGATCATGACCTGAGCCAAAGCCAGATGCTTAACCAACTGAGCCACCCAGATGCCCCTATCATACACTTATAACAAAGAACACAGTTATTCATTTTTGTCACAAAAGTATTTAGTTTTAATTCAAAAAATTGCATCTGTTCAGATACTTTTAGAGCAGGCAGTGGATACCCCAACAGTTGTCCTTAGTTTCTGATTCCTCCTAAGTCCTAGATTCCCTCACAGTCACAAAACAGCTGCCAGTGGCCACTGGGCCTGACTGCTACTTTCTTTATGTCTAGAGTGAGAGAGAAAGAAATATTTTTTTTTCTTTCCTACTAGCAGAATTAAAAACCCTGCTCTTCACTCTGATTAGGGCATTTGGCCAACATACCCACCAGTGGCATTGGACCATGCAAATAATTGGGAGCAGCTGTGGCCTGAGTGGCTTCACTTTGATTAACTTATTAACTCCAATCTTAGTACATAGGTATTTTTGCATTTTTATATTGCTTTTGTTTATTTGTGATATTTTTGTTTTGTTTTATTCTAGTTTCTCAGCCATATTCCCAGTGTATAGAGTAGCACCTGGCCATAATTGGTACTCAGTAATTATTTTTTGAATGAATGAAAGGGCTGATTAGGATGCTCTTCTGAAACTGAGGATAGGGTGAATTCCTGAAGCAAACTGAGCAACTTGTTAGGAAAGGAAAATGGACACAGAGTAGCCAACCAATATAATCTGCCTTTCTATTTTGAAGCAGACTTTGAGTAAGTGATTTTTTTCTCAAGCTGTGGGCTCCACATAACTATCTCAACAGAAGAAAAATATCATTTCAAATGATGAGTAGAACTGATCAAACAAATGTTCTTTGTCCCTATGAGTTAGTTCTGGCCCTATTTGGAAATACTTCGTTTTCTTTGTGTTAATCAAAGTTAAGATACTTTTTTTTCCTCTTTAAAATGACTAGCACTTACAGGGCTCTGAAGGAGGTGTTGTTCTTTAAAATCATCATATACTCATATGCCTGATATTCAAAATAATCACTCTCAAGCAATATAATATCTAATGTGAGAATTCAATATCTTCTGCCATTAACAACATCATTAATAACAAATGTCTGTTTAATTACTCTTGCTAAGATTAAAAAGGCCATTATTCTTGTAACTTGAGAAATTCATTAGCTGGAAAAGGCTGTTTAATGCCAAATGCACTCCTTAAAGATGCAGTCTTCTATATTTGAAGGTATTTCTGACATTCATGCATTTGCATTACTTTAAAAAAGCACTACCCAACTGGGCTGAAGATCATGCTGTGACAATAAGCAAGCACTGTAACATTTCAAAATCAGAAATGAAGCTACAAGACATTTTACAATACCATACAGAGTCTGTTCTTTCGAATATTTAAATTCCACACACTGAGCCCATTATTCATCAGTCACCTCTCACTAATACTGTGCTCAAATGAGTCTTGTACCAACACGGTGCATCCTCAGGTACAGTTAATATTCATAAGCACCTCCTCCAAAGGGACTCAGAACCATAACTTAAGATCTCTGCAAGTCAATTTTAAAGTCTGAGACTTCAAGGAATTTAGACCCATTAAATCAAAATTACAAGATGGGATTTAGAACAACATCTTTCTTAATCCACTGTTATGGCTCAATATATTTTTAGCACAAAAACCTGCTTAACATTTAGTAAAAATTAGATCAGTGACAGTATACTCACAGAAAGCAATTCAAATTGCTTCAGTAGTAATGGTTATATACAATATGTTGTACCATTCTTTCACTTTTTTACCACAGTGAACAATAAATCAAAGTCCTAAAACAAGCTACAGTGAAGCATATCTCCTTACTTCTAGGATCTATCTACGTAGTGAATTTGATTTACATTTCCTACTCATGTTTGGGTTCTGAGAGACAAGACTTAAACAACAGAGGGGCGGGAGGAATTGCAGAGTTCAAGCCAATCAAGGTGAATTACTATCTGGAAGGAAGTTGCTGTTCAGACAGTGTCTTGCAATAAAGGAATGTTTTCTCTTCTTCCCTTTCTTAATCTAATAAATATAAATTGAGCACCTCTTCAGTGTCAGGAATCAGGCTACCATTTATTTAGAGTTGAATAAGACATGGTGAGCTGCCATCAAGGAGCTCTTACAACCTGATTATCAAGGTTGCTAAACTAGCTAAAGGCTAGTAGATGCAGTCCTGTTGTAGGTGCTGTGCTACACATTCATGCAGGACATAGTAGGACACAAACAGGAAGTGAGAAGTTCTGTAGAGTCAGTAAAAGCATATGAAAAAGCATAGAAGGATTACATTTTGATGGATCTTAAAGGATAAACAGGGCTTTAGTCATTTTTTTCTTACTTGCCTTTCATATGACAGGGAAGAATAGGTGAAGGGAGAGTCTGTACTAACCTCAAATTTCATGCAATGAGTTTGATTTCTGTTCCTGCTAGACAGAGGAGCACTGTTAGTCTGATTTGTTGCTTTGTAGGTTTGTTTGTTTGTTTGTTTCCATCTGTCTGGAGAGACACTAGATCCAAAAAGCTCGTGGTTTCAGCACCATTTGCACTGCTTTTGGGGACGTGAGAAAAGGTAGTATCTTCCAAACTGTCTTATCAATTGTTACCTATCATTGCTCTCTGTTGCAGTGCACTGGTGCTTACGGTATAAACTTACAAGGATCTTAACCAAAAGCAAGAAGCTGATTTTTCTTTATCTCTCTGCTTGAAAATACATGTCTACACGATGTTAAGCACCTGGGATGATTAGGTTAAGCAATGATGTTGTAACAATTTGTGATAATAGTCAAGTGAAAGAACATACCTGATTACGCAAAAAATAAGAAGAGCTCATTCTAAGAAGGAAACTGTTAAAGTCAGCCATCCATGGAACAGACTGCTTTCTAATTTGCTAAATTCCCTTATATTGATGGTAGGAAAGCCAGAATTCAAAGACATTAATTAGAGAAGTTGATAAATCTCTTCATTTTAGAAAGGTTATTTGAATTACAAGACGTGCCATCTCTAAGATTTGTATCATTCTGTAAGATATGGATTTCAACAAAAGGAACTCCTATAGCAATCATCTTTTTGGTCTTTAAAATTTTCAGGGCAGCAATATTTGTTTGTTTTCCCAAATATAAAATAAAGGTAACAAGAACAAGTACATTAATCTTGGCATGTTTTCTTACTTGGAATTTTTACCAACTTAATGCTTATGAATTTTAATGAATGTAAGTAATGTAGGGCCAAACATAAAATACTAAGTGGCATCTTCATCTGTATTGACAACACTTTTATAAACACACACACAGTGTTTTTAGTTGATGACATGAATTGCTCTTTGACCCTGGCTGGAGCTTAATGTCTGAATTTAGCTATGCTATCCATTCCTGAAAGCAGTCCAAGAAATAATAGATAGAACTTTATCTGGGAAGACTCTTCAGCAGTTTGAGTTCTGGTACAGAATCAGAACAGGAGTCTACGGCCGTGGAATCCCCTTGGGCTTTTAAAGATTGCAAATAAACACACTAAGTCTCTTAGGGCTGAGAGACCATCCTCGTGAGAAAGGTCTGGATTCCAAGCAGTGTTCATGGATTGGCCTGAGTCTGTCTAGGCATCACCTTGGCTCTGCTTTTGTTTTACCTTATGGTTTTATTTTTGAAGTTTCTAGTGAAGGAAATCATAGATAATTTTTCACAGAATGAAAGTTCAGAAGATACATTAAAATAATTCAAATACACCACATGTTTTCTGGAGAATTTTTCCTTATTCTGCTTCACAACCGAAGCCCCTTGAGCTTGGTCCGTAAAGGACAAAAGGGTCTTCTCACCAAACTTATCTGATTTCATTGTCAGAAACAGAATATTAGCCTATATGACTGGGGCTTTACTCTTAGCATGATTTTCTCATACCCATATACAAACACATGCACATTTTAAACTGGAGTTTGCATTTCCATGGGAACTAAATAGACGTTTATAGTACAGATAAAAATGAAAAGAGAAGAGACTTTTTTCCTTCTATAAAAGAATCATTTTTATTCTGTGAAACTCTACTGGGAAAATTTAAAAGGTAAGAGTGTAACTCCTTAAGTGGAAAAAAGCTTCAGTTTTTGCTATGAGCATTAAAATTCACACAAAATTGGTTGAAAGTCTAGCCAGAAGAAGAAAATGTGTGTGTGTGCACGCATGTGTGTGTATACATATGCATATATATTATAAAAA
Source organism: Panthera leo (assembly GCF_018350215.1). Taxonomy (NCBI): domain Eukaryota; kingdom Metazoa; phylum Chordata; class Mammalia; order Carnivora; family Felidae; genus Panthera; species Panthera leo. The sequence goes on from NC_056679.1 coordinate 152,223,078, forward strand.
TAGATAAATATGTAATGTTCCAAGTTATTTAAAAATTGTGAGGTTTTTACTTTCAAAAAATCCATGAGTATAAAACATATTGAAATATTTTACATGGAAATTAATTTTCAGTGAAAGGGATCAAGCTTTCATTCCATGAAATAAATAACTTCACAAATAGCATAGAGTTTCTTATTTGATAAGCCATGTTGAATTTGATTCCTTGGTACATGGTTGTAAGACTTTGGAGGAAAATTTTGACTCAGGGTCACAGCTTTGTATTCAAGAGACAGTAATAGGAAAAGGATAGAATGGATTATGTGATTCCTCACACAGTTCTAACAGAAAACCTGTTAATTAGCCTCATGAAAAAAAGGTGAAATTTAGTATAAGGATAAGGGAACTCAAGAACAGAAATGCAGCTGAGCTTCAGGAAGAAGTATACTGATACCAAGGACTAAAGTGCTATACATAATTCGGGGAAGTCATCTCTCCTAATCTCCCATTAACTACATCTTTTTACCCATATGTTTTTTCTCAGTATAAACCAATTCTCTTGGCTTCCTAATTATTTAAATAAAAAGTTCCTTCAAATTCTTGTTTTTATAAAAGATAAGCCATAGTGAAGCCACAATGTATTAGGTATAAGTCCATGGTCAAACATTCGGATTGAATATTTTGGGTAACATACCTAACTTTGGGCCAATAAACATGTCAAGGTAGATAGAAGCACATTATATGCAAATAGTTGCCTCTGCTGTTACTAGGTGGGCTGAAGGGAAATAGCAGGGTTCGGAAAAGTGGCAGGCAATAAATTTAACCATCATCCTTGTGCAGCACACAGATTTCAAAGGCCACATAAGTGAAAAGTACAACCAGGGAGCAATCACAGTAAGCCATGAGGGAGCTACATGACCAATTCTTTAGCTCTGGATTAAGCAGAAAGTCAAAAACCTATGCTGGAATCAGCGTATAGGGAGATGAACTATGGCAAGGAGGATTAAGCAGTTTTACAAAATTTTCTGTCAGGTACTTAAATAAACAATGGAAGGAATAGTACACATAATAAAATATACAGTGATGTCAGAATGTCACCTTGGAAAGTTATCATAGGAAGCCTCAGAATCCACACAGACTGTCTTTTAGAATTGTCCTTATTCAAGGCCCTAGTCCTTAGACTTGAAGGCTCAAACACTTAACTTTTTCAGAGCCTTAAAGCAAAGTCATCTTTCTAAGGCAGATTCATGTTAACTCTCCCTCTAAATCAGTCATGAGACTATAATATAAGCTCTAATACAATACAACATCACACATTCACATATAGTTGTATAGCTATACAGTGTGATATAAACTCAAATGCAGCACACCTTCACACATGCCATAATATTCATGTGAACATGACAGACACTTTCTGTCTTGAAATTAAGAAACATGGAAAACAACATCTTAAATTTATCTTACTGACATCATTGCATATGTTTAGATAATATGTAAAAGAGATTCTTACAGCATTATTTGTATAGCAAAACACAGGAAAATACCCAAATAAATGGCATGTTTGTTAAAGTAAACAAAGAAAAAGAGACAACAAAAAAATAGACTTTTTAATACAGAGAAAAGCTGGTGGTTATCAGAGGGGAGGTGGGTGGGGGGAGAGATGAAATAAAGGGTTAAGAGTACACTTATTGTGATGAGTACTGGGTAATGTACAGAATTGTTGAACCATTATACGATAATTGCATACTTGAAATTAATATACTATATGTTAATTATGCTTCAATTTAAAAAATATGACACACATAAACACAAAAGTAAATGGAAAACTACACAACCATTTATGATATGACTTAAATTTCAAATCAAAAGCTCTTTCTTTTTTAAGTATATACAGTATTGCCTTTTAAAAAGGACACATTGGAGGGCGCCTGGGTGGCTCTGTCGGCTAAGCATCTGACTTTGGCTCAGGTCATGATCTCACAGTTTGTGCGTTCGAGCCCTGCGTCGGGCTCTGTGCTGACAGCTCAGAGCCTGGAGCCTGCTTCAGATTCTGTATCTGTCTCTCTCTGCCCTTCCCCCGCTTGTGCGCTCTCGCTCTCTCTCTCTCTCTCTCAAGAATGAATAAACATTAAAATTTTTTTGAAAATAAAAGAAAATAAAAATAAAAAGGACACATGAAAAATAAAATCACGATCAGAATACCAAGTTAATTTACAGTGAGAAATACATTTACTTCAGCAATCAGAATTCTCTTGTCCAGATAACCAATTTTCTTTTTAAAGCAGACCTATATGGAAGACCAAATAATGATCAAATGCTTGCTCAATAACCATGGAATTAGAAGAGGATTTAGTTAGCTAAATCAATGTTTAATGGCATCAGGACAAGAGAGTATATGTCTCCATTTGTAGATAATAGAAACATCTTTTTATTAGGTTTGGAGTACATGAAGGTTGTTGTTAGGTACAACCCATTGCAGTCTTTTCCTGAGAAATTATGATTTAGCAAATGGGACCACACATCACCAAAGCCCTTTAGCTAAAACATGCTTCCCTCCCTTGGAAAAGCTGCATGGACACATCCAAAGTTTACCTCTGTGACTTTTCTTTCTCTAAACTCCATGGCCCAATATTCTTTATTGTTAGATAAATTTTTCAATATCTTCATTCAGAATAAAATTTCCTAGATGTATCTTTGAAGCAACTTAACATTTCCCAGTTCTGATGCACTTATATAAAAATTTTAGTTTATGCGGCACCTGGGTAGCTCAGTTAAGCATCTGACTCTTGATTTCAGCTCAGATCATGATCTCACAGTTTGTGAGATTGAGTCTCACATCAGTCTTTGTACTAACAGTGTGGAGCCTGCTTCGGATTCTCTCTCTCCCAATCTCTCTGCCCCTCCCCCACTTGTACATATGCTCGCTCGCTCTCTTTCTCTCTCAAAATAAATAAATAAACTTAAAAAAATTAGTTTAGAAGGTGAATAGAAGATGGTGGTGGAGTAGGAGGATCCTAGGATCACCTCATCCCATGAATACAGCTAGACAACTATCAAAGCATCCAATATCCCAGAAATCAGTCTGAAGACTGGCAGAACAAACTCCTCAACTAAAGGTACAGAAGAGGCCACACTGAATAAGGTAGGAAGTGTGGAGATGTGGCTTGGGAGAGAAATGGATCATGGGTACTATGGTGGGGAAAAAGCCATGGTTGTAGAGAAGGGTGAGAGGCAGACTAGCACACAAACGAACACACAGGAAAACAAATCCCCATAGCAATTGGCTTGGAAAGCAAGAGGGCCTGAATTTTGTGAGTTCTTGTAAACAAGGGGGTTTAAAGTCTAGAGTTTTAAAGGTCAGCATGATTGGTTCTAGGAGACCTGGGAAGACATGGGGGCTGTTCTTAGAGAAAAGGCAGGGCAAATGGCCTTTAGACATAAATCACAGAAACAGTGATCTGAAGAGTTCCTGGGGCACACAGTGGGGAGGTTAGTTGCTCATCTAGGAGTGTGTCCCAGGGAGGCAGCATTGAGAGAGAGATCCCTCCAGGAACAAAGGAACTGCCATGTGTCATTTTCCTCTCTTATCCTTCAGCACAAGCACAGGGCCATCTGCAGGAACCAGGGTAGTTATAGAAACATTTTCTACCTAACTTGCTTGCATCAACCCTCCTTACCCCCCACACTCTGGAAGAACCACCCTTCCTACTCATGCTTGCCTCAGACTCAGTGCAGCAAGCCCCCCACCCCCACTCCCCGCCAGAAAACCAGCTCCAACTCCGGCCAACACTGTATCTCTTGACCTGGGAGTTTTGCAAGGCCTCAATTCTGGTGGCAGCAGCAACAGGTCTCATTTCACAAGAAGACCAAGTTTAACACCTAGTTAAAACATGCCACATTCAGGCCAGGGACCAAACACTGCCCATAAGAGGCAAAGAGAGCCTCTGCAGATAATTTGACTGAAGGATAAAGCAGCCAGGACACAACAGCAGAATGCATGTAGCACACATTGGAGACACTCCTGGAAGTGCCAGGCCCTGGGCAATTGGGAATACTACAAAGCAAGGCACTATAGAACCTCTCCTTCACAGGGCTGCAACTCTAAAAAAATGGGGATGTAGCCAACTTTCCTAACACATAGAAACAGGCACAGAGACTTAGACAAAATGAAAAGACAGAGGAATTTGTCCTAAATAAAAGAATAGAACAAGGCCACAGCCAGAGATCTAAGGAAAACAGATATAAGTAACATACCTGATAGAGAATTTAAAGCAATGATCATAAAGATACTCACTGGGCTTGAGAAAAGAGTGAAAGACATGAGTGAGACTCTCAACACAGAAATAAGGAATAATATAGCAGAGATAAAGGGTTCAATAAACAAAATGAGAAACATGATTGATGGACTGAACAGCAGGATGAAAGCAAAGGAATGAATTAGTAATCTAGAAGACAGAGCAATGGAAGAGAGAAAGCTGAAGAGAGAAAAAAGAATTATGTAAAACAAGAATAGATTTAGGAAATTCAATAACTCCATCAAACATTATAACATTCATATTATAGGAATGTTAACAGAAAAAAAGAGAGAAAAGGTGGAAGAAAATAATTTGAAAAAATAATAGCTGAAAACTTATCTAATCTAAGGAAAGAAACAGATATCTAGATCCAGGAAACACAGAGAACTCCCATCAAAATCAACAAAACAAGACATATTATAATTAAAATGGCAAATACAGTGATGAAGAAAAAAAATTAAAAGACAGACAAAAGAAATCAGTAACTTACAAGGGAAAACCTATAGGCTAGCAGGAGATTTTTCACCAGAAACTTTACAAAACAGAAGGGAGTGACATGGTATATTCATGGTATATTGGACAGGAGAAGTGTGCAGCCAAGAATATTCTGTCCATCAAGGTTATCATTCAGAACAGAAAGAAAGATAAAGAATTTCCCCAAACAAAAACTAAAGGAGTTCATGACCACTAAACCAGCCATGCAAGAAATATTAAAGAAGACTCTTTGAGTGGAAAAGAAAGACCAAAAATGACAGCATGAGGCTAGGAAACAGAAAAGCAATAAAAATGAATACTTCTGTAAAAAAAAATCAGTCAAGGAAAACACACAATATTGTGAAGGATGTAAAATATGACACCATATACATAAAATGTGGGGAAGAATAAAGAATGGGTTCAAACTTAAATGACCATCAACTTAACACAGACTGCTATAAGGCGAAGATAGTATACACAAATCTAATGGTAAACGCAAATAAAAAACTACTACTAAATATATAAAAAGTAAAGACAAGGAAATCCAAGTATATCACTAAAGAAAACCAGTGAACCATTAAAGAGAGAAAGACAAGAAAGGATCAGAGAAAGTCTTCAGAAACAACCACAAAACAAGTAATAAAACAGCTATAAATACATATTTATCAATAATTACTTTGAATGTAAATAGACTAAATGCTCCAACCAAAAGACAAAGGGTGACAAAATGGATTAAAGAACAAGATCCATCTATATGCTGTCTCTGAGAGACTCGTTTTAGACCTAAAGACACCAGAAAAATGAGAGTGAAGGGATAAAGAAACAGTTATGATACAAATGGAGGTCAAAACAAAGCAAAGGTAACAATATTTATATTGGACAAAATAAACTTTAAAAGAAAGACTGTGGTGGCACCTGTGTGGTTCACTCAGTTAAGTGTCCAACTTCAGCTCAGGTCCTGATCTCATAGTTTGTGAGTTCAAGCCCCGTGTCAGGCTCTGTGCTGACAGCTTGGAGCCTGGAGCCTGCTTCAGATTCTGTGTCTTATTCTCTCTCTGCTCCTCCCCCACTTGTGCTCTATCTCTCTCTCAAAAATAAATGTAAAAAAAATTTTTTTTAAATAAAGACTGTAATGAGACAAAGAAGGACACTATATAATAATTAAAGGGGAAAATCCAAAAAGAAGATAAAACAATTGTAAATATTTATGTACCCAATATGGAAGCAACCAAATATAACAGTTAATAACAAACATAAAGGGACTAATCAGTAATAATACAATAATAGTAGGGGACATTAACACCCCACTTACATCAATGGACAGACTGTCTAAACAGAAAATCAAGAAGGAAACAGTGGCTTTGAATGACACACTGGACCATGTGGATTTAACAGATATATTCAGAACATTCCATCCTAAAACAGAAAAATATACATTCTTTTCAACCACACATGGAACATTTTCCAAAATAGATCACATATTAGGCTAGAAAACAAGCCTCAACAAATTCAAAAAGATCAAAGTAATACCATGCATCTTTTCTGACCACGATACTATGAAACTAGAAGTCAACCACAAGAAAAAATCTAAAAAGATCATAAACACGTGGAGGTTAAAAACATACTACTAAATAATGGATGAGTTAATAGGAAATAAAAGAAAAGAGCAAAACAGTACAGGGAAACAAATGAAAATGAAAACAAAATGATCCAAAACCTTTGGGACACAACAAAAGTAGTTTCAAGGGGGATGCTTATAGCAATACAGGCCTATCTCAAGAATCAAGAAAAATCTCAAATAACCTAACTTTATACCTAGAGGAGTTAGGAAAAAACAACACACAAAACCTAAAAAATAGCATAAGGAAGGACATAATACAGATTAGAGCAGAAATAATTTACATGGAAACTAAAAAAAACAATAGATCGATGAAACCAGAAGCTGGTTCTTTGAAAAAAATCAACCAAATTTCTAAACTTTTAGCCAGATTTATCAAGAAAAAAGAGAGAAAGGACCCAAATAAATAAATCACAAATGAGAGAGGAGAAATAACAACAACCACCACAGAAATACAAACAAGTGTAAGAGAATACTATGAAAAACTATATGCCAACAAAGTGGACAACCTAGAGGAAATGGATAAATTCCTAGAAACATAAAACCTACCAAAACTGAACGAAGAAGAAATAGAAAGTTTAAACAGAATGATTAACAGCAAAGAAATGGAATCAGTAATTGAAACACTCCCAACAAATGAAAGTTCAGGACCAGATAGCTTCACAGGCAATGTTAATACATTTAATAAAGAAGTATTAACTCTTCTGTAAATGTTTGAAACTCTATCATATTTACAGGAGTTAATACCTATTCTTATCAAGCTATTCAAAAAAAAATAGAAAAGGAAGGAAAACTTCCAAATTCATTCTTTGAGGCCAGCATTACCCTATACCAAAACCAGATAAAGACACCACCAAAATAGAGAATTACAGTCCAATATCTCTGATGAACATAGATACAAAAGTCCTCAACAAAATACTAACAAACCAAATCCAACAATACATTAAAAAAATCATTCATCACGATTAAGTGAGATTTATTCCTGGGTGTTAAGGGATGGTTCAATATTTGCAAATCAATCAATGTGATATATCACATCAATAAGAGAAGGGATAAGAATCATATGATCATTTCAATAGATGCAGAAAAAGCACTTGCCAAAGTAAAACATCCATTCATGATAAAAATCCTCAACAAAGTACATTTACAGGGAACATATATCAAGATAATAAAGGCCATATGTGAAAAACCTACAGCTAACATCATCCTTAATGGGGAAAACTGAAAGCCCTTCCCCTAAGGTCAGGAACAAGACAAGGATGTCCACTATCACCACATTTATTCACCATAGTAGTGGAAGTCCTAGCCACAGAAATCAGACAACAAAAAGAAATAAAAGGCATTCAAATTGGTAAGGAAGAAGTCAAACTTTCATTTTTTGCAGATGAATTTGATACTATATATAGAAAACCCAAAAGACTCCACCAAACAACTGCTAGAACTAATAAATTCAGTAAAGTCACAGGATACAAAATCAATCTACAGAAACTTGTTATATTTCTATATGCCAATAATGAAGCAGCAGGAAGAGAAATTAAGAAAACAATCCTATTTACAATTGCACCAAAAATAGTAAGATACTTAGGAACAAACTTAACCAAAGAGGTAAAAGACCTGTATTCTAAAAACTATCAAACACTTATGAAAGAAATTGAAGACTACACAAAGAAATGGAAAACATTCCATGCTCATGGATTGGTGGAACAAATATTGCCGAAATGTCTCTACTTCCCAAATCAATCTACATATTTAATACAATCCCTATCAAAACACCAACAGCATTTTTCACAGAAATAGAACAAACAATTCTAAAATTTGTATGGAATGAAAAAAGACCTCCAATAGCTAAAACAATCTTGAAAAAGAAAAGCATAGCTGGAGGCATCACGATTCCAGACTTCAAGTTATATGAGAAAGCTGTAGTAATCAAAACAGTATGGTAAAAGCACACAAACAGACACAGATTAGTGGAACACAACAGAAAATCCAGAAATAAACCCACAATTATATGATCAGTTTAACCTTTGACAAAGCAGGAAAGAATATCCAATGGGAAAAAAGACAGCCTCTTCAACAAATGGTTTTGGGAAAACTGGACGGCACCATGCAAAAAAATGAAACTGGACCACCTTTTTATACCAAAAACAAAAATACATTCCAAGTGGATTAAAGAGGGCGCCTGGGGGGTTCAGCTGGTTAAGTGTCTAACTCTTGATTTCAGCTTAGGTCATAATATCACAGTCATGAGACTGAGCCTCACACTAGACTCCATGCCCTGCATGCTTATGATTCTCTCTCTCCCTTTCCCCATTTCTCCCCAGATCACACACTCTTCCTCATATTCTCTCCCTCTCTCACTCTCTCTCTCTCTCAAAAAAATATATTAAAGACCTAAATGTGCAATCTAAAACCATAAAAATCTTAGAAAAGAACACAGAAAGTAATTTCTCTAATACCAGCTGGTGTAATCTTTTCTAAATAAATCCCTTGAGGCAAGAAAAATAAAAGCAAAAATAAACTACTGGGACTTGATCAAAACATAAAGCTTCTACACAGCAAAGGAGACAAAAACTAAAACTAAATCAGCAAACTAATCAACTAATCTAAAACTAATCAACAAAACTAAAAGGCCACCTACTGAATGAGAAAAGATATTTGCAAATGATATATCCAATAGAAGTTTACTATCCAAAATATATAAAGAACTAATACAACTCAAAACCCAAAAAACAAATAATCCAATTAATAAATGGGTAGAAGACACGAATAGGCATTTCTCCAAAGAAGACATCCAGATGGCTAACAGACACATGAAAAAATGATCATCATCACTTCCCATCAAGGAAATACAAATCAAAACAACAAGAATCACCTCAAACCTTTCAAAATGGCTAAAATAAAAAACACAAGAAACAACAGTATTGACAAGGATGTGGAGAAAAAGGAACTCTTCCACCGTTGGTGGGAATGCAAACTGGTGCAGCCACTCTGGAAAAGAATATGGAGTTTACTCAAAAAGTTAAAAATAGAAGGAACCTACAACCCAGCAATCGCACTATTGGTATTTACCCAAAGAATACAAAAACACTATTTCAAAGGGTTAAATGCATCCCTGTTTATAGGGATTATTTCTAATAGCCAAGATATGGAAACAGCCCAAGTGTCCAATGACTAATGAACAGATAAAGAAGTGGGATACACATACAATGGCATATTATTCAACCATAAGAAGGAATGAAATCTTGCCGTTTGAAATGACATGGATGGAGCTAGAGACCATAATACTATGTGAAGTAAGTCAGCCAGAGAAAGACAAATACCATACGATTTCACTCATATGTGGAACTTAAAAAACAAAAAAGAGATGGAGGCAAACCAAGAAACAGACTCTTAACAACAGAAAACAAACTGATGGTTACCAGGGAGGAGATGGGTGGGGGAATGGGTGAAATAGGTGATGGGGATTAAGGAGTGGAGTTGTCATGATGAGCAACTGAAAACAAACAAAAAAACAAGACACATTAACTGAAAAAAGCAAATTATAGGGAAAAACATTTTAATTTAAGTTTCTAGGGACAATCTTATTTCCTTCACTTCCAAATTATTCAAGGACGCTTCACCTTAAACCTCATGCAATCAATCTAAAGATTCTCTTTCACGCTATTCTTCAGTTCCTTGAAAATCCACATCAAATTAGAGAAATTAGAGAACTGATTATAGGATGTTTAAAAGTTTCCTGTCTCACCCTAAAAGTCTCAACTATAAGCCATCCAGGAACCTTCACGGTGAGTCACGAGAAGAATGTAGAACCAATCGAAACAAATCCAACTGTACAACTTGACCCTGAAAAGACAGTCAGTCCATGATTCACATCCAGAGTGGGGTCATGACATCAGAAAGAGGCAATATTTGAAATACTCTGGTAGGTAATTTCATAGTGCTAATTGGGAACTCAACTGGTAGCTAAATAAATGGGAAGATGTGACAATTTCTCAGAGGGAAGGTATATTGTTAACTCACAGTAAATATTTAAGAAAACAAAGCTGACATAGCAAGATCAATAGCAGACAAAATGAAATTAAAGGCAAATAGTATTAAAGAGATAAAGAGAACGTATATAATATTAAAACAATTCACCAATAGGATATTAAAACTGACTTTACATATACCTAAAAAGATAACGCTAAATAGATTTAAAAAATACTTACAGAATTGCAACAAAAATACTGACAAAACCTCAATCAAAATGGGATATGTTAGCATTTCTCTTTCTGTAACTGACAAAACAAACAGACAAAAAAAGGAAAAGAGATATACAAAATTTGAACAACACATTTAGATGACTCTATTAGATATATTTAGAATGCTGCAGTCCCCAAAATATAAAACATATATTCTTTTTAAGCACAGACACTTTTACATATATTGATCAAGTGTTAGGTCATAAGGAAATCTCAACAAATAAAAAAAAAAATCACTACCATACAGATCATGCTGTCTGACCATAGTTAAATAAGAAATGAGTAATAAAAATATCATACAGTACATGTTGGAAACTAAAAATACATTTCAAAATAGTTCTTATGTTAAATAATAAATATGTAAATAAAGCATATGATAAACAGTAAATCATTAAATAATGCATTGGTAAAGAAGAGGAAATTTTGAAATATTTAAAATTGAATGGCAATGAAAGAATTGCATTAAAAAAACTAGTGGACTTCATCTAATGCAAAATTTAGAGGTAAGTTTATAATCCGAAATAGATTTGTTAAAAAATAAGGATGATTCAAAATTAGCAAAGAATTCAGAAAACCAGCAAAAGAGCAAAGTAAAATCAAAGAAATAGGCAAGATGGTAAATTAGGATGGCAAAAGTTAAAATAGAAAAAATTATAGAAATTATCAACAAAGTTGGGTACATTAGAATAACTAGTAGAAAAATACTTAGCAGACTGAGAGAAAAAATTATAAGTTTCAAAGGTTTAAAGGATATATATAGAATATAATCATTGAAAGAGTAAAGATTTTTAACATCATAGTACTATAAGCAAATAAATGACAACACATTATCCAATTTCAATGAAATTTACTTTTCTAGAAAAATATACACTATCAAAAATAACTAAAGAATAATGGAAACTTAAAAGGATCATGAATGTTCAAAAACACAAATCATTAATCCCAAAGCCATTCCCATGAAAAAGATATGAACCAGAGACAATTTTAGAAACAATGCTACAGTGGCATCTGGGTGGCTCAGTCAGCTAAGCATCCAACTCTTGATTTTGGCCCAGGTCATGATCTCACGGTTCCTGAGTTCGAGCTCTGCCTTCAGGCTTCGTGCTGTGCAGAGCCTACTGGGGATTCTCTCTCTCTCCATCTCTCTCTCTCTCTCTGCCCCTCCCCTGCTAGGGTGCACTCACTCTCTCTTTCTCTCTCTCTCTCTAAAAATAAATAAATGAACTTAAAAAAATCTGATCTATAAATAAATAAATAAATAAAGCTACAAAGCTTTCAATAAACAGATAATTTCCATTTTTTGAAATCTGCTCAGGAAGTCTGAAAAGAAAAAAAGCTATCCAACTCATTTCATGAGGCGAGCATAAGTATCATTCCCAACCCAGACAAAACTATTCATGAAACCTAAAAAACAGATTCTAAAATTTATACCTAAGAATAAAGAACCAAAAATAACTATGGCAATTTTGAAGAAGAAAGAGGAGGAAGAGGAGTTTACTGAACAATAGAACATAATAAAGAGCCCAAAAATGTATCTACACATAAATGGCAACTTTCGATAGACCAAATATTTATACTTTGATGAGAAAAGAACAGATTATTTAGTAAAAAATGCTGGATCCCTTTGCTAATTACATAGAAAACAATTTATTGTTTCTCCATGAATAGGAGTATCAAGTAGAATAAGGAAATTGGATCCCTCTCTACAGCACTTACAAAATCAATTCCAGATACCTTAAAAAAACTATTTCGTAAAGGATAAAACTTGAAAACTTTTAGGAGAAAATTTTAGAGAATATTTTATGGCCACAGTAAAGAAAAATATGTCTTAAATAACAAACATAAAAGCAGGGTGGGAGAGTAAATTGACTATATTAAAGTTTAAAACTGTGCTATGACAATAGATTCCACAAACTTAGCTAAAAGACACATTCATTTAATTTCAAAACATATGCTTAGAAAACATAATTGTATACTGTATAACAAACAAGATGAAAGTATTCCTAATATATAAAATACAACAGTAAGCAAAGTAAAATTATCAAATAGAAAAATGGGCAACAGTTATGTACCTTCCCAAATGGGAAAAGCTCAATGTCGAATAAGTATATTAACATGTACTCAACCTCCTCCACTTGAATCAAGGAAATCCAAATTAAAAAAAAAAAATACAACAGCATTTTACCCCCAAAATATAGGGAAAAAAATTTAAATGCTAAGAGTTGGTCTGAGTGTGGTAAAGAGGATCTAGTATACAATGCAAGTAACAGTGTAAATTTAAAAAGAATTTGGCAATATCTCATCAAGTTAAAGATGTATATATATTAGGTCCAAGAATTTCACTGCTGGGCATATATACTAGAATTAAATCTACATATATATATATATATATATATATATATATATACACATACATATACATATGTATACACAAGAAGACTTAAACAATGATGTTCATTGCAGCACTTTTTGTACTAGAGAAAAACTGCAAGTTAATATCCATCAGTAAGTTAACGATATATATAAATGATATAAATACAAGTATACCTTTCTAAATGGGACACTATGGGTTAAGGTTGGTAAAACAGAATCTATGTATTAAAGCTGATGGATTTTGAAAACATAATGGTAAATTACGGAATTTCCTGAATGCTATACATATTGCATGCTTCCCTCTATAAAAATATAAAAGCACACAAACAATATTCTGTTTTTCATAGATTCATACATAAGTAGTAAAAGGAAAAAAAAAAGGAAAACATTTTTAGGAGCCAACTTAAGGAGCATGGTGGCTCAAGAGGGGAGAGTAACAGCATCTGCAAGGACCACAGCAAAGGGGCCAGAAGTTTTATCTACACTTCTATTGAAGTCTGTAGCTAAAATGGCATGATACTACAATGCTTAAAATTTGGTAGCTATATAGGTGTTAATTACATTAATCTTTATAATTGCTTATGTTTTTTAATATGTCATAAGTTAAATAAAAATCTCAAGCTTCAAAAAGAGAGAAAACAAATAAAACTGGCCTCTGTCTGAATACAATTTCCTTAGGTATTGCTTATCAGACCAAAGTACCCATAACCCTGTGAACACACAGCACTGTGCTGGGGACTCATCAAAGTCACATAAATAAGCCACATCTTCCAGGAACATCAATGTTGTTTAGGCACTAAAGAAATATACATAATTATAATAATATAACAAACATAGATATTCATGGGTGAGACTTTGAGTTGCCTTTTATTATCTCTAACCTTCATGTAGGTATCTCCTCCATTCTATTCTTTCATCAATTGTCTTCACTATCACCTACAGGTACCATTGGAGGTATTTCTGCAGAAATATTTGCTAAGCATTGCCCTAGGAGAAATCACATGACCCCATCAAATTCCCTTCACAACAAGAATCTACACCACGATGAAGAGCCCAAAGGGACAAAATAGGCTTATATGGATTTACTCAACATTTGAACCTTTGTGTTAATAATCCTCTTTTTTCAGCTTTATGACTTTTATGTTCATTGGAGGCATAATAGCCTGATAAATGCCAGTGGATTTCTTTTATGAATTGGGATTTGGTATGATGCATTAATCCTAAAATGAAGGACACTGTAAACAACTTCACAAAATTCTAAGAACACAGCTAAAAAAAATGTTGACGATATTATGTAATGTCATTTTATGAAGACTCTCAAAAGTAATTTCTTTCTGATCTGATTTCAAAGAAGTCTTTGTTTCTCCAAAGTCACTGGTTTGTCATTATATTTTGAGTAAAGTGAATTGTGGAACAGGTCATACTTCTCTTTTGAGTAAGAGTGAAATGTGGCTGACTGGTGTAGGTAATGCTATTTGGTACATTTTTCTTTTTCTTTTCTTTTTTTTTTTTGTTAACAATTTTTGGTGTAGCTTTATATCTTCACTTTCGTTTATTTCTTCTTTAAAGCCTACTTTTTTCTATTTTGTTTAATTTTATGGAACTCTACAAACTGCCTTAAGTCTGAAATAAACAAGAGTAAATAAATAAATAATAGCCCATAGGATAAAAATACACACTTGACAAAGTTTACCAACTATAGATGTAATTTTTGCTGCTTAGTTAACTATTTGGGATTTTTTTAATCATGTAAATTTCTCAATTTTTGCCCTAAAATCATATGGTCTTTTTTCTTTCAATTTATTCTTCATTTGTTTTTAATCTGACAGTAACTATACCTCTGAACTTTGGGATCAAAGGGACAATGTAAAGGCATTGATTTCAGAGTAAAAACTGATGAAACCAAGAAATGACTGCCACAAATGAGTAAACCAAGAAATTACTCTGCCACAAATGAGTTATATAACTTTGACCATCTTAATGGGATTATACAAAGCACATTTTCCTTGGCAAAATGTGCCCATAGGAGTGTTTCTAGTATTAAGTGGATAATGTATATAAACCATATTTTAAATCATGAAGTTGCCTAAAAATATAAATCATAAGAAAGAAAGCAAACATCCTAAGTTTGACATATAAAAATCTAAATTTAAGTTCTGCTTCCATTATTTACTAGCTGTGAAGCCTTGGGCAAGTCTCTTAACCTTTAAAATCTCTGAAAAGTAGGAGTAACAAGCTACTTCAGAAATAGCTGTGAGATTAAAAATAAGGGATATACATAAAAGGGTTCTGAAAAATATAAAATTCCATAGAAATAAATCACCATTTTTATAAATCATTCTTTGCAGAATATATGACTACTAATTTTGTATTGCCGGAGCCTAAGACATTGCTTAAAATATAATTGCTATCTAATAATGAGGGTAAATTGAATTGAACTACTTTTTGGAATAGAAAACATTTGTGAAATGGACTAGTTTTTTTTTCACATATATTTTATCTCAGAACTGTTTTTCTGAAATAACTGATTGAAACCAAAGCAAAAGAAAGAAAGAAACAAACAAACAAAGTAGGATTTCTGTTTATATATACAATGACCTTTATGGTATTTTTCCCACTGCATTGATTGGCACAATAACTAAATTTCCAAACAATTAAAAAAAAAAAACTAACAGCATATTAAATAAAAGTAACTTCTGTGTTGTAAATGGTATTTTTGGAAATATCTCCCCATGCATATTTCCTTTCAGTAAACCAGTTTATCTTCCTGTGTATCATCCAACATTATCACCTGCTCATCTGACAAATATTGTATGCATGTTGACTTCATATGTACATATGTATGTGCACATATTCAGCATTTATTACTATGTGCCAGATACTGTTCTACTATTGGGGATATAACATTCAATCAAACACAATTTCTACGCTCATAGAGTTTACATTCTAATAGGGGGAGATCAATAATAGAAATATGTATACAAGTAAAACATAATATTCAGATGGCTGGTAGTATGAAGGAAGAATGAAGAAGGATAAAGGGAACAGAGAGTTGGATATGTTAAGGTGAGGTTCCCATTTTACCGAAAGTGGAGAGGAAAGCAGTCTGTCACGAGATGATATTTGAGCAGACACCTAAGAAAAATGAGGCAGCAAGCAATGCTGATATCTGGTACATGCGAACCTTCACATACTAAGTAAAAGGTCCTGCGGTTGAAGCCCCTTCATATATTTGGGGAGCAATAAGCAAGTCCATGCACCTAGAGCAGAATGAGCAAGAGGAAAATTAGTAGGAGATGAGATTAGAGAGGTGCTGAGGGATGAGTTCACATGGTGGTTGATGAATTTTGAGTTAGATAAAATGGGAAGAATGCAGTGAAACTGAAAAGGAATATATATGATAATTGTTCATTTTGTGTGTCAACTTGACTAGGTGACAGAGTGCCCAGATAGTTGGTTAAACATTATTTCTGAATGTTTCCATGGAGGTATTTCTGGATGAGTTTAACATATGAATCTACTAGACTTAATAAAACAGATTTCCTTCCCCTGTATGTGTGGGCATCATCTGATCAATTGAGGGCCTGAACAGAAAAAAAAGGTAGAGAAAGAGAGAACTCATTCTCTCAGCGTGAATGTCACAATGGTCTTCTATTGAATTGTCACATTGGTCTTCTCCCGCCCTCAGACTGGGACTTATATACCCTCAGCTGTCCAGCTGTCAGGCCTCTGAACTTGAATTAGAACTTATACCATCATCAGGGTGCCTGGGTGGCTCAGTCGCTTAAGTATCCAACTCAGGATTTCAGCTCAGGTCATGATTTCTCAGTTCTTGAGATGCCCCGTGGCATCCAGCTCCGCACTAGTGGAGTGGAGGCTGCTTGGGATTCTCTCCTCCTCTCTCTCTGACCCTCCCGCCTGTCTCTCTGTGTGTATGTCTCAAAAATAAATAAACTTTATATTAAAAAAATAAAAGAACTCATACGATCAGCTCTCCTGGTTCTCAGGCCTTTGGACTAGGATTGGAACTACATTACCAGCTTCCCTGGGTCTCTAGCTTATAGACAGCAGAGGTGGGACTTCTCAGCTACCACATTCATGTTTCCCAATCATTTATAATAAATTTCTTCGTATAGATAGATAGATAGGTAGATAGATAGATAGATAGATAGATAGATAGATAGATAGATAGATGATAGATGGCTAGAAGACTAGAGTTAGAGAGAGGGAGAGGGAGTGAGAGATACTATTGATTCTGTCTCTCTGGAAAACCTTAATATAATGACTTATGGTAAATTATTTCCACATAGTAAGATAAAGTAGAAAGCCCTCCCCTGGTGGCCCTAGTGGAGTGAGAATCAAGATGAGAGCCAGAGGTGGAGCAAAAAGGAGTCAAACCTGAGGAGGGGCCTATGGAAACTAAATCTCTATGGGGAAATTTGGGAACATTACAAAGTTGCAAGTCTTGGGGAGAATGGAGGAGGGAAGATAGTCAACATGGATAAAGAGAGGGGGCTAAAGACATGAGCCAGAGACACTGCTCCTAGTTACTGGTGGTCTGTTGTGTAGGGGCTTATGCATGCCTCGGTAAGGGGTGATGGGGATGGATTCTGAGGGGAATGGTGACATAGCAGAGGCCTAGGATCATGATCAAGAAATTTTAGGATGTGAGGGCGATCTGGCTGCAACATCTGTCACCCCATGTATCACCAGGGTCGATTCGGCTGAGCTGGCTAGCTAGGCAGGTGTCCCCTTCCTCCCTCACTGCTCCATGTGCATCCCTCCCAAAGCTGCACCCTCGGTCGAAGAGGATGACCTTCCCTGGTAAAGGAGGACCATTCTTTGGTCAAGGGTATATAAGCAGTTGCGCTCCCCTGTTAGAACCTCCAAACAGGTTCTCAAGGTTCATTTGTAGTAAATCATAGGGTAGTCAAGCTTCTAATACTCAAGATACATCCAAATGATGTGCTGCATGTGGAAGCCTGCCTTTATAAATAAATAAATAAATAAATAAATAAATAAATAAATAAATAAATAAATGGATAAATTTTTAAGAAAAGAAATTTTAGTGAACTGGGACCGTGGACTTTAGTAGTGGCTTCCTTCATAACAACCATTGAGGCCATATGGGACTACTCACACTATGCTCATTGCTATCAATCTACCCCAATCTACCTCTATCTCTCTGGGGATGGAAGAGGAAATCCAAAGGACTGGTATTATTATAAAAGACACTGCCTTAAATATGAAGAGGCCAGGAGACCACTGATTGTCAAGATTTCTTCCCACCATGGCTCCCTGCACACTACTCAGTGATGGGGGTAGTCCTGAGAAAGATGACTTACAGACCACACAATTCAGTTGCAATTTATGAATTGTGACCCTGCTACATACCACATTTTGGAAATCTCAGTTTTATATATTATTTATCAAAGATCTGTGCCATATATAAAATGAGTTTTCCCACTTTGTATGAGCAGTTATGTAATCAATAACTTCTAGTTAAAAAAGTAACGATGCTTGGGGTGCCTGGATGGCTCAGTCAGACTGTTGATTTTGGCTCAGGTCATGATCTCACAGTCATGAGATTGAGCCCCATGGAGCCTACTTAAGATTCTTCCTCTCCTTCTGCCCCTCCCCTGCTCCCACTCTCTCATACATATGCATGCTCTTTCTTTCTCTCTCCAAAGGAAAGAAAGTAACAATGCTTAATATTAACTTGACTTTCTAATAAAATCTAATTTAATTATTTGAAAGTTTGATAGGTCATCTACCACATACAATCTACTTATTAGGCAAAATCTGTTGCCATTGGTCATTTGCTAAAGTGTCCGACATTCTCTCTTCACCTCAACTTACTGAATGGGACTACTAAAAGCACGATCTGTATTAGTCCTGTAAGTATTTTTTTTTAAGTATTAGAGTAACTGAATGAACTGCTTCTAAGGTTTACTATTTATTCTCAACTGAAAACAAAACACTGGATCTGAGCCTAAGTGAAGAATTTTATCATTTATCCTTCTGCATTTAAGTTCAAGTCAGGTAATATCTTGAAAGTGATATTTACTTGGATAAAATCAGGACAGCAGCCTAAACAAGGTCCTTCTCATGTTATGATTCTGAAACTTCCATTGCTATTTTTGTATGCGTTTTTTCCCTCTTCTTTGCAATCTTTATAACTTAATCCTCACTGGGGTTCTTCTGTGTTAAAGCAGATAAGCAAAAGTGAATCCTTATATTAGCCGGAAGGCAGCAGGCATAAGAAAAAAGAAGTAGTGGTCACAATCGAAGGACATGTTTTCAATAGTGGTTCAGACATTTTAGAAAAGCTTACTCATCTTTCATATCTGCTAGTATGACCACCTTATTCTTCTTTTTCAGATTGCCTTCAGGGTTATCTGCTGTTTGAGTGTCATTACAAAAGTCAGGTCTGCTCAGGATCATGTCAAATAAGTTATCCTTGTGTCCTATTTTAACTCCCCATTACTTCTTCCCAGCCCTGTACTCTGGGTCCTAACTATGCGTCATATAATGGCAGCTGAGTGCCTCCTTGCGTCACGTCACTTTCTCTCTTAATATGATGAATACCAATGTTATGCAAACCCCTTAAGAGTGTCATAGGTTGTGGTTTTGCTGTCACATCTGAACAAATACCAAGCCTCTTATGGGGAGTAAAATAAGGCATCCTTAGAAAGGGTTACCTGTACAATTTATTATATCAGGATTACTAATCACTTAAGAAAATATAACTTCAAAAATTAATTATGCTTTATAGATACCTTACAAATAAATCCACACTTTAAAAATTTCATGCTGCTTTAACTTTGCCTGGAATCTTACCTTCTGCCCCCAAATTTAACAGCTTAGTTATCCATTATCTAAGCATTTGCCTTGCATTTGAATAATACAGTTTAATCAGATTTTCTAAAGCTTTTATTAGATTATTTTAGAGTGGCATAAATAAAGTAAGCCTAATTTCATATTAGATACCTTCTGTGGTTGTTCATGCAGCTCAAGTTTTTGTTTTTTTTTTTTTAATTAAGGCGATTCCAGCAGTCATTTCTGACTTCTGTGGCATCTTTCTACAAATCCTATCTACTTTACTGCTACACTGAGGTTCATTTGTGTCATTCAAATCTTTGCTCTTTAAATATCCACTTATAAATTTATTATGGCAATACATTCATATCTTTACATTTAATCTGAAACTTCGATAACAAGCAGGAGATGGAATAAATGAGTAGCAGACACACTTGACAAAATTAAAATGCTCTCCTGTCAGTGCCCATACGAACTATCACAATGACAGAATAGCATTTTAATTTTGTCCAGTTCTTCTCTCTCCTTTTCACTCTTCATTTCTCCTTCCCCAGCTTGCCGTGGAACCTTTGATAAAAGACCCAGACTTTAAGTGCCCAACATCCTCACCAAAATGTCGGAGGATGTTTTAGAATCATGGATTTTGAATGACAGAGATGAACTTCGCAGCAGCACTGCTGCAGTGGGGAATTTATCATTTTGTTAATTAAGGAGGGTTTTCCAATAGTCACTCCAGACATTGCCTCTGGAATATCATTAATTAACAATCTCGCTTCCACCATGGGAGGGAGGGGGGAGGCCAAGCAGCAAAACTGACAAAAGGAATAACTATTGAAATACACACACCTACAAATTTGAAAAGCACAAGGCAAATTTGGAAAGGAGGCAAATTATTTAAAGCTGGTATTATAGGATCAACAGAGTTAACAAAAATCCAATTCATAGAATCAAAGCTATCTCTGTTCACAGGCCTTGCGTTAGTTTCTAAATAAAGTCAACAATTTAGAAACACTTTATCTGAAGTAAATAATTTACCATGTTGTTTGGAATTTGGGTGGGTTTTTTTTTCCATGATGACTGTTACCTTTCTAGGGGAGAAGAAAATGAGTCTTTTTTTTCCAGTCTTCTTATTTGTTGAGTATCCAGGTAACAAACTACTTAAAATCAACCAAACAAAACTTGATAATTGGCCCCTATCCCCATCTGAGCCACAGAAGAATGTAACCATGGCAACCTGTCGTTTAGAACAGACCATCTCGTGTACCTTTCAGAATTTAAGTATGTGAGAATCTATCCATTCCTAAGCAGAATTATCGTGCCGGGAACATTTTGTTCTTTATTGTAAAGGAAGTATGAAGCCAGGCTCCTAAATAGTTCTCAACAAGGTGTTCAGGTGAAAGAGAGGCTCAGTAGCTATGAAAGATGCAGATACATACTCTAAAGTGAAGTTCTTTTTGTTAAGGAATAAACAAGAAGTGGACTTCATGCAAGGGCAACAATTAATGTCACTATGACTGTAGCAGCGTAGCTTGAGGAAACCTTAGTTTCCAAAGAAGCTTGGTTACAACACAGCCACAGCCGGACACAGAAACCAACTCATCTCAAACTCACCCTGCTAAATAAGATAAAAACAGAGAGGGAGGAAAACTGTAAGAGACTCTTAGAGAACTAACTGAGGATTGCTGAAGGAGGGGAGGTGGGTGGGGGGATGGGTTAAATGCGTGATGGGCATTAAGAAGGTTACTTGTTGGGATGAGCACTGGATGTCATATGTAAGAGATGAATCACTGAGTTCTACTCCTGAAGCCAAGACTACACTGTATGTTAGCTAACTTGAATTTGAATACAATTTAAAAAGTAAATAAATAAAATTTTAAAAAATAAAGTAGTTTTGTCTTTCCAATAGGCACATTTAGCATATACCAGTAAGTACTATAAATTCACCTCACTTTGGTTGCTGTTGTTGTCCTTCAGCAATGAAAACTACAAACAGGACTCACCTGTCTGCATTTCATAATACATGAGAACTGTTTTTATTTCTAGTGACAGGGCCTAACCTGCCAGGCAACGATCTTACAGACTTAATATTCAGGTGTCCCACATCCGCAAAAGAGTTTGAAAAGTGGTCCCTTATTGAAGGCAAGTCTCTTTAAGCATTAAAATACTGTTAGTGATGATTAAAACCTTTGATCAGTTTTTAATTCTATCAATGAAACTGGCAGCCAATTTCTCTATTTCCACTAGAATAATTTTAGAGAGGAAAAACATAAAAAAAAGAACTTAGTGAGTGGGCATCTCAAATTGTGAGGTTAGCAGGAACAAAATACGTTTTGTTAGAGCTGGGTGTATTCTCTTTGCAGTCTCTACCTCAAGGGGCTATAATGGGTATCTGAAGGATACCACCCAAGGGTGGATTTTGCACTGTATATTTAACATGCTATCAGCAGATTTAAATTTCTACATCACTGCTATGTGGGGATCACTATGAATACAGCTAACCTTTTTATCTATATACAATATCAAAGCATGTGTGATAGTTCTTTAATTCCTATTCAAGCCCCAATTCCTATTCAAGTCAACAAATGTGTATTTGAGCACCTGTTGAGGGAAAGGTACTCTGCAAAGTGCGGTAGGGTGCACAAAGGAGCCCTAGTTGATTTCCCATGAAGCTAACCTAACTTTAGTCCTCTTCTCATCCTTTTGCAAGGATCTGGCAGGGAAGGTGGCAATTTTGTAATTCATAATTCTTAGTATTTTCCTTTAAAAATTGTTCTAAAATTGTATGATCTTTAGGTTCCACAAACCTAGACATGCATCATTATCATCTTCTGCTGGAGTTTAATTTTAACACTTGCACATTTTTCTGTGTGGAACTATTGCAAGAAGAGTGATGAGGTGCTGACTGATGGTACCTCTAGGGGTTTGGACACTTTTCAAGGGGAAGAGGACATGTGGCCTGAGCGATAGAGCGATGAAACCTATAATAATTTAAAGGCGTCTCTACTTTACTGTTTGGGTCATCTCTATTAATAGGATAAAAAGAGAGAGAAGCAGACCATAAGAGACCCTTAACTATAGAGAACAAACTGAGGGTTGCTGGAGGGGAGGTGGGCGGGGGGAATGGGCTAAATGGGTGATGGGCATTAACAAAGAGGGCACTTGTTCTCATGAGCACTAGGTGTTATATGTAAGTGAAGAACCACTGAGTTCTACTCCTGAACCCAATACTATGTTAACTAACTTGAATCTAAATAAAGAGTTTTTTTTTTTAATGTGTGCAATGGTTAGCATTAAATTAAAGAAACCGTTTTGGAAATTCCTTCTTGCTAGCAAATATAGGAAGTCTAAATTTAAAAAAATATATAAAAGGAGTAATAATTTGTGTAATACATAGACATTTATAATCCTACTGACTACCACTTGTTGGATATGCATTTTATGTTTGCAGCATGCAAAATATTTCCTGTACATTAAATCCTCATAACAAACCCACGAGGTAGATACTATGACATTCTCAACTTTAGAGAGGATCCCAGGAACTAGACAGATTAAATAACTTTCCTAAAGTTATACTACCATTAGCCACTTAAAAATCTCATTTAAAAAATAAAATAGGGGCACGTGGGTGGCTCAGTCAGTTGGGAGTCTGACTTCGGCTCAGGTCATGATCTCACTGTTCCCAAATTCAAGCCCAGCGTCAGGCTCTGTGCTGACAGATCAGAGCCTGGAGCGTGTTTTGGATTCTGGGTCTCTCTCTCTCTCTCTAACTCTGTCCCTCTCACACTCAACTCTGTCTCTCTCTCTCTCTCTCTCAAAAATAAACATTAAAAAAATATTTTAATAAAATAGATTGAACTAAAATTTCATTAGAAAAAGCAGACTGTTCAGTCACTATTTCATCACATAAATGCAGACACTCTCTTAGGGAATCTTGATTTGGGATTATGAATTAGTAAAACTGTCTTGGAAAGCAATTTGACAATCTGAGTTTTTTTAACTATGAAATTTTTATACCTTCCACCCAATGATTTCATTTCTAAATTAACCTAAAAACATCATCTGAAATTGGACAAAGATTTATATCTAAAAATGCTCTTCTCAGTATCATGTATAACAATAAATAATATATATTTAAAGTAAAGATATATAATTATAGTGAAATGTAAGGCAGATTTATATATTAGAATGATATATAGGCATCAAAAGTTTTGTTTAACGTTTTTCCTAACATTATGGTACAAAAGTACTAAACACACAAAAATGCATTTTAAAAAAGGCTGGAGGAAAATATAACAAATTGTAATAGTGTTTGAGTTTATGAATATCTAGGTGGGAAAATTCTGTGTGCAATTGAAGGTAGGAAACTGAAACTGAGTTTTAAGACATATTTCAAGCTCAAAAGAAGAATCATCAAAATAATGATGAAAGTCAAAGTCAGCAAGACAGCATTAGATGATACTTAGGTGTATATTTTTTTAACTTTTTGAAGCTTTTTTGGACTTTTGAAATTTTCTATTTTTAATGTGCATTATCTTTCTAATAAAAAGATTTTTTAAATGGGGGATCATTGAAAATGGAAGATGTTAAAGAAGGATTTCAGGAGGCAGTTAAACTTAAGTTATATTCTTGAAATATCAGCAAGTTTTATATGAGCAAAGAGGAAATGGAAATCCAGGGCTAGTCCTAATAGTAAAAACTTGGAGTAGAGAATGTTCAGGCTGCATCTGTGAGGAAATGTCTTAATTTAATGGAATGCAGGATTCTCTCTAGAAAGATAGAAACTAAATTTTAGCTATTAGCATGAAACCAGATTATTCTGTAACTTGATGCCATTTTGAGAATCTGGAATATTACCTACTAAATAAAGTGTGGACCAGTGCCCATCACTGAGCCGAGGACTGGCGTGGAAAGCTGGAGGAAGGCAATGAAGTGGTAGTATGTAGATGAAACAAGGACTCTAGAGAACTTGAGAGTAGAAAGCACTCTGCTATAATCTTCAAGGCACATGATTATTAGTTTTGAAACTAGTTTATTCATAGTGTTAATAGCCAAGAATGTACAGACATCAGAGAACGTTTAGGGAAAGAATAAACAGCATTTGATGAAAATAAATGTATGAGATTAAAATGATAGGAGGGTATAGACCTTGAGTTCTGGTGACTTCAGTGGTACCATTTTTTTTTTACAAAGGAGAAAGGCATAGTTTGTTTGGGAAGAAAGTGATTTCAAACTTTAATACGTTTAGATTGAGGAGACAGACAATCCACCAAGGGAACAAGTCCCCATAGCAATTGAGATGCAGACCTCTGAAGCTGGGGTAAATGGAATAAAAGTTTCTCTTATGACTCAAACAAAGCTAGGAGCCAGAAAGAGAGGAAAAAAATAATCAACTCTGCCTAGTACCATCAGAGGGTGTTAGCAGTTACTCATTTTAAGTGTCACTTTGCAAACAGACTTAAACCAACCTTTTGGAACCTAACCAAATTATAAATAGAAGACGTTCTGTGAAGAGGAAGGCCCTCAACATGGAAGTGAAAGTCAAAACCATGAGTCATAGTTGATCCAGGGAAAGTATATAAAAAGGAAAGAGAAATGGCCAAGAATTAAACTCTGGGAATGTTCACAGATAAGAAAAAAAGAAAAGAAGTTTAACTCCAAAACCCAGTGCCTTTATTTAAAATTCTAAGATGTAAGGCCAAATTTGTTCTTCAGGTCAGATGTCGACAGCATACATTGAAACTCTAGAAACAAAAAGCCATAGGAAAACAAAAAATAAACCTATTGAGTCAGAATTCAGGGTATATTGCTTAATGAAAAACAATTAAAAAATTCTTAAAATCAACCAGTAGGAAAGTATGTTTCACAAAAAATCAATCCATTACTAAAACAAAAGTTCTCTTGGGAAAATAAGAGGTCGATACATTTTGGATTCAAACTCAATGACAAAGAAATTAAGACTACATAATAAAGAATATATTTACCTGAGAAGCATCCCAATTAGCTGAATTAACCTGTAATGTTGAGATTGAAGTGGTTACATTTTCCTTCTAAAGACACATGTGTAAATCAAAAGGACATTAAAAATAATTACCTACATATTCTCTCTCTCCCTCTAGCTGTCCCTCTCCCCCGCTCCCAATATAAATAAATGAACTTTAAAAAAAGTACCTAAATAAACTATCCAAATTGCAAATCATTATATATTTACTTTTTAAGATGGCAAATACAGCGAGATGCTTTCTCTGTAAATGTTCCTTCTCTAGCTCCGATTTCTGAAAGATAAACTTGACTTTTTGTCACAGAATCTCACATTTATGGGTTCTCAAGATATGATTTCACTTTCACTTGAATTAAAGCAAGTATGTTCTTTCTCCTGATGGCCAAACCCCAAAAGGATTAGTTAAGCTGAAGCTGAACAAAGGTACCAAGTCTCAAGAGCACTTATTGGGAATCTAGACATGTCTTGTCACCAGGGTTACAGGAAAATACAGTACCAACCATGGAGATAAGAGACTGAATAAAAAAAAACAATTAAAATGTTAAGCTTTCTTTATAATGTGGGAATCAAAAAAAGTAAGACTCCTATTAACATATCTTTATTTAAAATTAACAACCACCCACATTTTTCTGTGTTTTTTATGCCATATTTTAAAGAAATAAAGCAATGCAGACAAACTTAAAGTCGTCTATAGCCACCCCTTATTCCCATTTCACTCCTTTCCTCCCTAAAGGCAAACTCTCTAGGTAGATTCAGAAACCTTCAGAAACCTTTAGTAAATGCTCAAACTTACTAGTCGCCAGGGAAGTACAAATTAAAATAATGAATTAACAATATACACACATCAGATTGGCCAGAAACTACAAAGTCTAACAGTATCAAAGCCCAGGTGAATCTTTGGGGAAAGAGGGATTCTTTTATCCATCTGATGGGAATGTAAACTTGAAGTTATCTCTCTGGGGAGGAATTTGCCAATACCTGATAAATATTGAATGTGTTTACCCCATGACAAGGCAATTCCATGACTAGGTTGTGAATATAAACTATTCTTTCCTCTCCCTAGGTATATAGAGGGATTATACTCCTCAGTCCCCTTGTCTTTAGGTGGGGCTAGTTCTGGCTAATAACTGAGAGACAGAAATGGGTGTCACATGTTACTGGATATATAATTGTGAGAGTAAGGCCTCCAAGCTCCTACTTGCCTTGCCAAGATGATCTTGGAAGCATATGCTAATGTGTAGGGAACATAAGATCAAGGCAATCTGGGGAATGCTGAGCCAAATACATGAGGAAAGCTGCCCTGGGGAGTCACCTGAGTCCGTAAAAGATTTTATATGAGCAAGACACAAATTTCTTTTGTGTTAAGCCACTAAGATTTGGAGGTAGCTCTCTATGGCAGCACAAATAGCTTACGCAGACAAATAGATAAATATACACATCACACAAAAATTCTCACACATAGACACAAGGAGACATGCATCTTAGATGCAACCTTTGCAATAATACAAAATTGATAAATATCTTCATGTTAATGAATAATGGGACCGATCAATTTTGGTATATTTATATGATGGTATTGTAACTATCAGAAAGAAATACAGAAGAATTTTATTTATGTGTGTATGGATTAATCTAAAAATAATTTTAAGAGAAGTTGCTGAGTGATATGTATAATATGATAATACTAGAATGCCTCAATTAGGACAGGAAATTTACTGTCCTGGTAGGTGATACTAATGGCTCAATAAATATTTGTTAAGTGAATAAATAAATGAATTTCTATTATTTTGGAAATTTTAGAAATACAGTATATACTACATAATATCTATCGGTTTTCTTACATGTAGTAAATAATCAAAAAACATATACTAGAAACATCATTTTGTTAACTCATTTTCAGCTGAATAAAGTAACTATGCGATTAGCTTAATTGCCTTGTTACCCCCAAATTAATCTTTCCCTCTGTTAGGATACTCCAATTTGACATTTGCTGTTGGCTTTAGGTAAGCTACTTAACTTTTCATTGCCACATTCTCCCCACTAGTAAAATAAGATTAAAACATAATATTTGTAATATTCTTGTGATGATGAAATTAGATAATATATCTAAAGTGCTCAGACCAGAATGTAGCATAACGTAAGCAAACAAAAGCTATTAGCTGCTATTGTCATTATTGTTGTCGTTGTTGTTATTGTTGTTGTTGTTATTACTGCCATTATTCCTCACCTGGCTTTTAAAGCATTGATAAGTCTATTTGTAAAATTGTTTTTGCTTGTGAATCATGATGTACATAGCTACAGGAATTAACAAATAAAATTTCCTCTTCTATTTGTCAGCTTCTTGGCAATATATTAGGTTTGTAAGTAAACTGTTTCAATATCTAAACATTTATAATAACAAGGAATCCAAGGGTCTGCCTAAACTTTTGAAGCTGAGATACAATGGGAAAAGAAAATTGGTTAAAGAGAGAAGTTTTGAGGCATTGGCTTGCTGTTCTTAACAGTTTCCCAAATTGTTCTATTTCGCACTGCAAAGCTGGGTTAAAAAATGATTGTGTGTGTGTGTGTGTGTGTGTGTGTGTGTGTGTGTGTGTGTGTGAGAGAGAGAGAGAGAGAGAGAGAGAGATACTAAAAAAAAAAAAAAAGAACACTGCCATTAGCCAGCTGAAATTTTGAGGTTACATGAGTTGGCTATGTGTAGAAGTTCAAAATTCAAACTATTTTCTCCACTACTGATAATTAACTTTAGTTTGGGACTGTACTGTTAGTGACACTTGAACAAATCAATGACCCTCAATAGCAGTCTTACCAAACTTCATGATCACCTAAACAGAATCTCTTACATTAACCCTTCACAATTACCTTTCTTTTCTGTTTCTCATCGACAACTTCTTAGGATTCTAATGTGAAGACAAATTGGCCATATTTGGTCTTTTGTAATTTGTAATAAGATTGAATGTTAATTCCTACATCGCTTTGTTTTGAGTCATGTTAAAAAGTTGTAATCAATAGCAGACATCTGTTCACCACACCTTATTTCTTCAGATAGAGTGTTCCTTTTGGAAACATGCATCAGTAAGGAAGTGACAGTAGATATCCCAAACAAGTATCAGTTTGTAACGTTCTACTTTAAAAGAACATGGTTATTTTACTGTTTCACGTGGAAGAACTTTTTCACTACTCTGTACACGCCTGCACTTAAAATATTAGATATGAATTATTTTTAAAAACTAAGAGACTCAAATATCAGGCAATGAAGCTTACCTTGTAGCTAAAGTTCAGTGTGAAAACTAGTAACATAAATATATTGTGTCCATTGTACAGTTTTGTTTGTATACTTTGAGCTCTCTGTTCTATGCTAGTACCCATAATTGATAAGTATGTTTGTTGAAAATAAAGCAGATAAATATTAGAGATTTTAATTTTCAGAAAGTAAATACTGCTTTGCCACTAAACTTTATTCTTGGAGAGTTTTATATCTTAAAGACTTGGACAGAAATAAAAGCTCATTAACAGAATACTTTTTACCCAAACCACTGCAACTTCATCAGTTTGAATCACAGCTCATTAAAACAATTATAATCAAATGTTTCATTTCTTTTTTCCCTTATGAGAAACAGCTGAAAAGGTTATGTTTGTTTTTCCTTATCTAAATCTTTGGGGTGATATAAACAGGCTACATAGATTTGTGTGCTGTTTTTCATTTATGTTTCAAACTGTCTCTGATGCTAGTTTGAATTATTTCATATTTATCTTAACATTATTTCAACACACTTTCAGAACTTGGTGTTATGAGCATAGTTAAATTAACAAGACATTTAATACCATCCTCTCAAAATTCAAATATTGGCAGATGATTACTTAATGGAATTCAGTTACATTCTCCTGCAGGTGTATTCTATTTTGGACTTCTCTAAAGCTGTAAGAGGATAAAATCTCAATGGTTAGTTTTAAGTCCCCCTTTATACTCTGAAGTACAATATAACACACCATGTTAACTTCAGCAACCCTGCACAACATCAACAACAACAACAAAAAAAACCCACCCTGACTATAGGTAACTCAGCTAATCCAGAAGTAAATAAACCCATAGGAATAGAGCCATATTCTAAGAGCCACAGCCATCTAACTGAAATATCCCCAATCTTTCCTTGTATTATCTTGTATTTACTTATTCATTTTAAATACATATAAATTAAGTATAAGTCTATATTTAAGATTTCATTCAGATTGACCCACCCTAGGTCTGTGAATTGACACCTAACACGCGACTTGTCACTAGAAAGACACTTTCGGCAGAAGTCTGGCATCTGACTGCAACCTCTCCTAACAATGGTATTCCACTATATTCTGCTATATTTACAGGATCATCTCATCTTTGTTAACCATTCCAACAATATGTATAGGTAGGGTTTTAATTAACAATTAACAAGTGAACAATTACTGACTTAACTTGGCAAGGCTCTAGATGTAAAACTAAATATCTTGCATCACAACGTAGGCAGTGAAGGCAAATCTTTTGTACTTTAAGGCTAAATATTCATAAAGAAATTATTCTATGTACAGTACTGTTCAAAGTGCTATGGAGAAGCATATAACAGAAAAAAGTCCTCTTCCTGAAACTCATGTAACCATAGCAGAAGCACATCAAAATTCTTTAAGAATACTGCATGTACAAGCTTCTTTTTCACCAGTTCTTTCCTGGTGACATAGGCTACAGACACGTTAGTCACTTTATACATAAAAAAAAGAAGAAGAAGAAATGAAAAGTAAATTTTCTTTTTATGTAGGCTAAACTACCCTGTTTTCCAACATTTTTTTTCTTTAAAGTATATCCAATCCAACTAAATGATAGTGTAGGCGATAGAAAGCATCTAAGTGAATAAGATCAAAATTCCAGGTTACTATTAATAACTGGATCCATCTTCCTTTTTAAGTTTCAAATCATGAATAATTCCAAAGGGGGGTTACAGTGTACCTTGATGTTTAAGAACTTGAACTGAGTAGACTTTGCTCAGATGACATGGATTTCTTTCTAATGCACTCTTTTTTTAAGTGGTCAATAAAGGGGCACCTGGGTGGCTCATTAGGTTAAGCCTCCAACTTTGGCTCAGGTCATGTTCTCACAGTTTGTGAGTGTGAACCCCACATGCGGCTCTGTGCTGACAGCTCAGAGCCTGGAGCCTGCTTCGGATTCCGTGTCTCCCTCTATCTTTCTGCCCCTCCCCTGCCTACACTCCCATCTCTCTCTGTTTCTCAAAAATAAATAAACGTTAAAAAATTTTTAAATATGACAGATTTATCATTATACCAGTATTTTCTATAATCAAGATCACATGTAATTGATCACTGATTATTGGACCAATATCTATTAACTTTAAAAAATGAAATTAATCCATGTTCACCTTCATGCTATAGATAAATGTGCATTGCAAAATTTTACCTGAATCTCAATGGACATTTAGACAAGCTGAATTCAATGGCATGGAAAATAAAAAATGTACTAAAACATATTGAGACCTGGAAGAAATAGCTTCATCATGTAAATGAAAAATGTGAAGCCCACGAGGCAAATGACTTGCCGAAGGTCAAGTTACAAGTTATAAGCGGTACGTGAATCCCGATCTTCTGATTCTTAATTTAGCTTTTATTCATTCAAACCAAATGTTCCAGTTATCATAATTATGTAAAAATGACCCCCAAACTCTGCAACTTTACTTCACACCCTCTAAGATGGTTATAATCAAAAAGACATACATTAACAAGTGTTGGTAAGGATGTGGAGAAATTGGAACCCTCATATATGTCTGAGAAGAATGTAAAACAACACAGCCATTTTGGAAAATATGTTCAAAACATTGAACATACACATCTACTTATGACTCAACAATCTGACACTAAAATTGCTAAAAAGTTAGATATCATATGTTTTCACTCATATGTGGATCTTGAGAAACTTAACAGAAGACCATGGGGGAAGGGAAGGGAAAAAAAATAGTTACAAACAGAAAGTGAAGGAGGCAAACCATAAGAGACTCTTAAATACAGAGAACAAACGGAGGGGGGATGGAAGAGAGGGGAAAATGCATGATGGACATTGAGGAGGGCACTTGTTGGGATGCACACTGCCAAGAGCACACTATACACACTGTATGTTAGCCAAGTTGACAATAAATTATATTAAATAAATATAAATAAATTAAATAAATAAATAAATAAGTTAAAACAACCCAAATGTCCATCAACTAACAAGAAATATTTCATACCATGGAATATTTTCAGTCATAAGATGAGTGAAACATTGATACCTGATATAACATAGATGACCCTTAAAAACATTATGCTAAGTTAAAGAAGCCACAAAAGGCCACATATCATTCCATTGATATAACATGTACAAAATAGGCAAATCCAGAGAAATAAAAGACACATTAATGTTTGCTACAGGATAGGAAGAGAAGAATGGGGAGAGACTGCAAATGGATATAGGGTTTCTTTTTCTAGTGATGAAATGTTCTTAAATTAGCAGCGATAGTTACACAAACTTGTGAATATACTAAAAACCACTGAAATTTACACTTTGAAATAGTGAAATTTATAGCAACTGAATTATATCTTAAATAATATAATTAATATAATCAAATAAAATATCTCAATGAAAACTAATTTTAAAAGACTTAAAACTACACTAACGTGTATTTCCTCATGAATCTGTAGTATTGTCAGGGCTTTTTGTGAAATCAGAGTTGGCTAGTACTGCTCAAAGTCTGAGATCTGGAGTTATCTGGAGGCTCACTTACCCACACACCCAGTGCCAGGGCTGAGACTTGTAGAGCTAGGGCTGGAACGGCTGGAGATCCTCTGTGTCTATACTAGCTTTAAGGCAGCCATACTTCTTACATGGCAATTTTGGCTTCCTTTGTCATATACCTTGAGAGAGAAACAGACAGAAGCCTTTCATGACTGAGTTTCTGAAGTCATGAAGCATTACTTTTGCCACTTTTTCCTGGAAGAGGCAGTTGTATACAGGTTGGCCCTGGCTCAAGGGGGAAAGAATGTAGAACCTACCTCTCAGTGGAAGAATGTCAATGTTACACTGCAAGAAAGGCATGTGGCCTGGGATATATACTGGTGCACCTATCTTTGGAAAACGAAATCTGCCACACCAAGAAATCAAAGTCTACTATATTAATATGTGTATGTCTTCTGGGGAGAGAGTATGACAAAATAGAAATAACAAAGGCATCAATTGGGCAGAAGAGATCAAATGAAATATTGGCCAGTTGGAACCAACTTTTTGGTGATGCCAACAAAATAATTTCCCTTTCCCTCTTGGAAATTTCCAGCCCACACTTACACCCTACACTACTCACCCTTCACTAGTTTCTAAAATTTTCTTGATAAGGAAGAAGTATTTAGTAATTCCTGGCCTCAGTTCTATTTTCTCTATTTAATTTAGGTAACTATGTTTTAGTGTCTTGGATTTGGAGTTTTCTTTTACAAACTATAGGAACACTAAGTAATCTTCAGCAAGGTGGAAAATTATCTAAAATATGGATTATGAGGGAAATCTTAGTACTTTCCCCTCCCCCCAAAAGAAAAAATCAATAATAAATAGAAACTCATCTTTACTTACCAACCCAAATTCTTTCTGAATTCTGAGCTTCTCTGAAGGTATGCTTCACCCATACAGATAATAATAATTTGAAAGCAATGGGAGAATGAAGGTTGGTAGGTAGGTAGGCAGATAGATAAATGGATAAAGTGACACCATGATTCTAAGTTTTTGTTTACTTGGTATTTTTTCTCTGAATTTGAGTAATTTAATCTTCCCAAATCTAAAGCTATATTTAGACAAAAGTCATTCTGTCCACAATAAGTGCTATTTAACCCTCTGCTTTAATTAGGATATGAAAGGCTATACTATGATAACGTATTAGAATAACATAAGCTCAAAATCTCAGTGACTTGATAAAAGTTTATTTTTCTATTATGCTAAGCCAGCTACAAACCTAGGCAACTCTTGACACAGCTATCCTCCAATCAAAAACCTGGAAATGTAGGCTGATTTCACTTTATGATTTACCATCTCAATCCCTCAGGAACCCAGGGACTGCTTCCAGAATCCTTCAGACAGAAGAGACTCTAGAGAAACAAGGAGGACCTTTCATATCCTCAGACTAGGAGCATCACACACGACTTTTGCTCATGTGGCACTAGTTAGAATTAGAAACTAGTCCCTACTATCTGCAAGGTAATTGAGAAGTGTATCCTTCTTCAAAGAAGAAAAGGATAATCATATATTAATGAATAATAGAGATGTTCACCACAATTTATTTTGGTTCCTAATTCACTGGAAAAGGAAACACTTAAGTAAATTCATTGGTATTTTTCTCAGACACCCACATTGAAAATTCTAATGGTCTGAATCTTTCAAAGGTCAATAGTTACTACACTGAGTACTGTAGAAATCTCCTCAATGCACACCAAAAAAGCCGAGGGTGAAATGGTTACTAGATGTCTTCTATCAGCACAAAGATGGTGTTTGTGTTTGTAATGGCTCTAGAATTTCTGGATAAGAATACTTTTAAAATAGCAATTTCTAGGGAAAAGGAGCTAGGGCATTTACCTTAAACGTGAATTTTCATAGCAAGCACACTCCATTTATCAAATTGTATGCTGATAGAGATTTGTGGGTTACTAAACTGCTAACATCTTTTATGTTAACCTTCCAGTTTAATTTATGTTAACCTGTGACTACTTTTTTAACCTGTGACTATTAATTTTTATTAACCTTTAACATTTTCAACTAAATATATTTGTCTCATCTATTTAATTTAGATGTCACACAGATTACTAAATGTGACCTATGCCCAAAGCGATCACATCTTGCTTTCCATGGCTCTGTCAGCTAATGCTGTCCATTCGGTCTTCTGAAGTAATCTGTTACAGTACACTCTTATGATTGGTATTCTATGAACCAACTGCTATGCTATCTTGTAAACTGCAAACCAGTTAGGTATGCAAGCACAGTTCAGGTGACTCCAATATGCAATCTGTAAAATATCATTAGAGGTGATAATCTTAATTCTTAAATATTTTAGAATTATAAAGTCCACTGAGCTACACTAGAAATAATAATCTCCACTGAGTAATAATTTCTAGAATTTATTGAGCACTTACTATAAGCCAGACACTACTCTAAATACTATCAAGCACCTTCCAGTACATACTTTAGAGCTGCTAATCAGCACAACTCTGAGATAGGTACTAGAATTTTCCAATTTCATGGATAAAGAGGTATGTAACTTGCCCCAAGGATACAGTTAAGTAACCGTCAAGTCAAGAGTTCAGATGCAGACATTTTACTCAAGAGACTTTATCCTCTATTCTTATGTGCAGTTTAGATAAAGTGGCGGTTTGTAACCACAGGAAATACTTGGGAGTGCTGGTTATGGTTTGATTTACCATATCAAACCTGTGGTTTGATTTATTTCATTCTCTCTTCCTCTCTCATTCCATCCATCCCAGCTTAATAAATTCTACAACAATCTACTTTTTCATTTCCATCTACCACATCATGTTTGGAGCCTCTAAGACTTAGAATTGAAAAAAGAAAAAAAAAAAAAAACAGCAAAAGAAACAAGCCAATTACTTATGGAAGCTTAATGTGCTTCCAGACCCTGATCTCAAATCCCAGTTAATACTACTCTGGAAATGATTCACCACCAGGGATACAATGCCTCTTATCTGGGAACATAAGGGAATAATTTAATACCTCATGGTTCCCTATTGCAAATGTCACAAGGACATGAAGATAGATTAGAGTAGAGATACTGAGAAAAGCTGTGTTGGGGAAAAGGAAAAGCTTTCCTGTGTAAGGAAAGCTGAATCACCTGAAAGTCTCCCGAAAAAAAAAACTGGAAAATGGGCCCTTCAATAAGAACTCATTACATTTCTTCCTTTATTCTTGAAGTTTGCAGTATTTCTAGAAATTTAGAAAAAAATTTAGGATAATAAATATTTGAAATTCCTTCAAATGTCCTTCAAAATTTGACTTCCTTGAAGAGTTATTACTAGGCACCCAAATATTTAGGGTAAGAATCCATTGAAAAGGAGACACAAGAGAGTCTAAATGTAAGGGGATATAAACACAATATTCAGATTTTCTTTGGAAATTGGAAGTACAAAAACAGGCTTTGGGAAACTCCTTAATCCATTACGGCCAAGCCCAAGCCTGCAAAGTGCTGAAGTCTGATACTGCAGACATCCTAATGGCCCTAACTTGATTATCCAACCTTCTGGGTTTTTTTTATAATTTTCCCCAAAGCCTCCTTTTCTTCCCTCTACAAGTCCAAATTGTATCCCTCACTTGAGACCAGTTTTTCTCACCACTTCCTTGATGGAGTTGTCTCCAAATCTTTGAGCTCGTACGAGTTTCCTCTTTTTCATAAGGATTCTTGGACACTTCAGTGCCTAACAACAGCACTTAGGTTTAACTACTATGATAAAATCATTAATTCCTTTTTACTCGAACACTGAATTTAGTTTTCCTACTATCACTCACAGGATATGATACTGTGTTTCCCAACAAGTAAGACCTCAACAAGTATGTCTTGGATTTAACTGAATTTTTGTTGCTGTTTTGCTAATCGTCCATATTTGGAAGTATTAGAAGGTAGCTGTTACAATTTTTATGATCATACAGCGTTAGCAAAATTATATGTCACGTATTTTAGTTATACTTTACTCTGGGAAACACTGACAATAAAAGTAATAGGTTTTACTTATCAATTTATCTTCGCCAATGGAAAGGCAAATCTTCATTTAAAAGTAAACTGACTTGTATGTTACATTTGAATTTCAAAAAGAAAATCATTGTACATTTATACTTTTGAAAATCTGGATTCCTTAAAAAGCAAATTGGGACGTCTTCCAGTGAAAACTGCTTCAGAAAGTACTACTTAAGAATAGAGTTTGTACTGACCCTAGATTTTTAAAAAAATACCCAAATTTAAGAAACAGTCACAAAAAATTAGTTACCATAGAACTCTTCTAACTAATTCCAGCTCTCAAGATTATTGCTAATCATACAAATATAAGCATTGATTGAAAATAAGAACAAATTTCTGACATGTTCGATCTGAAGCCTCTGTGCCATTGGACATTGAATTTATTCCAAAATGAATTAGTTTATCTAGCAATGTCAAGCTGTCAATGAAACTATCATTCACCTATCTAAAATTGTCAAGTTTTATAAGAAAAACAACTTCTAAAAGAAGGAGAACTAATAAGAACCATGGCACAGTACTAAAATGGCCTTTTGAAAATGGAGTACTTAAGAAATGCTCTATAGGTTATTAATGCCTAACTTTATTTCCTGACTTGAAATTAACATTTAACAATCTTTCTCTTGAATCTTAAGCTCTGAGCTCAGGATTTCTTGGACTTACGTTTTTGTTTTTTTGTTTTTTTTTCTTATCAAAGTCTTATTTGGAGAAATGTGGCAATTGTGGCAATCCCATTCCCATCATTATATAGCCTATTATGAAGTGAAATCTAGAACTATCCTTGATTGCTCTGCTCTTTGTCAAGAAAACCATTATCACATTTCCTGTTCCAGCTATGATATAATTATAACCAGTCATATTCTTTTGTGTCTACTCAAGTTTTACTGTTTTTTTAAACAACATAAGCAATCTGGCTATTTTAACACATATACCTCCCTGGATTTGTAATGAAGGCTGTTGAGTCTATCGTTATAGAGATTTAACTGAACAAATCATTTTCATGGGAAAATAGAACCTCCGAAAGATGCATAAAATTAAGAGGTATGCATGGCCTCTATTATTTTTATGTTGGAGCTAATTAATGCCAGCATGAGCAATTAGCAAAAGGTAATAGTATCCTGACTATAATACACATTGCTCATGATAAGCTAATAATTCTAATATTAACTACTGGTCCTCTGTCCCCACTAGATTTGTATTTGCTCCAAAACTGAAAGGGATTATTAGAGTTTTAAAAACCAAGAAAGCAGACAAATAAAAACAGTCAAATGGTCCTCCCTTTTTCCCTTGTAATACCAGATTAGATAATATTTTTGCCTTTTATCTCTGAAAGCTTTAAAAATGCATTGTATGAGCAACCTCTAAAAAAAATTGAATTCTTTTTTTTTTTTTGCTTCAGCTGCATTTATCAATGAGTAATGCATCATCCAAATACATTTTAGAAATTAGACCTTGTATTCCATTATGCATTTAGACATTTATAGCTGGATGATAAACCTGTGTGCACCTCTGGGGGGTTAGACTTATAAATCAGTGTTCACTGTAAAAATATTATTCTCCTATTTGAAGGTATTGGGGTTCTATATCTTGTTCTTCTAGCTTTTCCAAAGAAATATAAATTCTTATGAAAGAAAAAGATATAAATATTTGATTTAATGTAAAATGTACCTTTTCCTTTATTAAAGCATACTGAGTGATATGGGTCTCCTTCTAGAACTCCAGATGATTTACTAAACTCCCCACTAACAAAAGATTCAGAACAATAGTCTCTCCCACAGGTAGACCTCTTATCGCCGTGAATCCTACAACTTCCTTAATAACTTCCTTAATTATTTTTAGAAAATGTGTTTCAATAAAATTGTAGGAAACTAACCTATTAATCTACCGTTCTGCAGCTATAAACTTGTTTGGGAAAAGGTTAACTAATCAGGGTTGGGCTTTGCTTTCTTTCTTTTTTTTTTGTTTCAAGTTTTTATTTAAATTCTAGTTAGTTAACATGTAGTGTAATACTGGTTTTAGGCATAGAATTTAGTGATTCATTACTTACATGTGATACCCAGTGCTCATCACAACAAGTGCTCTCCTTACTATCCACTACCCATTTAACCTAACCCCCACCCCTGCATCCCTCCCCTCTATCAAGGGTTGGGCTTTTCAACCCCTGCCCATTCCAAAGAAAAATCTGTCTTAAGACTCACCCTTGGCCTGGCTCCAGGGAGATGACCTCTGAACCCTGGGAATATTCTGCCTGATAAGAATGTTTTTGTATGACTGAAGCCTTGAGCCACTCTTAGTTCAGTTTGATCTGGTGGGGGGGATGGCTCTCAAGTCTGACTGGCTGAAGTCAGTCATGATGATGCCAACATGATATATCCCCAGTAGAAATCCTGGTCACCAAGGCTTCAGTGAGCTTCCTTGGCTGGAAACACTTCACATATCTTGTTACACATCATTTCAGGAACATAAAGCACATTTCTATGCAATTCCACTGGAAGAGAACCCTAGAAGTGTGCCTGTGATTTTCCCTGGACTTTGCTCCACATGCTTTTTTCACTTTGCTAATTTTAATCTATATCCCTTCACTGTAATAAACCATAAGCATGAGTATAACAGCTTTTCTGAGTCCTATGTGTCTGTCAGTCCTCAAGCCTGAGGGTGGTCTTGGGGACCCTCAATATAAAACCTACTGCCAGATTTCAAAAGAAATGTGTTGATTTCAGTCAGGACCCCATTAATCTGCACTGAAATTCCTAATCAGAATTTGAAGACACACCCAGCCTTTTGTAGGCTTTTTTGATTGCTCTCCAAGCCTGCTAACATGACCATATTATTCCCCTCTCCGCCATATTCCACACTTTGTGGTATGGCTGCATTCATAAACTTGCTAGATTCCTAAACTTACTGGTTAGTATAATGGGTTGTCTATCATCAAAAATAATGGGAATAAATTTGTGTCTTCAGAAGTGATTCACCAGTTATTACAAATAAGATCATATAAATTTACAGATAATAGGACTCAGGATTTTCAAGACATATAAATATAAATCCCACCAAAAATCTTCATTATGACCAGAATTAAAGAATTTGTCCCTTATCACTTGCTGTAAAACACTCTTCTCTCCCTCTACAGTTGAGAGTCAGCCATCACTTTATCATGTTATTTCAGCAACATTGAGTTTTTTTCTGAATGACTTTATTTCAAATCTCAATGAAAATAAATCTATATTTATATTTTATTCTAATTAAATGACATTTTAAAAATCAAGGTATGTAGATTTCAGTGATTCCAAATGGTATCAATTTATATTTTTACTGAGTTGTTGATATTGGTATTGTTGATTTTTCTAAATTGATTGAAAAATTACAACATCTCTCCAAAGATATTAGAAAGATTTGTCAGACAAAACTAAGTTTAAGGACCAGTAAAATGTATTTGAAATTGAATAGCACCACAACATAGTTTTGTTGTTGTTGTTGTTGTTTAAAGCCTGTGTGTAAGTCCCTAAGTATAAGCAGAACAACAGAAAAGTAAAGTATTCCCCTCTCTGCCAAAAATAAACAACCTACGGGTTGTTATTTAAATATTAATATCAATAAATAAAAGTAATAATAATTACTGAATAGTATGGGTGCATATGAATGACTTCCCTTCATCAGTTCTTTCACACATTTGTATAAAGTAAGCCTGGAGCTATAAAGGGACAAATGATGATTATATCTGCAAGATTCTAGAAAATGTTGAGGGTGTTTCCATTTGTATAGAGAAAGAAAAAAGTCTCACAATTCAGGGACAGGAAGCTATGATTTACATAATGAACATGGCACAGAGACCTATAAAGAATCAAGACTTAGATGGCAGGAAAATCACATTGGCTTAATTCCAAGACACCAGGCACATCCCTGGAAAATTCTGATGTGCCGGAATATAACAGTATGTACTTTTCCCAGAGCCAGAATCAATGCAATATTTGGCGTTCCTACTTATACTTGGAACATGGGATTCTTTTTCTCAGATCCTATCAGGGTTCCATTTATGTTTAGCACCTGCATGCAGCCCCGGGGCTCTAAGAGAGACTTTGTACATATAAGTATGAATTGCTTAACACACATTTTGTAACTTATAGGTATTCATTTTGATAATCTCCATACTCTAATATCTGATTATCATGAAGATGAAAGTGTTACACTTATATAATTGGAATAATCCCCTTTAAATGAGTTTCTACCAATTTTTCACCATCATAAATAATGAGAAATTGCTCAGCAATGTCATGTACAATGATAAAAGTTTATCAATAATAAAAGCCAGGCCACTATATATCACCAGGGTGAAGAAGCCAACCTCTGAAGTGTGAATTCCAGTTCTACCATTTACTAGCTTTGTGACACTTAGTAACTATTGTACTCACTTTAAACACCAGTAAATAAGGATAATAATTTGTAGATAGGGGTAATAAATTTAGCTAACATAAAACTAAGTGAAACTAAAAAGAGCATGCATGGATATAAAACACTTTCCCACAGTGCTTGGTTTAGAGTGAGTGTTTAATTGAAGTTACTGTGGTAGGATAGAAGCTATGAACATGAAAAGGTCCACAGCCTTCCTTCTCCTTCTTTGCATAATGTGGGGAACTAATGGGAAAAGAGAACTAAGTTAGAACATGCAAATTCTCAAAAGAGAACCACGGGACAAACAAAGCACTTTTATCCCAGAACCTCCAATCTTTGAGAAAAGATGGGATCTAGCGAGCAAAATAGCAGGGATGGGTGGACACAGATGCGGGTGCCATATGGGATAAAAGTGTGCGAAGTTCCCAATAACTCAGCATGTTTGAAGAGAGGAAAGAATAGGAGATAAGCGTTAGTGTTGACAAAATCATCAGATGCTTATTAACTGAAAGAAGTATGATGAAAGATTGAAATTTTTGCCTGAAGCTTATTTTTTTTAATGCAACACATTCCAGAAATGGATTTCTGGGGTCACAGATTACAGAGGTGTTATGGGCTGAACTGCTTCCTTCCAAAATTTGTATGTTGAAGCTGTTAACTCCCAGTACTCAGAATGTGACTGTATTTGGAAACAAACAGGGTCTTCAAAGAGGTGACTAAGTGAAAATGAAGCCCTTAAGGTAGGTGGTCCCTAATCCAATCTGACTGGTGTCCTTATAGGAAGGGGGAAATCTGAACAGATAGAATATATCAGAGATGCATGAGCAAAGGGCAGACTACATGAGGACACAGCAGTAGGGCAACCATCTGAAAGCCAAGGAAAAAGGCCTCAGGAGAGGCCTGTAGAGACTTTGATCTTGAACTTCTACCCTCTAGAACTGTAAGAACACTTGTTTCTGTCGTTTACGCCACCCAGTCATCTGTGGTCTTTTATGGCAGCCCATGTAAACTAAATACAAGGAGTAAATATTTATATTAGCTATAAAGGGGCAATAATATGCTTAGAGGTTAAAGTGGTGGGAGAAGGCTTTGCCTGGAATGAGAATGATAGAGTTTGACTTTTCAGTTCAAATTTTTGTTCCATCATTTTCTGTTTGTATGACCTTAAGTGAGTTATTTACTCCCTCCATACCACAGTCTTTTAATTTAAAAAAAAGGGGGGGGAAGGGTGGCTGCATATATAATGGTGTCTACTTCATTTGGTTGTTATCAGACTTAAATGAGCTAAAATAATTAATACCTAAAACAGTGACTGGCATATAATACTGGTCAATGATCTTAACAATTTTCCTTGGCTATAATAATTCTTTTCAAGGGTTCTCCATCCTTCTGACCTTCAACATTTTCAAAGACTATGGCAGTGTTGTGGAGAAAGTCTCTGGGTCAGCAGAAGCAATTTTGGCTATGGAGTTATTACAAGGGACAGTTCACTACAAGTCACATATCTTCTTTCATTGGGGTTACAATGAGAAAGGGTCTTCTCATTTTAAAATACCCAAACGTTGGAGCACTTGGGTGGCTCAGTTGGTTGAGTGTCCAACTTCGGCTCAGGTCATGATCTCGCAGTTTGCGAGTTCGAGCCCCACGTCAGGCTCTGTGCTGACAGCTCAGAGCCTGGAGCCTGCTTCAGATTCTGTGTTTCCCTCTCTCTCTGCCCCTCCCCCTCCCTCTCAAAAATAAAATAAACTTTAAAAAGAAGAATAAAAAAAAAAAGAAATAACCAAAGCTTGAAATTCATTGTAGGAAATGTATCCAGTAAAGAGATTTAGACACAAATCAAGTTAAAGAAGAGAGAACTCTTTAGGTTTCTAAGTTTTGACATTCTGAAATATGTTTGTTGTATACCTTTTCTCTTATTTTTTTTTAATTTATTTATTTATTTTGAGAGACAGAGTGAGCAGGGGAGGGACAGAGAGAAAGAGGGAGAGAGAGAATCCCAAGCAGGCTCTGCATTGTCAGCGTGGAGCCCGACGCAGGGCTAGAACTCACGAACCATGAGATCATGACCTGAGCTGAAACCATGAGTTAGGTGCTTAACCTATGAGCCACCTAGGTGTCCCTGTTAATAACTAGTTTTTACTTTTCTATTACCTTGCAGTTCCAGATACTGTTCTAAGTGCTTTACATATACTAACTCCTTTAATCCTCCTTATAAACATGTGATAGATATAGTTTGTTAATGAAGAGACAGTTGTAAAGCGGTTCAAAAACATGTTCAAGATGAAGGAGCTAGCAAGTAGCAGTCAGGGTTTGAATCCTGGTGGTGTACGACCAGAGTCCATCCTCTCCTTCATTCTACGCTACCTCAAAAGTTTATTAGGCAGATAATAGATTTTTTTCTTCAATTATATTTATCCCAAAATGTTTCTTTCCAAGATGATACAATGCTGTCATTTATTGGGGGGGAAGAAGATATGATTCATTTATTTGAGCATTAAAGAAACATAGATGTGTAATATCATAGTGCTTAAAAGCAAGATTTCTGCCCATAGGCTTGTATTCCAGATCTGTATAAACTTAGGGCATGTTATATAGATGAATACAATGAAATTGCTCAAGATCCTTTTCCAAGATATCATGAGCAAATGTGGCCTATAGCAAAATCATATCATGTATCAAGAACATTATTGTGCAGTTTTCCTAACGCATGTATGGTAACTCAAGTAGAAATCACTCTAGAAAGATAGGTTTGAGGTCAGCTTGAAAAGACCCTTGACTGACTTCCAAGAACTGAAGTATGATTTTTAAAATGAGACTCATCATTGGTTCCTGAGCAGGAGGCTAAATATATCAGTGTTCCAGATGGGATATGCAGACGAAACTGAAACTGGAGATGAGAACAGAAACACCATTACCGTATTTGCAGGTATTACACAGTAAGCACCTGAACTTGGTTTGGGGCAACAGTCACAAAAAAATACAAAACAATGAAAAGTGTTGCAAAAAAAAAGTCAGATTTGGCCACCCATTAGATAGGAGTAGAAAAGAAAGACAAAATAAGATTCAAAGAGGACCGAGGCTCCTTGAGTTGGAGTTCATTGGCTCATTCAGGTGCCATGACTAGAACGCGGCAGAAGGAGAAGATCTTGGTATAAAAAAAAAAAATAAAAGATTAAAAGTTGATTTTATAAAATAAAACTGAAGTTTGTTTTCCATCCATTAAATACATTGGTGCTATTTCTACCTTAGGAAAGTAAAGTTCTAATGATTTAAAATAACAGAGACCAAGGGAAGTACCTTTCAATTAAAGATATACAAATTCAACATTATTTGATTTTCAGCGAGCCAAGCAAGCACATAATGAGATTCTCCCTTAGGCAAACCATTTGCTATTGACACAAATTACTATCTGACAAGGGATTAGAAAAAAAGAGTCCAAGGAAAAAAATAAAATGTAAACAATGCTTTAGCCTCTTCCTTTCTGCTTTTTGTTAGGTGTTTTACAAATTGTGAGTTAACTCTGTTTTCAGAGTTTTAAAAACAGTTGCAAGAAAGAAAGAAAGAAAGAAAGAAAGAAAGAAAGAAAGAAAGAAAGAAAGTGGTTGTTTGGTATTAAATGTTTCTAGAGGCATACCGCTAGTGCGCCAAATTTTCAACTTGTATATTTGTACAGATAATATAATTTAGGTGACTTGGGAATTGCTCTTCAAATTAAAACCAGTTTTAAAATACCAACATCAAGTTAATGAGATTTTACTGAATTTTTAGGAATTTCAGAAACATGAAGATTTTACAGAGGCACTGAGGCTTATTTGCAAAACCTTGGGCAGAATCTCCAGAGTTGTGTTGTTTCCTTCTTTCTTTTTTTTTCCTAATAAGTCATTATGCCTCTACAGAAGCCAGCATATTCTCTGGAGTTTTAATAGATGACATTCTTCACTTTGCCAGCAAAGTACTCCAGGATATATAACAGACCAATGAATTACTCCAGCAGAGCAATAA
Source organism: Panthera leo (assembly GCF_018350215.1). Lineage (NCBI taxonomy): Eukaryota > Metazoa > Chordata > Mammalia > Carnivora > Felidae > Panthera > Panthera leo. Next base: position 152,268,053 of record NC_056679.1, read on the forward strand.
ACGGGGCCCGAAAAAGTTAATGCACTTTCCTAAATGCCAAATTTTTATAAAGTGGCTTATTTTAAAAGATAGATGTCAACCCAGAGTACTATACACATTAGATTCCTTAATAACAGATACTACTTAAGGATATAGAAGTAACAAAAAAAGTAAACACACTTTGGGAAATAATTTTTTTTTATTTTTCTGACTTCTTAGGAAAATAAAAGTCTCATAAAATCATTAAAACTTTCCACTCATCCTCTAAAATATAGTTAAATTCAGAGGAATATTGGTAATGTCTGCATTTTGATATTTAAGGTTAGCCAAATGCATAAGGTCAAAGACTAATTTACTTGCTTTTAATTGCTCCAATATTAAAAGTGTGTGTGTGTGTGTGTGTGTATATGTGTGTATTGATATACATATACATCCACACATATACATATACCTACCTACTCGATTATATTAATGGACTGTATATATCTAAGTGTATTCTATAATATACCTATATATATTCCCACATGAAATTCTATTAATACTTTTCTTCTAACTATGTAATTTTGTGTTTTCAGGAAAAATGATGTATGATCTTGGAGGTCAGCATATCTGGATTCAAGTACTAGCTTTACTAATTTTTAGTTTTGTAACTTTGGGCAAGTTACTTAGTCTCTCCATGCCTCACTTTCCTCATCTGTAAAATAAACATAATAGTAAGATTGCTATGGATACTAAATAATTATGAAATTACTTATCATCATGCCTGGATACCGTATGTCCCCAATAAACGCTGGCTTTATTATTCATTTTACTCCTTTCATCAAATTGTAAGCATCTTTAAGGCAATTATTACACCATACTAGGTTTCTGTAATTCTATATATCATGTAACACTGCATCTATCACTCTCAGCCTTCAATGACTGCTTTTCAAAGATACCCTCTCCTTTATCCTCTGTATAAGTTATTGAGATATTCTACTATTCCCTAGATTTGAAAGTCTATGAGACATAAGGAAAGTCAACCTAAGGTAGAGCTGTCACCAAAAGTGACTTTGAAATTTGAAAACAGAAACACTGAGGCAGAAGCAGAACAAATATTTTGCCCAAATAAAAGGAAAGCTTTGCCCAAGTTTCCATTGCTGGAAGATTCTTACACATAAAAACCATACTACTAGGAACATGCATGACCAGGTTTAGTGCTTTCATTCATCCTGTAAAATACTGCTGTACTTTTGTTGTCTTGGATAGGCAGTTTTCTATCCATCTTCAGGGTTCTTCTTCTTTCCACTGGTAATAGAACTTGTTTTTCTGAGTTGGGAAGATAAGACTTACACAAGCCAATTTACAACTTCTCTTGGAAGTGAGCTGAGTAACTTTGATACAACTTTAATCCATTTAGAGTCTAATACTTCAGTATGGAAACCAATTTGACAATAAATTTCACATATTGAAAAAAATAGAGTCTAATACTTCGGAAGATCTTACTTTGCAGCCTGCCTTTTCTTCTGCTAAGAATATCCTTTCTTCTCCCTTCAAAGTCACTCTTAGTAACCTTTTAAAACCAATTTCCCAGGTAACTTCCACAAGAAAATACTTTTGACATCCTAAGATTGAATGAGATTCCCTTCATTCAACCATTAACTCAACAAATATTTGAGACCTACTATGTGCCAAATACTAGTCTGCACATGTAAATACAACAGTGATCACATTAACTAGAGTCCCTCCTGAAGCAGGGATACCCCCTAATGGACGGAGAAAGAGAATACATACCCCCTAATGGACAGAGAAAGACAATACATAAAACCCCTAATATGCCACAGGGAATAATGAAACACATAAGTAAAGATAAAATACAGGATGGCAGAAAAATAAAGCAGGCTAGGGATGCTAGGACATCCTGACCAATAGGGTAACTGCTCTTAAATAGGATGGTCAGGGAAAGCCTTAATGACACAATAACATTGAAGTAGTAATTCCAAGGAAGTGAAGGAACAAACCAAGTGTATATTCAGGGGAAGAATGCTTCAGACTAAGAGAACTTCAAGCACAGAAAGCCTGAGGTTGGAACATGCTCAGTATGTTTTAGGAACTAGAAAGGGTGCCTTCATGCCTGGAGCTGTGTGATCACGACAACATGGTGATGAGAGGCAGGAAGACATGTGAGGCCTTTCACCCCATAGGACTTGAGAACTCCAGCATTTACTCAGAGTGAGTTGAGGAGCCACTGGGGGGTTTGAGCTGAAGGGTGTAATGATTTGACATGTTTAAATGAATTATTCTGATTTCTGTCTCATGAATGTACTATAGTGGGACCAGGGAGGAAACCGGCTGATCAGTTAAAGTTTTACAGTGGAAAGATAAGAAAGATAAAAGGGGCTCCCTATGTGTTCCTTTTGCAAATTGACTATGATCCAGCCTGCCATTATCCTACTCTTTGGCATTTGACTTGATAAAACTATGACATCCCTAAGAGGGGAAATGGGTCTCTTATCTCTGTATCATCAACATTTTATCAAAAACTTCGTATATTATAGTACTCAGCAGATGCTTACTGAATGAAAAGAAGTCTATTAATATAGACTTTCAAAGAAATTCAGACCCTGAGGAGATCCAAATATCATGGCTTTTTAAACAGAAAATTCATGTAAAAAAATATTTGGGCTGATTCACTGGAAGAGAAAAATACTAGTATTCCTCTATATTTTTTGAGATATTGGTCTTCAACTCCATGCAGTAAAAATGTAAAGGAATAAAATTGGGGCTGTGAGCCAATTCTAGAAATGGCAACTAAAGTAATAAAGATAATGGATTTTGATCAGTACATAAAATGAAAATCATAAACAATTTGCATGAAAAATGTAAAGTGACATTAATAAATAAACATCTGTTTAATATTATTAAGGTCAGTTGAGAAAAAACTAATTGTCGTAAATATTTCAATTAGTGTTTTGGCAAAAAGTACTTGAAATTTGAATGATAATGAAGGAAAATGTTTTGAATAAAGGAAGGTTTTAATATTCCAGACCCATAGTGAATCACAAAAAAGCGTTTGTCTACGTATTAGTTTGCTACTGCTGTTGTAACAAATCCACATAAATATAGTAAGCGAACACAACACAAATTTATGAGCATAATTTGTAGGTCAGAAGTCTGACACAGGTCTCACTGAGCTAAAAGCAAGGTGTTGGTAAAGTTGCACTCCTTTCTGGAGGCTCCAGCAGATACTATTCCGCCTTGCCTTTTCCAGCTTCTAGAGAATGATTTAAATTATGATACATCGACATGATGGAATACTATACAGTCATTAAAATTAGGTTTGTCAAATTTTTAGTTATATGACAAAACAATAAAAGTAACAAGTGTTACAAGCCACATTAGATATGCAATATTTTTTCAACTGTACAAAAATACACATGCATGAACAGATGGCTGAAAAAAGGTATTAATATGATGCTTCTAAATGTAGCTATGAATAGTACCTATTTATTCTTTATGCTCTTTTCTTAATTTTTAAATGAACTTGTATAATTTTTAAAGTAGCATATTTTCAAAAACAGTAGCATGCATTTAAATTAATAGCCCGTGATTTCATACAAATATTTTATTGGCTCTTTCTGATACTTTCTTCTACTCCTTTTCCTCCAATTAAGCATGGTATTAAGACTTTGTTTTAATTTAAATGAAAAAAAAAGGGCAAAAGTTGCATCTTGCTCTTTTCTCTTTTATTCATAACCTAAATTCTTCAAAGTACTATACCCAACGCCTTTTGGATTTCCTGATTTAAGTTTCAAAGAGATTCTATTTCTATGAATTCTCCTACCTTAATCTCTTGCTAGACAGCAGGCAACCTTTCCAGAAAAGACTGGATTTTTAATTTTAACTCTGCAAGTCATTCTCCTAACTTTCAGATCTGTTGAAATATTATAACATCCTATGATTTTCTGGCATATATAAAATTAAAAGGAGAGGCAAAACTATGAAGATAGTAAAAAGATCAGGAATTGTGGAGTGGAGAGATGGGGGAGGGAGGAGGGATGAATAGACAAAACACAGAGGACTTTTAGGGCAGTGAAAATACTCTGTATGATATTAGAATGGTGAATTAATGTCATTATATGTTTATCCAAACTCATAGAATGTACAACACCAAATGAACCATAATGTAAACTAAAGTCTTTAAGTGATAATGATGCCTCACTAAAAGTTCATCAATTGTAACAAATGTAACACTCCGGTGGGGGATGTTGATAATGGGAGAGGTTTGTATGTATGGGGGCAGGGGTATATGGGAAATCTCTGTGCTTTCTCTCAACTTTGATGTGAACCTAAAACTGCTCTGAAAATATGAAATCTTTTTACCAATTGAAAGGACAGGTAAACTTTTTAAAAGGAAATATAAGTAAATTCATGCCTCCTCATCCATTTAAAAAAACAGTAAAATAGGGGCTCCTGGGTGGCTCAGTCAGTTAAGTGGCCAACTCTTGGTTTTGGCTCAGGTCATGATGTCCCAGTTCATAAGTTCTAGTCCCACATCGGGCTCCTCATAAACAGCACAGAGCCTGCTTGGGATTCTCTCTCCCTCTCTGGCCCTCCCCTGCTCTTTCTCTTTCTCCAAAGAAATAAATAAGCATTTTTTTAAAAACCCAGTAAAATAACAAAGCTCTGTCTTTCACCTGCCAAATTTAACTACTAAAAATAAAAGGCCAACAAATTTGCTTTCATACGTGTTACACATATGTATGTATATTTGTACATATACATACATTACTTTCAAACAGGAAATAAATAGCCTATTGTTAGAGAAATCAGTCCAGGAATCAAACATATTTTCCTTTCCCACTTGCCTTTTGATAATCAGTCATCTTCCACTTTGAAAAGAAAAAGCATACTTGTCTTTAGTTATCTAGACTCTCACAATGATACACTGTGCTGAAGTATAAGTTTCCGTGGTCCCCACCAAAGGAATAGTTTGAAATACTGATATCTGGGAAGTCTTCTTAAATCAAGGCACAATATATACATGGTATAGCTTATGTCTCTCCTTATATTTATTATACCTATTTCCATTAAGGGCTAAGAGTGAAATTAGAGTAATTTGGCCCACATTGGAATCATTTGAATTTAGATAAATTCTGAGTAGGGCAGCATGAATGAAAACAATTTTTGTTGCCTATCACATCTTGTCCATTCACTGCCTTTTGACATTGCTTCTGAGGGATGGCCCTGTGAGCACACAGGCACAAAATATTAAAAGTGCAGCCACCTTACTGACAAATTCATACTAAGACTCAATCCCTGAATTATCCATCAGAATCACTTCTGAAAATCAGAAGTGATATGGTTATCATGAGAAAAATAACAATGTTATGTAAATTAAAAACCAAAGTTAGACATTCTGTGATGGTCTGCCTTGGCTGTTCTATTTGACAATGAAACTGAACTTTCCAGTTAGGTTATAAGGTGAACATTGCCCATGAACTGAAAGAGTTAAGTCTACAGCTCAAGTTTTGTTTTTTTTTTTTTAATTTTTTAATGTTTATTTATTTTTGAGACAGAGAGAGACAGAGCTTGAGTGGGGGAGGGACAGAGAAAGAGAGGGAGACAGAATCTGAAGCAGGCTCCAGGCTCTGAGCTGTCAGCACAGAGTCCGATGCGGGGCTCGAACTCGTGAACCGCGAGATCATGACTTGAGCTGAAGTCGGCCACTTAACTGACTTAGCCACCCAGGCGCCCCTACAGCTCAAGTTTTGATGGGAATAAATATAAGATACTTTATAAGAAAAAAGTACTTTATCAAAAAAATGTACACTGGCATAAACGTATTAAAATAAATGATATTTTTATTTCACCAACCCTTTCTTAGTATACTGAGTAAAGCAAGGTGCCTTTTTGTAAAAAAGTAATAGGAATCACTTGAAAAGCCTTGGGAAAGCCTTTATGTTATTGACAAAGTACATGACTAATGACTGAGTAATAAATTCTTTTGCAAAAGAGGTGACTTCTAACTGCTTACAATGAAATTGAAGAAGATCCTTAACAAGTTGATAACCGAAATATAATTTTAATAATATATCCCCATTTGATTTTTGACATATGACTGATAAAGAACTTAAAAAACAGACACCTCTATAAAAGTTTCCACTTATTTAGGTGAAAATATTTATGTTTTCAACTATAAAAATAAAAAATAGGAATAGAAGGAGTACAAAACTTGCTTCATTCTAGTAACATATAATGTAAATCCATGAAGATACAATATTTTTCATACCAAAAAAAAAATGAAAAACCTTTTGTTACATGGCAAAAACTAATTTATAGACTCAGTAAAACTCCTTTCACAGAAACTTTGTGATAATAGTCAATATATTTTACCACCCATCCTCCTAGTGCAGAAGAATCTTCCTGTATATCCCATCTGGTATGAATTTGTCCTTTCCACTTTCCTCAGTTTCTTCACTGACAAAAGCATAAGACTGTGTTCTTTCCTCATTTAAATGACTTAAGCTTCCCTCCTTTGACAGTGTCTAAAAGTAGATGTTTTAAAAGACTCTTTCACATCGTTAGTTTTTTTTAACTTTTACTTTTTGTGAGATACAACATATAGTACATAAATCGTAAATGTACAGCTTAATTAATTTTTAAAAAGCATATGCCTATGGAGCCTCCATCCATATCAAAATGTAAAATATTATTAATACCACATAAGCCTCTTGCATCTTCCCAGCCATTACCACTCCCCCCATATACCAAAGGGTATGTACTGTTCTGACTTCTACTATAATGGCTAAGTTTTGCCTGCTTTTTGAACTTCATAAAACAGAATCATACAATATATGCTCCCTTACATTTGGAGATTGAAAAAAACAAACAAGTCACAAGATGAGAGAACATACTGGCAATACACATATCTGACAAGGGATTTATATTAGGATATATAAATACAAATCAACAAAAAAAAGACAGACAATCCAATTTTAAAATGGGCAAAAGACTTGAACAGGTACATTACTAAAGAGAATAACCAAATAACAGTTCATACATTTTGAGTATCTTCTGTTTAAGCTCTGAGTCTTTTGAGGCTCCAAAGCTTAAAGTTCCCTTTTAAATTAACTAATCTCTTCATTCACTAATTTCTTCATTAAGAAAACATTTGTTTAACATCTCCTATGTTCAAGGCGGGGTGTCCTACAATGGAGAAGTAAGAGAGATAAAGCTCCTGGCCTCAGCGAATGAAGGGTCCCATAGTTGAAATAAGTCATGTAAAAAAAAATGGCCACACTCAATATAAATAGTAATACTGGCCACACTAGAAATAAAATTATTGACTGTTCCTATTTGACATAAGGAGAAGGGCAGAGAGAATTGATTAAAGAAGAAAAGGTGGTATTTGGTTGATTTAATATCTTGTGTAATTAGTGTCATTAACCTAAAACAAAACTTAGACAAATAACCCAATGCTGATCATTTTCTTTCCCATGCTTCTATAATCATGGAAGTCAGAATCTGGTCCTAAAAAAGGAGGACGGACATATGGCAGTAATTTGTTGAATCAGAACCAAGAACCATTCTTTCTTTTAATTCTACTCTGACCTTAATATTCCAGAACTGGATAACTCCACAGTCTGAACTACATTTCACAAATTACTGAATTTTCTAACCCTGTATCTTGATATCCCACTAACTGCATTCCTGACATCTCCCTATACAACTTAATCTAGCATTTTTAATGCTTAGATTACCAACCATCATCTATTCTTTCCGTCTCATTTCTGTATGCCATATCTGGAACACTGTGCAGTCCTTGGTTAATCCAGGGCACCTGGGTGGCTCAGTAGGTTAAGCAGCCAGCCCTGTGTCAGAACCCACCCTCAACATGGAACAACTTGGGATTCTCTCTCTCCCTCTCTCTCTCTCTACCTCTCCTCTGTTCATGTGTGCCTGCTCTCTTTTTCTCTCTCTCTCTCAAAAATAAATAAATATTAAAAAAATAGTAGCCTTCATCCATATGAGTCTGTTTGCTTTTTGTTCGTATTTTGATTTTGAAATTATTTCTTAGTGTTTTTAATCCATCTGCACTTCCCCAAAATAACAAACAGACCTCTGGTCTTGCTCTTGAGTTTGGACTCCTGCTTTTCACTCACTTCTGAACCACTTCCACTCTCTAGATCCAAGGCTTTCTCAATCTACCCATCTTACAACTATGGAAGAACCAGCCACAACAAAAGGAAAAAGAAGGAAGAAATTTTTTAATAAAAGCAGGCAATGAACACAACCCATTCTTTTCAAATCAGGATATCAATTTTTAAATTGGTTCATCTCTCATCCATATGTATTTCATGAATTTCCCCTATATTTTTGTAATACACTGAATCATAAGCTAGAGTGGTTTTCTCAAAATCTAGCCTACCTGCATCAGAAAATCCTAAGGGTACTTACTTTGAATAAGATTCTTAGACCCCACTGCAACCTACTGAGTCAAGTTTTAGACCTGACATTCACATATCAGATTTTTTTCCTAAGAAGCTCCAAAGGTGATTCCAAAAAGTGGTTCAAAGACCAAAGTCTTAAACCAACTGAAATAAAACAATTCCATGAACAAATGACCACCAACCAATTTACGGATTTATTTTTGCCTACTCTTTCACAGGCATTATGGGAGAACACCAAAGACACTCTCATAAAGAGGCAGGGACACCTCTGACATTATGTAAATAAACCCAGGATAGTTTCATTGAGGGATGAGAAATCACATGAGGAGAGATGCTAGCTTTCCCTTCTAAAGCAGATATGTGACTGATGCCATCCTAGACTGTCCAATCCAAGCCCAAGCCAACTCAGATAAGAAAAACTGCCCCATCAATACACAGAAGTATGAGAAAATATTTTAAAGTGTAATGTTATAAGCAACTAAATTTTGAGGTGGTTTGTTACACGGCAAATACTAACTGATAGACTCGGTAAAATTCCTTTCACAGACACTTTGTGGTAAGCATTATTACATTTTACCAGCCATGCTCTCAGTCCAGAATAATCTTCCTGTATATTCCATCTAATGTGAATTTGTCTTTTCCACTTTCCTCAGTTTCTTCCCTTCATTCACAAGTCTTGCCACTTATTTTCTGCTCCAGAGGTCCTAACCACCTTTTTCATCTTGTTTGCTACATTTTTTGTTTTTTTAATGCATTTTGAGAGAGATCAAGAGAGCACACATGCACACACAACAGAGGAAGGGGCAGAGAGAGGGAGAGAGAGAATCCCAAGCAGGCTCCGTTCTGTCAGTGCAGAGCTAGACTCAGGGTGCAATCCCACAACCCCAAAATCATTACCTGAGTTGAAATCAAGAGTCAGATGCTCAACCAACTGAGCCACCTAGCCACCCCTATTTACTACCTTTTAATTGCACTAACCCTTCATTCACCATCAAGTACATGTAAGTTTTATAAAAGGATCAAGGCATTCAATGAAGTTCCTTTTATTAAGAGCACAAAAGCTGGGAACTACCTAAATCCCGAACACTAGGAGGATACCTAGACAAATTATGGAATTTGATGGAAAAAATATTCAGCCACTGAAAATCACGTTTTTAAAAGAATATTTAGTGACAATAAAAATGCCCATAAGAAGTAAAAAAGGCAGGATTAAACACTATACATATGGCTATTCATATACCCATATAAAAAAGCAAACGACGTACATTGAGATTTTTATTTTTTTTTATTTATATAATTTTTTTTAGATGAATCAAACTTTTATTTTTATTTATTTATTTATTTTTTACAACACCCAGTGCTCATCTCAAAAGGTGCCCTCCTCAATACCCATCACCTTTTTTTTTTTTTTTAATTTTTTTTTCAACGTTTTTTATTTATTTTTGGGACAGAGAGAGACAGAGCATGAATGGGGGAGGGGCAGAGAGAGAGGGAGACACAGACTCGGAAACAGGCTCCAGGCTCCGAGCCATCAGCCCAGAGCCTGACGCGGGGCTCGAACTCACGCACCGCGAGATCGTGACCTGGCTGAAGTCGGACGCTTAACCCACTGCGCCACCCAGGCGCCCCTACCCATCACCTTTTTAACAGTAGTTATCTCTAGATAATAACATAGTAAATGATTTTTGCTGGCTTCTATACTGTTTTTTCTTTATCATTCTTAAAAATGAGCATTTATTACTTACACATTGAGGAAAAAGCACATGTTAAAAATATATAAATTGTCTTCTTGCTTTCTTCCACAGTTTTCCAAAGTATCTGTAAAACATCTTTGTAAATTACATGAATAAAAATTTTAAAAAATAATCATAAAATGTTATTTTGGCCACTAAAGCTTACATTTTGTCAAAAAGTTACCTAATATAGAAACTATAGTAGGTGGAATTATTAAAAACCAAAAAGAAAGGTATTGCTACAGTCCCACTCAAGCATATTCACTGTTTTTTCACATAAATAATCGTCAGTGTTTTTCTTTCTCAAAAATGCAATTTTTCTATTTGAGATGAAATAACTAAATTTATTGGACTTAAGATAACTAACCTATATATCTGTGTAAAATAGTACTTTTACTATATACTGCCAGAGCAGAGACACAAAAACTGTCCTCTAAGTAATAAATTTGTTTCTCATAGGAGTATAAGATTAAGAACTGTGAAACTACCTTACGTGTCATCTAGGATTTAGCAAATAAACAAATGTATTGGTATGAGAGACAGCTATCTCATTGTCAGAGAAAAGATTTATAAACAGGATAAGAGAGAAAGCTAGAATGGACCAAGTAGGTTTGGATTAGAATTGGATTATCAGTATAAACTCAGTTGTTGCTGTTGTTGCTTTTAATACAGACATATCTAGAAATGGATATAAATGTGTATGATGTATATGTGCATGTGTGTGTATGTATGTATACATGTACATATATATATGTATTTTACATACTTATCTTTGTGTGTGTGTGTGTGTGTGTGTGTGTGTGTGTACCTTTCCAACCTCTGTCCACTAAGAGTTTCTAGAAGAAAGATTACCTAATGTAATGAACACACCTAACACTAGATTTTGTTTTTCAAACACCATTCTTCAAAAAAAAAAGTAACCAGGGTTGGGCTAAGGAAAATACAGTACAAGTCAGCAACATTTTATGGTGTTAGAGGTTAAAGAGTGTCTTCTAATAGGATGCATTAAGAAGTACACAAAATCACTTCTCCACTATTTTTGGCAAAAATGCATATCAACTTTAACATGAGATAACATAAGACAAACTCAATTTGAAGTAGATTTATTCTACCAAATACTGGTTAGTACTCTTTCACGATGTCAAGATCACAAATGAAAAAGTACTACTGAGAAAATGGCCCAATTAGAACAGATTAAAGAGCCATGAATCAGGGTTAATTCCCAGGCTTTGATCATTGTATTACAATTATGTAAGATATTACTGTACAGTGAAGATGGGTAAAGGAACTCTTTATACATTTTTTGTAAGAGTTTTGTAAGTCTGGAAATACTTGAAAATTAAAAGTTTTTAAAAAAGGATTTAATGTAGGACAGGGAATTTTTTTTATTTTGATATGACCCAAACTCTTTCAAAAGTTGTTCCAGAGTGCCTGGCTGGCTCAGTGGGTACTGCATGTGACTCTTGATCTCAGAGTTGTGAGTTTGAGCTCCATGTTGGGTATAGAGATTACTTAAAAATAAAATCTTTTTTTAAAAAGTTGTTTCTAATTCTATATTTAACTGTCTTTTTATCTTTTTTTAAAGATTTTCCTTATTATAACATTAATGCCCCTACTGGCAGCAAGAATCAAGAATTAACTACAGAGAACAACTGAGGGTTGCTGGAGGGGAGACAGGTGGGGGATGGGCTAAATGGGTGATGGGCATTAAGGAGAGCACTTATTGGGATGAGCACTGGGTGTTATATGTAAGTGATTCTATTCCTGAAAGCAACAATACACTATAAATTAACTGGAATTTAAATAAAAACTTTTTTAAAAGATTAAATGTTCTGCAATAAAATTTCACCCTCTCTTCTTCTAATAACTTTTTTCTCTCCTTTTATTTATTTATTTTTTAATGTTTATTTATTTATTTTGAGTTCTCTTTCTAGAGAGAGAGTGAGCAGGAGAGAGGCAGACAATCCAGGGCAGGCTGCTCACCATCAGCACAGAGCCCAGTGTAGGGCTCGAACCCCACAAACTGAGATCATTAGCTGAGCCGAAATCAAGAGTCGGACAGCTTAACCGACTGAGCCACCCAGGTGCTCTGTTTTCTCTCCTTTTAAACTTCAATTGTTATTCCCCCATTAAACCTGTATGAGAGAGAAGTCCTTATTTATTTTTCTAAAATTTTATGTATTGTACAGCTTTTTGTAAGCTTCTAACATCACTGAAATACTATAATAATGTGATTCTGGACATTATGGTTAAATAATTGCTACTGTCTTGCTAGTTACTGAAAATAATGTAGTTAAAGCATTATTCTAAATTCCATAATTAAATAATTAGGGTTGTCTTGGTTGCATGCTACTTTTATTATTAGTTCTGTTTTTCCTTATTTTTGTCTTCCTGAGGCAAATGCTGACATATCTCTGGAATGTGCTGGCTTTTGTTTGTTTGGGGGTTTTTTTTTAGTGTTTCCTAGAGTGGAATGACATGACAAATTTCAAGTGATTTTATTTTCTTCATTTTCCTTTTTCCTTTATTTTTATTTTCTCTTTCCTTTCTCTTTTTTTAATTATAGTAAAATATACATAAAATAAAATTTACCATCTCACCCATTTTTAAGTGTACAGTTCAGTAGCATTAAGTATATTCACATTGTTGAAAAGTTCTGAGGTTTTTTTTTTCTTTTTACTTTTATTTATATATCCAAAAAAGATGCAAAGCAAAGATTATTTGCTTAATTTTGGAGGACTACTAGGAGAGTGTATTCCTGGTTTCATGTACCACTTTCTCAGACATTATTTGGAATCATTCACATGAGATAAGAATAAAAGTATTAGTGCTAATTTTGATCTCAAATGATTCGGAACAAAAACCAAGCAAAGAAAAGTAGAAAGCTAAAATACAGTTATATGCCTCCTGTATAGAACTTATTTATCTAATAAACTCGGTAGCTTCCAGAATACTTTACCAGAAAAAAATAAGTAGATCAAAGTTCTCCAAAGAACCAAAATCAGTGTAACAAAATCTATGTTTTTAATTGTGTATACTTAAGGCACAAAAGAATCTCATGCTTTCATTCAAGAATTTACTCTTACTCTAAGGGCAATGTAACATACTTGGTCACCTGGTATCTAAAAATCACAGACTAACAACAGCAAATATGAAGTAAAAAGAGGAATGCTTGTAAGCAATATTGGTAACATACTGAAAATAAGAAATTATATGTGGAAAGATGCGGGAAAACCATGATAGGCAAAAAAATGAGTGTATTGTTAAAGAATTATTAAAGAATAAAAATATCTTTCATATCTCAAAATTCCTAGAGGCTATAATAAATTTAAAATCATTTTCATAACTAGCTCTTATAATGATATGTTTAGTATATTCTATTTTCAATACAGGGCATGAAAATAAAATCATAATAAGTAATTTCTATGTTGCAGTATCAACAGGTTTAGAGTATAGGATACATACAGCATTCAGAATGTAAAAAGTAAAGTGGCTTTTGTTTTATTTTTGTGGTTGTTTGAAATGGAGGTGCTTCACACCAATGTGGGGGGAAGGGGACATATGGACATATTGATGCAAAAAAATTGTACCAAAATAATTTTTCCCCACAATGCTAGAAATAAGAATTCCATTCTTTCAAAGTCCATTTTTCCCCTGAATGCTGACTTTCCATCAAAACCTTACTTAACAGGTAGCATTAGAACAAGATGACAAAGGCAAACATTGAAGAAAAATATGGACTAAAATATCTAAATATCTAAAATATCTGGCCTAAAATATTAGACTAGAAATGCTTAAGGATCTTCACTGAGAAATGACCACAGGCATTCATAGAGGAATTTATGTCTCGGGAAGATGCCCAATTTGGCAAATGATAAAGTCTTCGAAGGAAAATCCCAATAAAAATTGAGACTATAAGCTCTATGAGGCCAAGAAGTCTGTCTCTCTTCATCACTGTAATGCCAATGCTTATCATGCAAAGACTGCATACAGCAAAATCAGGGCTCAGATGGAGTGCTTTCTATATACTATATTACTCTTCATTTTTTTCAGTGTTCCAGTGAACTAAGGAGATGTGATACCTGCAGCAAGTAAACACAGTTTCTTTCTGGACTTAAAGTAATTTATCTGAAGTAGCATTGTATGTTTTTTTTTTTTTAATCAGCTCACAAAACTTCCTCAGAGGTTTTGAGAGGATAGCTTTATTAGACATTTCAATAAACACACCGGCACCATAATTTAATATGAATAACTGACATTTTTTATTCATTTCTTTATCAAACACATATTGAAGGTCTACTCTTACCAGTTATTCTACTAGACACCAAAAATACCATGGTGGATCAGAAAAGACAGCATTTTCTCTCATGTATCGTACTCTGGTATGAAAAACAGGGTAAACTGTATAACAAAATTAACAAAATAAGAAAGCTTGTAAGAAATCCTGGAGGAAAAACATGGGACTAAAATAAGAAAAACAAAAGGAGCAGAAGAGGTGAGGAGTGGGGTCTGATTTAGTCAGTAAAGTTTTCCCAAAAAGGTGACATTTAGGCTAAAATGTGAAAAATGATGCAGCACATAGATTGAAAAGAGATTGGGAAGATGATCCTCTGAAGGTAGAAGGAGCTTGTATGTTAAGGAATTGAAACAAGACTGAGATGGCCAAGTCCTAGCAAAGAGGCCATAATAATAGAGTGAGATTTTTCCCTCAGAGCACTGAGAATCCATTGAAGGGGGTCAAAGAAGGGGTTGATATGGCCTAGTTATATATGATATATATTTTTTTTAGTTCTTAAACTAAATTAAATAAACACTGCTAACTTAAATTTTATTTGCTCTGAAATTTTCCATAATGCATGTGAAATAAGGGTTTAACCAACCTTTAATTGTTTGAACCTGTTCGTGCTAAACTGAAACTCAGTTTTAATGGCTGTCTTCCAAAAATCACTCCTTGCTGAACTGTCATAAACTCATAACCACTTAGGTCCTTAAACATCCTCACTGGAAGCTCTGTTTTCCCTCTAACTTCATCATGACCACGGAGATCTACAGTTCCTACTATAATATGACAAAGTGCATTAACTGCACCAAGGGGCTCCATTTGTTGTGTTGGCAGGTTTTGTTCTTCCTTTCACCTCTCTAATGAGGCCCAGTCCCACTCACTGATGTCCTATAGCAGTCAGACAAACCACCGTCTCAAGTTCTGCCAGGAATCAAAAATAACATTAATTGCATTCTATATTGTGTATCTATATTTAATGATAATGGATAATATCTCTGATGACATTTTTTCAAAATTTGTTTCTCCATTTCCCCTTCCTTTGGAAAAATGCCTTCCTGAGTATCTCTCTACCTAGCTTGTTTTAAGAATGTAAATGCTCTTTCACCCTGTGACTCCTATATAATAACCAGTCTACAGAAGTGCTTTAAAAGATCCTGGTTTTACCACCTGAAAGGAGAGGGGGCCTCATAATTGTTCAGAAGAGTTTATTCAGCCCCCACTGGGAGCACATGCAGTTAACATGATTCTGCAGATGGGCTCACAGACATCCTAGTGCTTCCTCACTGGAGCACAATTCTTTTCCCAGGACACAGGACATTTCAGAAAAGGGATAAAGGGAAACACCTTCTCCTTTGGTACTCACAAAGCTGCAGAACTTATACCTTCTAGGACCCGATAATCTTTACCTGTGGCAGTCATAGTTTCTCTAGGCTTTATAGTTCCACACTTTTTCCAAAGTCAAATAGAAAGGTGCCAAATCAAGATACAGGACGTGATGCCTTACAACATTCCCCTGCAGACTCTTATGACCTGCATATGTTAGCAAGACTAATTAACTCTTTGTCTGAAGACACAGAATAAGATAATATATGTTAAAATACCTGAAAGATACAAAGAGATGTGCAAACTTAAGATACTAAGACCATGGCTTATTTGCCTTTGTATTCCCAATGACTATCATAATACCTTATGTGCAGCAGATTCAGAGAAGACAGACAGATAGATAGATAGACAGATAGATGATAGGTAGCTATAGATATATAAATTTTATATGCAATATGATATGTATATGGGGAGAGGAAGAGAGAGAATGAATAAATCTAATAACTGCATCTGAGTATCAACAAACTTAGCTAGGTAAATTTTGAAATTTGTTCTCCCTTTCTATTTTATTGTTATTGCTATGAACAATATTTAGTATTTATCTTTGAGGCTATCTCACTTTATCTTTTCTTTGATTTTCTCATGTTACCCAACTTTCCCCATTATACACAAAGTATTCCTGGCTGGCCCATGGTGCCTCTCCCTGTCCCCACCCACACCCCCAGTACTTAGCATCTTAGTTCTGTTATCTCCAATGTTTTTCTTCCAAATTTCCCATCAGCTATTAAGTGGAAGAGCACAAATTCAAGTCCAGAGTTGTCTACTTCCAATGCTCTTTTCGCTAATCTCTGCTCCTTCCCAAGGAATTTCTAGTTCTGGTGACTTGATGTTAATGGAAGGATTTTCCTGGAACTCCTCATACCACTCATCATGTGGTACCGTCTCTCCTTCCACAGTAAATGCAGGGCTATTTAGATTACCTTTATATATATGTAAGCACATGGTTTGAACTTGTAGAAAATTGAGTTTGGGGTGCTAAATTTAAAATGAAGTCATCCGAATACTCAGATGAGGACAAAAATCCTATCCTGTGCTGTTAATTCTTGTACTCTTAAGCCTGTGAGTGTGAGAGTCAGACTTAAGGAGTATTTTAGAGATACAGCCAGTTGTCTTATCACTCACTGACTCAAGAGCAGCCCCTGATGAGTCACACATTGCTTCTGTCACAGCACATCAGCCATGAGCCAAAAGTCATCAACTGCATGGAGAGCTGTGTTATCAGTGACTCAGAGCAGCTTTTCCCTGTTTCTCCTGAGGACCAAAAAGGACTCAGTTAAAGCACAAAGAATTTAGAATGGATATGGATAAGAACAAAGAGTGTAAAAGTGGTAAGAAAGTGAAATTACCCAATGGTAACATAAAGCAGAGGATCCAACTCTTTTTTTTAATTAGAGGATGAAGCAGTTTAAGGTGGTGGCATAGAAAGATCCTGAACTTACTATTTCCCATAGACAACAAATTTATAACTACATGTGGAACAATTACCTCTGAAAACAATCTAAGAACTAGCTAAACAGCTACTTCACAAGGATAAAAGGGCCAGATCAAGAGGGTAGGAGAGGCAGAGAAAGGGTCTTGCCAAAAGCTCACCTCCAGTGCAGTGACTCACCATTGGGAGGGGTCTGACAAATATGGAACTCCACCCTGAAGAGTGAACGGTTTATGCTCTACCTGAGGCATCCCAACATTTGGGACCTGTACTAGAGAGATGAGCTTCCAAAATGTCTCGCTTTGAAAAACAGTAGGGCTTATATCCAGAACCACAGGATTGTAGGGAATGGAGTTTATGCTCTTGAAGGGCTCCTGCACAAACCAAATCACTCCAGGACTCAGCACAAAGGCAGCAATTTTAAAAGAGCCTAGACCATATGTGAAGAAGATTCATTTGCTAATCTTAAAGCATCTTCCAGAAATGCAAAATCCTGTTAGACTTTGCACAGGGAATAGAGATGCTACCAGGCACCATTTTTACATTTTCTCTCTACCTTGCTAGTGCTTGCACTGGTGGGAACCATTTTTGCACCCTTCTCTAACCTGCTGGTGTTCCCAAATGTACTGCTGCCATGCTCTCCTTCCTGAGGCAATGGCTGAGCACCTTGTCCCTGCCCAGGACATTCTAAGCCAGGGTACACCCTCAGAACACACAGGAGACATGTCCCTTGAACACTGGACTTTGGTGGCCAAGAGAGATTGCATTTCTGAGACCCATGGGCCTGAAACAATCTAAGTTCAAGAGACAACTAAGAACTAGGGAAGCTTAAACAATGTGGTTCATCTCACTACACAGGGCCATCCCTTCAAGACTGGGAGAGATAGCTATTTCACTTAACACAGAGAAACAAACACAGAGAGTTAAGCAAAATTAGGAAACAGAGAAATATATTCCAAATGAAAGAACAAGAGAAAAGTTTAATAAAATGGAAATAAGTAATTCACATGATAAAGAGTTCAAAGTAATGGTCATGAAGATGCTCACTGAACTTGGGAGAAAAATGGATGAACACAGAGAGAACTTAAAAAGAGATAGAAAATATAAGAAAGCTCCAAAAACAATTCACAGAGCAGAAGAATATAACAACTGAATGGAAAAAATATTCTAGAAGGGTTTAATAGAAGACCAGATAAAACAGAAGAAATAACCAGTGATCTGGAAAACAGGGCAGTGGAGCTCACCCAAACAGAGCAGCAAAAATAATAATAATGATAATAATAATAATAATAATAATGTTTAAAAATGAAGATAGATTGAAAGGACCTATAAGAAAACATCAAGTGAAATAACATTTGCATTACAGGGGTCCCAGAAGAAGAAGAAAGAAAGGGGCATAAAACTTATTTGAAAAAATAATGGCTGAAAACTTCCCCAACTCAGGGAAGGAAATAGACATGCAGATCCAGGTATCCTAAAGAACTCCAAACAAGAAGAACTCAAAAAACTCACACCAAGACAGATTATAATTAAAATGTCAGAAGCTAAAGAAAGATTCTTAAAAGTAATAAGAGTAAAACAATGTGTTACATACAAGGGAACTCCCCCATAAGACTATTAGCAGATGTCTGAGCAGAAATTTTGTAAATCAGAAGGGTGTGGCACGATATTTTCAAAGTGCTGAAAAAAAAAAAAACTTCCAACTAAGAATACTGTACCCAGAAAGGTTATGATTCAGAATTGAAGAATTTTCCAGACAAGTAAACATTTAAAGGGGTTCATCTCTACTAACCCAGCCCTATAAGAAACTCTGAAGGAGTTTCTTTAAAGAGAAAGGGCACTAATTAGTAATAAAACATATCAAAATAAAAGTAAACATGTATTACAGGAAGTAAATTATTCACTTATATAGCTGTATGAAGAGTAAAAGACAAAAGCAGTAAAAAAGACCCTTAACTACAGTGATTAGTTAACAGACACACTATATAAGAAAATGCAAAATGTAGCACCAAAAATATAAAACATGCGGGGGGAAGGTGGGAGTAAAAACACAGTTTTAAAATGTGTTGAAACTTAACTTCCTACCAGCTTAAAATAAACTATTATATGTAAACCTCATGGTAACCATAAAACAAAAACCTATAATACATACACAAAAGAAAATAAGAAAGCAATCTAAACATAACACTACAGAAAATCATCAAACCATAAGGGAAGAAAGAAAGAGAAGAAGAAAGGAACAGAGGAACTATAAAATAGCCAGAAAACAATGAACAAAATGGCAATAAGTACATATTTATCAATAATTACTTTAGATATAAATGGACTACAATCTCTTATCAAAAGACATAAAGTAGCTCAGTGTATTAAAAAAAATAAACAAGAGTCATCTCTATGTTGCCTATAAGAGTCACCTCAGATGTGAGGATGCACAGAGACTGAAAGTAAAGGGATAGAAAAAGATGTTTCATGCAAATGGGAAGAAAAAGAACTGATGTAGCTATACTCACATCAGACAAAACAGACTTTAAAACAAAAAAACTTGTAATAAGAGACAAAGATGGGCATTCCATGATAAAGGGGTCAACCCAACAAGAGGATATAACAAATGTAAATATCTATTCACCCAACATAGGAGTACTTATACATATAAAGCAAATGTTAACAGATCTAAAGAGAGATGTCAACAGTACTATGAGTAGAGGCCCTTTATACATTACTTATATCAATGGACAGATCATCCAGACAGAAAATCAATCAGGAAATATCATCCTTAAATGACACATTAGACAAGATGGATTTAATAGATATATAGGGAACATTCCATCCAAAAAGCAAAATACATATTCTTCTCAGGTTCACATGGGACATTCCCCAGGATAGATCATATGCTAGACCACAAAATAAGTATCAATAAATTTAAGAAGACTGAAATCATATCAAGCACATTTTCTGACCAAAATGGTATGAAACTAGAAATCAATTACAACATGAAAACTGAAAATAATCACAAATATTTATAGATCAAACAACAGGATCCTGTATGACCCATGGGTGAACAAATAAAGAAGAAATTTAAAAAATGACTTGAGACAAATGAAAATGGAAACATGATGGTCCAAAATGGTAGGAACACAGCAAAAGCAATTCTAAGAGAATTGAGGCCTACCTCAAGAAAAAGAAAAATCTCAAATAAACAATGTAACTTTATACCCAAAAAAACTATAAAAAGAATATCAAAGCTCAAAGTTAGTAAAAGGAAGGAAATAATAAAGATTAGAGAGGAAATAAATGACTAGAGACTAAAATGAAAATAGAAAAGCTCAATGAAACTAAGAGCTGGTTCTTCAAAAAGGTAAGCAAAATTGACCAAACTTTAGCTAGACTCATTAAGAAAACCAATAAAGAGTTCAAAAACCTAAAATCAGATATGAAAGAGGATAAATTATAAACCAAAGAAACACAAAGATTCATAAGACACTACAGGAACAATTTTATGCCAACACACTGGACAACTTCATAGAACTGGATAAATTCTTCAAAACACACAATCTTCCAAGACTCAAACAAGAATAGAAAATATGAATAGACTGATTATTAGTAAGGAGATTATATCAGTAATCAAGAAACTCCCAACAAACAAAAGTCCAGGACCAGATGGCTTCACTGGTAAAGTCTATCAAACATTCAAAGAAGAGTTAATACCTATCCTTCTCAAACTCTTCCAAAAAAATTGAAGAGGAGGGGATACTCCCAAATTCAAGACTAGCATACCTTGATACCAAAACCCAGACAAGGACACCATAAAAAAAGAAAATTACAGTATCCCCAATGAAGCTAGATGCAAAAATCCTCAGCAAAATATTAGCAAATCAAATTCAACAATGCATTAAAGGGATCATACACCATGATCAAGTGGGATTTAAACTCCAGGAAGAAAGGAAAATTCAACACCTGCAAATCAATCAACATGATAATAACACAATAACAAATTAAGGGTAAAAATCACATGACCTTCTCAGTAGATGCATAAGAAACATTTAACAAAATTCAAACATCCATTTAGTTTTTCAAGTTTGTTTATTCATTTATTTGGGGGGGGGGGGGTTGGGGCAGAGAGAGAGGGAGAGAGAGAATCCCAAGCAGGCTCTACTCTCTCAGCCCAGAGACTGACGGAGGGCTCAATCTCATGAATTGAAAGATCATGACCTGAGCTGAAATCAAGGGCCAGACACTTAAGCAACTGAGACACTCATGCATCCCCAAAAATCTGTTTATGATAAGAATTGTTAACAAAATAGGTACCGATGAAACATACCTCAACATAATATAGGCCACACTGACCAGCCCAAAGCTATCATCACACTCAACATCAAAAAGGTCAAAGCTTTTCTCTAATATCATAAATAAGACAAGAATGCCCACTTTTGACATTACAGTATTGGAAGTCCTAGGCAGAATAATAAAGCAGGAGAAGAAAATAAAAGGCATCCAAATTGGAAAATAAGAAGTAAAACTATATTTACAGATGACAAAAACCCTAAAGGCCCACCAAAACACTGTTAGAACTAACAAACAAATTCAGGATACCAAATCAATATACAAAACGTGTTGTGTTTTTATACATTAACAATGATCAGAAACACAAGGAAGGAAACAATTACATTTATAATTGCATCAAAAAGAATAAAACATCTAGGAATAACTTTAACCAAGGAGATGAAAGACCTATATGCTGAAAACTGTAAGAAATTCATGAAAAAAATTAAAAGATATTCAGTGCTCATAGATTAGAAAAATATTATAAAAATGTCCATAATAGCCACAGCAAACTAGAAATTCAATGCCATCTCTATCAAAATTCCAAAGGCTTTTTTCAGAGAAATAGAACAAACAATCCTAAAACAAAACAAAACACAGAAACTAGATTAGCGGTTGCCAGGGAGAGGAGGTGGAGGGTGTTGGGCGAAATGGGTGAGTAGATCAAGAGGTATACACTTCCGGGTTACCTGGGTAGCTCAGTCCATTAAGCAGCCAATTCCTGATTTGGGCTCCGGCCATGATCTCAGGGTTGGTAAGATCCACCCCACATCAGAGATTGAGCCCCACATCAGGCTTTACGCTGACAGTGTGGAGCCTGCTTGGATTCTCCCTCCTCCTCCCTCTCTCTGCCCCTCCTATGCACTCGAGTGCATACACACACACACATGATCTCTGTCTCTCTCTCTCAAAATAAATAAATAAACTTTAAAAAAAGACAAAAAGAGGTACAAACTCCCAGTTATAAAATAAGTCATGGGGACGCAATGTACACCATGGTGGCTAGCTATGGTCAATAACACTGTATTGTAAATTTGAAAGTGACCAAGAAAGTAAATCTGAAAAGTTCTTATTACAAGAAAAATTTTTTTTTCTTTGTAGCTTTGTATAATGAGAAATGGTACTGTACTGTATACAAATGTCAAATCATCATGTTGTATACCTAAAACTAATATAATGTCTGCCACATACACTTTCATTAAAAAAAGAAAGAAAGAAAAAGGAAAACTTCTCAATTCCGTAAAGTTTTATCAGGTTGAGCTTGGGAAAGGTACTGCCAGAAAACCAACAAGCTAAAAGCAAAATAAAGATCACTCCTCCCAAACACAGCCCAGATCCCCCTTCCAACCTCTGTCTACAATTTAAGGAACTGTAATGGCAACAATACATGACATGTGTGAAGCCTACTAATACAGTTTGATGTATTAGTTGAAAACTATTGAAACAAAGACTATTTCTCAAGAAAAAAAATTTAAATACACAGTTTTCCCAAATGATTGAAATGCTGTCTTATTTAAAAGCAGAGAAAGAACTTTATTAGGTAATTTTTTTAATTCTTTGAAAAAGGTGTAATTCTGTCATTCTGATGTTTATTAAATAAATAAGTAATATAAATCTTTTATATAAGAAATTATCTCTGAATATTTCTATTATTAATAATTATATTCTGTGAAGGTAAAACAAAAAAAAATGCTAAAATAGAAGGGATGTCTTGACATCGTGAGTTCTCCAACCAGCTATATGAAATGGCCATATGGGCTAATTATTTCAAGCCAATGGTATTTTATAGAGATAAATGAACATCACTGTGTTTGCCTTCCTATATCTTGAGCATTGTCTAAGGGAAATAATACAACCCAGAAGATCAAGAGTTGTTTAGAAATTTATGCAACTGAAATTAATTTCAAATTAATCTAACATTTTGAATGCTAGCTATACCTGAGGGTTTTTTTTTAAGTCTTCTATTTTTAGTACAGCATAACTTTTAGTAGCTAGTATTGGGTTCTCAAAATGCACTGCAGGGAAAGAGAGGGGACCAAGCATCTTCCTAAAGAGAGTAATACAATGAACATACATTTTTTATGGGACGTGTTTATCTATCCTCTCTGGAAGACAGGATTGCAATGAGATTTTATTTCCTACTCTCATCCTGGGCTAGAACTTTATCAGGTCCCTGCCAGTGGTGAGTTCTGCTTCTTCCAGAAGAAAATCTTATAAGTCGTTTAGTAAATACTAAATGGAAACCCTGGGATATCTCACAACAAGAAATTCAAAAGTAATAGCTGAGCAATTCAGAACAGAACCTCTGTGTCTCTTGTAACAGTATGTTAAGCTAAGTAGAAAGATCTCTGTGGTTTTAGCAACTCTAATCACACCCTATTTGCCCCTATTGACTATAAGCAATGTTTTCTCAAGAACATTAACAAAGTATGAGCTATTTACATATTTCATCATGGAAGGGCCCAAATCTTACTTACATCTGTTTGTTTCTTGGGGCCCTGATCAAAACAGTTTCAGTAAGTGTCCAGTCATATCATTACACATGAAAATAGTTTCGATTTTTGTAGGCACAGGGACTAGTTAAGCCAACATTTAGAGAAAATTCTATTAAGCAAACAATCTCAGTCTAAGGTAGTATAGAATGTGAAAATTATGGTAGAGAAGAGAGAATATCAACAGAAGAGCTGTTTGAAATGCAGGCTCACGAACAGCAATATTCAAAGTGTGACTGAAACAGACTAAAGTATAAAAGTAGACATACCAGAGCCTTGTGTACTTGTCAGGGATAAGGCAAACAACTCGTGGGGCTCTCGCAAGCTTCGGTGTATTAGGAGCCAATGTTTTTCTAATTCTGAATTGGTGGGAAATAATTATGGCCTGTGCATTCTTTTTAGAAAGCTCCGGAAACAGTTGCTACTTTGAAGACATTCTTTCTTTAAAGTGTTGATATTTTTAAAGTGTAATTCTCATAGAGCTATGTTTCAGTGATGTGGTAAGGCACACATTAATTTATATGAAAAGCTGTATGTCCTGACAATATCAATTAACTTGTATTTATATACATTTAATGTTTCTGCAGTAGATATCAGATAGAGGATAGATTACAGACATTATAGATTTTTGCAAATATGCAAATTTCAAATTTATTCAGTCATTCTCAGGAACTGGAACAAACTAAAGAGAAGAATTCAAGGGTTAAATCCTTCAGGTTTTTATCTTACATCTGCCTTCATTTGCCATATTCCCCATACACACACGTTTCTGGAAGGCAAAGTGTTTCTTCTCTTATAATCTGAGTCCTGGGACTCTAGTAGCATGGTTGCCTAGGGTCTGACAAAATTCTCCCTACATGTTGTATCTCAGATTCACAAAAGAAATCACTTTGGATTTCCCACGTTCAGAATAATTTATCCTGTGGCTTTTACATGGTCAAATTTTAATTTGGGCCCATTATTGCTTTTTATCTGGTAATCATATATATCAATATTTAGATAGATGATAATCAACAACAGAATTCCATGTGATACTTTCCAAAGCGTACTATAACTGTATTTTGCATGCTTGTATTCTACAACATCTATGTTGTCACTGACAAGAAGATGGATAATAGGGAGTTAATTTAACTTTTTTTAACTTTTTAAATGTTTTTTATGTATTTTTGAGAGAGACAGCAGACAGAGTGTGAGTGGGGGAGGGGCAGAGAGAGAGAGGGAGACACAGAATCTGAAGTAGGCTCTAGCCTCTGACCTGTAAGCAGAGACTGACACAGGGCTCAAACTCATGAACTGTGAGATCATGGCCTGAGCTGAAGTCGGACGCTTAACCAACTGAGCCACCCAGGTGCCCCTGGAGTTAATTTAGCTTTTAAGAAATACAGTTGTGTAACACAAAAACAGCCATCAAAATTATGAAATTCTGAACTAATTCTAACCCAGCTCTCTTAGACATTTTAACTGTTTTAAATTCTGATTTGAGTCTTTTAGAATCCATGGTTTGAACTTCAACGTAAAAGATGATACCTGTGGGACAGTAAATAAAAATGGTTTTCATTTGTTCTTAAAATTGTCTACAGTTGAGGTGGCAAAACTCACAAGTTGTTAAAAGGAAAGAGATGCTTTTCAAACCCAAATCAGCTAAATATTAATAGGCCAATGCTAGATATCAATAATCAAAAAGATGTCACCTTAAGGACACTAGAATCCTATAACCAATTGTTATTTGTTGAATTTACTTGTTTATTATTTTTGTCTTTGGAGAGGAAAGTAGTGTAGTACATTAAAAATTACCAGAAGAATTTAGATGACTGACTTACTTCTCTTAGTTTTCCTCTTTTATAACATAATTTCTAAGGTTTTATCCTATCTATCTTGATACTTAACTTTTAAAACTTGCAATCTTCGTCAAAGTTGGCCAGCAATATATCCTTATTTTCTTATGGGTCTGTTTAGTTCTAGATACATTCAGCTTTCTCAGCCCTGTTAGGTTCGTAGTATTTTAAAACACACCTGTTCTTTGTAGAAATTTTGGAGTATCTAACCGCTCTTGAATCACCCCCTATAGGCTAATTCAGTTTCTTGTAAATGTGGAATTGAGATGGTAAGGTAGTCAATTGAAAGAAGATTGATAAACCAAATCTTAGGCATTAAATATAACTATTTCCAAAGAGCATTTGAAAAGGGTCCTCATTTACCCTGTCTGGACAGAATTGGTCAATAATTGGAAAGAGTTTCTCAACCCTAATGTTAGTATCTCAGAGAAGTGGGCAATCTTAATCCAAAAAGAAATATAATAAAAATCAGGAAATTTGAGGTTTGGAAAATGGACAGGCTACAAGTACTAGAGGCAAGAACTGTAGCTGGCCAAGTACTGAAAGGTGAATGAATCTCAGGCATTGTTACCATAGTGTTTGTAGGGCCATCACACATTTGGAGAGAAGTTATCATTAAAATCCAGTAGGCCACTGCATCCCAACTTTCTTTTTTTTTTTCCACTGTATTCCACATGTCAGATAATACTTACAAGAGCCATACAATACAGTGGAAAAACTAGATTTGTTTAAAAAAAAAGAAAGGAAAATAAAAAAGAGAAAAGAAAAGCTTAAAAATAAGCCAAATAGTACTGATGTCTTATTTTCATTAGCATAGCCTTCAAAAAAGTATTTATAAAACATGAAAATTAAATCATACTTTTAAAGATGTCAAAAATGGTTTTATAAGGAAAAATAAATGACTAATATTTTCTTTAATATTAAACCACGTTTCTTAAATATGAATTTTGACCTTTCTAGAATTCTACTTAACAAATAGCATTAATAAGTTGAGCAACTATGTAACACTAAGGGATATTAATAAATAAATATAATTCCTTTTTTATTACTATATATAATGTACATGCTGTAACATATTTTTATATAAAGAACATCATTTTCATTAAGACATTTAATCATGTAAAACTCTAAGTACTGGTGTTTCATCTGGTCTCCCCACTCCTTTCACTAAAAATGTATTCATGGGTAAAATTATAAAGACATTGTAAGTAACTATAATATCATAGTTCACAAATTCTACAAAACACTCCAAGCACACAACTGTTAGCTATAGAACACTAAGAGCTGGTTGCTAGAGGTTGCCAAACCTGTGTAGTTCTGGCTCTCCTTGCGATTTCTCTCCCCCTTCTCAAAATCATATCAGAATACATATGGGTATATGAGTGCAAGTGATAGCATTAGAGGAATAACCTTGACTCCTTTTAGACTAATGAAAGATTCACGTCATTCACAAACTTTAGATCTCTATTATTAGCAACAAGAGTACTTGCTACACACCTCAAAATAACACAAATATTCTAGTATCTGCCCTCAGTTGAAAATATCTTGATGGAACTGTTAGCTCTTTGAGTTTCCAGCATTAGTTCCTATTTAAGTTCCCAGCATATGGCACAAGGAGGGCACATTGTCAGCATTCAATAATTGTGGGTGGAATTCAACTTGGCATCCGTTAGGTGACCCTACCGTTGAGGAATGGTCTCCCTTCACTAATTGCAAATGAGAACTGCCAAATACAATTTGGTCCTCCAGACTGGCTGTCAGCACTTTTAATCCATATTAAAGTAAGCTTGCTTACAAAGGAGAAAAATAGCTTACTTTTATAAAGCTTTAGAATGATTGATAAATTTTTTATACATATATGATATTTTAGTCTTCTCATTTTGTCTCTTCATTGCGATTTCATCAATGCAGAGGAAGTGGGGGTGGTCTGATTCTTGGAGGGGCACCTGGGTGGTTCAGGTCGGTTAAGTGTCCAACTCTTGGTTTCGGCTCAGGTCGTGATCTCACAGTTTGTGAAATCCAGCCCTGCGCTGGGCTCTGTGCTGACAGTACTGAGCCTGCTTGGGACACTCTCTCTGTCTCTCTGCCTCCCCTACCCCCACATGTGCTTGCATGTGCATGTGCATTCTCTCTCTCTCAAAATAAATAAACGTTAAAAAAATTTCAATTAATTAATTAATTAATTCTCATTCTTGAAGAAGAGATTTTATCTCCAAACACGCTGTCTCAATTTCTCACAATTCAGATTCCTAAATAAGTTTTTTAAACGAGGTAATAATAATAAACAGGTCCTCATTCTCTAACCTTTTTACCCCATTCAAAAAAAAAAATTTCAGTTCCAATCTCACTCTCAGTTGAATGCTTACAATAATCAATACATAATATAATAAATAATATCAAACATTTACAAAAGCTTTAAAATGTTTACAAAACTTTGCAAAGAACAAAGCTACATCTTTTTCTTTTAAAACATATTTTACCTCAATGAAGACATGTGAAAGCACCCCAATGGAAGCAGGAGCTACCAGATCATATTGAGCAGCTCTCTTTTGACATCTATGGATAATTATGTCCAAGATTAGTATGAAAATGCTTTCTCTCCTTTTTGGCACAACTGATCTGGAATGCCTATGTAAGTTAAGACAAAATGCATTAGCATTTTATAAAACTCCCAATTTTTTTTTTTACAATGAAGCAATTTCCTAAACTTCCACAATCTCAACTGCAAATTAAACTTCTATGTCAGTGCCAGG
The DNA here is from genome assembly GCF_018350215.1 of Panthera leo. Taxonomy (NCBI): domain Eukaryota; kingdom Metazoa; phylum Chordata; class Mammalia; order Carnivora; family Felidae; genus Panthera; species Panthera leo. The sequence goes on from NC_056679.1 coordinate 152,296,691, forward strand.
TTAAATTTCCAAAACACTTTTTTGGAAAGAGGTTTATTGAATGTTTTTTATGTGCTCCACACTATGCTAAGCAATTTTCAGACCTTATCTCATTAATTCTCACACCTATGAGGTAGATACTGTCAAAATCCTCATTTTACAGATGAGAAAAGGAAGTCTGGGGGAGATTTCACCATTTATTCAAGATTGTATAGCCATTACATGGTAGAACTATATTTCAGAGACACAGGTCATTTTCACTTCAAAACCCAAGCTACCTACTATTCTGCAAACTTGTGGTGAAAAGTCTTCAATTTGGGTTCCTTTTTGCATATGAAACAAGAAAAAGCTTGTAAATTCTCACCTTTAGAAACAATTTCGGAGGTCCTCTAGCCTCCTATGCTTTTCCTCTCTATTTTCTGATGGATCTAAAGCTAGTGTAGACGTTGACTCTTATGAGGTAAGGACAGTGTCCTGATTCTGCATGTTACTTGTCAATGCACATGCCCATGCCTTTAATAACAATTAAAAGACAATTGCTCTTTGATGCAGACACATTCTTCTGCCTTTCAAAGCAAGACTTTTCAAAGGATGGTCCCCATCTGGCTTACCGAAGATTTAGTCATTCAAGAAATACATTTCTTAATGATCATCTATTATATGCTTTTCCAATTTTCTTTCCAGTTTTCCAATTCAAGAAATTTTTGAATGAATGACATATACACATAATATATTCCCCATGCTGGAAGTAATTCAAGAGCATACTAGAGGTATAGGGAGTTCATTTACAATCCATACCCTTTAGTAACTGAAATGTAAAAATAAAGCTATATGAGTTCCCTAGTTTTAGAGGCATCCAGGACTTTCAGGCCATACAGAGTAGAAATAAAATCATCAACTTATTTTTATCATTCTAATGGAATATCTACTTTAAAACTCTCCTGGAAAAGGCTAACTCTAGTCTAAAACATAAAACTAATGTGGCACCTGGGTGGCTCAGTTTGTTGGGCGTCAGGCTTCGGCTCAGGTCATGATCTCACGGCCCGTGCGTTCGAGCCCCACTTCAGGCTCTGTGCTGTCAGTTCGGAGCCTGGAGCCTGCTTCGGATTCTGTGTCTCCCTCTCTCTCTGCCCCTCCACCACTCATGTTCTGTCTCTCTCTATCAAAAAATGAATAAACGTTAAAAAAAAAATTTTAAATAAAACATAAAACTAAGAAAAGCACTTATTACTTCTTTAAGCAATATGTCCACTATTTTCTTTCATTTCATATCCTGGAAACATATTTCCATAGAATCAGTCACTTTGTAAAAGAAGTTTCTCCTATACTTCTGGGGTGGGGGGGGGGAGCGCACATGCACACACATGCACATTTCTCACTATTTTACCATTCCAGACCTGATTACATTGTTACATTACCCTTTGGCAAGGTTTACAAAAAACGAAACCTCATAACCTCTTGACAAATGTTCCTCTCTTAACTGGTAATGAAAGAGTGAAAATTTGTGGTGAATGAGATCCAACCTGAGGATCCATCTACAAAAGAGAAACAGACATTTCAAACCCTTCTTCCTCTCTTTTTCTCTGAGAATATAAAGAGGACAGTTCTCCATGGGGACTTTTCCTTTCAGAGTAACAATACTTGAAAGTTGAGAATTCATCCACTTTCACCACCTGTTTAAAATGCCCAAGCCTTCCTTGGCCTATTGCAGCAAGTGGTCTGTAAATTTGAACAAACTCAGATTTCTTACATTCCTCCCACCTGCCACATTTTCTTAACTGAAAGCAAAAAGTGTTGCAATTGTATGTATTCCCGCGAGCCTGCAGAGATTCACAGAGTTCTAACAGACACTGCTTTACGTTTTTAAAATAGGACAAAGCAGTCTGAAAATAGTGAGGTTTTGGGGTAGATCTGTTTTTAAAAAGACTTAAATATGGTAAAATCAATCTAAAAACTGTTCTAGGCAGCTGAGAAGCTGGGGATAACATGAGCAAAGGGAATAAAGACAGCGCTGAAGAGCCAGTACCAGTTGCTAATACTTAATCTCTTTAAATAATGAATTAGCTGCTCATATCTAGTGTGGCTGCTAAGAGAAAGCACTTTCTTTGTGGAGTGAAGTAAAGCTTGAATACCCATGAATTATTCAATATAAAGTGTGCCAGTTAAAATGCCTTGATATTGGAAGTCAAGTGTAAGATTATCTCTTGTCTGTCAAAAAGCATCTCTACCGTGTTACTGAGCCCTAGAGGAGGGGCCCAAGGAGAGAGAAGAGAAAGAAGGAAAGCCATCCAGAAACAACATAGTAAAGCACTAAGCATTCAAAGTGAGTTGGTAGCAGCTTCCCCACTGTGGGGAAACCTTTATTGACATGCCCTCTTTAAACAGAAGTTATTGCTTACTGCTTATATCACTACCTCCCTCTGTCTTCCAGGATGAAACAAGGAAAAGTTGACTATTTTCCATTGGAAACACTACATACTAGTTCACCACTTGGCTTAAAGAAATAGTTTCCCTCCTATTTTACCTTTTGATCAATTTAGAAGTTTTAAAGCAAAAGTGATTAACCACAAAACATATCAGAATGTAGACCATGGCAAAATTTCAATGTACAGTATTTCATTATTACTCTATGAAATGATATCATACTCAGCTGGATTTTTTTTTTTCTTTCCTGGAAGTTCTTCAAGATTTTCCCTTTTTTTAATAACTCAGGGAAATAATTTGGTACATAAAGAAATCAAGATCCTAAAGTCACTGGGCTTCTTTTAAAAATAAAGTACTTGGAAACTGTATATGCTATACTTTCAAAAAGCATTCATTAAGCACTAATTATGGGAAGGCACTATTCTAGGTGCTGAGAATAAAAAGATCAGTAGTCCCTACACTCAAGGTATTTGCCATGTAGAAGAAACAGATGCATACACATTAAACCCATAAAATGTCAGAGATGATATGACAGAACATCTCAAAGGTCAGAGGGCAATCTATTTGAGTGGGGAGTGGGGACAATCAGAGAAAGCTCATAGAAAATAGAATGCTAGAGGTTAGATTTGAAAAAAAAAACGTAAAAGATGTTCATCAAGGCAGATTGAGGAAGGAGGTTTTTATTACAAGGGACGAGGATGAGTAAAAGCGGTGCTGTGAACACCATCTGGCATCTGTGGAGAACTACAGCCATCAGGGTGTGAGTGAAGCATCATTTAGAAGCTGGCAGGTAAAAATAGGCTAGGCTACAGGCACAAGGCTGATTGTGGGTACCACGCTAAGGAGCTAGAATGTTATTTCCTCAGCAATAAAAGACAATTCAAGGCAGGTAAGCATTAGATGTACATCTTAAGGTTCGTGTTAAGAAAGATCCCTCTGATAATGAAGCAGCGAGCCAACTGAGAAAGTACAAAGCTGGGAATGGGGGCACCGGCTACATTACTATTACCAGTGCAATGAAGACAAAAAAGAATAAAAAGGTGAGGAATGGCCATGGCGGTGGGATCTAATTCAACTCCGAGGTATCTGAATCAGATGAATGAGTAGCAATCTCTGGTACCTGTGAATCAGACCCTTATTTGGAAACAGTCTTTGAAGACATAATTAGTGAAGCAGGCAATCCTTGGCACTCGTTGGCCTACAGCTGTATCACTCCAATCTCTGCCTCTGTCTTTACATAGCTCTCTTTCCTATGTGCCTCCACATCTCTCCCTCTATATAAGGACATCAGTCATATTGGATTAAGGGCCCATCCTACTCTAGTACGACCTACATTTAATTTAACCAATTACATCTGCATCATCTTATTTCCAAATAAGGTCACATTGTGACATATATACACACACACACACGGGAACACAGAAAATGATATAGATATAATGTCAGAATTTTATTTGATGTAATCCTTTTTTTAGAGAAAAAAGAATATGGCTCTATGCTTTGTGGTCCACATAAAACTGTCAACTGCAATCAAGAAGAGAAGTATTAAAGTAGGAGTAATAGCTAACCTCTGTTTTCCAGTATTATTTGGCAAAAAAAAACCCCACAAAAAACAACTAAGCATTAAATTCAGTAACTGAACTAATCTCTGATCCTTCCTGACAACTTAAATCACTTGACATATTGCAATATTTTCTGCAATTTTCAATGATTTGCTTAAAGCCGACTTCTACCTACTACTCTGCACATAAAATAAAGCCAACTTAGATCTAAACACTTTGTGGACATTTCATAAATCTAACAAAACCATAACAATGAGCACTGCCCCAATGTTTACATTCAAATTTAAAGGTATAGCACAAGTTGCGGTAGTAAAGAGAATCTTGGAGCAATTAGAGCTAATATACTAATCCATGCGTTTACCTCCCATTCATGCTCTCATGGTCTCATTTGATACTCAACTGCCTGCAATTGGCCAACAAAACAAAACCATCATGTACCAGTTGAAGGTACCCCGCTACCTACCACACCCTTGTTGGCTAGCCATTTCAGCTGCTACTTCCAAAGTTGTCTTCATCTGTTGAGCCTGCTATAACAAAACATGGCTGATTGGGTAGCTTATAAATAACAGAAACTTACTCCTGCCAGTTCTAGAGACTAGGAAGTCCAAGATCAAGGTGCCAGCAAATTCAGTGTCTCTTGAGAGCTTATTTCCTGGTTCATTGACTGTGGTCTTCTCCCTGTATCCTCATGTGGCAGAAGGAGTGAGAGAGCTCTCTGGGGTCTCTTTTCTTGGGCATTAACCCCATTCTTGAGGGTTCCCTCTTGTGACCTAATCGCTTCCCAAAGCTCCATCTCTGAATGTCATCACATCAGGGATTAGGTTTCAACATGATTTTTCAGGAGACACAAACATTCACTCTACAGCAAATACCACAAAAAGGCATTCTTGAACTCAGGCTCCTTAAAGTTAATTTGCTTCTGCCCATACAGCCACTTTTTCCTTCACTGATTATACTCCCTGACACTACCTGGATTAATGCTCCACATTCAAAAACACCAGCAAATGCTACCATTGTTATGGTACCCCAGAGCAGAACAATATTTGGACATGATTTGATGGTACTCTAGAAAGTATTCAAAAGATTGTTGAAAGTTATTTATAATGTATTTTACTTTTTGTAGGTAGACAGTATGCTTTTAATATTTTATTTTCCATTTATTAATAGGAAAAAATTCTCAAATATTTTGACAAGTTTTAAATTGCAGAACCTACAAATGTTTAAATAATAAAATGTAGATTTTGCTAGTTTTAATGGTGGGGGGGGGGGGCAGATTCCAGATGGGAAGAAAAGAATAAATGAAGAAAAAGAAAAAAATAAGGGACAGGGGTGCCTGGGTGGCTCTGTTGGCTGGGCATCCAACTCCAGCTCAGGTCATGATCTCGTGGTTCATGAGTTCGAGCCCCGCATCAGGCTCTGTGCTGAGAGCTCAGAGCCTACTTCAGATTCTGTGTCTCCCTCTATCTCTGCCCCTCCCTCACTCACACTCAGTCTCTGTCTCTCTCAAAAATAAATAAATGTTAAAAAAAATTTTTTAAGAAAAAATAAGGGACAAAGAGAGGGAGAAAGGGAAGATGGGAGAAAAAGAAAAAAGAACATTTGCCAAATGAACTATCCTGTTATAAAGCTAAGTACTTCGCAAAGCATTAAAATTAAGCCAAAGTTTGAGAATAACAGGCATAAGAAATTCCTATCTTTTAGGTTAGAAAACATCAAGCAAGAAAAAGAAACTGCCCCCAAAAACAAGAAAGATTGCAAAACGTGTAAGATGCCCTGAAGGTAGTTGTACATATGTGTGTAACTGGCATTTTTCCCAGTTCAACTCATGAAGCTGTGCTATTTCTCACGAAGAGATAGGCCTAACTTGCCATGATGAAAAAGAATTCTCTTTAACTAAATATTAAGACATACTAGATTTCAACATCTCCCTCATCACTGACACTCAGTAAATATTTATTTTTACTATTAACCTCAATAGATCTTGGAATTATGTTTGTTCAGGGATACAACAAATCTTATAGGAGACCTCCAGGTAAAAATTATGCAGCCAGTATATAACTTCCTTTCAGATTCAATTTCAGAAACAAACTGAGTTTGAAGCGTGTCAATCATTTTGGGTATTATGTTGTCTTTGTATATTCCACGATGCTTCCAAAATTCAGTGAAGTTCTTTTCCTGCTCAGAAATACCCACCTTTGGAAAACAAGTATAAAAGGGGCCTTCAGGCCACTTGAAACCAAATCCTCTATTATAATATAATGCTCAATTTCTATACATTCAAAAGGACAGATGTCAGGAATCCTGAGTCTGATGTTCATAATTAACTTTTTTCACTTTTTTAAACAACAGAATATATGGATAATTTGCAAAATGCATCTTGATTATTTTTTATTGTTTTTCTCTTAGTTCTCATAACATCACTATATACAATTCTAAAATTAATGCACAATTAAAAGCTTCATTTCAAAGATATACCAATGAATAAATATGTAATGTAGAGAAGTTTCATTTTTAAAACCACTTTCATTCACCACAAACAAATAAGTCTACTCAGAAGTATACTGTGGATTTTCTAACAAGTTTTTCAAGTTTTTATTTACCTAACAGACATTTAAATAGAATATTTCTCCTAGACCATGACTTTTGACTAAGGTATAATCATCAGGGATTTGCAGAAAGAGATATTAACATTAAAAAAGAAAAAAATATTTATGCATCATGTCGTATAGATCATCATAGCAATCTAGCTATAACTGCCCTTCTCTTTGATTCCTCCTTCTTCGTTACATAAACTAAGTGATTCTATCTGTAAAAGGTTAGGCAAAATCTTTTGGATTGGAAATTAAGAGTCTCCAAAAGCTAGTATGGCAAAGATCAGCTAAGTACAATGTTTCTTTATGGCCAATGGGACTTCATTTTAGCAAACCTCCAAATCAGAACTGACTTGTGAGTATGAAGATCCCTTAGTAACAAAGAAAAACAATAAGGCCTTAGCAGATATATACATCTATGTAGAGGGATATATAGATACACACACATACAACATACACATATACATATACACACACAATCTCATCTACTTGGCTTAATTAAGAAAGAAAACCCACAACTTTGGGCACTTATGAGCTTGAATTTTCATATTGTACCAGGTTTTCTAAATTCTGTGTGTGTGTATATGTTTTCTATACATATTCTACATGTATGTCTATATGTGTAGTTATGAATATATATGAATTATATACATACATATACAAATATAGTTATGGTCTTAGGAAAATAGGAGGTACACACCAGTTGTGAATAAGATCATCAGGAGACCAGGACACTAAGTACATTATCAGCTAACCACACCTCAGCAGAGACCAGCCAATCTCCACCCAAGGGCAACACAGCTAACCCTGCAGACCCAAGACCAGCCCAAGACCAGCACAAGATAAAGATGCTCCTCTTGGACCCCAGTGCCCTGAGATCATCAGTATTTCTCCTGAACCCAAGGGCTATCTTGGGAAAAAGGAAAGGGAGGCAAGGAAGAGATCTGTGGACTAATCAAAGAATCAATTAAACTGGAAGAGTCTAAGATACCATAAGCACTACAAGTCTAAAATTAGACATTAGGATTTTTTTCCTCTGCTACATAGAAAAGTTGGGGTCAGATGGGGGAAATACCAGTGAGCAAGATTATATGAGCTGTAGAATGAAGAAGTAATATTTTCTCTGGCCACATCATAGACCATGAATACATCTTTAAATCACTACAGAACCGACACACATTTGAGATTTAAAAAGAGACGTATATAAATAATTTAAAAAAAAAAAAAAACTTCTCCTCCTTGGTCACTCTCCTATTTCCTTTCCATTCCCCTCCCCTCTTGGTTTTATTTGCCTTTGAAATAAGATAACATAAAAACTGAAAAAACAGAATGGTCCTTGAAAGTATGAGTATTCGTTCCGCCTGCTGTTTACTCATTTGGGTACCAGAGCACAGAAATTACATCTTTCTGCACTGTTCTATAGGTTCTATAACATAGGGATGCATACAAATTCACTTCAAATAAAGTTGAGAGCAAGAGCTTTACAAAAATGCTTGTGAAGCACTTTGCAAATGTTATACAATATAAATAATTCTATATTTTTTCAACTGTTCCCAAAAGAGAATCAGGGCCTTGTCCTACTCTCTAGAGGTCAAGACAGAGTTAGAACTCCCTACTGCTCTGTTACATTTCCTAGTACCTATTGACCGAACCAGATGTTGGCAGGTATAAAATCTGAGACAGCTGGTTATCCAACCCCTGAGGGCCAAATGCTCCAAAAAAAATCACTTTTTTTGCAGCACACATCCTGATTCAGAATCTCTAAGCTAATTATCAGGGTTGTGATTCTCAACCTAATCATTTCTACTATGCCTCCAGAGTAAGAGGGAATCTCAAAATTAACACTTAGTGTGCGGAATTGTACACAGATAATGTGCAGATGGCCCACACAGGTTTAAATCCTTAAGGCAGTTTCCACTGCTGTTTACGTTCCTCTTTGGTTTATAAAATCATCAGAAATGATTGACTGAGCTCCTATGGCATGCAACCAACTTCAGAGTGACACCAAGAGGTAAACTGTTTCCTAGCCCTTATTGAACTCGGGATTTGGGAAAAATATAATGCAGACAAAGATGTAACTATGCAACTGACATTGCACAGAAAATAAGCAAAAATCACAAACATGCAGGCTTAAGTTCATGACTTTGGGCAAAAGGCAACCAGTAACAAGAGTTATGGGCCATATCCTTTGTTTTTTCCCCTGGTCTGTTCACAAAGACTATCTGGAGTCAAGATTCAAAGTGCAGAAGAGCGAAAGAGGTGGGGTTTGCCAGAGAAGAGTATGAAATTATCCTGCTCACAGCAGAGAGTGACTACAAAAGCACAGAGAGGAAGAACGGAAAAAAAGATTTTTCTGGCAGTTGTTGACATTTTGGTTAGTGCTAAAGAAAATATACAAGTTACATGCCATCGTTATACATCCCTATCATCACACATACTGGGGAACAGGGTATCTGGGGTCAAAATCTGGCTCCTCTACACACCAGCTTCATAACCTTTGGCAAGAAACTTACTCTCAGTTTCTTCCTATGTAAAATAAGAATAGGAATGGCATCTACTCCATGGAGTTGACATAACAATTAAGAGATAGCACATGATAACTTTTTAATATGAAGTCTTCCATAAACACTGAGTAAAGTTAATTGTTGATGTTGTTGTTATTTTTATGTAGAAATGGGTTTCCTGTATCAGTCTTGGAAAAAATGCGAATTCCAATCCTAGTTACAATCTTGTTATGACATAGTACCTGATACTAATAGTTTATCTATAAAAAATAGAAAAAAATTGCTTATTCACACCTTTAAGTATATTATTCACTTGCAAAATAGATATATTGCTATCTTAGATCAAAATTCTTTGAGGATTAAATAATAGCAGGCAGGTAAAATGCTTAGCACAGTTCTTGCCACATACATAGTAAGTGCTCAAAACTAAGTTGCTCTTATGATCATCATCATTTCAGTTATTCAACATTATCATGATCAATTAAGCAAGGAAAAATTGGGACTCAGGTAAAGGACGTGTTACGGAGAAGAGAAATGAAAGGAAACGTGTGGAGGATGTATTTTTCTCTATGTGCATAGCAAACTGGGAGATGTCGAATTGATTTTACTGCCAGACAGATGACGGCTGCAGAGTTGATGAAGCTGACACAAGCAGGAGGCTTGCTCTTGACCCAAGAAGGAATTGTTAGTATGCTTTTACTATGTGCACCAAGCATTGTGCCAAGTATTTTATAAACATTAGCTCTTGAAATCCCCACAACCACCCTGTAAAATAGGAGGTATTGTCACCACCCCTATACGATCAACATTTTAATTTTAGCTGAAGAGGGGAATTGTCTTGATCAGAGTCTCGTGACTAGCAGGGGACAAAGTCAGGTCTACCAGGTGCTAGTTCAACTTCTTATGTATAATGTGACATTGGGAACTTTGAAGGAGGAGCCTGAGAGAAATATAAGGAAACAGAAGGGGAAAGTGTCTGTGACACAGTGGTTTTAACTTAATAGCCAGAACTGTTGAAGCACTCTCCTGTTACAGAGAGACCCATTCTTCTAGAAATGTGTTTAGTTTTTATCACTGATACTATGCACATTTTAGAATGTTTTTCTGGGAATTTCAGTCTTGAAAATTTTTCCACTCATGCTGGGAATCTTCTAGAATATTTTGTAGCGCTTAGTCTAAACAATTCCCAGGTGAAAAGGAAACTTGGCTTAACTTGAAAAATTAATCCTAGTCATCAAAAGCAAGGATGTAAGTCAATGAGATACTAAGGAAATACATATATATGAATAAATTAAGTATTCGGGATAGGAAAGCAAACTTTAAAAAATACTACTTATAACAATGAGATACTTTCCCCATACTCCACAGACACTGTCAATTTCCTCATCAATAAATGTCAAAGGTCAAAAACACCCATATCTTGGAAAACCATGGCATTTGAATGCTAAACAAGAGTACCCATAATTGAGGAAATAATAAATCATGTGAATATTTACCTTTGGATATTATTTTATCAACCATAACTAACTTTTTTTTTGCACAATAAATGCTCATATCCTCGCTGTAAACAAAAAATTGAACATTATAATAAAAGTCCCCCAGCACACACACTTTGATCCCTCTTCTGAATAAAATTATTAGGATAAGACACATCCTTCTAAACATCTTTATATGTAGGACTCAAATCGTGATGCCTGGACCAGCAGCAGCAGCATCACCTGGGAACTTGCTAGAAATGCAAATTCTTGAGTTTCAACCCAGATCTTATGAATCAGAAACGTTGGGAGTAGCACCCAGGGCTGTTCTGAATAGGCCCTTCAGTGACACAAGATGTTCAGTCAAGTTTGAGAAGGGGCCCAGCTCCCCATTGTCCAGGAAATTAACAGTGCACCTGGGCTCTTGTCCTCTAGGCCTCGGCCATGTATCCTTCTCTCTCTTTTTTTTTTAATGTTTATTTATTTTGAGAGAGAGAGAGCATGCACTTGCGAGTGAACGGAAGTGAGGGAGGGGGGAGGGGGGGAAGGGCGGGAGAGGGTGAGTGAGAGAGAGAGAGAGAAAATGAGCAGAGGAGGGGCAGAGAGAGGGAGAGAGAGAATCCCAAGTAGGTTCCACACTGCCAGCGCAGACCCCTTTCTCGAGGCTGCATCTCACGAACCATGAGATCATGGCCTGAGCAGAAATCAAAGGTCAGGGTTTCCACTGACTGAGACCCCCAGGAGCCTCTCATGTAACCTTCTAGCCTCCCCTTGCCTAAACGAGCCATCTTACCTTTACAGCCCAAGTGTACACATCCGCAGCCCCTAGTTCTGGCCCTGCTATCTTCCTCTTTCAAGGCAGGTCCCTAAATGCTCAGGCTCAGGGCACACACGCAAGCGCCTTAGCAGCGCCCAAAGGCAGGACGGGCGCCGCCTCGAGGGCAGTGGGTGGCAAGAAGCCAGCGGAGGCGAGTTTGGGGCAGGCAGGCAGGACAGCCCGCCAGCAGCGGGAATCGCTGTGCTCCTCCAATCGGAAGCGAGCAGATGAGGGGTCCAATGAGATCCTCGCATGCGCAAGAGAGGGTGTTCCTGTGGCCAGCAAGTGGCCGAGCCCTGGGGTCTGTGCTGTGGACAGCGGCCAAGCCAACCTTGGGGACCTCCTCCACCTGCACCAACCATAACTAACTTTTAAATAAACTGACTCTCTCGTCTTGAACATTCCTGATAATGTGAATCTAAAAGTAGGAACGATGCAGTAGTTTTTATTTTTTCACCTTTGGTTCTTCTTTTTAACTCCACGTAAATAGATACAAGCAAGAATTGTAACTTACTCTACTAAGTACCAAGAACTTTAGAACACATATTACAGATCTCAGTTAAATTAAAAGTTGAGTCAGGTAGAACACACAATCTCTCCACTGTCCTGTTAAATTTCAGTTCAATGGGGAATGCTGCCATTTCTTCAACAGGTTTTCCTGTTACACTCTTATTTTAGGCCAATACCATCAGTACTCTGAAGCAAGTACTCTCAGATCCTAAGCAAATAGCATTATATTACCAAGAAGCAGGGTGTTTAATTGTTTCTAATTTTTCTACACAATCATTGCTTTGGTGTGAACCATCACAGATTGTTTCAAAACAGACCCCGGGTGACTACTCAGCAAAAGTCAATAGGCAAAGCAGAGGCCTAAAGTTTTCTCTTGGGGCATCTCTGCAGTAAATTGTGTTCCTTACACCAACTTCCAACTACCTAATTTTTCAAATCTTGCTGGAATAACAAGTGGCAAATTAGTGGATCTGTCACATGAATGCTATTTGCAATTTACTTGTAGTACACCCTTACTTCACATTCAGGTTTTGTCTTGATGTAATTGACTTAACAAGCAAGTATTTATCACACTTACTGCTCGAAAACATTAATTACCTTTGATCCTGCTGAACCTCACACCTACTTATTTTTAAGAAAATTTGACCAGGTTAAAAAGTTACTTAGATAATTACAACTCATTGTGTATTAGCAATTCCTCAGTATAGAATATTGCATCCTTCGGAGTCCCACATACCTATTCAAACGTATTCAGAAATTTGAGGCAAAATATATTTATTACTCAATAGAAAATTACAATATTCCAGAAGAAACTGAGCTGTACAATGAAAATTGTGCAATACCATATGTCTGTGTTAATGTGGCCAAGGTCCTGACGGAGAGATGCAAAGCATCCCTCTTTATTAAAAAATAATAATAATAAAATAAAGACATGTGATCTTCAGTTTCCAGGATAATAAAGATTTTATGTCTTAGGTACAAGATTCATTGCTGATGAAAAAAAGTTAAAAGTCGTTTCAGATGTTAGAAGTGTTCTGAACACAAATCACACAGTGCATAGCATTTAATTACTTCATTTAAAAATTCTCAGGATGTCCAAAATCGATTCTGTGCATATATAATTGTATGTTCAATGCAGTCGTGGTCTAAGCACATTTAACTTATGCCAAATTAATAATATGCATTTAACAAGTTTAAAAATAAGGAGGGCAGGCGATTCTCCTCACTAAAAAGAGGAGGCTTTCACACTAAAAGAGCCTACAGTCTGGGATGTTAGAAATGGGAGATGTGGCTTCGTGTCCCCTCAGTCATCACAGTTTTCATATATGTCTCTCATAACCTTAGCATCCTATCGGGCTGAGTATGAGTCTGGGGTTTCATACTATGCATTTTGAGGTTAGTGTGTCCTATCAACAAGTTAGCTAGTCATCTGTTTCTCAACTAAGGGAAGAGCAGTTTTTTAAAGACGAGGAGGAAAATATGGGTATTTCGGACTCAATGAGACAATAGGTCATGTCTAGACCCCATGTAACAACTTCTTAAGGGAATTATAGTGTTATTTTGACTCTGTGTAATTTTTGTCCCTCTTGTTTATTTAAGAAGTTGATCTACATATAAAAGAAGAGCCCACTGTACCTAAAACTCATTGCAGCCATCTATCATCACATGTTCATACCCAAGTTCTCTCAATAGTGCCAAGAGACACTTTACCTCAGTGCAAAGTAGATTATATTTGCATATTTATAACTGACATGGAAGCGGCAAATACCCATAATGCACGGCATACTCATAATGCAGCTTGATTTAAATATGTAAATACTAATAAACATGAATATTTAAATCTCAATGAAGAATTCACATAGAAGTAGAGCACATCCAGAATGTAACTTGATATTTGCCTAATATTATAGCACAAACAAAAAGTTAATGCTACCAATTGGAGATGCCTAGTAAACAAGCCTATCTCCACCACACCGAAAAAGCCTGAGTAGGTCTAACCTGAGTAGCATTCTAGCCAGGAGATTCTCTAGGACTGAAGACAGTGGATAATTCCATCAGAATACTTACTGGAAATATCAAACTTTCTTCTCTAGCATTCTTAACACAGATGAAACCCAAATGTGGTTAAAAAACAATTCACAAATATTTACTGAGTCCCTACCATGTATAAGAAACTGTCCTGGTTACCACAGGAAATTTAAGATATTTTTGCAAGAATTCTAACTATCCACTTGGAAACAAAATCATATCCACGTGAAAAATTATAAGTTAATTGTAGGATAGTTAGAAGTCTAAGTGCAATAATCTAAGGAAAAAGTGGTGATGGCCCAGAGCAGGATAGTAAATGGGTAATGATGAAGGGAGCCTTTAGAGACACTTAAGAACTAGCAAGTAACTCCAATTGAAGTGTGAGAGAGGAGTCAAAGTGGTAGATGGCGATAACATTAACCAAGGCAGAGAATACAGGAACAAGAAAAGGTTTAGGTTGGGAAAGATAACACTTTTTTTTAACTTTGTTGTTTGGGGCTTTGTTTCTTAAAATGGAGATTGGGGGGCTTTTTAAAGGACTATTTTGTAGGAGGTTGTGGATCATCTGTCTCAAGCAATATACAAGGTTCTACTGATCTGTATAGATGACTGTCACTGATCTGTCACAAACACTGTTATATAGATAATTATTCAATCAGTGGAAATAAATGAAATATCCAATGAGTGTACAGACAGTATAGAGAAAGAATTGAATCTAGTGGTGTCCACATTACGAGCTCACAGCAGGAATAAAAATGGTGAGATGGGAGTAAAGAAAAACTTGTGGAATAAGGAACTGGTGAATTCAAAGAAAAGGAGAGTTTCAAGAAAAGAGGGCTCAGCCATTTCTGTCTGCTATTATGTTGAGGTCAAAGAAGATAAGAACAGAAAATATACTGGCATTTATTTTAGTAATTAGGTCACTTGTACCTTTGAGAAGACAAGAAAGGAGCAGGGGAGAAAGCCATATTTTATGCTAACAAAATGGAATTGAGGGTTAAAAAATGGTATTAGAACTCTACCAATCATCCAAACAAGAAAGGAGAGATATCAGATGGTCACAACAAGTTAAGAAATACATTTTTCAAAGTAGGGTAAAACCTTCCAGTAAGAGATGATCACAAATCCCACAGTGTCTCTTAAGAGCAGTCTGAAGCATAATTTCTTCAAACCTCTTCCCCTCCTTCCAAACTCTCCCTCACACACACTATCACCCCCCACCAGAGCCATGCTTTTCTATTGGAGGCATGCCGAAGTTTGACATGTTAAGTGAATGTCACATCTGTCTCAGTACATGAAGATGGCCGAGATTCCATCTAGCCTTTCTTAGAGTTCATCTTCATGAATACATGGAAAAGCTGTTCACGTTAATCTAAGAACAGAACGTGTGTGCTAGGATGCAAGTTCTTCTTGGTTTAGTAGAAAATGCAAACTCTAACATGGGGGCTAGTTTCATCTTGAAATGTTGTTGAAGAAACCTGATACTAAATCATGTATCCAGATAGTACAGCCCCAGGCCCATCTCTGACCATGAATATTGCCTGTGTAGAACTAGTCAGCAGAAACTAGTAAGTAGGAGAAAAGTGAAAGTTCAGCTCTTAACCATCATTGTGTACCTGGGATCTAACACAATACCTAGCATGGAGCTTCAATTACTTTTTGTTAGATTGAACAACATTTTCTTTTTTTTTTTTTTTAACGTTTATTTATTTTTGAGACAGAGAGAGACAGCATGAATGGGGGAGGGTCAGAGAGAGGGAGACACAGAATTGAAACAGGCTCCAGGCTCTGAGCTGTCAGCACAGGGGCCCGATGCGGGGCTCGAACTCACGGACCGTGAGATCGTGACCTGAGCCGAAGTCGGCACTCAACCGACTGAGCCACCCAGGCGCCCCTGAACAACATTTTCTAAACATTTATCCATTCTAAAATTACTCTATCGAACAACTTGTGGTAGGGACAAAAACATAAGACGAGGACACAAAAGGTTAGGGTTTCAGGCCTGCTCTGGAACTTTTTGATAAGTCTTTTATCTCTAATAGTTCTCCCATCTGTATTCCCATTCTGCCATACTTCACAGGTTTTAGAGGGGCACACATAAAAAAATACACGTGAAATTGCTTGGTATATTTTTCTATACTATACAAATATTAAGGCACTTTTTATTGTTACTATTAATATATCATTTAATGTGATCAGATGTTGACATAAAATGTGCATTTTTTTCTGAGTTGGTTTTGCTACAAGTCTTATTTTATTCTTATTTACTCCTGTTTATCTAATCCCTGTTTGAAATCTGCTAAACTATTTGCCTATTTATCAGGGTGGCCCTAATTTGGAATACAGAGACTAATGGCATTGGAAAATTGCACTGAAAGGAGTCACCCATGTATTATGATAGATCATAAATATGGATGACTAGAAAGTAAGATGCTTCGCTTAAGATGCAAATTAGCAGAGAATGAGATGCAGTGAGTTGTGCACCAGAGATTCAAATCCTGATGGAGAAGTCCCTGTAGGGTCACTGACAAAAAGCAGGTTTCTGCTGTTACTCCCCGGCGAGGCTGTAGACACTCCCTGGGCTTGTCATGCAACACTAATTGAACAGGATACCAATAGGAGAGAAAGTGTGCCAGCCCCATCCCTGAGTGCGTAGCCACCAAGTCAAGTCTAGGGAAACACTCCTTGCAAAAAGCACACAGACACAGAACTACAACCTAGCAATCCACAGCCAGGCCAATCCTAGCAGCAGAGTGACTGAGAAATGAGGAAGGCAGAAAGGGAGAAACAGAAGCTTTGCAGGAAAAGCAAACAGTCATAATGAAGATAAACGGTTCTCCAGGGAACTATCACACTCTGTAATCCAAACACTCCTCCTTGCCCTCCTATAACTTGCAAAGTTTATCCCCTAAGTCCCCCATCCTGCCACCCTCCCGGATAAGATTCAGACGATGAGATTCCTGGTGTGATATATCAGACAACAGAGGTTTGGAGTATGTTCATTCATGTAGGGATGGTAAGAGTGTATGAATATGTAACCTTGAGTATGGCCAATAGCAGTAAGAGGGAGAAAATTAAAAGTCAAAAAGAAAGAAGATCAGCATGTAAAATACAAAGTGTCTGCTAGAAAAGTCCTTAATACAGGCAGAAAGTAACCAGAAGCATAGCTTAGTTGGTATGTACTTGAATTGCCTACTTTTTGGTGCTCTGTTAGTCCCCAAACCTTCTCTCTACTGCCCGTGTTTTGAATCTCTTCTCAGAACTGACGTTATAATCCAAATATGTCATGTTCTTTGTGGCATTAGTGGGAGAAGAAAAGACCAAGGGAAAGAGGATATATGAGAAAATAAAAATGGGAACAGAAAGTAAGAAGGAATATGAGTGAATAAAAAAACCAGGGTTCCATTGTCATGATTCCAGTCACCTAAGCACCTTTCACCAATTCTAAAACATATGCAAGGCCACATTCATCACAGCCACAGCCTCGGGAACACCAGATTGGGAAACGTGCCTCTCTCAAGTCTGTCTTAAATGACCATCTTCCCAGAAACATCATCTGTTAAACTGAACTGCAAATTTCTCAAAAGCAGGTCACTGATCCTTTCTGCTTCTGGTCACAAGACGAAGTCTTAAAAGGAACTGCCTTTCTCCAAACACAGGAACTTGGGATTTTAAAAAGCCAAGAAAGGAAGATAAACAGAAACACATTTAGAGCTTCTATTCACTTAGTGATTCATATTTCACAAACAACTTGAGTATCCATTTAATAAAGGAAAAAATTACAATCAAGAAAATTTGTAATTTACCCAAATCATATTTAACACAAATAAATTCAAAGCACTTCAAATCCAATAGCCAAATCATTCTTTTAAATACATGAATGGATATATCAAATGATATTTATCCATTAAGAGATCTTTATTGAGACTCAGCTATAACGAGCTTCAGTAAATCAGTCTTGCCATCAAGAACGCCATCTTTAATAACTATAATCTGGGCATGGGGGTAGGTTGTGGGGGGGGTTCCCTATTAAGCCAAGATACCTGCTATAACATCATATGCAATATAACTCAGAGTCTATAACAACATGGGGAAGAAGTGGCAAGCCACAGAGCAAAATAACTTGAGTGTGATCCCCATGTGAGGAGCTATCAACAACAGCTACAGATCATATATCAAAGAAGGACAAATGGTAAAAATAATAACTAACATTTATTGAGCTCTCACTATTTGTCAGGCACTACATATTATCTTTTAATTCTTACTATAATATCATGAGATAAGCATTATAATTAAGTAACTGAGCTCAAAGAAATTAATTTGCTCAAGGCCACACAGTGAATAACTGGGCAGATTTTGAACCCAGAAACTTGACATCAGAGCTTCTACTAACCCCGATGTCAGACAGCCACAGGCTCATCCTCAACCCTGCCCCTCTATGTACTTCTATCATCTACTCTTCTACATGGATCTCTCATTCTTTCTCCTGAGTGTCCTTCCTTCTCTGAGACTACTTTTGTCTCCATTAATTTCTCCCTCTTTTTTTTTTTTTTTAAATTTTTTTTTTTAACGTTTATTTATTCTCCCTCTTTTTTTTAACATTTCTCTTTTCTATCCTTCTTTTTCCTTCTCCTCCTCCTCTCCCACCTCTTCCTCTATCCCTCTCTTGTTCTCTAAATCAAATTAAATATGGCATTCAAATAAGTTCTTAAAATGATGACTATTTTATATCCCATGGGTTTTTTTAAATTTTTATTTATTTATTTTGAGAGAGAGAGAGTGAGCAAGCATGAGCAGGAGAGGGGCAGAGAGGGAGAGAGAGTCCCGAGAAGGCTCCATCCTGTCAGCACACAGCCCAGTGCAGAGCTCAATCCCACAACCCCAAGATCATGACCTGAGTCAAAATCAAGAGTCAGACACTTAACCAACTGAGCCACCCAGGGGCCCCATATATCCCATACTTTTAATTCAAAATGCATATTGGCAGTACAGCAAAAGGAGGTACCCTTTTATATTTCTAGGTTCCTTCCTCCCAAAAGAAAATGTTAAAAATAAGTAGCTTTCTACTTCTTTGTGGCCCTTGGATGATCTGTTTCTTGAATGAAGACTTACTTACATCAAAAGGTTTCACACTATCTACCATTGATGCTGTACAGTGAATTGTGCCCTTCCCAAAATATGTATGTTGAAGCACTGGACCCCATGTGACTGTTTTGGAAGTAGGGTTTTAGGAGTGATTACAGTTAAAGGAAGTCATAAGGGTAGAGCCTTGATCCCACAGAACTAGTGTCTTTGTAAAAGAAGAAGACATATCACAGATCACTCTCTTTGCACCACATAAGGACATTGGGAGAAGAAGGTGGCTGTCTGCAAGCCAGGAAGGGAGCTCTCACTAGGAACCAAATCAACTGGCACATTGGTCCTGGACTTCCCAGAACCTAGAACTGTGAGAAATAATTTTTTTGTTGCTTAAACTACACAATCTATGATATTTGTTATGGCAGCCTAAGCTAATACAATTGGTCTTAAAAATATGGCTTTCTTTATGCAAAAATTTCATAGTTTAAATTGTTAACACTATGATTTCAATATGGGTATTCACCTCATTAGTAAACAGCTTTGAACTTACTGAGCCTTGGTTAAGATGTTTCTTGGACAAAGAAGAAATATATTCCTAAAATGTTTATAAAACATCGATTGTTTAAATCACATCCAAGATTTACTGGGTCATTTAGGGTAGAAAAACATTTCCTCAAAAGCCAAGAGATTTTGACAGATGTAACCTTGATCCTTGAAAGAAAGAAAGAAAGAAAGAAAGAAAGAAAGAAAGAAAGAAAGAAAGAAAGAAAGAAGAAAGGAAGGGGAGGCCCCTATATTGATATACGTGAGTGTGAAATTTGGTGACATGTTGTTATTTTATTCAATATCCAATAGATGACTCTGCTAACAATTCCATCCATATATTATAAAAGAAAAATAAACCATTCATCCAACTATCAGGTCCAGAAACTGGAAACAACCTAACACAAGAAAAATACTTTTTCAAAGTCTCTTTCTTCTCCATGCTAACAGCAGTGTGAGTACTATTGCTATGCAGCAGTCACTTGACCTGTTGAAACATCAAACAATATTAAGAAAATATCAGTAATTTTCATTAGTTCTCCACCAGGAACCTTTGGCTTCACCAAAAAGGGTATATGAGTTGCTTAATGGCCAAATGGCAAAGAAAACAGTACAGAGAATACTTCCACCAACATCCCCTTCCAGGTTTCCTGAAACTTCAACAAAATACAATTTGACGGCCTCTTGGATGACCTCTGAGAGGTGGAGAGTCACTGTGAATTCCTACCTCTTCTTCCTGTGAAATAAGCTGAGAAATTTCAGAAGAGGAGGCCTTGTAGCTGAGCCTGACTCAGACATGCTTTTTCTGATTCAGCCATAGCTTTGTTTGGAAACCTGTACGTCATGGCCTTGGCGGGCCCCCAAGCTTCCTCCTATGCAGTCTGCTATTTTTCCTCTAGCTTACCCAGAATAGCTGGGCAGAGATTTAGTACAGTTGGTATGCGGTGTTTATAGGCCAAAGTGTTGTCAAGTTTCTTTCTGTGGGCAAGCAGAGGTTCTTGAAGACTGGCAAGAACAAAAGGAAAGGTGCTTCTGGCCTTCTGGTTTTGTTTCCTGGAAGAATTAGAGATCCACTTTCCCTCTTCCAAACAACCCCAGGATTAGAAGAACTTTACCATGTTTAACCTCCTTCTTTATCTTCTTTATTCTCTGAAAAGTTTTTACCTCTTTATGAAACCCAAGTGCTTGGGATTATGGTATATCATTAGTCATATATTTAAACATATTTATTACCTAGGATCCTGCACAGGCAAGACAGGTATAGAAATCTCCTTTTGGAGACTTTTCTGGTATATTATTTCTAAGTATTCTATTTTAAAATGCCAAGTCCAATATTTGGGAATAGAAATGCAAGGATTAAAGAAAATAGGTCCTATCCTAAGAAGAAAAGAAGAAATAG
The DNA here is from genome assembly GCF_018350215.1 of Panthera leo. NCBI lineage: Eukaryota > Metazoa > Chordata > Mammalia > Carnivora > Felidae > Panthera > Panthera leo. The sequence continues at coordinate 152,317,602 of NC_056679.1, forward strand.
ATTTGCTAACTTTTAACTATTCGATCCAGAAGCCTTGTTTATTTCCCCTTACAATATTTACACCTTCACTTCCCAGTCTTACAAAAATGGAGACCCCAATTCTACACTTCAATCTCCTCTTTTCTGCTCAGTGTAGTTCAATAAAATGGAAGATGGTCCAGATCTTTCTCATCTGTCATATTCCCTTGGGTAAATTGCTATTCCTTTTGCAATTTCCTAGTCACACCATTGCTGTTCCATTAGGCCATGGTATAAATTAAGATTCATGTTGGTGACTTGATTCAGGTTTTACTCTTTGAATGCCCAATTATAGATCAAGCATATGTCTCTGCCATGGAGAAAAAAAAGTCAGGAACAAAATCACAGATTACACTCAGGAAATCTTCCCACGTAGAATCCCTGACTTCTTCCTGCAGCCACAAGAAAAGCCACTCATGGCTCTCAGCTGCTATTTCTCCTGGCTAAGGCAGGATTATGAACCTTGGATGCCCTATGTACTCTTAAGGTCCCCTACTCCTAACCCCAATGCATCATTAAAAGTAAAACCCATACCAAACCATGAATGATTATATTATAGTTTTCAAAATTACACCAAACTCCTATGTATGCAAACACGAAATTACATTCTGCTTACATCTACTAATGTGCATTATGTATCTGTGTTTGCTTTGCTGGGCTCTTAAGTGCTGGGGTCTTGAACATGACCGTGTAATGCAGCCATGCTTGAGACTCCTGGCTTGGGTGCTTCTTTCTTTACATTTGTATGAAATGACTGACCCAACCTGACATGGCTCATCCCTGTGGAGGATGTCCCATGGAAACGGAGAAAAATATCAGAGAGGATCAAATACCAATGTTTTGTCCAGCTGCCAATGTAAGATCTCCCTAATAATAGGTTGGAGGCACCAGGAACACTAGATGTTTACATTTATTTTAAAAACACCAACTCCAAAAAAGAGTTCTTCTTGGCTCAGTACACAAACATCTATTGTGAACCCTTCATCCCCAGCACTTTTTAAGCATTACCTCATTAATCTTCAAAGCAGCTATGTAAGGCAAGTAGAACTATTTGCTCTGCAATTTTCAATGTCCCACTTAAAATGGATAGGAGAGTGTGCAGTGACAACACTACCAAGGTAGGCTCCCAACAGTACAGACCACCATACAGAGAGATGGAACCACACATGGAGCTTCACCTTCCCAAGTCCTTGCATCCATTTCCATCTCCCCAGAATACTTCCTATTTCCTTTAGGACTGTATCCCATCTATAGGAGCTTCCCATCATATCCTTGCCCCTAAGCTCCCATTCAAATATGCCCATGTTTCTGGAATCCCCATACCTTTGCCTTTGTTCCTTCTTTTTAAGTTTATTTATTTATTTTGAGAGACAGTGTGTGTGCACACACATGTGCATGAGCAGGAAAGGGGCAGAGAGAGAGAGAAAGAGAGAGAATCCCAAGCAGACTCCTTGCTGACAGCAGAGAGCCTGATGCAGAGCTCGATCCCACAAAGCTACCCAGGCACCCCTCTTTGCCTTTATACTGAGCAAGACTTAGTTAATCTAAAAAATGTCTTTGTGTTACACAGTCAGTATGTTGTACATGTCAACCTTCTATTTATATTCTTACAGAGACCTTATGAAGATGTCTTAATACAAATATAATGAAAGGAATAATACTTTAAGCTGGAAGATCTGGTGAATATCTCCTACATGACATTAGACTCTTGTAAGTTTTACCTAATCGTGGAGTCTATGCAGTGAAAAGGTAAAGAGCATAGATTGGAATGAAGTTTAACCACCTCTCACTCTTCTTTATCATCTAAAAACTGTGTATGTGTGAGTATGTGTGCAACTCTTTAAGACTAATACTTTGTAGGTCTCTACTTCTGTACTCTAACCTTCATCAATATATAGGTCATCTGTGTTTTCTTTTACCTTTAGATATTAGTTTGCATTTTAGAAATTCCATTTATTATTAGTGGAGGAATCAGTGATGCTTTGTGCTTTCATCTTTAAGAAAATGACTAGGGGCGTCTGGGTGGCTCAGTCGGTTAAGTGTCCGACTTCGGCTCAGGTCATGATCTCACGGTCTGTGAGTTCGAGCCCCACATTGGGCTCTGTGGTGACAGCTCAGAGCCTGGAGCCTATTTCCGATTCTGTGTCTCCCTCTCTCTCTGACCCTCCCCTGTTCGTGCTCTGTCTCTCTCTGTCTCACAAATAAGTAAACGTTAAAAAAATTTAAAAAAAATTAAAAAAAAAAAAAAAGGAAATGACTATCCAGGGGCATCTGGGTGGCTCAGTGAGTTGAGCGTCTGATTTCAGCTCAGGTCATGATCTCATGGTTCATGAGTTTGAGCCCCACTTCAGGCTCTGTGCTGACAGCTGAGAGCCTGAAGCCTGCTTCAGTTTATGTGTTTCCAACCCCTTTCCCCTCCCCAGCTCACACTCTGTCTCTCTCTTTCTCAAAAGTAAATAAGAATATTTTAAAAATTAAAAAAAAGAAAACTGACTATCTAGAGCAGTTCTGGAATGATTAAAGGCATCAGAAATATTATTATATTTTTACTGTAACCATTTAGAAATATTAGCTTTGAGAGGCAAAAGAGAGTTATCTAATACTATTTATTGGTTTATGTGTGACTTCCTTCCTATTCTAAAAGAGCACTAGTTCAGTTTTATTAAATCTTCTCCATACTTACTGAGATTTCTTCTTAATGGCACAATTCCATTTTAATCACCTGACCAGACACCATGGCTTGTCAAAGGCAGAATTTGCCTCCTAGTGTATTCAGAACACTTGTTGTATCCTTACTTAGATTTTATCTCAGAAATTACATTAGAGGCTAACATTTAATCTACATAATGACAGTTTTGTTGACATCCCAAGTCTCTCTATGCAATTTGCATACAAAGACACTCACTAATCCAGGAGGATTCCTCCAGGGACAGTTTGAGAGATAGCAAATTTTACATTAACCTAAGAAAAAGAATCAAGTCCCCACCAAGAGTAGACTTCTGGGAGAAATGAAATATAGCATGAAAAATAGCTTCTCATTAGCTTTTCTACTGTTTAAAATTGTACCTATAACACTTTTTCTAAGATGAAATTCTAAATTGGCTTCCATGTTTATATTCAGATGAATACATACATCTCCAGTGCCCAGCACAGTGTCTGGCCTATAAAGATGCTCAGCAAAGTTTCACTGGAGAAAAAATGAGTAGACAAACATTCAAATGTCAAATATTAATAATTTTTGGACTATCCTTTATTTTATATTACCCAAACCTCAGCTTTCTTCCATTAGAGGAACCGATCAGAAGTTGGCAATAGTTTAATTATATTTGAGAAGATATACAAAATCATAAAATCTATGCTTGTAAAACACGAGCCAAAAAACATCTAACGGCCTAAGTATGGCCATTCTCAACTGCCCTTCATTTCCTTCTTAAGCGCCACTTAAATGTTCCCTTATTGCCAATTCCAGATATGTGTCTTAAATAAGTAATAAGATAATTAGCCCTGAAATATACACACTTAACAGACTAACAACAAAAATAATAGAAGACCTTGGGAAAAAAATAATGCATCCTAAAAAGAAATCATGAAAACCCAGTGGAGAGTGAAAAAAGCTGGCTACAGGGCAGGACCAAATCAGATAAACATGTACTGCCGTCTCTATGATTTCACTTCAGCATGGAAATTTCTGGACACAGAAAGGATTGTCATGGAGATCAGAAGATCTGGGATCTGGCCTAAATGTAAAACTAACCAGCTCTGTGAGCCTCAGCATATGATAGCCTCCAGTCTGAATTGTGTTTTGTTTTGTTTTGTTGTTTCACTTCAGACACTGAGTAAGTATTTGACCCAACTTTCCTCATCTGTAAACATGATCATCTCAAAAGTCCTTTCTAAAACTAGCATGCAGTGATTCTAACATTTTAGATTTCAGTGGTGTGGAACAAGATACTAACTACAATTAGAAGAGGGTAAAATGTGAGGAAACTGCTTTCTGAAATTCATCTAAATACTGGATCCACCCCCAAATCAACATGAAGACTTCCTATTTTCTCTAACACTTAAATGCCTTATGCCCAAAATGTGTTATTTCACACTGAAAGTCTGAATATTTTGAATTTTAAGAAATCACATGGGCTTGGCTTCGTGTTTGTACTTGCAGTGGATCCTCACATGAGAAACAGTATTGGAAGCCCTATCATAGTCTAGAAATCAACAGGATAGATTGGGCTAGATTGTTCCCTTAACTGCAGTTCTCTCACATCCCAGGGACATGTCTACACCAGCACCCCTAAAGCAATCCAAATTGAGATCTTCAAGTAGCCCAGTTGATTCAGCTGAGTACGACTAACCAGGTGCAGCCACCACCTAGAACCAGTTGGACATGACCATTCAGTAACCATTTCTTGTGGTCCTCCTCTGTGCCTGGTACTATGTTAGGCAGTGAAGATTAGAGGCGAATATTACGTACCTTCCCCTCAAAGTTCATAGTCTAGCAGTTCATATACAGAAATTAATAGAGAAATATAAACAATGATATATGTGTTAGGATGGGATAAAGACAGAATGTACAATAGTACAAACGAGAGGCATCTAACAGTCTTTGGAGGTGAGAAGAGGTGATATCTGAGATCTGAAAGTCAACTGGAGTAGGACAAAGTGAAAAGACCATCAGGAAGAGTGGCCTTTCTGGTAGAACAAGAAGTCCAATGTTGGCCAGCAACAGACAATGGAGCAGTGTTTCTCTCTGCCCACCTGCAGAGTCCCACCTAGGGGAGCTGCTAAACATGCAGATTTCTAGGCTCCTCTGCACCCTGACTAAATCAAGAGTCTCTTGGGGATGTGGCCCAGAGATCTGATTATAAAAGTTCATCAAGTGAGTCTGATGAAAGTTGAGGTTTAAGAATCACTGCAATACCAAGTAGCCTCTTCATGCATGTGGCTGCCAACATCTAAGAGCTGAAAATAGTCACATATATGTACAGGAAGATAGTCAACAACAGAGAATCATGAGTGGGTTCCCAGCCATCAGGTTGAATTTTGGAACATATTCAAGTTATGTAAAAAAAGGGATTGTGGTCCTGGACAAATTACCAAGCCAGGATTCCACCACAGAAGAAAATGCCAGGATTTGGGGACCAGAACTAGAAGACACAGTAGAACCAAGTTACAGGAATAAAGGGAAAGTTTAAAAGATAACTAGCTCTTAAGATCAGAGATAAACTGACAGCATGGGTGATCTCCTGAGTGCCAGAATGTTGGGCCAGGTCTGTGTCCAGGAGCCGACTGAACTCTGATGGTATAAGAAGATAGTGTCTGAGTCTGATAAATCAGGCAGACCCATATATACTCTGGGAACAGATGACAGGGTGTGGTGTACCAGCTTATAACTTAGTATTCTAATACTATTCATTGTATTCATTGAAACTTATTATGCCCTATTTTCATTCTCAGTGCTGGTAGATACATGGCTCTCATTATTTCAACATCCATATTCTTTATAATTAAGTAGAATCTGTTCATATTCCTAACCAGACCTAAATATCAAATTGAGGTATCCTCCAAAAGGATTAGAGACCCACTTTTTTGATATTTGAGATCAATACAAGTTTGTGACTGTAATTTGGAATCACTGATCAATGCTGGACTTTCTAGTGCAAAACAATCAAAAATCCTTTTGCTGAAAGCATTTTTCTGACTTAATCTGCATTTAGAGGGTAATTAATTTCACTTGTTGTCCCTAAATGATTAGCACAGTTTCTGCAGGTCACAGGATCAGTCAAAGGAACTATGAGCAATACTGAACAAAAAGCCCAAGCTGTGTCCTGTTATATTAATGAATCCAACACTGGTATTCATGCCCTTGGTATAACAGACTGGCTGACATTCAACCACTTCCAGTACTTATGGTAGTTCTAGTCAAAAGGTGTACAAAAGCCTCTTCAACCAGGTTTTTTGAATAAGAAAACAAAGTGTAATATATGGCATGGGCTCTGGAATCAGAAAAATCTGATTTAATGTCAACTTACATTAACTTGTGTAAACTTGGGCAAGTTATTTATCTCCGAGATGCTTATCTGTAAAATGACAGTATTAATACTACCTGGCTCTGTAGCTCATTGAACTGCTTTAGAGATTGAGATAACTGTATGTAAAGCATTCAGAAGAGCACATGGCCAGTTAATTGCTATCATTCTTGTCCCTATTTTAATTCAGGCCGCTCCAGCCAGCAGGTACTGTGAGATCACATCCACAGGAATCACCTGTGTTTTACTGGGACGCATCTCCTCTTGATAATACAAAGTGCTCCACAGATTTCCCCTGGAAATTCGTAAGGGAATGTTGCCTGTACTCATGACCAAGTGCCATGTACTACAGTGCGGTCTCCATCATGTTCTTCCTCTCCTGCTTGGTGCCCTGAGTAATGGCGAAGGTCCATGAGTTGATAGTACTGTCAGTGCTGCTGGTAAGAATGCTCATGTCTGAACCTACACTGTTGATTTCTCATATTCTCAAAGCGTCAGTTCACTAAAGACCCAGTGATGTCACACTCCACCACCAGGAGAAGGGTAATCGAGTACCAGCCATCCACAGCTTCTTGTGAGAACATTTTTTTCAACTAGTATGTGCAACCCCAGCCTCAACAGAGTTCAACTATGAATTTATGCATTGAGCCAAAGTAACGATTTCTGAAAGAAACCCTAGGCCATCCTTCATCCTCATTCCCATTCCAAATTCCTTTCACCAATTTCCCACAAATCAATATGCCAATAAACCTATATTATAGCAGTGATCACTGGAAGACAGTATAGTTCAGTTGTTAAAAGCAAAGGATCGGAGTCAGACTGTTAAGTTTAAGGGGGAAATGACAATTCCTCTGTGCCTCAGAGGATTTTGGGGTTTTTTTTTCAACAATAAAATTGATAAAATAATAGAGCCTAATTAACATAAAAATTTTAGGGGCCTAAATAAGATGAAATATCCAAAGTACTTTAGCATGGTGCCTAGTACATAGTATTGGCTCAATAAATGGTGGAAATAGACATTAGCTGTTATTCCATTTCTGGTAGTCACATTTTATGGACTGAATGTTTGTGTTCCCCACAAAATTAAAATTTTGAAATCTAATACCCAGTGTGATGGTATTTGGAGGTGGGCCTTTGGGAAGTAATTAGGTCACAACAATGCAGTCCTCATGAATGGGATTAGTCCCCTTATACAAAGAGGCCAGAGAGCTAGCTTGCCCTCCATCCACTACATGAGGACACAAATTGGCCATCTGCAACCTGGAAGAGGTCTCTCACTTGAACCTAATCATGCTGACACCCCATCTCCAAATTCCCAGTCCCCAAAATTATGAGAAATAAATGTTTTTCATTGAAGCCACTCAGCCTATGGCATTTGGTCGTAGCAGCCCAAATTGACTGAGACACCACAGTTTAAGACAAAAATAAGACTTCTTCCACAATCTAACAGAATCACACATGTTTCCATTCCCATGGGTTTTTTTCCCCTTTTAATATTTACTATGTGCTCAATAGCTATTGAAATAAAAATCTCTGAAATCATGAGAAAATTATATGGAACTTTGTTTTTCAAAACCAATTACCAATTATATCCTAAGTAAGGTTAAAACATCAGATATGCAAAAGATGCATTCTTCATTTTACATACACTTGCCACCCAAGCAGATTAGTTGAAAACTGTGACACACTGATATCATTACAGTTTTATAACCATTGTTCCCTAGAATTATTTCCTTGTTGAAAAAGTGAAACACAAAAGGCATTCACATAAATACGTATTAAAGCAGCTCAACGCATACAATAACATTTATATATCACCTAATAATATAAAATGTTATTTCACTTTTGTAATCTAATTTAATCCTTACGGCAACCATGTAAGGAGAGCACAGCAGATACCGTGCCTATGTTATAAAGAAACTAACGCTCAGAGAGAGGTAGGTAAATGATACTAGTCACACAGCTGGCTATGGTGAAGCTAGCACTTGAATCTAAGACTTTCCAAATCTTGTACCAATGCCTGTTTACTGTGACCTTGTTGGTTAAAACTTAAGTGTTTGCTTTCCTTAATTTTGCTATATATGTACTTTGGTATGTCAGTCCACTACCCTCCAATTCTTCCCAATTCACTTACTGGACATTTAAAAAGAATCCATTCTACCATGTATTACAGTATGATGCCAAGTATCATCAGGATTCCTTCCCCTTTCTGACCTCTTTCGAGTTGCTCACCTAGGAAAGACTGTGGACAAAGAGAATCCAGAAAGCAGTTTAGGAAGGAGTCAGGAACCATGAATCACCATCACTGAGTTCCCTTGACACAGGTTGTCCTCAGTTTTCTGAGGCTCTGGGGGACCTGTGGAAAAACATAAAATTGAAGAACTAGGCATAATTTCAGACTGTGATTTCTTCCTTCTTCCTTCTAGCCTAGGTTCTCAAGTCCAGTTGTACCTTAGAAATACCTGAGGAGATTTCCAAAATTCGGAAAGCCTGAGCCCCACCCAGGCCAATTAAATCAGAAAGCTTACAGGTGCATCCAGGGTTTGAGAGCCAGTGCACTGGGCTAACTTCCACATCTCAAGCACAAGGGTAATTTGGGGAACAACAGTTGCTTTTAGGAAAAGCACTCACCACTATTATGGAGAAGGGCAAAGACTATAAAAAAAATAAAACACACAAAAAAACACACAAAAAAAGTGTGTGCTGGTTCGTGGAAAAACTGGAATCTGGGTCAAAAGACAGCCAGATCCAGACCCAACACATCAGCGCTGGCAGCAAGTGCTATAATAATACAGGGAAAATTCTTTCCCCTGCCCAGGTTAAGTCTCCACTCCTATACGTTGCATGAGTTCTTTCTATGCAAAAAGGATTACCCTAGTCCCTATTTTCATTTGGGCTTAATGTGACTGTGTTGTTAATGTTAGGGGTTTGTTTTTTCATTAGAAAAGAATCCAGAAATGTGGAATCTAACATTTTTATTCCCACATTATATATATATATATATATATATATATATATATATATATATATATATATACACACACATATATACATATATATACATACATATATATATATGTATATGTATATATATCTTTTTTTTAATCTCTGAAATTTCTTTCAGACCTGGATTATTTTGTGAGTTAAACTCAAACATCAGTCTTAATTATAGGTATTAAATGTTGAAGAAATAAATATAATAAGAAAAAATAAATATAACAAGTAAAATGATCTTCACATTTGTTTTATAGTATGTTTAATTTACAACTCCTATTCTCTCATTGTTGCAACTGCTGATATTTACAATATAACTAAGGTCTCAGCATTTATTAACCTTTCTTTAAACTTAAAGTGACCCATTGTTTTATGCACCATAACTCACTTATGAGAAAAATCCTAAAATTGCCCTTGATTTATATGACTAAAAATATTTTTGATGTGAAATTATTCTTTATATGTTTGCAGTATATTTCAAATGAAGATGTAGGGGGGTTTTTTTGCCACTATTCTGAACTTCTCCCATCTGCCCTGATAAAAATACAAGTTATAGATTCAAGAATCTCCATAGGAATTCTTTAACTCTGTATCAACAGACAAAGAAATCATTCTTGAAATACATCTGATGACATGATAGACTGGTAAAGTCAAATCTCTCCAGAAGCAAAAATTAACTATGATTACTTGATGTAAGACATCACTCAAACCAATCAAATGTTATTTTGGGAAATCATAAATTTATATCCAGCGTCAGTTTGTCACTCATTAAGTTCTTATAAGAATGATTAGGAAATTATCTTAATAAGTAAACGTTAGTCTTAACCTCTTCTTAGTTTGATGGCTTAAAAATATAAGTTTATATCCATCCATTGAGTCTCACTAAAAGTCTCCGCCTGCTTGGAGAGTTATTTATTCTAGTATTAATAAAATTTGTCCAAGATGGAAGAGGAAATTCTTGCATTGCTTCATTCTGCAACAAATCTGCCTATGACATGTTAGCAAAGCCTTCAAAATATGGTTTCATAGTTAATCTTTGTAAATATTGACCAGGTACCTACTCTTTTCCAGGCACTGTGTGAGCTGCTGGGAATATATGAAAATCTCATTATCTAAGTGTTCTCATACACAAAAACCCTGGGAGCAGATTGCAGTCTTGCCAAGGTGTCGTTTTAGTGACTGACATGGATCACCACCTCCAGCAGTCAATAGTGACAGCAGGCAAAGCTGCTTAACAGGGAGTTACTGATCCTGCAGCTGTATTTTGCTTGTCGCTCCTTTGAAAGATGCTTACTTTGAAGATCTTGATCGTGTGGAAGAGAGGAAGCACGAAATAACCTATAAATCAAGGAACAGAGGGTTTTAGAGCCACAAGTAAATCACCTTGCCAGTAACTCAGAGAGATCACAGAGGAGGTAAACGCAGTGAAGAAAATACAAAAAAGATTCCGTGAACCTTGTGATAAAGGAGTCAATTTCTTTTCCAATAAACATTTTTTAAAGTACTGCAGCAAGAATAGAACTGAAGAGTCTCCCTCCCGCCCACCCTTGCAGAAGGGAAGAAAGATCTAAACAAGGGAACCTCTCCAGGCTCTTTAAGATACCACAAGGAATAGTTCTAGTAACCTCTACCTTTTAATGAAAAGTATGCACTCCTTAGATTTGCTTCCAAATTGCTATCAGTACTCTTTTCCATCCTTATTGAACCTGAAGAAAAACAAATTTCAGATACATTATTGATCATTTATCAATCCCTGGAACTGATAATAATAAACTTTCTTAGGTTGACTATTAGGCCTTGTTCCTCAGGGTTATGAAGAATGTGTTTATGTGGCTCTGGGTTTTACATCTGCAGAGATTTCCTAATTTGCCATAAAAATCATGTAACAAAATGGTGATATAGTTTACATTTCATCCAATTTATTATATTTTAAATACTTTCTACATGGATAAAATGAAGAAACATGATCGTAGAAATTGTCTACAGATAGGAGCATGGTTAATGTCTTTTAATTTGGCCTAATCCACCTAAATTATAGTTAAATCTCACTTAATTGGACTTTATTAATTTTAAATGTGACAAATCTACATGACATTTGGCTAAAGTTGGTCTGTGAAATTAGATGTAGATTCGAATACCAGTTTACCACTTCATTAAAAATTGGTTACACTCATTCTATGACTTATCTGGAAAATGGGGACAGTCTGTCATTTATTTTTACTTATTCTAATCACCCATACTGTTAACACCCTATTGCAATCCACGAACATCTGGTGCACAAGACAATGCAAAAGCCTCCAATTAGAGCCTTCCATCTCCATTCTTACCCACCCACCTCCTCAAAAATATAGGCTATTATTTACACAGCAGTCATAGTGATATCAAAAATCTAAGTCAGAGAATATTACCCCTTTGCTTGAAACTCTGTAATGACTTCTCATTTTACTCAGTAAAATCCAAACTCCTTCCCATGGCTGACAAGGCCTACCTGAATTTCCCACCTACACCACTTTTCTAATCTCATTTTTCCCCAACTTATTGAGATACGACTGACAAATATTGTACATATTTAAGATGTACAATGTAATGTTTTCATATAGATATACATTTTGAGGTGATTACATTTTGAAATGATTAATGAAGCTAATTTAAAAATCCATCACCTCACACAGTTACCTCTTTTCTTCTTGTGTATGTGTATGTGATAAGCACGTAAGATCTATTTTTTTAGCAAGCTTCAAGTACACAATACATTATTATTAACTATAGTCACTATGCTGTACAAAGATCTCCAGAACTTACTCATACTTACATCTGAAAGTTTATACCCTTTGACCAACATCTTCCTATATCCCTTACCTGCAGTCCCTGGTAACAACAATTCTGCCCTGAGTTATACTTTTTTAGATCATTTCACTTAGACTAATGTTTTCTAGTTTCATCCGTATTGTCACTAATGACAGGTTTCCCTTTTTTATTAAGGATGAATAATTTCCCAGTGTACGTGCATGCATGTATATGTCTGTCTCCTATATATATATTTTATATATATATATATATATATATAAAATATATACGTATATATTTTATATATAAATATATATATATATAAAATATATACGTATATATTTTATATATATAAAATATATATGTCTATATATAATATAATATGTATATGTCAGTTTCATTTGAGGTCTAAGATGTTCCTAAACATGCTATCTTGCCCTTAATGCCCCTAATAAATTGGTTAATTAAATAAGAAGTGGTATAAAAATTCTACTAATTTAGTGTTAAGAGTTATAAACTCAAAAATCACAAAAGCTGGGTGTGGTGATTTTAAAATATGGCCACAAATTCTTTGACATTTCTCACGTTGGGTGGATCTACCTCTCTCTACTTGAATCTGAGCAAACTTGTGACTTTTACTTAAGAAGCTAGGTCAGAATAGGTCATGCAGCTTCCACCTCATTCTCTAGGAAAATTCACCATTGGATAAGCCAAGCACCATGCAAAAAGTTTGACCACTCCAAGATCTCTGTGGTGAAGAGGACACGTGTAGGTGCTCTCATCAACAGCTCCAGCTAAGTTTGCAGCTGATGGACAGCGTCCACTGTCAGGCATCTTGGATGGCCTGGCCACCAGATGGCCATGGTCCTGGCTGACATCTAACAAAAACCACATAAAAAAAAAAAAAACCCAGGGAAAACTGTCCAGTCACGCCCTTCCTAAATCTCTGGCCCACAAAATTAAGAGTAAGAGCAAATAGTGGTTGTGTTACATTTTTAAGTTTGGAATCAATTTATTACAAGGTAACAGAGAATCATATACTAGGAAATGTCAAAATTGAGTTTCCTGTCACATGCTATTTCACCTGTATTATTCTGATTCTACTTGCCATGTGGTAAGAAAATGATTCATATAAAATTTAGCCAAGTGTAAACATTGACTTTGATTCACATAACAGGATAGAAAAATATTAAAACTGGAAAGTATTGTTGATTTCGTTCTCCTGAAAATGGAGCCCATGGAGGTTGTGGCTTATGAGGAGAGCAGGTGCTCAAAACACGGGACTGCAGACTAAGCCCAGCCCACCTCCTCTTTTGTATAAAATAAAATAAATATGGCCCACAGGACCTCAAGTACTTACTATCTCACCCTGTACCAAAGAAATTTGCCAATACCTGAGTTAGAGAATGGCAAAATTGAAATGGGAACAAAAGTCCTCTGATTCATAGGCAAATATTCTTTTTCCATTATGCTGCCTGACAAGAATAAAATTTTTCATTAACATCAGCATATTTTAATGAGCTTATTTCATGATCCTATGAGTTTAATTTATACCAGGACATCTTAAATTTTGTAAGGACTTTTTGTTTTGGGGGAGACTGTTGTTTTTGTTCTTTTTGTTTTACCTTTGCTCTTGAAAAGAGAGGTGTTAGTCACAAGATGGTTAATATATATTATTGAAGGTTTTCTATGATACCATCAGTGAGGAAAAGAGAAGAAAACTGATAGATTAGCAAGCTTTTTCTCTAAGGGTCGGAATATCTTTTGCTTTGCAAACCAAACAATGTGTATCACAAATACTCTACTCTGCTGTTTAACACAAAAGCAGCCATAGATAAGCCTTAAATAAATGGGCATGGCTGTGTCCAGACTTCATCTGCAAAAACAAGTGGTGGGCTACAGTCAGCCTGCAGTCCTAGTTTGCCAACCCCTGTCTCAGATAATCTGAGACATATAAATGTGCGTGAATGTGCTGCTGCTGCTTAGTAAGACTGTAGTTACGAATTCTACCCAGAGAAGTAGGGGAACATCAAACATGAGGTTCATGTAATAACAATATTTGCCAGTGTATTCAACATGTTTTGCTCCCTATACATTATTTTTTTTTTATGTTAGAGAGAGAGAGAGCACATGTGCAAGCAGGGGGGAGGGGCAGAGAGAAAGAGAATCTTAAGCAGGCTCCACACTCAGCGCAGAGCCCAATGCAAGGCTAGGTCCCACAACCCTGGGATCATGACCTGAGCCAAAATCGAGAGCTTGACACTCAACCAACTGAGCCACTCAGATACCCCTTGTTCCCTATACTTTAAAATAATACTTAATATCCAGTCTGAGCCTACTGCAGAATTAGAGTTGAGTTAGTATTACTGAAAGACCTTGTAAGTTAAACTTCAGTCTTTATTATTACAGCTTGAAAGTCTTACCTTTTTACAGTTAATTTATTTCTCCAAGAAATAAAAAGAGACCATTCTAGATGTCAAAAGCCCACTAAAACAGCTGCATCCCAGCCTTAGAATCCTAAAATGGGGTCTGTTTTCACTCCATTGCCAAACTTTCCTGAACACAGTATTTTCAGACTGTATGAGATTTTTCCTCCTGGTTTGCAGAACCCTTGAAGTTCTCTCAATACTGGGGGGAAAGAAAGGCTTATTCTTACCAGTTAGAAGAAGACAATTCCACTTGCAGATGGAAAGAATTTCTATCCTCCATAGGGCTTTACACCACCATAAATTTCCTGGACATGCTGTCACCTATATAAAAGGGACCAATGCCACCTAACTATGAACCTCCCTGGGATAAAGTGGATAAGGTGAGGAAGACAGTAACCCAGCTACCATTGCACTAAGTTGAAGGTGATATTAAAGTAGACTTTTAGGGTGGAAAAGTATGCTTTATTTTTCAGCTTGAGGTAAATGCCTACTTGAACAAAAATAACAAAATTTTTTCCAGTGCTAAAAGCAAATAAGTGGATTTTCCAGAGCTTTAAAAAGAAAAAGAGTATTTCCTTTGTGCCTAAGATATATGTAGATTTCAGAAAGATTTTAAAAATGCATTGATAAGGTAAGCAACTAACCAACGACAAATTCATAGTAATGTTAATTACATAAATATATGTGTGTATATATAGTAATAATTATGAAAAGCAAAATGCAAATATTATAATATTACTTTCAGCCATTTCAATTTAAAGAATAAGAAATTTTGAAGTGAATTTTGCTTTGAAAACTCATAGAATTATCCACATATGAAAAATCTAAAATCGCTGTAAAGTGTAAAAATTATCCTTTTTTCCACCTACAGGTAAGTCAAAATTGCTGTGCAAATTTTCTTCAAACTTTTTGAATAGGAATTATCCAGAAAGAAAATCTCTGAAGCTACACACTAAAAACTTCAGAGACAGAAGAAAACTCTTCTCAGTGCCTGCATCTACAGAGCACAGGCAAAACCACCCACCCCCCTCTGCGTGTGCACCCATGTACATGCTCACACACACGTGCACGCACACACACACACATACTCTACACACACACACACACACACACTCTCTATAGTGTATATGATTAACTGATTCAACACAGTTTTATTGAGTGTCATGTACACTAATGTGTGTATGATGCACGTGTACAAATTTGTGTATATTATGTGAATATAACCTCATGTGTGAATATATCTGTGAAAGCAAAGCCAAGAGCAAGGCCTAAGGGCAAAGAGGACATACGCAGGTAAGATGACCCCCAGCTACCTAAGAGCACCAGCAACTATTCTCTGAAGCAGGTTATACACGCACCTTTCCTCTCTACATCTTTCAATTCAACATTTTAAAGTGAAATTATTTTTAAATGTTTCTGAAGTTACATGGAAGACTGCTTAAACTTGTGATTTTTTGAGTTGCAATTTATAAGGTAACCGTACCACTGTTTTCAGTACTAAAGTAAGAGAAAGAGGGCTGGCCATTCACTTTTCTTCTTTAACTCTGGCAAACTTCTATTTCAACAGCCTTTTATATTCATGAAACAATGTACCAAGTTTGGGTACTAGATGTGAGATGCTACTCATGTGGGAAGCCATTCACGCTGACACTACAGATAAGGACTGCTCTTGTTGCAGTGACACAGCAATCCTCTGGTCTCACAGGCCATCATATGTGTCTGAGTTAGCAGGTGGATATAGCCATCCTAAGAATATAACTAGGAAAAATCCAACATGGTAGAACACTAAGCAGTGACTTCTGCAAAGATGAAAACAACTTAGTAATTATAAAAGTCAGACCCTAGATTTCCAAACTAATAGAGATCCAGTATTAATTCTGATTTAGAAACATGACATACATTTCAGAAGTTATTATTTGGTAAGAAAAACAATTAGAAAAGAAAAAAAAAAAAGCCCTGGGGGTAGGAGTCAAGAAGAAACAGCTTAGTTTTTAAAGTGTCAAGACTGACATCTCACAGAATACAGGGGGAAAGAAAGGAAAAACAGAACATTCCTGTCCTTGATGCTCCCAGGGAGATCAACACTCGCCTTAACAAGAGGAAATGGCCAGCTGTGAAAAAACAGGACCAACTGTGAAGCTGAAGAACCAAGAAGACCTGACTACTTCAGACCCAAAAGTCAACCCCATGAGACAGAGCACCAAAAAGAAGGGAACTTGGTGAGTCCAGAAAAGCATCCAGGAGGAGCACACAGGCCTGGACCCAATCACTTTACCACAGTTAGCTTCAAACTTCCTTGGAGTATCTGACTTCAAACACCAAGATCTCTCTGTCCTGTCCTTTAGAGATAGCATCAGACTACACCTGTTCACCTGTTCATCCTGTATTGCCACCTAGATCAGCTCAGAACCTCATTGCAGATGGCCAGATAAGGTCACCTACTAGGCACTAAAGGAATGAATTCAGGACATGCCACCCATGAAATATGCCACTTTGGTATATGGATTATTTTGAACTGAAGACACATGAAAACAGCAAATGCAGAGAGGCTTTCTCTAAAGACAGATCCTCCAAAAGGAACTCAATTGTTATAAATCCTCTCCCTGGGAGTTTAATCAACCAAGAACGATAGAGTCTTGTCACAGAAAAGACTAGAAGTCAACACGACCCCCTGACAAACTTTGTCACAAATTATCACACCTCCTGTCTATTCTAAGGACCCATTCGTCTTTGCTAAGTGGCCTACATTTCCACCCCCTTTCTCCTATTAAGACAGTATAAAAGCTCTCAAATCTCACCATTTGGGGGAGGATATTTACTTTTCCTGCAATATCCCCATGTATATAATACTAAAAATTAATAAATAAAATAAAAGCTCTTCTCTTATTAATCTGCCTGTTGTTCATTTATTTCACACACCTCACTATCAGAGAGTGGGGGGAAAAACTTTGTTCCCCTACACAATCTCCTCTCAGCAACACCTCCTCTCGACCAGGCTACAGGCTGCCCAACACAGGCACTTCAAAAGGAAATTTTAAAAGAGGAAAGAAACAGTCTTTGATATTTTGAGCAAGATGATAACTTCTTGGTAAGTTGCACTGTAATAGCACTTTTGTTAAATAGTAAGCATCTCTCCTGAGCCTATGCACAGTGACCTGCCAGTTCTCCTTGACTCAGAAGCCATGGCCCAGGCAGCTAGAGCATTCTGTGTCTCAGATCAGAGAGTGCTGGGAGTTTGGCCTTTGCCTCTACCAGGCCCCAGCCCCACTTTCCTACCAGAGGCTGCTAATAGCAAAAACCACCCTGCTCAGCCATCACAACTGGTCCACAGCCAAGTTGGCTGAAACTTGCCTGCACCAGACCCAATATGGCTAACAAGAACCTTTGTTCCCAGTACCAAAATAGCATTGCATTTCCCTCTAAAGAAATACAATTTTGTCTCTATTACAAGTAGTCTGATGTGTGGTAATCGAAGGGAGACACATTTTAAATTTGAGCTTTATGTTGTGACTAACATTAATTTAAATACCCTACATCAAAGAGCTGTGCTATTCTTCCAAACTGCTTTAAAACCCACCATGATTTTTTTGTTGTTTCAGAAACCCACAGTGCAATCTGCAATGCATTATAAATTTTGAGCGCAGAATCTTATCTATATTTTCTTGCGCATTCCAAAACCCCCCAAAATACTGATCAGAGACAGTTCCCACATTCCAAGACTAGTGCCACAAGCGTGCTGCAAGTTGAGAGAGAAAAGATTGAAAGTAACAGATGTTTGGGTTGCCTAGTCTTGTTATTTTCAAGACTTCATCAACAATGCAAAGTTTTAAATTAGAAATGTACTATAGTTCTATTGTTCCCTATGGAAATTTCTAACTAAAACCAGAGTCTAAGAATTCATTTTCAAACAAAAATTCTAACTTGGTTTTAAGAGGGGGGGAAAAAGTATCCTCTTAGAAGGGAAGACAGTTCAATCTGATGAGCCTCCCCCCTCCAGTCAGCACTGCAGAGGAGAGCAGGATTCAATGAGTAGCAAGTGTTCTCCCACCTCTTGCAGACTTGGTGACTCCATGGGGTATGCTCCCTGCTGTCCAAAAGGGAGGCCGTAGGGGATGCTCACAGCCCCACTACAGTGAGAAAGTTTTGTAGGTCTGTTCTCACTACACTCAGGATAGCTCCACATGCGCTATCCTGACTTGCTTCAAAGAGAGGAGAATTTTAGAAGCCCCTCCAGAAGGCTTGCCTGCATCAACTCCACCATCCATACTGCTCATCCCCTGCTAGGTTTGGCACACCCTGGAGGGAAATTATTAGCTCCCTCCTGGACTCAAAGGGAAGTGTGAGAAAAGTCTATTGTTTGCTCTCAAATCTGCATCCCTAGTGGCTGTCAGTTCACAAATTAGCCTACTTCAAGGAGAGAGCAACACAGGGCTTAAATGATACAGGATTTCACAAAAGCTCTGATCCACGGTTTTCTGGCTGAGGACGGACCAACAAGTGAAACTGATAAAGCAGAGACAGTTTTAATTGAAAGTAGATTTACAGAAGGAAGTCAGTATCCTGTCACTTTTGTTATTGTTGTTGTTGTCCTTAAAATCCTTTTGCCCTTGAGAGCCAAAGCATAAGAGACTGTTAAAAACTGAGAACAAACTGAGGGTTGGTGGGGGGTGGGAGGGAGGGCAGGGTGGGTGATGGGTATTGAGGAGGGCACCTTTTGGGATGAGCACTGGGTGTTGTATGGAAACCAATTTGACAGTAAATTTCATATATTAAAAAATAAAAAAAAAGAAAAAGAAAAAAAAAATAAAGTTTATATAAAAAAGACGTTAGAGAGGGAGAGAGCCAGACACAAGAGACTCTTAAAAACTGAGAACAAACTGAGGGTTGATTTGGAGTGGGAGGGAGGAGAGGGTGGGTGATGGGTATTGAGGAGGGCACCTTTTGGGATGAGCACTGGGTGTTGTATGGAAACCAATTTGACAGTAAATTTCATATATTAAAAAATAAAAAAAAATAAAATAAAATAAAATAAATAAAAAATAAAATAAAAAAAATAAAAAATAAAAAAAATTAAAAAAAAAGAAAAAGAAAAAAAAATAAAGTTTATATATTCCTATACTTTAAAAAAAAAAAATCCTTTTGCCCTTTTATCCCAACCCTTACGTGAAAACATTCCTGACTACTCTAGCCCCCAATGATCACTCCATTCTCTAAACTCTTAAAAATACATATGGTTTCTGCTGCCAACTAAGCACTTTATTATATACCCACCTGTATTAGTGTCTGTATTATATTTTTAATACTGACTCCCTAAATTGATTTTGAGTGTCTCAAGGGCAGACAAAATGTCTTACACTTACTACCAGGACCTATCATGGAGATACTGGGGATGGGAGAATCCAAGAGAACCATTTGGCATAAGCCTCATATTCAAAAACAAGACTCAAATTTAGATTTTTGATGATATCTCCAAATGAGATTATACCTAGACTTTCATAGACATACTGGCAAGAGTTTTTAAAAGAAGCACTTCGTCCAACAACTTTAAATTCATCACAGTTTCTATGATCCTTTTTTGGCATTACTTTATTTTTCAATATCCCAGGAGCTTCAAGGAGAGAAAGAGTGACAGAGAGAGAGACAGAGACAGAGACAGAGATGGCTCAGTTTGCCTCAGATTTCCTGTATTATCTGGCACCATGTTACAAAGAATATACTCAGAAAATATTCTCTAATGGTCAACAGACAGTCTGTGGCTTGATGTACAAATCTGGCATGGCCCTTTCCTATAACCCAACCAGAAGTCAGAGACCCAAGCAACTGAAAAGGACTCTGGGTAGACTGGCTAGAGTCCATCTCCAAAGCGATTTTGTCTTCAGAGACATCCCTCCTTGTGGGGAGCAAAACATTAGTATCAAAAGAAGGATGATGTCCTCTTATTTTGTTAATGAGGTACCCCCTGAAAACTTGGCCCTTTGAAATTTAAAGCAACAGAAACCAGAGACAATGGCTATGCTTACTTAACCAGCTATGAGAAAGAGCCATACAGGCAACTGTCATGCATAGACAAAGGGATCTAAAATTCCCAGAACTCCAGTCAATGTATCTCTAAAAGTAATCTCAGGGAAGCAGGACTAGAATGTGATTGCAGTCTTCACAATCTCATAGATTCTTTGAAGAAAGATAGTGTAAAGCAAGTGTGTGAATAGTAAAGGGAAACACAAACTAGTCATGAGTTCATCGTGTGAGTTCACTTTGTAAAGAGACTCCAGGGCAGCTGGTAATCTTCAGGGGACTTGTCCTAAACTGCCCTTGTCTCTCTCAGGCACCTCTTTCTGCCCCATTCTTGACTTTACTTGATGTGGTAACCATTAGTTCTGTTTGCCAAATCATTCTGCCCCTCTGCCTTCTGGAACTTTGTAGAATGGCATTCCCTCCTTCTTCTTCGCAACGAGGCATGGCCTTGTAACTTGTTTTAGTCAATGAAATGTGAGTGATCGAAGAACCAGTGAACAATTCACTATATCTCCATTGTCCTGCCTTGCCTAACATAACATGGATCCTAAAGCACAGAAGTGGAAATTCCCTCTGCCTGGGCCCTGAGTGAGAATGAACACAAGGCCTTCACTGACTCATGGGGACCACTTGTCATGAGGACAAAATAAATAAAATTTATTCTTTTAAGTCATTGAAATCTTAAGATTGTTTCTTACTACAGTATAACATACCCCATTCTGATATATAAGAGCAGGGAAGAACTCAAAATGATTAATCCCCTGCCTCCCCAAACTGAAGTAACTTTGGAGTTTCACTCTTATATACCAGGGGATTGTAGAAGCCTCAGATGCGAGAGGCCCATTTTATCATAGCATCCACTGGACTTCTGAATATTAAATGTTATTTTTATTTCAATCTCCTCAGAGAGTAAAATTTTAAATGTTCTCACTACAAAAAAAAAAAAACAAAACAAAACAAAAAAAACAAATTATTATGTGATGTGATGGGAGTGTTAACTAATGCTAGGATAGTAATCACTTTGTAATATAAAAGTATATCAAACCAACACATTGTATACCTTGAACTTATACAATGTGATATGTCAGGTATATCCCAATAAAGCTGGAAACAAATAAAGTAAGTCTCTTGTGGAAAAAGAAATAAAACGTTATTTTTATTTTAAGACAAACACACACAGACAAGTACAAAGTGCCATAAATTTTTAAGATAAAAGAGAAAACGTCAAAAAAATTTTGGAAGCATAGGTTTAGAGGATGAAACCAGGAATCAGAGCAGAGAAGGGACCTTAGAGATGAGCAGTGTCAGGGAACAGAGGAGGAAGTTGTGGTGCAGAGAATCTACATGACTTATCCAGAGTCCCCAGCCACTTAATGCAGTCCTGGCTGGCTGATTCCGATTCCAGTACTCTTTTTTCCATACCTTGACTGTGTAGGATAATGATTCTCCTAGTGTTCTCAACAATACAAGGGAAGAAAGGGATTCTCACATAAAAACCAGGCATCTTACCTTCACTGTTCACTTGCAGGTGATTCCTTGGGTTGGTGCAATAAGGTGCTTATGAGATGGCAATGAGGTGACCCACTTCAAACCGTCACTTGTTCATAGAGAGATCTCATCTTATGTTTTCTTTTCTTTCCCAACTCCTCACTTTACCTAGGGAGAAAGATTTTTAAAAATAAACAGACTTGCCTTCCCCCACCACATGCCTCCAAAATTTTCCAGCTTTTGATCTTTAAATGTAATCAATTGTCTGTATTTTGGGGTCATTAAATATAATGAGCTATTTTATATATATGCATATTATATATGTATATATTTTATATATGCATATATAATACATGTGTATATGTTTATATATATGTATATGTATATCAGAGAAGGTTCCTCAGTGCTAAACCACCCCTTTTAATAGCTTTCTTTGGAACAAAGCAGGGTTGAATAAAAAGCCTGCAGCCAGTTTAGTACTAGATCATTCTTAAAGTTATCTTAGGTAAGATTCGGAAGTACCATGTATATTTTCTTTTTTAAGTTGGAACTTAGTTTTTTCATACTGTTTTGGAAATTTGTGAACCCAGATTTTCAAGTGGATGAATTCAAAATACATGAAAAGCGATCAGATTTTTAAAATTTTTAAAGGACTTAAAAATCATTAACCCACAATTTCAGATCAAGAGCCTATAAAACTCAACATTCAAGTTCTACATCTTGTAAGTAGGGCCAGTTTCTGCTACAGACATTATTGAATACTTGGCACTGTGAGATGCTCCGAGCCATGTTAAAGTCCATGCCATGCAATGTCCCTGAGCATTGACCCAGGTTCTTTTTTTTTTTTAAATTTTTTTTCAACGTTTTTTTATTTATTTTTGGGACAGAGAGAGACAGAGCATGAACGGGGGAGGGGCAGAGAGAGAGGGAGACACAGAATCGGAAACAGGCTCCAGGCTCCGAGCCATCAGCCCAGAGCCTGACGCGGGGCTCGAACTCACGGACCGCGAGATCATGACCTGGCTGAAGTCGGACGCTTAACTGACTGTGCCACCCAGGCGCCCCCGACCCAGGTTCTTGATCACTCATTTTTTTATGCACATTACTCACAAAAGAGGAATTTCTTTTGCTTTTGCACAAACCCCTCCAAGCCTTAACAAATCAATGTGTCTTTCCCTATTGTCCTATTTCCCTATTGTCTCAGTAAACAAAATTTTTTCTGTGATGCTCTTTAGATGAAAATTGTTTCTAAAACAGTACCATTCGAGTCAGATTTTCATGATTCCATTGTCATTGTAGGTATGGAAGGAAAGTTTGCAAGACATTTCCAAAAGCTCTCAAACTAAACATCACAGGAATGTCCCCATTCCACCTATCCAAATTTGTGCCCCGTTCCTCCTTACCAAAACCTTCTCTTTTAGGGTCATCTCTCCAGCAGTATTTCACAATGATTCCATTTCCACTCTTTCCTTCGTATTATTTTACCACATGCACATACCCCATGTCTGTGTTGCACAAACTCTTCTCTCTACCCAGCTACCAAAGCCTAACTTTTGAAGCCTAATCCAAGTTCCAAAATTTTCTGGAGGACGCTCCCTATTAAATCTACCTTCGACAATAACCCACTTCTGTGAATTCCAACCTCCACTGCCAGGTTTGCCCTTCATTTGGGTGTTTAGTCTTCTCTGCTTTGCACCATCGTGTAGCTGCTTCATTGCAAATGTCTTCGTTCTTTGATTTGATCAAAATGTCACAGAGAGGAGGAAACATATGTAAACCAGAGAATGAAATACACCAGGAAAAGCCTATATAGCTAATAAGACCTTCCTATCTTGTCCAATTTGTAGTTCAGCCACTTTCAGAAATATTCCGGGTCTTATTTACAATGGCCCAGGGAGGCAGACAGAGCTTTACCTCTACCCATTCACCACAATAACCACCCCCCAAATTGTTTGCCCTGTGGAGTCAGACTAAAATAAAGGCCCGAACTCAGATAACCCCAGGGAGCCGTTCTAGCAAATGGACTGTTCCACCAATGGGGCTGAAACATCAGCCAAGGCCAGGTGGTGAGAATTTTACAAGCTAGCAGACAGTGGTGATGTGTCAGAGCCAGAGAAAATCAAGACCCAGCCATAGTCAGCTGCAGACTCTGCCGTCATTCCCTCCAGGTATAATCTACTTCCAGAAATAGTATGCATCACAAAGATGACCACAGAGTATAGGCATCCTTGACACATCAGGAAATAGGATCTCGAAAAGGCATGTACCTATATCCTATAAGCAAGTTTCTCACTGTAAATAAAAGTAAAGATGGAAGGAGATTTCTATTACCTGTGAAAAATAATATATACTTCTACTCACATTTCAAAGTTTTGGCTGTGTGGCGGGTTTAGTGGACAGTGGAGAATTTTCAGTGTTTTTTTTTTTTTCTGCATTAGTCAGTAACATTGTTGAGATGGCAAATCAGTTCACTTTTCCTAGCCTCACAGAGGTACCGCTGTGTATGCACACACACATACCCATACATGTACACACACACTATCTTTCTTATACTTTACTTTTTTTGCTTAACATTACAGTCAATGTGTAGCACAGGTGATGGTCCATACAGAGGCAAAAATGTTATTTTAAGGTTTTTTTTATTTATTTTTGAGACAGAGAGACAGAGCATGAGCAGGGGAGTGGCAGAGAGAAAAGGAGACACAGAATCCAAAGCAGGCTCCAGGCTCTGAGCTGTCAGCACAGAGCCTGACGCAGGGCTTGAACTCACGGACTGTGAGATCATGACCTGAGCTGAAGTCGGATGCTTAACTGACTGAGCCACCCTGGCACTCCGCAAAAATGCTATTTTAAAGTTGCTTTCAGTTTGTTCCTGCCGTTCTAGGGCAGCCATTCTCTACCAGGGCTGATTCTGCCCCCAAGAGACATCTGAAAATGTCTGGAGACATTTTGGGGTGTCATAACTGGGGTCAAAAGCTACTGGCATTCTGCTAAACATCTTACAATACAGAAGACAATCTCTCACAGAAAAGAATTATTAGGTCCAAAATGTCAATAGTGTCAAGTTTGAGAAACCCAATCTGATCTAGGGATAAAAGCAGTACATAGTTTTAGGAAAAGAGTACATCATGTTTAAAGGAAAGTACTTTACTGGCCTTTGTTTTATGCAAAAGAAAAACCAACATCTGGTTCTGAAATAGGGAAGTTCAGACTAAGGTTGAGTGATGGCTTTATGAACAGCATCTCTGTGGAAACCAGTATGTTGTTAACTTCATTTTAAAATTTTTGGCTAGGATGAGAAATGAAGAGGGAGACAAGAACAAATGTCCCAGATTTCCGGGAAGAACTGATTTGAGAGGACTCCCTTTTTAAGGGAGATAAAATGACCCTGAACAATGTCACAGTAGGCAAAGAGCTAAGAAGAGGCAGTCAAATGAACGCTTCCTGTGATGAGGATGAC
Organism: Panthera leo; assembly: GCF_018350215.1. Taxonomy (NCBI): domain Eukaryota; kingdom Metazoa; phylum Chordata; class Mammalia; order Carnivora; family Felidae; genus Panthera; species Panthera leo. The sequence continues at coordinate 152,342,819 of NC_056679.1, forward strand.
AGATGGCATCTAGAATTGGTGAGATTTGAACCAGTGGTAAGTTTTCCTTTTTCATTGTTATTATTCTCTTATAATACCTCCAAGCCTTCAAAAGAAGTTTTGTAAAGGAACACAACCTTGTGTTTATTGTGTTTAGGGCATAAAGATAACCAAGCCAAGGGCCACCTGGGTGGCTCGTCAGTTAAGTGGCTGACTTCGGCTCAGGTCATGGTCTTGCTGTTCCTGAGTTCGAGCCCCACGCTGGGCTCTGGCTCACAGCTCAGAGCCTGGAGCCTGTTTCGGATTCCCTGTCATCCTTTCTCTCTGCCCCTTCCCCGCTCGTGCTCTCTCGCTTTCTCTTGCTCTCTCTCACTCTCTGTCTGTTGCTCTCTCTCAAAATTAAACAAACATTAAAAAAAAAAAAAAAAAAAAAAAGATAACCAAGCCAAGGATTTCGTTACAGAAAAAAGTACAGATTTCAGTACAGATAAAAGTGAGGAGAGAGCTAGGGGAAAATGGAAAAGGAGTGATATCCACATGCAAGCCATACTCTGAGGGCCCAAAGAGGGAAAGAAGGTTGGATGGACTCACCCAACAGCCAAAGGGAAAATCTGCAAGCCCATGGATAAGTCTATGAGCCAATGTTGACTGTCAGAGGAGTTGGGAGTCTCCCAGGCATGAGTTTGACCTATTATGCCTGCCTGGCTCAGTTATTGGCTAGAAAGTGTGGTCTCGGTGTGAATATGGCAGATTTCAGAGTGCAGCAGCTGGGGACCCTTGGTCAATTACAATCACTGTACTTGGAGGTCTGCTGGGTACATTCTTATGATCATCTCACAAATATGACCATAACCAGGTATTTGGGTCCTTTGGACACCAACTTTTAACAGCATCATCTGTTCAAATGCCCTCCTTTCAGCCACTTGCACTGATGCTGTAATTATTGATAAACATCTCAATAATAAATAGTTTCCACCCAACTGAGAATTGAAAGAAAGAAAAGCCAAATCCTCTAGGATCACAAGAGCAGTAGGAGAAAACTAGCAGACTTCACGGTGCCCAAATCAAGAAAGCCTTCACCTATGTGATACTTTCACCTGGGACTGACCCAGGCTGTGCTGCTTGGAATTCCAGCTCAGTACCTTAGCATGTCACAGACCCTGTCATACAATGACTCGCAGCTCCCTTTCCAGACTTGGAAGCACTCCATTAGAGACCCATCATTATCCACCATAGAACTTCGAAGAGAAAATTGAGTTGAATAAATTATTAGCAATTTCATAATAAACTTCAAATCATCTTCCATACATTTTCCTCAAACTGCCAGAGTAATTTGTATATTAAACATTTAGATCGTACCATCCTTCCTTGTCAAGTCTCCCTTGTGAGAGATTGCTAAGCAAGGAGGAGGCCATTACATTCCAGGAGAGTGTAAGTTCAGAAGGGCTCAAGGCAGACCGTGAGCTGGAAGACTTCTCGAAGGTTTGCCAGCTCTGTGATTTTGTAGTTTTATGATTTCAGATGAAGAACCCAACAAAACACTGAGAAACTTTCCCCACAAAAGAAAAGGAAGTCAGTGGAAAAGCCAGCATTAGACAATGCCTGGCTTCTTAAGCTATCTCCTAAAATATGAAATATAGTTTTGAACCATAGATAATTGTGTTTTCCCTTTATTCAGAACCTCTATTGGAAGAAGTGGACATTAGAAGATAGTACTTGTTTGCATTTGTAAACATCCCAAAAACAGCACACAGAAGGACAAAAGAGCCTGGAAAGACCATCATGAGATTCTTGGTTTGGGTGCCTAACAGAACTCCAAGCATGAGTAGCAGTTACATTTTGGGTAACAGTGTGGACCTAAGTTCATTTCTTTCTTGTATCTTACACAGTGTGTTTACACCTGCCCACCCAAACAGAAGAAATATTAATACAGTGATTTCAGACAAAGTGACAGTCAAGTTGGCCTAAAACACTGGGAACATCAGCAATGTCCCTTAGTGAGTTCTTCACACAAATCCCTATGATTTGGGGTTGCTCTGACATTAAAATTACCCTACATATTGTTTCCATCTTCTTCTGTTTGCCCAGTGCTAGAACACAGAAATGTTATTAACTCATAGCGCACACATACACACAAACATACTCACGCACGCACACACAAAGAGCTCAGCTTGTCAACAGCTTTGGTGGAATAAAATACAAATGATAATTAGAAACATGTGTCCCCAGCAAAGAGGCACAGAAACTAAAAGGTCATCTTTTTCCAAATGACCTAATTAGAAAAGCATGGAGTGCTGGCTACAGTATAATGGTTTTACACAGCTTTTAACTCAGACTTCCTGTTTTAAAACAGTGCAATTTACTGCTCCTGTAGCAAATATGAATTGTCACTTAATGCCAACAGAATTACGCCTCACAACACCACCTGCCTCCAGCAATCTCCTCATTGTTAGACCCATCAGCTGAGGACTGCTGATTTACCATCCCAGAATGACCATTTAGAACCTACTGCCAGGACTGCTGCCAAGTTGAGAACAAGGATTTCACGTAGAAGAGAGCCCACGAGGTACTTTACATTAATGCCGATTGAAATATGCATGAATAGAGCAAAGGGAAAAGCAGTTGTTCCAAATCAGACTATCAGTGAATGCTTCTTAGATTCCTTTTTCTGGTCCCAGAGCTAAGATTTTGATGCTGAATAATTTTAATTGCCCAGAGACAATAGACACACACACTGGCTGAAAATGCCGCATGGTAGAAACTCACACAGGCACCCAAATAGAATTGCCGTTTTAAATAGATGCCTGTGTAAATTTGTATTTAATCTCTCTCATATTTATTCAATATGTTGTGATGTTTCATTAAGTATTCATTTTGCTTGTCTCTTTCATTGCCTCAGTTCTCCCAACTGAAACACCTAACTAATGCTATGAGGAAGAACATTTATCCAAGGCTCTAAAGAATTGAAAATACAATAACAGCAAATGGTGCCCAACTATGAACTGTTTTTCCAACCTCTCTTGTAGCTAAGTGTACTCATATGACTAAGTTTAGGCCTGAAGGATATGAGTGGAAGGGATGAATACACCTTCTGAGTCACCTTTGTACAAACTGTTTGCCTTGAATCCTCCATCCCCTGTCACTGGCTGTGGAATGGTGATGACCTGAGTCATCTTGGGTGACAGAGCTGCTCTTGACAGCCTGCACCATTCACCTATACACTTTTCCATGAGAGAAAAATAAATTGATAGCACTCTTAAGACATTACAGAGCAGGTACACATTGTTGGGTTTTTCTGGCACCTACACATCTTTTACTTTATTTTTTTTTTGGGGGATTTTTGAGTTTTTATTTAAATTTTAGTTAGTTAACATATAGTCTAATATTAGTTTCAGGAGTAGAATTTAGGGACTCATCACTTACATACAACACCCAGTGCTCATCACAAGTGCCCTCCTTAATATCCATCACCCACTTAAACCATCCTCTCACTCACCTCCCATCCAGCAACCTCCCTCTCTCTTTATTTTCCCCAATGTTCATCTGTTTCATTAGTTAAATTCCACATATGAGTCAAATCATATGGTATTTGTCTTTTTCTGACTTATTTCTCTTAGCATAATACATTCTTGCTCCATCCAAGTTGATGCAAATGACAAGATTTCATTCTTTTAAATGGCTGAGTAATATTCTATTGTGTATATAAATGCCACATCTTCTTTATCCATTCATCACCTGATGGACATTCGGGTTCTTTCCATATTTGGCTATTTTTGATAATGCTGCTATAAACATCAGGGTGTATGTATCCCTTTGAATCTGTACTTTTGTACTCTTTGGGTAAATACCTAGTAGTATAATTGCCAGATCGTAGGGTAGTTCTATTTTTAACTTTTTGAGGAACCTCCATACCGTTTTCCAGAGTGGCTGCACCAGTTTGTGTTCCCACCAACAGTGTAAGAGGGTTCCCCTTTTTCTGCACCCTTGCCAACATCTACTGTTTTCTGAGTTGTTAATTTTACCCATTCTGACAGGGGTAAGGTGGCATCTCATGGTGGTTTTGATTTGTATTTCCCTGATGAGGAGTGGTGTTGAGCATCTTTTCATGTGTCTGTTGGCCATCTGGATGTCTTCTTTGGAAAAGTGTCTATTCATGTCTTCTGCCCATTTCTTCACTGGATTATTTGTTTTTTGAGGTGTTGAGTTTGATAGGTTCTTTATAGATTTTGGATCCTAACTCTTTATCTGATATGCTATTTGCAAATATCTTTTCCCATGCCGAAGGTTGCCTTTTAGTTTTGTCAACTATTTCCTTCACTGTACAGAAGCTTTTAATCTTGATGAAGTCTCATTACTTCATTTTTGCTTTTGTTTCCCTTACCTCCAGAGATGTGTCTAATAAAAAGTTGCTATGGCCAATGTCAAAAAGGTTGCTGCCTATGTTCTCCTCTGGGATTTTAATGGTTTCCTGTCTCACATTTAGATTTTTCATCCATTTTGAATTTATTTTTGTGTATGGTGTAGGAAAGTGCCCCAGATTCATTCTTTTGCATGTTGCGGTTCAGTTTTCTCAACACCATTTGTTGAAAAGACTACCTTTTTTCCATTAGATATTCTTTCCTGCTTTGTTGAAGATTATTTGACCATATAGTTGTGGGTCCATTTCTGGGTTCTCTAGTCTGATCTATGTGTCTGTTTTTGTGCCAGTACCATACTGTCTTGATCACTATAGCTTTGTAATATAACTTAAGTCCAGAATTGTGATGCCTCCTGCTTTGTTTTGTTTTTTCAAGATTGCTTTGCCTATTTCAGGTCTTTTGTGGATCCGTACAAGTTTGAGGACTGTTTGTTCTAGCTCTCTGAAAACTGTGGTATTTAGATAGGGGTTGCATTAAATGTGTAGATTGCTTTGGGTAGTATAGACATTTGAACAATATTTGTTCTTCCAATCCATGAGCATGGAATGTTTTTCCATTTCTCAGTATCCTCTTCAATTTCTTTCATAAGTGTGCCATAATTTTCAGAGTACAGATCTTTTATTTCCTAGGTTTGTTATTAGATATCTTAAAGTTTTCAATTGTGAATGGTATCAATTCCTTGATTTCTCATTTTTGCTTCATTTTGCTGCTGCTGCTGCTTCATTTTTGGTGTAGAGAAATGTAACAGATTTCTATATGTTGATTTGGTATCCTGCAACTTTACTGAATTTGCGTGTCAGTTAGCCTGTACCTCACCTGAGAAAACAGAAGCATCAAGAAGTTGCTCCCTCTCATTGTGCCTTTGATTTTGTGTGTATCTCTTGAATTGTTCAGTTCATTAGTGAACCAAAGAGAAAGTGATCTTAGACTAATACTTGAACCTAAATCAGTCTTAAAGATCAAACATAGTTCATGGGATCTTTTCTAGAAAATGAGGAGGATGAGTGTTTTAGAGTTTCAAAATCCTATGGTCTAAGGTTCTATACTTCACTTGAAGTAGATCACTGAAGCCAACTGATCACTTGAAGTAGATCAGATATCAATTCTTTTCATCCATTATATCAAAAAAGATATATCTATAAATTCTGTTTCTAGATAAAAAGACTTTTGATACATGCACTTCCTTCATTTAATACTTTTTTTGCAATACTTTAAATTCCTCTATTTCTACTGGCTCCTTCTCTGTACACTTAATCACATAAAGGTCTTTGTCAATTTATAAAATGTTTTTGTTGGATTCTTCTGCACCTTAGATAATTCAATTTTATATATTCCTTTCTCAGTCTAAATTTTGCAAATGTGTGGGCTAGGTCGACTATCTCTAAGACTACATTCTCATTCTCTTCTTAAATCCCTGAAACCTGTGCCTCTCTCTTTCCAGTTTACTAAAATCTTAAAAGATAACTACTCTAAATAAACATTTAAAAAAAGTGGGGGTACCTGGGTGGCTCAGTCAGTTGAGCGTCCAACTTCGGCTCAGGTATGATCTCGTGGTCTGTGGATTCGAGCCCCGCGTCAGGCTCTGTGCTGACAGCTCAGAGCCTGGAAGTTGCTTCAGATTCTGTGTCTCCCTCTCTCTCTGCCCCTCCCCCGCTCATGCTCTCTCTCTCTCTCTCTCTCTCTCTCTCTGTCAAAAATAAACATTAAAAAAAAGATAACTACTCTATTTTCCTAATTCTTATATTCCTGAACCATTGTCATTATCCAACAAACAATTGTTGAGCCTCTCCTGTGTAACAGGAAAGAAACGGATTAGAATACAAAGCAAAGTTCTTGAGGATCTCACCTCTTTGTAGCACTGGGCTCTTTTAAAGAATTTCCTTGAACTTGTCTTGATTAGCATGGATACACCATTCTGCTTCTCATACTATATCTATGATTATTCCATTATTCTTTCTTGGTTATTTTTCCTCTGCCAATAGCCCTTAATAGGGGTTTTCTCCCCCGCTCAGTAGCAGGTCCGCTGTTGTGTCTCTCTACTCTCTTCCTTTGGAAATAGCATCAGTTCTCCTGGCTTCAATTATCACCTCTTATGGATGATTCTCATTTGTCTCTAGGCATAAATTTTCGCCCAAGTTTCGGTTTCAAATTCCTAATTACACCTCATTATCCATTACATGTTGAAATTCCAACATGTCTAAAACTAACCTAAATTAATTTTCCTTGCACATACTCCCTACCCCACACTCTACCTAATATATTCCCGTAATGACATATACACTAACTTCCTTATCTCTCCCTTTCTCTTCATAGCAGGCCTTCCTGTACCACAATAGGAACAGAAGTTCCAATCGAAGCAACTTATTTCCTTGGCTGCTTTAATTCGAGCAACTCAATCACGGCAAAAGGAGAGCAAGCATTTGCCTTTTCTCAGAGTATGGTTTCTTCCATGCAGTGCCAAGTAGTTGGGAAATGAAGGAAGGTCAATAAGCAATTACATAATTTACTACCAACATTAACCTGACAAGAATTAGTGGGAGAAGTAATGTGCTCAATCCCCAAAGAGATCTCAAATACTCAGGCTTTGATGAATATATTTATAAAAGCATTTTATTGCAGAACCAATTAGATGAGTACTCCTTGTTCCCTCCATTTTTGTATTATTATAAAATGGTAAAGTACATGTTTCCTTTCCCTTCCATGACTATGGTTGATGCTAAACATACCTGTCTATTGTCCTTTTACTTTTGGTTCCACTTTCTGTCAGAAACCTGTTTTTCTTGGATTATGTTTAACATGTTTACATATTTCAAAAAAAACTATGAGACCTACTTTTGTATTATTGTACAGAATAAATAAACACACACATTTCACACACACATATTTTTTGTTTGCTTTATCATTTAGAGTTCTTGGATACAAGTGGACACAGAAGGATTCTTAAAGAATGCACATAGAGTGTTCAAGATCACCTAACAATGAGGCTTAGAGTCTATTTAATCAGGAGCAATGCCCAAACCAAACTGAAGGACTACCCAGAAAAGACCCCACCTACACAGCCCAGGGCACCCAGGACAGGACGCTAGAATGTATTCTATTGATGCTCTGGAAGGCCAGATATCCCTGCCACCACCTTCACCTGAAATGACTTACTCATTGGGCCTCCTTTGTCCCACTGCTCACTTCTAAACTGAAATCTCACTGAGAGCTATCTGATTGGTGATACCTCAGTTGCATGACTATATCATATCTGTAAGGGAAGTTGTGAAAGTGAATTACTACCCTCAGCTTCAGAGAGGGACTAATAAGGTAAGTTCTATTGTCAAACTAGAAAGGGTATTCAGGGATTCTGTGCAAATAAAAAGGTCTGACAAATGTCCTCTACATTCTCTGGCTTCCCTTCCCATCTTCTCTCTTTGCCCATATTACTGTTATTTTACCAATAACCAAGGCTTCTACTATGAGTCATGTGTGTATCTTTTTTATTCTTCAGTTCCTGGATCCTATCAATCAACAATTATTTTCAAGTCATTCACTACTTGTCCAGACTATGTATTGGTGCCGTGGGGATTCAAAGAGAGTGTAAGCCAGAAGTTCAAAAATCTGTAATTAACATATAGAAAAAAAATTAAAGTATTATAAATGGTAAAATAAATTAATTTACTATAACAGAATTTTGAGGAGAGATCTACCAGAGTCAATAAAGAAGTCAAGAAAGAAAGATTTTATAGAAGAATTTAGTACTATTGGGCCTTAAGTTTGGGCTAAAGATCAGGATTGTACACATACAATCCTGTGTTCTTCCTAGTACCTTACTAAAATAATATCAATAAAACAGAAAATTATGAACCTATAACAAGTGCTACTTACGCAGGAACAATGACCAAACCACACTAAGGGAATGCCCAGGAAACATTCCACCTATGCTACCCAGTTGCTCAGCATAGAATCTGGAGAGGATCCATTGGCAGGAGACAGGTTTAGATGTTAAACAGTAGAGAAATAATAACTGATGTGGACAAAACCACATATTAGAGGACTTTCATAAAAGGTTGCAGTTAATAAAGAGGTCAATTAGCCCCCACAAACTCTAGACTCATTTGCCATGTATTACAGAAAACACTAGCAACTTGTCTCTACACCCTGGAAAGGAGAATGAATGAATGTTTTCACCTCTGGAAAAACTGAATGAGCTTAGAGAAAAACCACCACATTCTGACGAATGGCACTACTCTAACCATAAGTGTCAACTTCCCCAAACAATAACTTCAAAATAGTTCCTTCTATCCATGAGCTACATCCAAAAACACAGAATCATCATTCAATTTTTTTGAGGTATTTCTTCTAAATATAAACACAATCATGAGACTTACAAAAAATGTTAAGGTGTAAGAAAGAAATAAGAACAGTCCAAATATATGACCACAGAGAAAACAAATACTGAAAACATTTGTAAACCCCTTAATCATTATGCTGTGTCTGTAACTCATAAATAAGGTGCTATAAAAAAAAACAGTAGTCAGAGAATAACAAAGAACCCTTGAAAATTAAAAATCTTAATGAAATAAAAACCTAAATGATGGGTTAAAAGATAAAATGTAATTAGAATCAAAAGACAAAGCAAAACAGGAAAAAAGATGGAAAGTCTGACAAACTATGTAAAAGTTGTGATCTAGAAGTTTCTACGTGTGATAAAAGAGGGAAAGAACATATGGATAGAAGGAAATTATCAAAGTATGAAATAAAATTTCCAAAGTTTATGAGATTAGTTCCCATCTTTAAATACCCTACTAAAAGAACAGAAATATTAATAAACAAATGAAAATGGTCATAAAAGGAGATGTCCTAGCGATATTTAGAAGAGATTCTAAAATTTTCTTGCAAGAAGAAATATCCAATTTTCTAATGGAGGAATATAAATTTAGAATGCCACTTCTCAACAACTGAACCCTGGTGGGAGAAAATGGAGCAATGCCATCAAATTTCAATTTGATTTTCAGTATTGATTTCTGTAGAATTTAGCCAAACTATAAATAAAGTGTCTAAGTATAAAGACACTATCAGACATGCAAGAACTCATACAAGTTTCCTCTCACAAACCCTTTCTTGGGAAGTTATTTGGGAATGTGCTCCAGCAAAAGGAAGAAGTAAGATATAAGCTGAAAACGTAAACCCAAAGACATAAGCTGAAAAGGTAAACCCAAAAAAAATCAGTTGACTCAAACTAGGAAGGTATTGAGGGAAGTTCTAAGATTATTACTTTATGGCAGGTTTGGTGATAACCATCCCACATGGAAAAAAAAAAGAGTCCACAAGGACACCAAGAAAAATATTTTTAAAACTTAAAAAAAAAAAAACCTGATAGGATAAAGGGGTGAAAAAGAAGTCAAAAGTTATTAGAAGGAAACCATGATAAGAAAAAAAAAAGAATATCTGAAACTTCAGAAAAAACAAACATCAGAAAATGAAATGAAAATAGTGATTTACTTAGATCTGAAGAGAACAACATTCACATAGTCATAATAAAGAAAATTGACTCGATTAAATACAGTATTACTATAGAGAGAGTATAAACAGGGGAAATGAAGAGTGTGAGAAGCCTTTATCCTATGTTCAGGGCAGGAAGTAAGCAGTTTCTAAAACTGTTGATCACAAAACACCAACACAGAGAGTTAAATAGCTAAAAGAAAATTCTTTCCTCTGGCAAGTAGTTGAGGGGGTTAGGGAGCCAGGAAAGGTTTAGCTTTCTTTATGAGCCTGTCCATGCTATTTGCTTTTTACCAGGTGTTAAATTTTGTATTTAAATGTGTTTTTGTTTTGGTTTTTGTTTGTTTTGTTTTGTTTTTTTAAGTTGAGAGCTTAGAAAGGCAGGTAGGATTTGGCAGAACTGAGGAGGACACACACATCAAAATCATCAAGGAGAACTAAACACAGTGTTCACCTTAGGCAGGTGAAAAGCCTTGTTGATCAGAATTGAAGTATTACTGTAAAACAGAGCTTGAAAGGAAGTGTGTTGGGAGCTTTCAGACATACCTGAATAACACCTGGATGAAAGCAATGTTTTAGGAAGATCTGATTGGCTCTGGTGTACAAGATGACAGAGAAGAGGGAAAGATTCAACTTCCAGTGCACCCCCCCCCCACCCAATCTTATCTGGTCTAATATGTCTGCTAATTCATTTTTCCTCATAATCATAAAGCATAAGCATCACGCACTCTTCTCATTTGTCAACTGGTGCCATAACAAAATCAAATGAGCATGAAGGGCTCTTCATGATCGAGATCAGTGGTTCTTACTACCAGCTTCACGCTAGTATCATCTAGGAATACTTTGAAAACACACACACACACACACACACACACACACACATATATCATTTCTGGGCAACATTTCAAACCAGACTTTCTGGTAATGGTTCTCAAAATAAGGTCCCCAGACTAACATCATCAATGTCACCTGTAACTTGTTAGAAAGTAAATCCTTGGGTCCCACCCCATAATATTGAGTCAAGCCGGACCCTGCAGGTGATTCTGATGCTTGCTAACTAAGCACCACTGCTGTTTGGTATACTCATTCTGGTCGAGCATTGGAGTCAGGCAACTACTTAAATGCTGCTGAGCAAATTTCTTAGCTGCTCTAAGCCTCGAATTCCTCATACAAAAAAAATGGAGATAATAATGTCTACCTAACAAGTTTATGGAAAGGATTAATTTGTATAATAAGGTTAGTGTATAAGAGTTCAATAAATGATTTTAAAATATTAGGGTTTTAAAAAATGATATAAACTATATACTTTTATACTATATACTATAGGAACTATAAAGTATACTTTTATATTCTCCATGGTCCAGACAAGCCAATCTACTTACCATTCGTGCACCTGTGTCCACATTGGATTAACTGTCAGTGAAATGGTTCTTCCCACAAGAAACTCACAACGTTATGGAGAACCACATATATTTACACACCAATGAAATTTAAACGCTGGGATGCCTGGGTGGCTCAGGCGATTAAGCGTCTGACTCTTGGTTTCAGCTTAGGTTATGATTCAGGTTTGTTAGTTCAAGCCCCACATCAAGCTCTGTTCTGACAGTGCAGAGCCTGTTTGGGATTCTCTTTCTCTGCCCCTCCACTGTTCATTTCCCCCGCCCCCTCTCAAAATAAATAAAATTTTAAAAACTTAATAAATGCTCAAACTTACATTTAAACAAAATGCTATTAGAATAAAAAGAAATTTCAAATTCAGTCTTCCTTAAAATGGCTCAGAGAAAAGCTTAACAGAGAAGGTGGAATGGAAAGACTGGTAGGGTACCAGTAGCTAGAAAGGGAAAGGAAGAGTAATGCCAACAGTCCCAAGAATGTGTGGCCTGTTGAACCTAATTCCTTTCAGCACATTTAATGCCCTGTAATGCAACCCCTCCTTCTCTTACTATTTCCTCCTCCAGCTGATCATAAGCTACATTTCACCTCCATGATGAACAGCACAGGTAGTTTTCTGAGAACAAACACAGAGTTCATTACATGGAGTGTCCGGGGCATGCCTGGACCTTCAGGCAAAAATTTCAGTACTCTGACCCCACAACTTTTCTTCTCTTTGTGTCCTCTCCCCTTTTCATCCAGCTCCTTTCTACTTCCACCATCCTGCTCTCACCCACATAAACTCTAGGCCTCTGAGCTCCATTATTTTCTGTACCAAGAATGTTCTTCTCCTCATGTCTCTCAAAAATCACATTTTACTTTCAGATAAAAATTCTAATGTTACCTTCTTTTTACCATTTTTAGAAATTCCCCACCAGAAATAGGGTTTTCCTAAGTAATCTCAGAGTATTTCTGTGTTTATAGTATAGTCTTTAACATGTGCATGCTTTCGTATAGCTACCAGCATACCTCCTACTATACTTACGAAACTTTAAAGAGCAAATATCATATTTTGCTCATCTTACTATGCTTCTCTATAGTTCCTTACATGTAAGTTTTCAGTTCTTGTTAGTTGAACTGAACTGAATTGACCTCTTACTCAGAAATCTCCAGTTATACCCATGTGTCTGTGCCATCAAGTCCAACATCAGAATCCTGCCATCTTTTGTGGCTGCCTAATGCCCACTCGATTTTATTTCCTACTTGACCTTAACACAAAAGTGTGAACTTGGGCAAGTTAACATCTCTGAATCTCAGTGTTCTGATATGGAGAAAGTTTGTAATACTTTGATCAATTGTTGTGAAGATTAAATGAAATAAGCTATGTTAAACGGTTAGCAAAACATCTGGAAATAGTAAGCAATCAGTTCATAAATACAGTTACTTGAGTGAAAATTTCATACCTAACTTCTTTTAAAGCAACACTGTCTTGAGAAGAAGCATCTACCTTTTAAGCATTTTCTTCAGAAATAAAGATGAGTATCCTTCAGGCTTTATGGCTATATCTAACCAGATTATTTCCCCATACTCAAACTTAACTGCGTTATTATTATGTTAGAATGTTCATTACATAAAATGTTCTAAGTCATTTCAGTGCTTATGGACATATCATTGCATTATATGCAGTTGCCTACCACTTACAGATTTTAATTTAGTTACTAAATAGTAGGAAATTCTGATTAAGAAATCGCCAGAGGGAAGAAACCAAATTGAAGGGGAGTGAAGTCCGTATCATGGGCCATTTAGCTGAATTAAACCCAGCTTCCATGGGATGGTACGGAGAATGATTAGAAAGCCACATCTCTAGTTACTACATTGAGTCGATTACCAACCAATCTGCACCTCTACATTTTCACACTCACTACCCATGACTTCAGAACATTTCAATAATGAAACTCTACAGGGAGAAAAACTTTGAGTGTTTTTCCTTCACCTTGCCTAATCTCACTCAGCTATCTAGCACAGTAGCATTGCCCCCAAATGACACCACTGAGAAACATGGGAAAAGGGAGCATGAAGGGAAGAAGGGAGAGCAGGAAGGAGGCAGGGGATAAAATCACAGATCGCAAACATACGACTATAAAAATCAATGGAAATTCATTATAAAAAATACAGGAAAAAGTGTTCAGATTTATTTACTTTGCTCTGAACCCCGCTCTTCAAAATGTTTTATTGTTTTGCTATTTAGAAAGTGCTAAGAGATTTTTACAACAGAAGCACTTCTCTGTTTTATTAAAGATTATTTTAAAATGAGCACTGAGCAATTTATAGAAAAATCCATGTTCTCTTCGACTCATGTGGTTCAACCCTACCTGTTAAAGGCTCAATAAACTGTTATTGCTTCGTATTATTGAATCGTTGCAAGTATGAAAACAAAACATACCAGCTTCACATTCCCATTCGCCCTTCACATTTCATCTCCTTCTAGAGCTTTATTCTTTCTTTCCTTCACCAGTGTCTTTGCTTTCACTATGTACACACATTCATATTATTTAAACAGTATTTCCAGATCAAAACACAAGTTTTCATCTGAAGTGTATGTGTTTAGCAATTAAAAAAGAAAAAAAGCAGCTTGACAGGTTCAGATTTTTACTGTTCAATTTCACATACTTGGTATAACTGAGGCAACTTCAGACACAGAAGCAGTGTAATGTACACAAACTGTTTCTTCCCTCTATCAAAGCGTATACTTAAATGGTCATCTTATTGCCTAAAAATCAATTAACAGAATTTTTGGAAAATTTGAAGGGCCTCATCTTCGAATATAGAAATTACAAATTTTTTTCTCTTTTCAGTTTTCAGTTTTTGTTTAACGAATTCAAGTCAAAAACAGAAGTAGTAGCGTCTGTTGATTCTGCCTAATAATTAGTACAGGCGGCAGGGTTACAAGGTTAACACAAGGAAATCATTTGTTTCTGCCTACACATAAGAATATGAAAACACTCTTCAATATAAACATACTTGAGATGCTGAGGTACATTGTGAAGAATTAAACTCTGGGTCTTGTGTAAATTCCCTTGTCTGACAAACAAGAACATATTTCAAAGGTTATCTATGCCTGGAAGCTATACTAGGCAGAGAGACTCCCCCCACCCCTTTTTTATGTGCATTTGGGACTCAGTGGTGATGATAATATGTATTATGAATGAAGTGCAGAAATTAAGAAGAGTGAAGGAGAAAAATGATCTTTTTTCCGGTTAACACAAATTGGTTATCACTTGCTCCTCCAAAGGCCAAAATTCTTTAGCTATTGTGAAGTCAATGAAATTATTTTCCAATCTTATGAATTGCCATAGCAGAATAGAAGATCTTCTTCATTTAAAAGCTTATTTTGCAGTCAAAACAATCCCACCAAGCCTTCAGTACTTGGTGGCAGTGTTTGGTCGCAGTGTTTTGATCTTTGAGAAAGAATACACAAATGAGAATTATTTGGGGACCCACTCACCACAAAGTGACCAGTTTTTAAAGTCAGCATTAGTGCTAGCATAGCAACACCTACTGGTACGTTTATGAAGTAAAGTTGAAACCAACATGGCCATAAATTGGTTCCTCCATCTTAATAAGAAAACTTGCAATCTTTTTACATGTGATGTTGACACATAAAAATGACTACTTCCAAATCAAAGAATGGAAAGGAAAACTATAGTTGTTGAAGAAAAATAACTCTATGTTTAGAGTTCCACTAAGATGATTGTTACCCTTCTCTGTAAACTGAAGTTGCCATTCAGCCTGCTTCTAAAAATTATGTCATGTAGTTCATGTTTGAGACTGATGATCTCCCACCCGTCTCCTTCCCCCTCCTCCTCCCTCTCCTCCTCCTCCTGCTGCCCCCCTGCCTCCTCCTCCTCCTTCCCCACCTCTTTCTTCTTCATACATTCTTTAAAGGGAGTCTAAATAGTTACAGGAAGCCATTCAAGAGAGTACTGAATGGATTGAAGTAAGCTGAGAGGAATAACATTTATTTTTACCACAGATATGAAGTCTAGTCACCAAACAATGAATAATACAGCATGTAATGTCATAGTGTGCCAGCTCTACCAACTCCTAAACAACATCTTAACTTAAAGAGACATTCCGGAACAATAAGGACCACAGAGAGCTGCAGAGATTGTATTAAGCACCAAAAGGAAAATACACCCAGATCACTACCAATCCCGACATTCAGTAGTATTTGACCTCACGGATATTTAGAAAACCCATAGCGCCTGGTAAACTCCTCTGTATTGTAATAATTGCTTGAAAACACCAGCCTGAGAAAAGTAAATAAGAAGCCACATGCTGCTAGTTAACCAAGTTGTAAGCTGGGACACTGCTTGACTGCCCCTCTGCTTTCTCGAGAAAGGTGACAAAGTTTTCATTCACTGACAAGAGGTCCACTGAAAGAATTCAGGAGGTAGGTAATACGAACTCTATACTAATCCATGGAAACTCAAGGCCTATGAAAAATAAAGAAGATCCAACCAAGGCAAGTCTGGTCAGTTTCCAAAACCTTGAAATAAAAACCCTTTCCCTCCTAGATAAGGTAGTAATTTTTACTTACAGTCTTCAAGGATTATATAAATTGAGTATCTGCTACTCTTAGTCTGCAATTCTACATTTCAGTTAAATTGGACACCGTAACAGTTTTGTTCTTTAGTTACCAATGCAGATACTTTCATAATCCTTACAGCACATTTTGAAGCATCCCATTTGACTTAAAGCTACTGAGATTAATGACCTTTTAGGGAACATTATGGAATTTTGTACTCCCAAAAGAAAGAAATGTGTGGGTCTTATACAGAGCTGGAATAAGTCTTGATCTTTATCACCTGATGCCTGGCTTCCTAGGACCACCTCCTAATTGCTCTCTTTAACACCAGGCTTACCCCTTTCTGAACATTCCTGCCAGATTTATTTGCCTAAAGTATTTCTTTCACCAAGTCATGTACCGTCTCAGAAACCCTAGTTTCTCATCTCGCCAAAGAGCCTTCAAACTCCATAGCTTAATGTTCTGCTTTCGAGTATACATTTCAGCCATGGTATTCACTAGCCCCATAACACAAACTTTCCTCTCCTGTCAAGCTAACCAGCAAGTTAATCAGCCTCTGTCTCTTAGGCACATGTTCATTAATATTGCCTCATGTTCTGGGGTGCCTGGGTGGCTCAGCTGGTTAAGTGTCTGACTTCAGCTCAGGTCATGATCTTGTAGTTCGTGAGTTCGAGCCCTGCGTTGGGCTCTGTGCTAATAGCTGGGAGCCTGGAGCCTGCTTCAGATTCTGTCTCATCCTCCTCTCTCTGCCCCTCCCATGCTCATGCTCTGTCTCTCTCTCTATCTCAATGATAAATGAAAGTTAAATATATATTTATTTATATAAATATATATACATATATGTGTGTGTGTATATATATATATATATATATATATATATATATATATACACACACATTGCCTATGTTCTAAAGTGGTGCTATTTGCTTCCTCCTTGCTCTGTTATTATCACTTCTACCCTCTCACCCACCCCAGCATCAGTGCTTCCACCATTCCCTCTATCGAAGTCTTCTAGAAACCTCTATATGGACCTCAATACTTATTCCAGCCCCACATGAAGAATTCCTCTGATTTCTTTACTAACTTTTTACCGTTCCAAACATATACTACCTGGTAACAACTTTTGCTGATTGTGTATGTTTCTTCCTAATGTGGCAACAAACTCCTCTAGGATGGGGATGGCACTTGACACTTTTGTATAGCCTCTGTAACTCCAAACACAAATTAAGAGGTGAAAAGAGAGAAAAAAGTGAAAAGTTTCAAAATCACTAGAATTACACTCTGAGAATAGTACAAAATAACATCTAGAATAAAAAAAATAACTCTCATGTTTAAGCGCTTTCACATGCATTTGCTCATTACGTAAAGTATTAGTATCTCAAAATAGAGCCAAGAAATCCCGGAAATTCTCATAGTTTCCAGAGGAGAAGAAAACAGAAAAGGCAGTGGAACCAGATTGTGGGGTACCTATAATACCTTTTCAGTGATTCCGTAATTCTTACTTATTCAAGGAGGATCCATCTCCTGAAATATTGCTATGGTATATTTTCTGTAACTTATAGTCAAATCACTTTCATTATATATATCATATATATATATATATCATATATATATATATCATATATATATGATATATATATATGATATATATATGTTAGGGACAGGAGACACAGAATATATATATATATATATATATATATATATATATATATATATATATATATATCATATAATATATATTTAACTACATATTGTATTTATTTATTTTTCATATAATTTACTGTCAAATTGGCTTCCATAAAACACCCAGTGCTCATCCCAACAAGTGCCCTCCTCAATGCCCATCACCTACTTTCCCCTCTTCCCCACCCTCATCAACCCTCAGTTTATTCTCTGTATTTAAGAGTCTCTGATGGTTTGCCTCCCTCCCTCTCTTTTGTAGCTTTTTTTCCCCTCCCCCTCCCCCATGGTCTTCTGTTAAGTTTCTCAAGATCCACATATGAGTGAAAACATATGGTATCTGCCTTTCTCTGACTGACTTATTTCGCTTAGCATAATACCCTCCAGTTCCATCCATGTTGCTGCAAATGGCCAGATTTCATTCTTTCTCATTGCCAAGTAGTGTTCCATTGTATATATATAAACCACATCTTCTTTATCCATTCATCAATTAACTGCATATTTTAAGAGTGGCTACTTTGCAGTTCAGACCTCATTAGTTTTTCCACACTGAATATTCCTTTTACACTTTTTAAAAAAGTTACTTCTTTGGACTTTCGTACTTACCTATTAGGAATATATCTTGGGGAAAAAAACTGGGAATCCTTTTAAAAACTGCTTTAGAGGTTCATGAGATCATAAATGTAAAACTATGCTCTGGAACATAAGTTCCTCTACAAGTTCCATTTATTTTTATTATTGCTACAGTGATTATGGAAATATTCTTAAAAATCAAATTTTCCTAGAATACCTGGGTGGCTTGTTCAATTAAGCATCTGACTCTTGATTTCAGCTCAGATCATGATCTCACTGTTGTTGAGATCGAGCCCTACATGGGGCTCTGTGCTGACAGTGCTGAGCCTGCTTGGGATTCTCTCTCTTTTTTCCTCTGCTCCTCTCCCCCACTTGTTCACTCTCTCTCTCTCTCTCTCTCTCTCTCTCTCTCTCTCTCCCCTTGCTCTCACTCTCTCTCAAAATAAATAAATAAACATTTTTAAAGTAAATTTTCCTCGTAATAAAATGCATTTGGCATCTCAGCAATTAAACCTTCTTATACTGAACCCTCTTTTAAAGCATGTTGAAGGTCCTCTGCATTCCAGTGGTCTGTTTTTCCTACCATGGCATCTCAAATTACTATTATAGGGAAGGCAAATGTTATGATAAACGGTTTGTGATGAACTTGCCTTTGGATGTTCTTTCACTGTAGTATTTCTTTCCAGTCATCAGTTTTAAGCTAGAATCACTCAACATTCTCAAAGTGTAAATGATAATAAGTAATCTTCAGAGCCCTAGAGATCAACAGGCAAGCCACCCTCCCACAAATGTTACTAAGTCAGGGGACTCTTCTAGGTGGGAATTGAAAGCAGGAATGGGTGGTAGAGAAGAGGAGAAAACGTGGCATTCATACCATGTAATTTCCATATAAACTACTGCATGAACCAAAGCAACATGCCGAAAAGCTAAACAAAGACAGTACAAACTTTGTTAAAATCATTGGCATTGAGGAAGATAAATAAGCTACTATTGATCCGCATCCTCTTTGCCCTTTAGATCTCACTTGACACGACACAATGGTATTTCCCTTTGGGACCCCAGTGTCTTGATCTGAAAACATAACCAGTCATTCCTCAGTGAGGGGGAGAGATTAGTTTTGTTAACATCTGTTTTTTAGGCTTCTTTATTTTTAAGTTCTTGTTGAAACCTCCTTGATCTGCCTACCAGGGAATTGGAGCACATACCATGTGCCTGCTGCCTAAATCTCTGTTCTCTTTATTTGTTCTACAGAATATTGATTTAGATTTTGGCCTATTCGCATTACTTTAAACTTTTAAACACTGGCTCTTATAGCTAGAGGAAAGACTTTGCTGGAGCTAAAATGATCACCCAAGAGAACTTATTGGGGAAACACATAGACCAAAATTAGCCCTTGGCTCTGAATGTACAGCTCCCATTGAAACCAGTGGAAGCTGAACTCTTAGGATTTGAAGACACATTTTCCTTTACATTGAATATAAAGGCTTTTTGAACGGGTTGGGCTTATTTGAGTTTCTGTTAAAGAAGCTGAATTAGCTCTTTGTCATATTATAAAAAGAGAGGCAGCATTGCTTCTCCAATTTGTCTTCTAAGGGTTCTTTTGATATCTAACAAAATTGCAAAGACACCCTTTTTTGTTTCTGTACACTGATTGTTTAATATTACAAAGGACCAGGCATTATACCAAGCCCTTTCACTCTTTTATAGTTCCTACGACATTTTACTATAACATTCTCTAATCCTTTACAACCAAAATAGCAATAAAAACAGAGTGATGTTTAGAATCACGATGGGAGAAGGGGAAAAAGATGGTAGAAAACTAGCACTGGGATTCTTTAATGATAAAAAAATTTTTAAGTTCTGACTTTACCTACGGACTACTGCCATGAATCCTTCTCACTCTCCAGAAAGCTCTTTTATTATGCTGTGGATAGTGCCATTGAGGAAGATCAGATTTCCAAATGCCTCACCTTGTAGTCAGTCTTACTGTTAAAATACTCAGGATGAATTCACTGGCAGAAACAGACTCTAAGAATCTCTGGCTCTGTGCGTTCTGAAAGATGTAAGTCGTGTGGCCATGCTGAGCAGAGGAAATCTCTGCACCAGCACCGGCCCTCCCATAGCAGGCCTCAGCATTTTGGGGGGCCAACACAGTACCATCAGGTTGCTAATTTATTCAAGACAGTTTTGCCCCTTTCCCATCTGACCACACACATAAAATGCATGTCCAACACTTAGAGGTGAGCAAGGGCAACAACTGTGCCTCACTTATTTCTGTGTCTCCTGTCCCTAACATAATTCCTAAACAGAAGCAATTAGCTAAGGTTTCTTGATTTCACATTATGATGAATGAGAGATGCCAGATGATACCAGGTACATTATGGGTTCAGAAAAAACAAACTTTGAAAGACCTTGAGATAATTTAATATGGTTCTCTGCTTACAAAGACTACACTTACACCATAAGCACAGTCTAAGTCATGGAGCAATTTGGGGAACACAGAGGAGAAAACCTGATCTAGCTTGAGAAGGTGATAGGGTTTCCTGGAAGCCTTGAATTTTGAAAATAATAAGAGGGTATGTGTATGTGTGTACAAGTACTCCAGGGGTGCCTTGGTGGCTCAGACAGTTCAGCATCCCACTATTGGTTTCAGCTCAGGTCATGATCTCATGGTTCATGGGATCAAGCCCCATATCTGGCTCTGCAATGACAGCACAGAGCCTGCTTGGGATTCTATCTCTCTCCCTCTCTCTCTGCCCCTCCCTGCTCACACATGCACACTCTCTTGCTCTCTCTCTCAAAATAAATAAACAAACTGAAAAAAAATAAATACTCCAAGCAAAGACAACATGCAAGCCAGAAGACAGAGCATGAACAATGGCATGGAGATATGAATCTGTAACAAATAAGAGTCAGGCCATGGACAGGTTGGCAGAGACCAGACCCTCAAGGTTGGCTGACAAGTTAGGGGTTTCAAATTTTCCTGTGAGCAATGAGCAACCACTGAAACAGTTTAGGCTACACATGACAGGGTCAAATGCATTTTAGATATACCATTTTGGATGGCTGCTGGAAGACAGAGTTAAGGAGAACAAGGCTTCAGCTTTAGATGAGATGTTATAGTAATTTGGGTAAAAGAAAATGAAGGCAAAAACAAGGGAAGTGATGGTTAGGCAAGTGTTAGAAAGTCAAGTCAACAAGACTTGGTGAGTAATTATATGGGGAAAAAAGGGAACTGGAGTGGTAAAGATGGCAAAGAGGCAAAGATTAATGAGTCAAAGATTTAGGACTTAGGTGACTAGCTGGCTAATGTCTCCACCAAACGAAAGAGAGAATCCTAAAAATAAAAACAAAGAAAAACAGATTTTGTGAGAAGAAACATGGGTAAATGAGGAGAGTGTCATGTCATCCAAATGAAGAGAACAAAGTATTTTAAGAAAAAAGAGTATTACAGATAAAGTGTACATTTAGCAAGGAGTCATCCTGGACTGCGATCAGATAAGCAACTTGATCTTGTCTCTAACTGTCCCTTTAAGTTTGTTCAGTGAGTACAGCAATTCTCCCCGCTCTGCATAAAAATTCAGAAGTCCTATGACTTTTCTGCTTATTTTCAGATAATAGAAACTATAAGAATCACTGTAAGTTATAAACACATTTTTTTAATTTCTTATTTTGAAATAATCGCATATGGACAGGAAGTTGCGGAGAGGCCCCATTCACCCTTCAGCTAGTTCTCCCCAAGGGTTACATTTTATATAACTGTAGTATGGTATCAAAACCAGGAAACTGACATTGGTACAATGTGTGTGTAGTTGTGCACCATTTTATATTTTATCACATGTGTAGATTTGAGTAATCACCACTGCAAACACAATGTCAAACTATACTATCATCACAAAGATCCCAAACTGCCTCTTTTTTTTTTATGTTTATTTTTGAGAGAGAGACAGAGCGAGAGTGGGGGGAGGGGCAGAGAAAGAGAGGGAGACACATAATCCGAACCAGGCTCCAGGCTCTGAAGTGTCTGCACAGAACTCGACATGAGGCTCGGACCCACAAAAAGTGAGATCATGACCTGAGCTGAAGTCGGATGCTTAACTGACTGAGCCACCCAGGCACCCTGGAATGCTTGTTTTCAAGTCATATTTAATATCCCTGAATTACTTACTAACATTTATAGGCAACTCAGGATTCCTGAAGTACCCTTGACTCTTCTTTTATCCACATTATGGCAGAGCTGTGATTATAATAATAACTATGTTTAAAATTTTCTTAAATGTTTATTATCTTGAGAGAGAGAGACAGGGAGAGAGAAACAGAGTGCCAGTGGGGGAGGGGCAGAGAGAGAAGGAGACACAGAATCGGGAGAAGGCCCCAGGCTCTAAGCTTTTAGCACAGAGCCCCATGCAGGGCTCAAACCCACAAACCGTAAGATCATGACCTGAGCCAAAGTCAGAGGTTTAACAGACTGAGCCACCCAGGAAACCCTCAGACTGCCTCTTAAATGTAATTCCTACACCCTGCAACCACCACCCTGAATCCCTGGCCACCACTAATCTGCTTTCCAACTCCATAATTTTGTAAATTCAAGAATCATGTTTAATGTAACCTTTTGAGATGGCCTTTCTTTTTTCTTTTTTTAGATAGAAAGAGAGCACAAGTGGGAGAAAGGGGCAGAAGGAGAGAGATAGAGCATGTTAAGCAGGCTCCATGCTCATTGCAGAGCAATGGCATTGAGCAAGTCTCAATCTCACGACCATAAGATCATGACCTGAGCCAAAAGCAAGAGTCCAATGCTCAATGCAATGAGCCACCCAGGCTCCCCAGTACTTTGTTCCTTTTTGTTGCTGAGCAGTATCCCACAGTATGGATGTACCAGTTTGCTTCATCATTCACCAGTTGAGAGCTATTTTGGTTGTTTCCAGTTTTTGACTATGACCAATAAAGTTCCTATGAATGGTCATTGACAAGTTTTCATTTCTCTGGGATGGCTGGGTCATACATTAAATGCATGTCTATGTTTTTATGAAACTGCCAAGCTTTTTCAAAATGGCTTTCCCATTTACAATCCCAACAGAAAAGTATGAGAGATCCAGTTTCTCTTCACCATTGACAGCATTTGGTATTGTCATTGTGTTTTCTGTTCACTGGTGTAATAGGTGGTGGTAAAATCTCATCATGATTTAATTTGCTTTTGCTTTTCCCTAATGCCTAGTTATGTTCAATATCTTTTCATGCATTTTTTGTAACTCATTCATAACTGCAATGAAATGTCTGTTCATGTCTTTTATCCATTTTCTGACTGAATTGACTTTTTTTTACTCTTGAGATTTTTTTATGAATGTTTATTTATTCACTTTGAGATAGACAGCATGAGCAGGGGAGGGCAGAGAGAGAGAGGGAGAGGAAAAGGGAGAGGGAGAGGGAGAGGGAGAGGGAGAGGGAGAGAGATAGAGAGAGAGAGAGAGAGAGAGAGAGAGAGAGAATCCCAAGCAGGCTCCATGCTCAGTGTGGAGCCTGATGTGAGGCTTGACCCTGGGGTCATTACCTAAGCCAAAATCAAGAATCAGATGCTCGACTGACTGAGCCACCCAGGCACCCCTTTTACTCTTGAGACTTAAGAGTTCTGTACATATTCAAGATACAAATGTCAGACATGGTTTGTAAATATTTTCCTAACAGAGCCTTTCACAAAAGTTTTTAAATTTGATGAAGTCCAATTTATTATTCTTTTCCTATGGATCATCTTGTAGTGTTATATCTAGCAATTGTTAACCAAGCCCTAGGTCTAGAAATTTTTCTTCTATTTTATCGTCTAAAATTTTTATAGTTTCACATGTTACATTTAAATCTATGATCCGTTTTGACTTAATTTTTGTAGGAGTAAAGTTTAGGTCAAGGTTCATATTTTTGCCTATGGATAGCCAATTGGTTAAGCATCATTTGTTGAAAAGACTATCCTTCTTCCATTAAATATCTTTTGCACCTTGTCAAATATCAGTTAGCCTTGGGATTTTTGTGGGCCTATTTGGAAGCTTTCTATTCTGTCCTATTGGCCTGGAAGTTTATCCCTTCACCTACAGCATATAGTCTTGAATATTGTAGCTATATATTACTTCTTGATATTGGATAAAATAATTCCTGTCACTTTATTCTTCTTTTTCAAAATTGTTTAGCTATAATAGTACCTTTGCTTTTTCATATAAATTTCAGAAAAAAAAACTTGTCTATATCTACAAGAAATCTTGTTGGGATTTTCATAGGAACTGTATTCAACCTGTATAAATTTGGGAAGAATTGACACCTTTGTGGTAGGATCCCCTCCCTAAGGAGAGAAAACAAAACAAAACAAACAAACAAACAAACAAACAAAAAACCTGAAGGCAATCTGGCTATACATACGTGACGACATCCCTCATGACCTTGTAACGTGAGACCATTTAATGGGACTGAATGTTTGTGTGTGTTACCATATATAGGAGACAAAGAAATAGAAAATGTATACAAAACTATGCCACATGGTATTCAGGGCTCAGTTCTTTGGGTGAAAACCCAACTGAGCAGTGTCGGCATGAATGAAGCTGCTTCCTGGAAAGAAAAGACTCTCTGTGCGAGAATCTTACTACACCTTTACTATGTTTAGGCTTCCAGTCCATGAATACAGCATATCCATTCATTTATTTAAATTTTCTTTGATTTCTTTCATCAGTACTTTGTAGTTTATGAAATTCCTAAACATGTTTTTTTAATTTACAACTAAGCATTTATCTCTTTTTAAAATGATTTTAAGGGCACCTGGTGGCAGTTAAGTATCCAGCTTTGACTCAGGTCATGATTTCATGGCTCCCCACATCCAGCTCTGTGCTGACAGCTCAGAGCATGGCACCTGCTTTGGATTCTGTGTCTCCCTCTCTCTCTGCCCTCTCCCACTTGCACTTTGTCTCTCTCTCTCTCAAAAATAAACATTAAAAAAATTAAATGATTTTAAATAATATTGTATTTTTAATTTTGTTTTCATTCATATTATATAGAAATATAATTTATTTTTGTTGTTGTTGATTTTGTGATTTTTGTATCTATAAGCTTATGGAACAAACTTACAAGTTCTGGGAAGTTTTTTTTTAATTCTTTGGTATTTTCTACTCCATCTTGTCAGGTGGTAGAGGGGCAATAGTTGTTTCTTTTTTCTTTTGTCCTGTTTGCCTAGGTAGAAAAGTTATTGTCCTAAAATTTTCTATTAGACTGGTCCTTTGATGAAAAAGAGCAAGAATTTCTTGTGTGTATGTTTTTGTTTTGTTTTTATTTGTTGGTGTTTGTTTTTGTTTTTGTTTTTTTGTTTCTGTACCCATTGGCATTTCTGGATTACTGACTTCTCTAGTACCCAGACCGAGATCTATGAAGCAAAAAGAAAACACAGGGAACTCTCCACCACGTTGTCCCTCGGGTCCCCAGTTCCCTAGTCAGTCTCCAATGTTCAGAGTCAATGTCTGCTTTATATATAATGTCCAGGGATTTTAGCTCTACTTAATGAGAGAAATATTAAAAATAAAATCTACTCAATCTCTCTGGAAAAATAAGTCTTCTAAGTCACAAACACTTTCATGTCACAATTAAAGTATTTAATTTTTCATTTTCACAGCTGAGAGCTCTACTTCAGGAAAGGAAGAGTGGTTGACTTCTTTTTTACCTTTTTTCCTTCTTCCCTTTCCCCATTCCTTCCTTTCCTTCTTTCTTTCTTCCTTCCTTCCTTCCTTCCTTCCTTCCTTCCTTCCTTCCTTCCTTTCTCCATCTAGAGTTTCTATACTTCCACCAACTGGATAGCCCTTCTATGAATGAAGGCATTAAAAGAAAGGTAAAATGGCATCATACTCTTAAAACACGTGACTAAAGGTGACTCTTTCTCTTATGGATACTTTCACAGGTTCTCAAGAATCTATCCATCCAAATCCCTCTGAATGCCAGTCCTTCATCATAGGACGTCAGGTGCTTCCAATCACACCTCAGCTGCAGATTCTAGGCAGTACACTCCACAGCCTCTTGCTTTAAGAGTGCTCCTTTGGCAAGTTTTCTATTTAAAAACATCCCCTGCCCCCACAAGACAAGAAGAGAAAAGAAAAGAAAAATTGAATTCAGCAAAGTCGCAGGATACAAAATCAGTGTACAGAAATCAGTTGCATTTCTATACACCAATAATGAAGCAACAGAAAGAGAAATCAAGAAATCGATCCCATTTACAATTGCACCAGGAACCATAAAAAGCCTAGGAATAAACCTAAACAAAGATGTAACAGATCTGTATTCTGCAAACTATAGAAAACTTATGAAAGAAATTGAAGACACAAAGAAATGGAAAAACATTCCATGCTCATGGATTGGAAGAACAAATATTGTTAAAATGTCAATACTACCCAATGCAATCCCAATCAAAATTGCACCAGCATTCTTCTCAAAGCTAGAACAAACAATCCTAAAATTTGTATGGAATCACAAAAGACCCCGAATAGCCAAAGTAATGTTGAAAAAAACCAAAGTGTCACAATCCCAGGCTTTAGCCTCTACTCCAAAGCTATAATCATCAAGACAGTATGGTATTGGCACAAAAACAGACACATAGGCCAGTGGAATAGAATAGAGGACCCAGAATTGGACCCACAGATACATGGCCAACTAATCTTTGACAAAGCAGGAAAGAGTATCCAATGGAAAAAAGACAGTCTCTTTAGCAAATGGTGCTGGGAGAACTGGACAGCAATGTGCAGAAAAATGAAACTGGACCACTTTCTTACACCATTCACAGAATGGATTAAAGACCTAAATGTTAGACAGGAAACCATCAAAACCCTAGAGGAGAAAACAGGAAAAAACCTCTTTGACCTCAGCTGCAGCAATTTCTTGCTCAATGTCTCCAAAGGCAAGAGAAATACAAGCAAAATGAACTATTGGGACCTCAGCAAGATAAAAAGCTTACACACTTCAAAGAAAACAAGCAAAATTAAAAGGCAACTGAAAAAATGGGAGAAGATATTTGCAAATGACATTGGATAAAGGGTTAGTATCCAAAATCTATAATTTACCAAACTCAACATCCAAAAAACAAATAATCCAGCAAAGAAATAGGCAGAAGACATGAATAGACACTTTTCCAAAGAAGACATCCAGATGGCCAACAGATATGAAAAGATGCTTAACATCATTCATCATCAGGAAAATACCAATCAAAACCACTTTGAGATACCACCTCATACCAGTCAGAGTGGCTAAAATTAACAACTCAGAAAAAAACAGATGTTGACAAAGATGTGGACAAATGAGAAACCTCTTGCACTGTTGGTGGGAATGCAAACTGGTGCAGCCACTTTGGAAAACAGTGTGGAGGTTTCTCAAAAAATTAAAAATAGAACTACGCTAGGACCCAGCAATAACACTACTAGGAATTTATCCAAAGGATATAGGAGTGCTGATTCATAGGGGCACATGGATCCCTGATGTTTACAGCAGCACTTTCAACAATAGCCAAATTATGGAAAGAGCCCAAATGTCCATCAACAGATGAATGGATAAAGGAGATGTGTTTATATATACCATGGAATACTACTCAGCAATGAGAAAGAATGAAATCTTACCTTTTGCAACTACGTGGATGGAACTGGAGGATATTATGCTAAGTGAAATAAGTCAGTCAGAGAAAGACAAATAACATATGTTTTCACTCATATGTGGAACTTAAGAAACTTAAAATAAAACCATGGGGGAAGAGATGGGGAAAAATAGTTTCAAACAGAGAGGAAGCAAACCATTAGAGACTTACAGAGAACGAGCTGAGAGTTGATGGGGTGCGGGGGAGAGGGGAAAATGGGTGATGGGCATTGAGGATGGCACTTATTGGGATGAGCACTGGGTGTTATATGTAAGTGATGAATCACAGGAATCTACCCCCAAAACCAAAACCACACTGTATACACTGTATGTTTGCCAACTTGACAATAAATTATGTTTAAAATAATAATAAAGTAATAAATAAATAAATAATAAAATCATCCTCTACCCCTGCAAAAAACAACAACAACAACAAGTCCCCAGGAAGCAATTCTACCGAGTTCCACATCTGTTTCTTAAAATTTAAGTTCTTTTTGCTATGATGGAGGAAAGAGAAAAACTGTCAAGATCCCTAGACATGGCATCTATATAATTGCCAAAGGCTTTTAAAATTTTCTTCAAATGTAAGTAAAGCTAGTATACTGTGGCCCTTCAATTAAGAAACATTTATAAAACACTTCCCCCACCCTTCCTGGCAGGGGATAGGGGGAAAAGAGAGAGAAAGAATCAGAGAAATCCTTTCTCCAGAGAAATCCTACTCACCAAATCATCTTGAATTTTCAACCTTCAAACTTTTTATAATCTCAACATAAGCAAAAGGCTCATGAATCCTAAACCAGTTCTCTATCATTTCCAGTGAAAATATGCATAATCATGTGGTACCTCTCCCTGGCTTATGATATTACCATACCTGGTATCAGAGTCAAATTTTCCCATTTAGCATCTTGTTGCACAGTTACAATGAGGGCAAGTTCAGCAGACACTTCAAAAATACTTGATGAATGAATGTGGTATTACTGCATTTATTTAGTGGTTTCCTCAATTAATTAAAACAAAATGAAGGGCTCTGAGAAAAGAACTGGATTTCTTCCCAATCTTAACTAAGATATCTATACACAGGATACACACAGTAGGTACTCAAATTGTAAATTGTTGAACTGAAGTACACAGAAATACTCTTGTTCAACCAAAGGTCAAGTAGCATATAGTGAATTAGCTAGCACGCCATAATCATGTGTTATTGAATTTGGTAATAATTTACTTATTATCTGCAATGGGTTTCTGAAAAATATTTCTCTTTCCATTAAGGATTTCATTTTCAACATTTGCTTGTCAGTTAAATCCTCACATCACTAATGTAACTTCTCATCACAGGCAGAATTGAATATTCATGCATAGCTCAAATCACTGTTACTCTGGCCTCTTACTTTCCCCACCCCCACCCCCACCCCGCCAGATAGTTAACCCATCATTTGTATGGAAAATTTATTACAGTTTGCCATTCATAGACTCTCTTTAAGTCTGGTTTGTTATATGAACTGTAAATTTGCTAAGAAATTGTGTTGGATTGTTATGGAGGTTGGGGACATAAAAATTAGACACATTAAGTAATAATCTTATATTTGTTCCACCTATTGAGACCCTTACTATTCTTCCTATCTTTGCTGAATATTTTTTTTTGAAAATTTCTACATGTAACAGAATTCTCCCACCATTGAAGTATTCTTCTGAAATCTTATTATCGTAATAATGAAGAACCGTATTAAAGATCAAGGCAAATTAACCAGCGTAATTTGTACACTGTAAGTGCTTTCTATGCATATGGACGGGATGAACTGCTATGATGTCATATTACAAAAAAGCATACTGCTTTTTCTACCTCATAAATAGACTCGCATTTTAATTTTTTATTAGATTATTTGGTAATAGACCAATAAATGTACTCTAGCATCTTTTGTATAAGTAATGAATTCTTTGTAATGTGAGATTTCATGACAGCTCTTTGCCATTAATAAACTTCACGGAGAGTAAAGAGACATGACTGAGGTTGGTTTGAGAATTATTGGATCTGCATATTAGCAGAATGAATGAGTCAAGTTCTACTATATCAAAAATATTATCCATAATAATTTGTATGCTAAACAGTGTATAATGATTCTGGCCAGCAGCGCAAGAAGCCACTATTAATTCATACTGATAACCCAGGGCCGGCATGTTCCTTTACAAGGCAACTTATGAAAACAAGCCCAAATTACTGTTGATGTTTAATATTAATTAGGCTCTCTCTTGCCCTGTGGCTTTCCCAAATAATTCTCTGATAGTAAGTCAACCATTAAATGGTTAAGCATGTCCCGAAACAATATGTGTGTCATCAAGGGAGTAATGCAACAGGAGAATTGGATTAAGTCAGTGTCATAAACAGCATATTACATAGAAATATGCTTACTTTCTAGGCGCTTACAATCTGAAGCCTGATATTCATCATTGACATCATACATATTGTAGCATAAACACTTCCTAAACGAAGATTAGTTGCATATTAACAATGTAACCCCCTTATTATGCCCTCATAGAAAGCCAAAACTGTACAATTCATTATGAAAATAATCTTATTGTTAACTAAGTAATAATAAGCATAAAATCCCTAGGCATATTCAGGCTTAAGTCATGCACTATAATCCATACAGCACACATTCTAGATGCTTCTGCATTATATTCAGCTCATTCTAGCCACACACTCCCTCCTAAACAGGTACAATAGCCTTGCAACCTCACTGCTTTCTTATAACCCCAGAATCTCTTCCCTCTCTCCTTCATGACAGGTCCTGTAGTTACTTAAATACCATTTGCTTCCCACCAACACCGACCCTCTCCCTCAGCCTAACTTCATATCTCCTATTCAACTTTGGACTAGTTGCCAACGTTTCATTCAATTTAAGAAAGATTTGTTTATCTGTCCCTTAGGATCAGGATTTTTTTTCTCCTGAAGGAGATGAGGAAAAGCTTGATCTTTCAATGATTATGATTTGGAATCAAGAAGCTACAAGACAATCAGAATTTTTAAATGCCAAGGGTTTTCTACTCTCAGAATAGCACACAATTCCTGTAAGTTATTGTGCAAAAAGAGTCTCTGTCTCTTCTTTTCCCTTGTGATGCATTACAAAAGGCCTCTTACTGTTATCCTAACTCAATTAGAACCTGGCCTCAGAAGGCAGAAGGTTATGTGCAAGAAGCCAGTATGGTGTAGGGCGTGTCAGGAAGAACAAATGCATCTTGCCATCATACAGATGAAGGAAAATGTTGTCCTAGACCTCAAAAAAATGTATTTGAAAGCTAGCCTCATTAATGTTGATTCGCCAAAAGTGACATATATCAACAAACAGAATCCTAGAATCTTGTGGTTGTAAGGGGCTTGAGAGGTCATCTAGTCTAAGGTGGACCATGTAAAAATTCCTTTCAAGTGCCTTTCAGACAAGGAAATTAATTCCTTGGGTGAAGGTCAAGCATTTGAGGGAATGATCATCATTAAAGGATTGTATTTGCCAGGCGCACAATCAGGCAAGGCATTGTATGAAGGGTTGAGATAGCATGTCTCTGAGACCTAGAACATTATGAAAAAGTTACTAAAGGAGCTAGCAAAGAGCAAGGGGCTAAATGGCATGCCTGGATCTGGTCAAGGTTAAAAGCAGAAATTACTTTCCATGGAAAAATGACCAAATGTAAACTTCAAGTTACACTGACAAACTAAAGCAGTCTCAGGGAATTTAACAATCTTAGCTGTAAAGTGATGGGTTAACAATCTACACTTTCAGGGGGGAAAAAAAAAGTAAGAGGCCAAAATAACAGTGATTTGAGCTAGGCATGAATATTCAATTTTGCCTATGATGAGAAGTTACATTAATGATGTGAGGATTTAACTGACAAGTAAATGCTGAAAATGAAATCCTTAATGGAAAGAGAAATATTTTTCAGAAACCCATTGCAGATAATAAGTAAATTATTACCAACTTCAATAAAATATGATGATGAACACGTAAACCTTTAATGTCTAACATTAGGCATTACTGAACAATAGAGGTTTCAAAAAGATGAACACCTTTTCAGGTTGCTCCTTTTATTTTTAAAGTATCCACCTCTCCTTGAGATTTCTTTTAGCTACTAATAAAAGAAAAGCTGTTAGAGGGTTTTAAAGGTATTCTTTAGTTCTTAAAGGAATAAGGGAAAGTAGAAGTTTCCCTTTTTCCCCACTAATAAATGCAATTTTTCAAAGTAGTATGTGATTATATTTTTTGGACATGTCAGTAAACACATATTTATAAGTTGTAGATTAAATTTTTACCAATAAATAATATTTAGACCTCCACTAAATTAGGCATGAAACAGAATTTATTTTACATATTTTAAATACAAAAGTGTCCCGTTGTATTCAGTCAGTTACCTTGTGATTCTCAGGAGGGAAGAAGAAAAACCAAACCTTTCATGAGATTCTTGTTCACAGTGCTACTTCTCAGAGCAAAATTTATTTGAAATTCACAGTGGTTTGGCACTTCTGGAGGAAATGCCCAAGCAGAGGACCATTCATCAGTCAACTAGCAGTGCAGGTTTGGAGGGACCTTTTTCATTCCTGCTTTAGTATCAGCCTCTTACTGGGTTAGAAAACCATCAGGATGAAACCCATCAGGATGAAGATCAAAGACCCCTCCTGAAGTAGAAGAGAAAAGGAAATCTGCAACTGAGGTAAGGTGCTAACTTCCACTCTCTCCAGTGACTAAACTAAAATGAAAGAAAATAAGTTGGCTCAAAGTGGTGGGACCTTAGGAATCCTGGGAGTCAGAATTCCCGAGAGCTCTCTGGCTGCAACAGCTTTTGCACTTCAACAAATGTCTAATCAGAATGGTAGAATCCCTCCTCCACATCATGATCTGAGAAAACTATTACCTGAGATACCTTTTCCACCAAATACTTGGAATTATTCTCCTGACATTTTCTGCTGGAAATAATAATTTGGGAAAAGAGAGGTCACAAATTATTTGGAAAATAATTTATTTTCTTCTCTTGATCCCATATTGAATTAATATGATTCTAATACCTCTGTTAAACTTCAAGATGGGAATGATCTCAAGAAATAAATTGTTTCAAAACTGACCATGATATTACTTACCATAGTAATGGTTCTGACTAGTCCTGCATTAAAGAACTCTATATATTCTCAATGAGTACTTTTTATTCTATACAAATATTCCTCTGGACACACTTGGGGAAGTACTGTCCCAAGCAACAAAAAATGATATGAATCTTCTTTTAAGCAATATAAGACCTGATATTTGCTTGCGACATTTCTGTTTGCTCAGGGTTTCCTTTATCTTTCTAGTATATCTTAATGATTCGAGTTGAATCTAAAGGGAAAAGGAGCCCTTCTTCTATCAAAACTCAACTTGGTTCACTGAATAAAATTATAAAGAGGTTTAGTAATCTATTTTTTACAGAGATGAACCCTGAACTGTGATTCTCAGGAATCCTGATAAATGCTCAGGAAAAGGGTAATATGGCCAAAATCACATAGGACATAAGACCAGGACTAGCGTATGCACCTGCTTTTAACCCAGGATATTAACTCAGCAGTGGCCCAAGCCACAGACCCACTTTTTCTCTCCATCACTATCCAAGCCTGCCTCCTACTCATCCACTCCACTATTTTGCACTCTCAGAACTCCTGATTTCTCAACCCACTCCCTTCTCCCCTCTCTTTCCTGAATGATGCTTCTGGGCCGCTTCTCCCTTTCACACTTCAACTACTACCACCACCCTATTCTTTGTATTCTTGGATACAAATCCTGTCCCTGACTTCCAGATCCATGCACTATCCTGGATCCATCCATTCCCTGGATCCATCTGAAGGAATCAAGCAGAATCCAGATCTTCAAACTACTAATCCACACATCATTCTTCATATTAGATTCAGACTCACTGTCTCTTCAGTAAATACTCTCATTTATCTTATTCAGAAGAATAGTCAAGATGGCAGGTTTTCAGTTGGGGCAGGGGATGGGGATTTGCAAACAATTTAACATAGCAAAAAGTATTATTTCCATATATATGGTCTTTGAATTAACCAAATACAGTACTAAGCTTTTATTTTTAATTGAACATTGTTTAATTAGCAACCAATTTATCACAATTTGAGTTTACATTGGCCAGGATGATCAGAGAGTTATCCAGTACAAAAAAGCAACAAACTTTCTTGTGTAATGGAAATCCATGTGTTCCAGATAGGCACTGTAGGAGAAGAAAAAATTTTTCCTCTACTCTCTTAGGTTTAGTGTCAGGGTCTGTGAATTAAACTGAGAAAAGACAGAGTAGAGAAAAAATAGTGTATTTACACATATAATGAGCATACACACAGGTGAACTCAGTGACGAGTAATTCAAAGGAGTAGTTAAAAAACTGCAGGCACATATACCATCTTAACAAAGGGCAATAAATTATGGAGAAATGACAAGACAAAGAAAATGGATTTGGGCTTCTAGGGATGGTAAATTGTGGAAAGGTAAACATGTGAGGGGAAACTAATGGAAGGTGAGAGCTATGTGAGTAAGGTTTGTTTATACTGACTCATCTCGGTGCTAACTTTCTGCCTCCTATGATAAGGGTTGTTGTCCTCCTGGTACAAGAGAGGGAAGGGAAGCAAACCTGCACAAAAGGAAATGTATGCCCTGCTTTTTAGATAGAAAGAGGAAGGGAAGAGAGTTCTTCCTGTGTCCTCTGTTTCTTAATTGCCTTCAACTCAAAATAATCCTTATGCCAAAGCAGCATATTTTGAGGGGGCATATTCTTATTCCCTTCAACGTAAAATGGAATGGGGAAAAAAAAGGCTATGTGCATTCAGAACTGTAGGGATAAAACATAACCAGCCTTTGACCTAGAAAAAAATGTATTTTAAAGTGATGGCTCTTTATTTCACTTAGTGTAAGTGATATTTGATTCATATCATATGAACCATATTTGATTCTACAGAAAATAAGGAGACTTACAAGTATAAATCAAGAGATTAAAAAGTGTGAATAATCCCTAAACTGTCTAGCCATAGCATATCTGGACAACTTACTACATTAATCTTCCTCATTGGGAAGTGACACAAATGTATGAATATTTGGGACCTGAAAACTTCAAGTAAAAAATGTTTATGCTCTATAAATAAATACCCTACTATTGGCAAAGTGGTCCTCTCATTTATTATAGCTGCTAATACACCTGAAAAAAATAATGAGTAGCTTTTTCCTAATTACAAAAAATAAGAATACCTAATGCAAGAATGAAAAAACAGATTTTTATGAGAGCAAATATTAGAGGAGAATTTATGTGATTTTTTCACTTAAAACTGATAGAAGACCAGAATATGTGCTTATTCTGGTGATGGGTGTAGGGAAGAAGTGAGGAGACAACAGAACTCAAGGGTAACCTTACAGAAGTCCAAACTAACTACAACAGCTTCTAAACTCCTCTCCTTCCCTACACTCTTCATATCTCTCTCTCTCTCTCTCTCTCTCTCTCTCTCTCTCTCCCTCTCCTGCTCCTTGTATTCAGTCTTTAGTTTCTTTTTTTTATCCATGGAACTAAGATTTGGGGTAACATGAATATTTTTTATTTTAGTCTCACGAGTTTTTATGTATATGATGCTTCCTGCCAAATAGCTGAGCCATTAGAATTATAGATCTAGCCTGTAACACTGTGTGTTGTCCTTTAGTTGACCGTCTGCACCAATGAAAGGCACTGTTGTCAAGGCATGCCCCTTTGCCCTTGTGGTTACCATTTTACTCCAAAGGATTTCCAAGGGTGAGCTATTATATTGCTTCAGCTACTGTATTCACCCTACTGAGTCACATTTTGGCCAAAAGCCTAATAGAAGGCAGAGTCAATACTGAATTCAGATGAATTTATTCTTCAATATTTTTTAAAAGACACTTTTATAACAAGGCCCTACTGGCAATTAACAGCAATATAATTGACAGTTATAAAATCAAAATAACATAGACACATGTGTCATTTAAT
Organism: Panthera leo; assembly: GCF_018350215.1. Lineage (NCBI taxonomy): Eukaryota > Metazoa > Chordata > Mammalia > Carnivora > Felidae > Panthera > Panthera leo. The sequence goes on from NC_056679.1 coordinate 152,378,561, forward strand.
TTAAGCAATGCTTTAAAAGAAAAAACATTCTTATGTAAAGTGAATTCCTTTTAACCTGTCATTGATTTTAATCTAAATTCAGATACACATTCTGCTGGCAAAAGTTTGCCCTCTGTATGTGGTAGCTGTTATAACTTAGAATGTGGTTACTTACACAAAATCAAACATTTAAAGAAAAGTAACATTGTTCTTATAAAACACTAACAAAACCCTCAAAACTGTGCAATATAACAAACAAAATACTATAAAACAAAAATAAATAATAAACCTCTACTCAGAGAAACTCTGAAAATACATCTCATTATGCCTCATCTGATATTGCTTCTACAGAGAAAGCAAATTCTAAATCTAAAATATTCTATTTCCCACAAGCCTCAAAATACTCCGATACTTGAGGCAATTGTCTTAATTTTTATATTTGTACTTTAAACACAATTTGAAGAAACTGATCTCTAAGCACTTGGGTTTAATAATCCTTGGAGCCATTCGGTTGCTAACTTACTGTGTTACCCTGGACAATCCATTTTAAATCTCTGAATTTCAGTTCCACTTACAGAATTAGGAGTAACAGGAAGTACACACTTCAGTGGTTTTCACTGTAAGTTTCCCTAGAGATGCTTGAGAGACAGTAAGAGAGAAGCTCAATTTTGTTTCTTTATGTACTCAGGCCCCACACAGAGACACCATGAAAAATGGGTTGTAGAGGATTCAGCTGACTTTCAAGGAACCATCTTAAATAAACATACTACCTAAGTAAATATAGCATGCTAGCTATGTAAATACAGCTTCAAGACAAGACCTCAGCTACAACATACCCACAAACAGGTTGTTGCCCCCAAATCCTTCCATACAGAAATTCTTAAGCCACCACTGGACCCACTTACTATTTCATTTTTAAAAGGTTCTTGGGGAGGTTTTGCTTTTTATTTTTTTGAAAATGACTAGTGTAATCAAATGATCATGGATTTTACAGTTAGACCAGTGAGACACAAATTCCTCTTCTACTTTCTGTGAACCCCTGGTCATGTTTTTTTATTATCTTAGAGCTTCGTTTAAAAAATTTTTTTTAATGTTTATTTATTTTTGAGAGAGAGAGAAAAAAAGAATGTGAGCAGGGGAGGGGCAAAGGGAGAGGGAGACACAGAATCTGAAGCAGCCTCCAGGCTCTGAGCTGTCAGCAGAGCCCAATGCGAGGCTGGAACCCATAAACCATGAGATCCTGACTTGAGCCGAAGTCGGACACTTAAGTGACTGAGCCACCCAGGCACCTCTCAGTTTCTTCATTTTTAAAATAAGGATAATAATATCCAACTCACATCGTTTCTGGAGTGATTAATAAAATACTGCATGTAACTGGGATGTAAAAAATTGGGCGGCTTTCACTGGGCTATGAGAACTCCCCAGTCCTTTGAGCTGGCACATCCAAAAATTCTCATATTCCCTGAGGCAATTATACTCATTTGTGTGGCTCTGGCTTCCTCAAATTTTACCTCTGCTTCACTCCACAGGAAAATCGGTCTCCATGTTTCAGTTTTCTCAAGCATTCATAAGTAAAGATACAATCACAAAAGGTGGTTCATGTATTTCTCTTCCTCTCCCACATCTTTCACTACCTTCCAATGCCTCCCTTCAGGATTGGCCTGGGAGCTCTAAGTTGTTCTCTCTCTATTATGAAAAAAATCTTCTCTTACTATAAAACCTTGGCAATAACTATTATTCATATCCTGATTCCAGTCCTTACGTTGTACGTGCATTATTTTCAACAGTTACCAAAAATATACCTGTAAACAACTCTAGGCATTGTAATTATCTCCCCAACATTCATTTCATCACTCTCTCATTATTCAGTAGTTATGCTGGTTAGATTTAGATAAATGTTGTTACTCAAAGTGTGACCCATGGGCCAGAAACTGTCAACATCACCTGGTAACTTGCTCAAAATGCAAAATCTCAAGACCCATTCCAGACTATTGATTTGGACCTACAGATAACCTCAACCTTTCTTTTTGCATGATCCTTGAGAGTTCAGGCAACTATGTCTAAAACCAATCAGTGCCATAAATTCCTGGTTTCAAAAATCAGTCCAGAAGGTGGATAATACTAAGATTGTCCAATCAGAGTGATACTCAGGATTTCTGCTTTGCATTTACTAGCAAGGTCTTATCTACCCCACCACATCATCCCTCAAACATGAATAAGAAGGCATGGAAACCTGTTCTGTGCTGCCATCTTGTAATGATGAAGGAAGAAACTGGAGGACAAATCCAATACCAAGAGGGTCTCAGTTGGAGTGCCTGAGTGGCTCGGTCAGTTGGGCATCTGACTTCAGCTCAGGTCATGATCTCATAGTCCATGAGTTTGAGCCCTGCAGCAGGCTCTGTGCTGACAGCCCAGAGCCTAGAGCCTGCTTTGGATCCTGTGTCTCCCTCTCTCTCTGCCCTGCCCCCACTCATGTTTTGTCTCTCTCTCTCTCTCAAAAATAAACAAACATTTTTTTAAAAATTAAAAAAAAACACAAAGAGGGTCTCAGTTAGTCTGAATAGAATGGAACCAAAACTCTAATGAGCTTCCCTCTGAAGCTCATCCTACCTTTCAACACATAATTAAGCAAATTCACCTTCATTTTTAAGGCTGGGTGAGAAACCATGACCTAGAGTCAAATTTGGTTGGTACTGCTCCAAACTCAGAATGATTTTTGCATTTTAAAAAAAGTGTAGGATAAGAAGAAGAAGGAAGAAAAGGAGAATGAGAAGGAGGGAAGGGGAGGAGGAAGAGGAGGGGAGAAGGAGAGGAGGGAAAGGAGGGGTAGGGGGGAGAGAAAGAAACAGAGATATGGCCCACAAAACCTAAAATATTTACCATCTAGCCCTATACAGTAAAGGCTTGCTGACCCCTAAGCCAACTGAAGCATCCAAACAGATGCTCTCTTCACCTCTTCATGCATCCAAATGGCATTGCACTTAGCAAATTCAATTAGTATTAGTTCTCCCTACCACTGTCCTGCTAAATTCTCCCTGCTCTAAGATTCTGTGATATAATACCTAAAACTAGCAAGTGAAATATAGAAATACTATGTTATATTAAATCATATTTCCTTACATCAATAATGCTTTTATAGATCTGTTGTACTATCAGAAGATTGTGTTGTACTATACAGTGGTTAAGCACATAGTTCTAGAACTAGAATGCCTGAGACTCAACCTGATCACTCACTAGCTGTGAAACCATGAGCAAGTTATTTAACTTGTCTATGCCTCATTTTCTTTATTTAAGTTGGAAATAATAGCCAAAGTACCTACCTCACTGTGTTGACATATGGTTAAATGAACTGTTATATATAAAGTACTCTAGATTGTGCCTAACACATGGTAAAACAAATGAAGTTTATCTTTATCATATCTCTGCTTTACAATTTTCTAAAATGTTAAAATACCAGTCAAGATTCATCCTAATGTTGGTAAAGATATGTAACTGTTCAACAAATGTTCACAACTGTGGCGAATAAAAAACAGATTGTTCCCAATACTACAAACTATCTCTAGCTGATCACTGATATTTTCATTCATGCTTTTAGCACATTGTTCTTAGGTCGTGATGGTTTGGGGTTGGTAAAAACATCCTTTGTTGTCTCCCAGTTCTCAAATTACAGGCACTGGGAAAGGAACAAAGAAGAAGACTAAAAAGGCACCTGAAGACATTGCTATTCAGCTTTCTCTTTTATTGGTTTAAATGCTAATCTGCCACTTCTGAAAACAAGAAATTTCCCCCAGAGAATTCCTTTTGACCTTTCTTAACTTCCTCTCCTTTCTTTCCCTCTGACTTTATTTTTAGATAGATATCAAACAGGAAATTCCAGTCCACTAGGAAATGGTGAATTTTCTAGCTAGAGATCAGAGGGTGGAGCCCAGTGGGAAATCAGTAATGGAGAACAGACTAGGGGTTTGGACAGGGGAAGAATGGATGGATTCTGGTGAAACAAGAGGCCATCTTCATTTCTTTTTTCTCCTCCTAGGGATGAAACCAGTAGCTTCCATCTCTGCCTAAAGAACAACTTTTTAAAAAACAGACCAGTTGATTTAAGGCAAAATTCAAAAATCAAAAGACTGGCAAGACCTACAGAGCAGTTATAGCCACAGAACCGTTCTAATGCCCCAATACCGGATGGATGAGGGTGTGTAGGGTACCAAGAGACATAACAATGATTTGCCACTTACTGCTAAGTGTTGCCAAATGTGCTTTAAGTACCTCATGTACTGGAAATACACTGCAAATTACCTTCCTTATGTTGTGAATAGGAAAAGAAGCTTTTTCTTTCTTTCCTGTTTATACTATCGATCACTGCATATTCAAATCCACCTCTTCTGCCTTGTAAGAAATTGATGTCTAGGATGTACTTTATAACACTTTGTACTTTTTGGATTTGAAACCGTAAAATGTCACACAGTATGACCTTTCTGAATGAGTTTATTAGCTTAATTGTAGTTTAAATTTCATAAGCCAGAAAATACACAATCTTATACAACTACTAAATTTTTCACGAGTTATTTGGGATTCTCAAAGATAGCATTATATAGTAAGTTGATTCTGGATTAAAGAATCAACTGGAAACTTAATTCTACAGATTAATATTACTAAAGATCTCTAGCACTGGTTTCTGTAGTGTAAGACATCTGGAAGAAGGCTTCCAAGTTGGGAGACCAGCATCTTTGCTGAAGCTTGCACACAACAAAGTAAAAAACTGTTATATTTTTATATTACCAATCTGGTAAACTCACATAACAAATGTAGAAACTGGCCTGCTGATCATAAAATTCCTCCTTATAAAAATAATGATTCAGAAATGATTTAACACTATGAAAGTGTGTTATGAAAGTAACACTATGAAAACATTCTTAAAGTTTTGATCTATTAAAACTCATGAAAAATTAAGGTGCATTTTTAGTTTGTCCTCTCTTTTTTTAGTCAAGTAATACTTGCATATAGTAAAAAAAAAATGGAAACAGTACAAAAAGGTAAATATATCTATATATGTGACTCCCTTATACCACGGATACCATCACAGAGGAAACTATTACTAATGGTTTATTATATCCTTCCCCAAATTTCAATACAATATAGCAACATATAACCTCTTTTAAACATGAATGAGATCATCTTCTGCACTTTGTTTTGTTTTGTTTTGTTTTGTTTTACTTAATAACATTTTTGGATAAACTCCCATCTAATCCTATAATCTTTTCAATCTAGTGATCAAATCCTAAAATCTAAATACCAAAACATAAACACCAAGTGTTATTTATGCTTCTCAGTGCACCTTCTACCTACCCATGTGAAGGATGGGTGGTCACAGATGAGAAACACACTGTTCAAAAAGGTAAACACCCTTCCTTCTTGCTGAACTTTCCAGACTTCTGAGTGTACTAGTTTACATAGTGACCCAAAAGATTTATGCAATACACTACCTTTCACAAAGTAATTTAAGCAAGGGGTTTTCCCTCAGAGGAGTATGGTATCCCAAAGAACACACTTGGGGAACTGCTTAGCTACAATATCTAGTTTACTCATTCTAAAAATCTGGCACATAGGTTATATTATGCCCATTTTATAAAATAATAAAGCTGAGACACAGAAAGTTTAAGAGACTTTCCTGTGATCACCAGCTGGGAAGTGACAGACTTGTCATCAATCCACCAAATCTACTGTCTTCTCTCTGGACCACACAGAGTGCATCTTCCCTTTACCTTCACTAGCCACTAGTGATATTAAGGAAATATTTCTTGTCTTTAATCTAACTGAAGAGGCTGTACTTAGAAATATTTTGACAGTATAGGTCTGGATACCAGAAAGGCCAAAATCACACTATATATAAAACGCGCAACAGGATCTCAGAGAAGGAAGAAATAACAGTGGACATAGGAGTCCAGGAAAGGCTGATCCATCTGACCTGGAGCATGTTAGTCATGCCCCATTGTGGTCCATCTCTTCAGCTAAAAATCTAAGATAATGCCTTTCTGGTAGCATTTCTAACCAGATAAATGAAAGCTTATACACAAAGCCTGACTTCTCAGTCAATGTTGGCTCTTATCGCCATCTTTAAAATTTGTTTCCAATTTCCTTCCTCCCCTAACCGTTATATTACTGGAAAAGTTAATCATTTTGCAGGAAATTGTATATCCTTTCTGCATGATCCGCATAAATTTCTAGCTTCCTAGAATCCAAAAATCCTAAATCTTTACAAAATATTTTTTTAATTTTTTCAATGTTTATTTTTGAGAGAGAGAGAGACAGAGACAGAGACAGAGACAGAGCATGAGCAGGGGAGGCACAGAGAGGGAGACACAGAATCCGAAGCAGGCTCCAGGCTCTGAGCTGTCAGCACAGAGCCCAAAGCCGGGCTCAAACTCACCAGCCGCAAGATCATGATCTGAACTGAAGTTGGACACTTAACCGACTGAGCCACCCAGGTGCCCCTAAAAAATATTTTTAAATAAAAATTCAAAACTATGCTTGAAGGTCTCCAAATCAATAAGTATTTGCCAATAAGTGTCAAGCCTTGTAATTTTTGCTAACAGATTAGAAAATGGAAATGGTAAGTTGGGCCTCAGATAATGAGGAGGGAGAGAGTTACGACATCAGGTCAGGAAGTGGCCTGGAGGAAAAGGAAGGCACAGGCTTCTCCCCTGAACCACTGAGCTGAGATAGAAAGTGCATGGGAGGAGATCAGGAGGTGTCTACTAGAGAGGGCATCAGCATAGAGCGTATTGCTCTTACTCCAAACTTTCCACATTTGGTATCAGAATTTCCCTGGAGTCAGTTTTCTCTCTCTAATCACATCCATAGCCCCAGGAATAACAAAATCCTGAGACGTTTGGTTTCCAGCCTTTCCTTTTAGTTGCTCCCTTAAGTGTTAGCAACTTGACCTACCTCTCCTACTTCCTGAATTTCTGACACTGTGTCATCTTCCTTGCCATAGTCATCTATGACCTCTTAGCTTTGCAGAGATAATGCCATTTCTTGGACTAGCGGGCCTCTTGCTCCAGGAAGACGCAATGTCTCCTCATGAATTCCTGTAGTAACATAATTTAACATCAACTGCATACTGCCATGATCAGTGCTTATTTTATACTGGGCTGCTCTCCCACCCACTCTCGCATTTACTGAATCTAGACACCTTAAATGGAGGAACCAAGTTGAGCTCCTCCATTTTTCAATTACCAACTTAATATTCTCACCCTGAAATTTTAGCAGTTTTTGTAAGACATTCGAGAAATGATTGTTAAATATCAATTTCTTATTTTGATTATACCAAACACCTCTTCTGTACCAATTTGCACATTCTGTCAGCTTTACCTAGTATTCCAACCAGTTCTGCAGCAACTATTTCTCTGCGGGCTTCAAGGACCTTCAGAGTGACAGGAGTGTTCAGAGTGACAGGACCTCACTCTGAACAATGGGACAGAGGAGCCAAAGGATAAATATTTCCTCTATTCTTTCCACTATCAGTTCTGAGACATAGTTCTCATTGTTTCTCAGAAAGTTCTATGGAATTGAAAAATCAGTTGTCCATTGGCATGACCAACTTGATAACACATTGTTGTATGGGCTCTTCCTTCTTCCTGTTTCACTCCCCTGTGCTTGTCTCCAGCAACCTAAGATTACATTCTTACATAAACAACTCTCACATAGGCCTCTGCCTCCAGCTCTGCTTTTGAGGGCAAGTTGGTGTGTTGACCAGGGTCCAGTAGTGAAACAGAAACCACACCAGAAATATGAACAGAGAAAATATTACATAAAAATGATTAACTTGCATCAGAAGATTAACTACCAAAGGGTAAGAGAATAGTAAAGAACATGAGAAGAGCAGGTAAAGGAAGCAGCCACTACTTCTAGGGATAAGATGAACTAGTCAGAGAAAAAATAAATCTGGGAGAGGGCATTCCCCCCATGGTTAAGAGTTGAGCCTCATTAGGGAGGGTATGGCCGTGGCCTTTGGATAGCTGAGGAGTTAGCTCCACTGCCAATGATCAGGGCTGGCCCACAAGAAATTGTCTGATGGGTTGCCAAAGAGAAAATTATCCCCTGGAACATAAGGAAGACTCTGGGAAGCTGCCCCTCAACACTCTGGTGAGACACTTCAGGGAGCCCCCACTATTGCTGGCAACTAGCCAAAAGGCCACCCTTTGGAGTATTGGTGAAACTCGCTGAGAAACCACCCCTGGGTGTTGGCAAAACTACCAGGACAGTGCTCACTATTGGGAGCAAGAACAAACAAATACACCAACAAGATGAAGAGAAACCTCCCTCCCGCATAGTCCTCCTAGCTCTTTCTACCAACAGAGATAACATTGTGCCAGCTGGCTAAGGAAAACTGTTTACAGGTTCTAGCTCCAGTAGCACAAAGCAGGGCAAAGAAGGATGGATTGGGAACAGAGGAGCAATAAGTAACAATGAGCACACAAGGCAGACAGCTTTCTGCCAATGATGGGCAAAACATGATCCTTCCCTCTGGCCATTTACCAAAGTAGCTGGGACAGGAGAGCTCAGCCTGAGCAGCAGTTTCATACCAGTACATGCCCAACCCACGTCCCACTCACCTGCTGTTCTTTCCTTTGATCTTCCCTGTCTCCCCAGCTCACAATAGCACCTGAGGCTTCCTTGCTCTCTGACTTACATCTTCCAATCATCAGCTCCTCGTATCCATGACTGCATGTGAGGAGTGCTCTTGTGGCTCGGTTTTGATCACAAGATCCCACACAGGCCACACCAGATAATGAGCTTCTCCTCCAGGGAGAGGCAGTCAGCACTGCCCTTTCTCTTACACTTTCATTCAGAAACAGCTCTTCCATGTAAGGGGCTAACCAAATTCTTTAAGTCCAAAGTGAGTAGGGGATCATGTCACATCAACTTCTTTCTCACTCAATAAAGCCATCATAATTACTATTAAACTTTGGACTGGTAACCTCTATTAATCAAAATACTATCAAAATCTTATTACCAAAAACATTCATTTGGGAGTCAGAAAAACCAGTTTTCAAAATTTGGCTGTGCCATTTGCTAGTCATGTGCTCCTAATCAAAATTTTACAATTTTTAACCTTATTCTTTTCTGTAAAATAGAGATAAGGTTTGCTTTCCAAGTTATTTTGAAATTTTTTTAAAAAGGAAGCAAGAAGCATTCATTCATCCAACAAATATTTGTTGAACATCTCCTATGTGCCAGAAATTTTGCTTAAAACTAAGAGAAAAGGTAATGTATGTAAAATTTTTTAATGTTTATTTTTGAGAGAGACAGACAGAGACAGAGAGTGGGGGTGGGGGGTGGTCAGAGAGAGAGAGGGAGACACAGAATCTGAAGCAGGCTCCAGGCTCTGAGCTTTCAGCACAGAGCCTGACACAGGGCTCGAACTCACGGAATACAAGGTCATGACCTGAGCTGGTCAGTGGCTCAACCGACTGAGCCACACAGGTGCCCCAAAAAAGGTAATGTGTGTAAACATCTGGCTCATGGTAGAAGCTTAGTACAAAACAATTTCTTTTGCTTTACTTTCCCCTTATGCCTGTGAACATTGTCCATAGTAAGTGAGCAGCACAATTTAGTTATCATTATTCCTCTTATTTGTGTTTCTTTGTTTCATAGGAAGCACAATAGAAAAATCTTTATAGATTACATTCATATACTAACAGTATTAGGGCTATTGTCTATGAGAATAGTCAGGTTGACTGCTATTTGTGATGAAGATCATTGTTAGTGATCATATATGCTCTCTATTGCATCCATTATAAATAATAGTACACATGTCAAATACTTTCGATGTTCATATTATTTAAAAGAGTTTTGTAAGCATAAAACATTAACATTTTACATATGGGGATGGAGAGTTTAAATCATTTGCCCAAGGTCGCTCAGTACATCAGTGACATACTTACTAGCTAAACCCCAGGTTTCTGGTGTCCTGGTCCTCCTTCCTCTTCCCTCTCCTTGAGAAAACACTCACCTACAGGGATGCCTACTTGCCTTTCACTCTTCTCTTAAGAAAGTACACTGAGAAAAAAAGTACTTGCATTTCACCCAAATCAAATTAATCAGAAAATAAAATTAAAGTACATTTATTTAGCAGAAAGCTACTCTTTCCATTAATGAGAATTTTATTAAATATAATAAAATATTTCAGGCAGTTCCTTTCTTTCTGGTGTTTTTTTTTCCACTTCCTTTCTCAGATTTATTGAAAAGCATTTTTATTAGTGCAATAATAGGCTCCAGGACATGCAATTATATTGAGATGCTGACACTTTCCTGTTAGTTGCAGCCTTTGGCCTGAGGCCAAACACTGAACCCAAGCACATGAGTTTCTGTGCAAGCAGTCCTGGCATGTCACTCGTGTGCCTATGTCCTTAAAGCAACCTCCAATTTTCACCCACGATAAGGAGAATTAACTAATTTTTCCTTCCCATTACAATTAATCCAAATGGATACTCCCATCTCTCTTATTATAGGGAAAGCCAAAAATTCCTTCTGAAATTTTTGGAGAATGCATTTAAGATCTGATTAGAAGCTTTTGACTTCAGTTCATATGGGGAAATGCCATAAAGGGTTTCATTATTTTATGAGTCATTTACAAACATGAAATGCAAAAGCTTATGCCTTTGTCATGAGGGTTCTTTATAGCCTTCACTTCTGTACATTTTTTTATTGCAAATCCTCCTCCTTCTAAGCTCTAAACCAGAGCATTTCAGAGTAAAAGTGTAGATATTGACTATAAATAAAATACATACCCAAACCTCTGGAACTTTTTTTTTTTAATTTCTCAGGCAAGAATAAACTATCCCTTAAAAAGAATGAAGAAACAACCAGCGGATGCTTCTGAATCCACTCCCACTTTTTGTTTAAAGACATGAAGTCCCAAACTTAAAGAAGTAAAAATCTCTTATCTTTGTTAGATTCTCTACCATAGACCTTCACCACATATTCCAACCTCCTTCTCAGAAACACTGTATGTGTTGTTAGAAAATCCACATACAAACCTTAAAAACTGCTTTTCAGTTAGATGTGAAGAATGAGAATGTGTGTACACACACACACACACACACACACACACACACACACACACACCATTAGACGATGCCCTCTAAACATGTCTCTGGCCGGAATGAGAACAAAAGCAAAGAGCAAAGTTGGTTCCTGCTTTCCCTAGCCTTGCCCAGCAATGCACTGATGACCATCAACCCCCACAGGTCATATGACTATTCCAGCAAAGTCTCATGTTGTTTTGGATGTCACTTCCTCAGCCAGGAGGTACGAGAAACACCAGTTTTTCTGACCTAAATTTGGTATGAGGGTCTCCTAGGAAAGGTCCCAAACACCTGTGTCTCCTTAAACTACAGTCCTCCAGTGCTGGACATATTTCTCTCTCTAATGACTATGCTTGGTTTCCTGGAGCCATTTCAACCCCATTGGATTAGGACTCTGTCTGCAGTGTAGCTCAGCTCAGTCTCCCTTCCTGAGTCCTGGCCAGACTCCTGCTTTCAACTGGCCAGTCCTCTTTGGAAGCAGATCACCCAACTTGGTGATAAAAATTATTGTGAGCACTTTGAAATACTGTTGCCAACCCAGATCAGGCCAAGTGGGCTCAGTCCCTTGGACACTGAACTCCTGCAAACCTTCCTTTAGGTTGGTTCTACAGCCAGGTAGAAGGCAAATGAAACCCCAGTCCTACCCAACCACCACCCCTGCCACTGCCCTCCAGAGATCCACGTGACTCTGAGTTAGCCTCAGAGGTTCAAGTGGTGCAAAAGTCAGAAATGACCATTGTCCAGGGGCACCTGCACGGCTCAGTCAGTTAAGCATTTGACTTCGGCTCAGGTCATGATCTAATGGTTCGTGAGTATTGAATTGGGCAGGATTTTCATTCGTCAGTACATAAAATGTGACCAAGGTATGTTCCTCAACCATTATATGATGTTACAATGTTGTTTTAGAAACAGGTTCCCTGCAATATTTTATATAAGCAGATTCCAATGAAATAAGTATTTCAAATAGAGTAATTCTCAATTTGTATGGCCCTAATGATTCTCTGGGTATAGCTTCAAAATTAATACTGTTACTGATATGAATGGCAATTATTATCCACACATTTATTCATATATTAATTTAGAAGAGAATTTATTAGTTAAACTTACATTTAGTCTCTGTCCATGTCGTTTTAGGGCTCTGAGTACAAACAGAGAAGTAATTTCAGGGGCGCCTGGGTGGCTCAGCCAGTTAAGCATCTGACTTCGGCTCAGGTCATGGTCTCACAGTCTGTGAGTTCACATAATTCACATGTTACAAAGGATGGGAGTATCACCATTTACAACTTAGGTGTCAACTCCAGGCAGAAATAAACAAAATATAGTTTCAATACTTGGTCTACTTGACCCACCAGGTTTGAGTTGTGGGATTATTAGAATTTTTTTTAATTGAGAAGAGTTGTTGTTTCAAATTTTGAATACAAAGTGAGACTTTATTGATATTTTAAACAATCCCAAAATGAACAAATAAAGCTCAAAGCTAAAAAAAAAAAAAAAAAATGGGAGGGGGGTTGGAAGAGAGGCTTAATACCTCCAAATTTTAAAGAGATTTACCAATAATTAGAGACAGACACCCTCCCCAAGGCTTACTAAGAGTCAGCTGAGAGGACTCTACCCAATTAACTATTGACAACCTACCCCCACCATTACCATAGATATTAACCATGGCCAGAAAAAAGGAGCAAGAAAGAGTCACTGGAATCATCAGCTTTATGGGAAATTCAGAGTTCATGGTGAGAAAAGGTTCTCTTGACTCTTCACAGGGAAAGGAAAGGGGTGCCTTCTCCCTACCAGACAAATGAGGAAGGATCCAGGAGAATAACTTATGAAGTCCAGAGGAAGCCACATGGAGGAGACTGGTGTTCCACTCTCAGTATGATAGTTTTTGAGGCAGCAGACTTACTCATCTGCCTCAGTGCCTGTTTCAAGAAAGAAAAAGAGAACTGGGGATGTGGACAGTAGGGTGGAAACAGCGGGCAGGTTCACACCAGTTTTCCATGATTCAAATGAACAGGGCAGAGAGTAGTTGGCCTGAGCTCTCTAACCTGAATTCCACCCAAGAGGGAGACCACTTGGGTGTGGTCTGAACCCACACAGCAGGGAAGACAGAGTGAGGTAGCCCACGCACTAGCCCCCAGGTCTTTGAAGAATTGCACACATGCCCTCAGAGAAGCCAGCCTGCACATACCTGCCATGCTGGTGTCACTAAAATGTACACCAGGGAAGCAATGATAACTAAGTGTAAACTGACTAAGGGACATATCCCCTCTTCTCTCCCTCCTACAAGGCCAGAGGATCTAGACCCAGAGTAGGGAGGAAGACAAGACATTCAAGACAAGACACACAGTGTGAAACCGTCCCTCCCAACCCACTAAAATAAGAAGGATGAAAGAAGAGACCTCATTCACTTCCTCCCTTCTGGCCAACTCTACTCTGGAAGTAGGGATGATTATCCAAGTTAAATCAGTCAACGAACTACAGATTTCCACTGAACTAGACTGAATCAACCCAGAAAGTTACCCAATTTGCAGAGAATGTGTCTATGGGCTCCACAGCCCAGAAAGATTCATAACAGTACACTTGAAGGCAGATATTAAAATGTTAATAATCCACTCCATTGAAACTCTTCAATAAACCAGATATATTTTTATAAACCCCAAACATGAATTTATATAATCTAGATATGTATTAAATTACTACTGTGTACTCTACTTTTGAAAAGTATGGTGTTTTGGAACTTGGAAGTGTGGGTGTAACAGTGGCTATCAAGATGTCTTAAGAGGAAATATTAATGAATCTAGCCCAGATGGGTAGACAGGAATCTGCATCTAAGCCAGATGGTAACCTAGGCTCAGCCTATACCCAGAAAATCTAGCTGTACTGGTCTTAGTCACATAAAGTACAAATGCTCAACGTCGTTAACCAGTAAAATGATTTACATAATATTCTTGATATACTGTGCTTACCAATAGTGCAAAACTGATAAAATCTGCCTTTGCTACAACCAGGAGGTACTGGTCCAAAATTTTCCATTTGTAAATTATAAGCCAATGCCCCATTCATAATTCAGCCATGAGTCAGTTTTTAAATGAACAGAGATACAAATGCAATCACTGTCAGGCACAAACATGATCACTTTGGTTGTATAAACCTAGGTACCTAGATTTACATCCAATTTGTTTGGCTTTGGAAAGGACAGACATGCAAGCTTAATACTAATGGTGAACAAGTAGATATTTTGATTGATTTTTCTGTGCTTTTGAATATCAAGGAGCCCACTTATTTAAAAGTACAACCCTTTGTTTTCTCATGTTAATAGCAGACAGTTGTAGCATGAACACAGTTCATCAAAGCCTTTTGTTGCAAGGAGTCACATTAAAACAAGAGTGTGTCAAGCAGCAAACAGATCCAAATTACACAAGGTATTTTTGACCTTGGCTTCTTTCTTGAGCAGAGACCAGCAATACATATGTAGGCTATCAGAGATTAAAATAAGCCTGTATTCCAAGATGAAAACTGATATTCCAATCTTTTTAATTATATTAATTCCTGAAATCAAAATGCAAATACCCACACTATGTCTGTATCTATGATAGTTGGAAGTATATTTAGTATACTAGTAATAATTAATAAAAAGTAAGAACTCATAAATATGAATGTATATAATAAAAACATAAGCTATAAGTCAATATCAATTATACTGGAATACAGGCTTTATGATATAACTATGATCTTTTCTTCTTACTTCATTCAAATAATTTATGCTTCTGCCCTATAAATTTATAATTTAGTTTCATATAAGCAACCAATTAATTTCTTTTATTTTGTTTGGACTTCTAAAGTCTTTGTGTACATGAAAAACAAATTTGATGTAAGCAATTTAACTCTTTTTTCCCCCAAAATAACAAAAGCATTTTTTACCTACAGAGTGCCAAGAGATTTCTCCTTATAGAGTTAACTCATCCTATGCAACTGCTCCCATCAACTTTGTAGCCAGTGACAATGTGACTATCTAAGTATTCTAATGATTCGTGATGGGAACCAAATTTAGCTACAGTTCAGCTTTTCACTGTTCTGACACTTTATTTTGAATCAAAAATAAAAGTACAATCTGTTTTTCTGACCTGAGCAGACACAAATAATTTATAAAGTTTAAAAAGCTAATTTTAATATTAAAAATAAATATATATACATGTATATTTATTCCTTATGTACATTCAGGTTGTCCTAAAAATAAGATGGAAAACAATCTGCAAGAATCATTTCTTCTGTCTGCAAGCTTACAAATTACACTAAACTCATGAGAAAGTTAAATCTCAAAAGGTCTCCAGTTTAACATTTAGGCAAAAAGTAAGTAAAAGCTCCACATTCTTTACTACTTAACTCAAAATTCCTTTACACATTGCAGGAAGGAAGGAAGCAAGAAAGGAAGGGAGGAAGGGAGGAAGGGAGGAAGGAAGAAGGAAGGGGACAAAAATCTCATCTACAAAAGCTAGCACACGTTAGTAAGCTATTTAGGTAGTGCAGTACTCCTGAAAGTAAATAGATATTGTAGAAAAAGAGGAACAGCTAGTGTTCAAAAATTGGAGTCATTATAAAGGAGTTTCCTTTCTTTATCAGTAAACATTTACAAAGTATCTTCAGTGTGCCAGACGCTGTTCTAGAAGCTGGTGAAATAGCAATGAACCACATAAATAAAATTTCTCTCATAATAGAGCTTGTATCCTAGTGGGAGAAGCAGATTATTAACTATATAACCAATATAAAATGCAATGGTAGGCAGTAATAAGAGCTATGAAAAAAAGAAAAAGCAAGGTGTAGGATAGATGTGAGTACGGAGACTTTTGTGAATCAGTTGGTCAGGGAAGGCTTCTCAGAAGAAGTGACCTATTTGCAAAGACCTGGGGGATGGAAAGAGAGCCAGGGAAGAGTCTAGGGGAAGATCATTCCAGGAAGGGGAAAGAAGAAAACCAAGGTAGGGATTTTCCCCTGATTACTCACAACTGATTCACATGCCAGCCTTTTCTAACTCATACCAATGCACTCAATTTTTATCAGCTTTTTGATGATAATTTCTTAGTGAAGAATGACTGTGTTTTCAGTGCATTAAAGTCTACATCATATAAATGTGCCCTCTCTTTAAGAATGTTTATTAGGACTGGAAAGGATCTTGGAGACAAAGTAGTTCATAGTTTCCACATCTGTAATATGAGAATAAGTCCCAGAAAAACTGTATGATCTGCCTACTGTCACATAACTAGTTAATAGTAGAACAGGATTAAGTATAAATCTTAGCCTGATACTTTTCACAATCTATCTTGCCTTGTGGTTATTTGTATTCATCTCATTTCCTCAACTAGACTCTGAGTTTCCTAGGAATAAAGAAGAAAAAGTGTGTGTGTGTGTGGTGTGTGTGTGTGTGTGGTCTAGTAGGATGCCTTTCATAAAACTGGTGGTCAATTAATATTCCAAGAATGAAGAAATATTCTTCTAAGTCAGCTATTTTTCAAAATCCCAGATTTCTTCAAATCCTATACAATCTCCTTGGTAAAGCTATTTTGTCTCTTCTACTAGAATTCTTCAATAAATTGGTAGGGATCTACTTCACTTACTATTCTATAAGTGCTGATAGGATTAAGGCATGGTTCTCACCGAATGGTTCATGATCTAAATGAGAAACAAAGATAGAATATAAACAGAGAGGAATCCAGTAACATGTTCATTTCATGCCTGGATAGTCCCGATGACTAATACGTAATTTTCACAGTAAACAGTTAAGGAAGAAACTTTATGTTTACTGTAGAGACCTGAACACATTGTAGGCATGAAATCATCAATACTGATAACAGCTCAAATTTAGGCAATGTGCTCTCAATAAAACACATTGATCTCTGTTGATTAGTATATATGCTATTAATAAACATTTTTTTACTAACAATATTAGGCTTCCTCTATTGTATATGTGCACATATATACACATATATATATGTATATATGGGTTTATATGTAAACCCAAATAAAGGGCTACAAGGGCATTACCATTTGATCTATATAATTTGTCAATAATAACAAAATACATTGTCATACAGCATGGGAATATATAACTGGGGTAGTTGACAGTTCTTAAAGAAAGTAAATTCTTCCTAAATTTTTTCTTCCCTTACATAAACAATATGAAAAAGAATCAAATCCTTGCAGAAAGACAGCAATAAAAAAAATGACCTGGTTTCTGTGCCCAAGTTCCCAGTACTCTGCAGAGCACAAGTTAAAAGTCTCAGCTTTTCCACCGTGCAATTCAGAGAATGTGGTGGGAACAGAATTCGAAGGCAACTCAGCTGGAAAATATCTTAGATGAAATATTTTTGTCGAGCACTTTTCTCATGTGAATTTGCTTCTAGTTTGGTATATACCAGTCATCAGAACACGGCAGTCATTTTACCTCATGTCTTGAGGATTTTTTTAATCAACAAACTGCTGTATAAGCCAGCAGAACAAGAGCAAAAAACAAAGCAACCATGTTTAACAGGAGTTATCTCTCTTATAAGGTCAACAGACAAGAGTCAAATTTTAATATCCTCAAAGGTCCTTTCCTATGATAAAATAGCAAAAAGGAAAACTCCTTAAGGCTTTCTGCCTAGTTGGCTTTCTTCTCAAAATCAGACTCATCGTTGTCCATAAGGATTCATTTCTATTTTTTAAAGATACATGTCAAGTTTGATAGCTTTTTATTCAAAGTGAATAATAACAACCTAAGTATTAAAAGCAATGTTTTCCCCCCAGATGTGCTGATGTCTCAATAGGTTCTTTTTTATATAAAAGAAAACAAAGCACACACAACTGCTTATCAAATTAACAGCGTGTAGGACTGATGTCCTGGACATAACAGCAGCCTATCCAGTAGGTGTCATCTGATCAAAAATATTTCATATATACAAAAAAAGAAAGTTAAGAAACCCATATGAAAACGTGATAGCCAGAAAAACAACCAATTTAAAAATTAACTCCTTAAAGAAAACAAAATTAAATTAAAATTATCTTGAATCCATTAAAAGTTTACATTCCTGAGCAGTGATTCTCAATTGCTCTCAAATTTCATTGTTCTGGGATAGGGGCCAGGGGTAAAGATTTCTTTTTTAACTCCATAGGTGATTCTAATGTGCAGACAGAGTTGGGAATCAATATATTATATTAACAATAAAAAATAAAATAGGAAATGAGATGTAACTCCAAATAATTTCTCAGATACAGCAATAAAGCAAAAAGGAAAATAAAAAGAGCCTTAAAAGTCTCACCCTGTTCACTCAAATCATCTTTTAATTTTGTTTAACACTAATCACCAACTAATCAGATTCCAGTAAGGATGAATCTTCCAGAGTGCAGCCAATTCCTATGCCCTCCAGCCGCACCACAATCCCATAAGCCCTCTTCCACAGAGTACCACGGAATGATTTCTCTCATTCACTGTTGTTCTATCTGGACTGAATCTGGCTTCAAAATTGCCAAAGATCACGCAGAACACAAAGGAGACAAGCATTCCATACTTATTTATTATGATGATGCTGGTACAGCCTTAGAAACCCTTCCTAGAAAATAATCTACAAAAAGAGGATGTCATCTCTGCTGAAAATGTGTTACTTTTTTTTTTTTTTTTTGCAATTATTTGCGGTAATGAACTCCTTTGTTTCCCCAAATACCCAAGAATTTCTCATTTTTTTAATAGTCACCAAGATCTAAGATAAGTGGGAAACAATGAATTAAAGATGTAGCCATTAGACTTTCACTTATTTTTTTCCACAGCTTTATTGAGGTATAATTGATGTAAAAACCATATATTTGATGTATACAATTTGATGAGTTTGGACACAGTATACAACAATGCCATCACCACAATCAAGGTAATAAACCTATCCAGCACTTCCAAAAGTGTCTTGTGTCCCATTGTTGTTGTTGTTGTTGTTGTTGTTGTTTGGGGGGGGAGGGTTGTTTGTTTTGTGGTGAATCCACTTAAAATGAGATCTATTTTCTTAACAAATTTTTAAGCACACAATACCATATGTTTAACTATAGGCACTATGTTGAACAGCAGATCTCCAGAACACATTCCTCTTGTGTAACTGTAACTTTATATCCCTTGAACAAGAAGATGTGTGTTATATATATATACACGCACACATACGATGGAAAACTACTCCGCGATGAAAAAGAATGAAATCTTGCTATTTGCAACAATGTGGATGGAACTGGAGGGTATTATATTAAATGAAATAATCCAGTCAGAAAAAAGACAGATATCATATGTCTCCACTCATATGTGGAATTTGAGAAAATTAACAGAAGATCATAGGGGAAGGGAAGGAAAAATGGGTTACAAACAGAGAGGGAGGCAAACCATAAAAGATTCTTAAATACAGATGGCACAAAAACAGACATATAGACCAATGGAATGGAATAGAAACCCCAGAACTAGACCCATAAAACTATGGCCAACTAATCTTTGACAAAGCAGGAAAGAATATCCAATGGAAAAAAGACAGTCTCTTTAACAAATGGTGCCGGGAGAACCGGACAGCAACATGCAGAAGAATGAAACTAGACCACTTTCTTACACCATTCACATAAACAAACTCAAAATGGATAAAGGACTTGAATGTGAGACAGGAAACCATCAAAATCCTAGAGGAGAAAGCAGGAAGAAACCTCTCTGACCTCAGCCACAGCAATTTCTTACTTGACACATCCCCAACGGCAAGGGAATTAAAAGCAAAAATGAACTATTGGGACCTCTTGAAGATAAAAAGCTTCTGCACAGCAAAGGAAACAATCCGCAAAACTAAAAGACAACCAACGGAATGGGAAAAGATATTTGCAAATGACATATCAGACAAAGGGCTAGTATCCAAAATCTATACAGAGCTCACCAAACTCCACACTCGAAAAACAAATAATCCAGTGAAGACATGGGCAGAAAACATGAATAGACACTTCTCTAAAGAAGACATCCAGATGGCCAACAGGCACATGAAAAGATGCTCAACGTCACTCCTCATCAGGGAAATACAAATCAAAACCACACTCAGATATCACCTCACGCCAGTCAGAGTGGCCAAAATGAACAAATCAGGAGACTATAGATGCTGGCGAGAATGTGGACAAACGGGAACCCTCTTGCACTGTTGGTGGGAATGCAAACTGGTGCAGCCACTCTGGAAAACAGTGTGGAGGTTCCTGAAAAAATTAAAAATAGACCCACCAATAGCACTGCTAGGAATTTACCCAAGGGATAGAGGAGTGCTGATGCATAGGGGCACTTGTATCCCAATGTTTATAGAACCACTCTCAACAATAGCCAAATTATGGAAAGAGCCTAAATGTCCATCAACTGACGAATGGATAAAGAAATTGTGGTTTATATATACAATGGAATACTACATGGCAATGAGAAAGAATGAAATATGGCCTTTCGTAGCAACGTGGATGAAACTGGAGAGTGTTATGTTAAGTGAAATAAGTCATACAGAGAAACACATATATCATATGTTTTCACTCTTATGTGGATCCTAAGAAACTTAACTGAAGTCTATGGGGAGGGGAAGAAAAAAAAAAGACGTTAGAGAGGGAGAGAGCCAGACACAAGAGACTCTTAAAAACTGAGAACAAACTGAGGGTTGTTTTGGAGTGGGAGGGAGGAGAGGGTGGGTGATGGGTATTGAGGAGGGCACCTTTTGGGATGAGCACTGGGTGTTGTATGGAAACCAATCTGACAATAAATTTCATATTAAAAAAAAGATTCTTAAATACAGAGAGCAAACTGAGGATTTATGGAGGAGGAGGTTTAGAGGGGGCAGGGAAAATGGGAGATGAGCATTGAGGAGGGCAATTGTTGGGATGAGCCCTGGGTATTGTATATAAGTGATGAATCACGGTAATCTACTTCCGAATCCAAGACTACATTGTATGCACTTATGTTAGCTAGGATGACAGCAAATTATTAAAAAACAAGAATTCTCAATTTCCCCCTTCCCTGGAAATCACCACTCTACTCTCTGCATCTATGAGTTTGGCCATTTTAAATTCCTCCTATAAGTGGAATCATTCAATATTTGTCATTCTTTGACTGACTTACCTCACTCAGCATAATGTCTCCCAGATCTATCCATGTGATCACAAATGGTAGAATTTCCTCCTTTCTATAAAAGGCTGAACATTATCCTATTGTACATATATGTCACATTTTCTTTATCTATTAACTCTTTAATGGATATTTGTATTATTTCCTTATTTGGGCTATTGTGAATAATGCCACAAAGGACTTGGAAGTGCAGATATCTCTTTGAGATTTCAGTTATCTTGAATATATACCCATAAGTGGAATTCCCAACTCATATGGTAGTTCTATTTTTAATTTGAGGGGAACAACATTAAACTAAAAGTCTTAGGCACAGTAAAAGAAACAATCAACAACGGGAAAAAGGCAATATATAAAACGGAAGAAAATATTTACAAACCATTTATCTCATAAAGGGTAAATATCCAAAATATCCAAAATAATAGCAAAACCTCAACTCAATAGCAAAAATATAATAATAATAATAAGTATTATTAATAATAATAATCATAAATAGGTAATAAAAAGTAACCTGATGAGAAATGGGCAAAAGACATGAATATACATTTTCAAAAGAAGACATATAAATGGCCAACAGGTATATGAAAAGGTGCTCAACATCAGTAATCATCAGGGAAATGCAAATAAAAACCACAGTAAAGGGCACCTGGGGAGCTCAGTCAGTTAAGCGTCCAGACTTTAAGCATCATGATCTTAGCTCAGGTCATGATCTCATAGTTGCTGAGATCAAGCCCCATCTTGGGCTCTGTACTGACAGCATGGAGCCTGCTTGGGATTCTTCTCTTCCTCTTTCTCTGCCCCTCCCCCACCAAAATAAATAAATTTTTTAAAAACCCACAATAAAATAACACTACGCTTGTAAGATGACTGTTATCACAGACACACTAATAAAAGGTAGCAAGTGAACAAGTGTTGATGAGGTTGTAGAGAAATTGGAGCCCTTGTATACTGTCAGTGGGAATGTAAAATAGTGTAGCCACTATGAAAATAGACCTATGCCTGATACCAATGAGCCTATAGTTTCTCTGTCACCACAAAAAGGAAAGGAGGAGCAGACTGGGTCAGAACTTAATCCTTTAAACTGCATTTTAGAATTTGTAAATAATTCCACTTCAATTTAGTCAGAAAACAACTCTGTCTACTGTTATCCCTTTTCCACAAAGAAATAAGAACACTGTATTTTCATGATGGAGCCCATGTGGCTCATAAAGATAAACTGGTGTCAAAATCAATCTTCAGACAAAGATAACTATAAACAAAGGGCACAAGGGGTGGGGGTGGGAATGAGAGAAAACCTTGATTTACAGTATTTGTTAGTTCCACTGGTGTAAAGACTTCCATCATGGCAGAGCTCAAGCTTACCAATGTGATGTCAACCAACTAGAAAATTCCTGAAAATCTAACAATCAGCTCTGCTGAGCCAATACACAGGGATTTCACCACACCACTGCATATTAGTTTCCAGTTTATTTTACCTAATTCCCTGTTGTATATGTTCTAAAAGCTTGATCCCATAGAAGTAATCTTTATCAACTCACGAATGCTAAAATATATTAAGATTATATGCCATGGGAAGACACGGCTTGACGGAGAAACTCCCCAATCAAGATTTATACTCTTTATTTAATGTGACTTGCCCCATTTCTAATCCCTCACAGGAAGCACATTAGCAATCTCGTTCATTTGGACATAGTAATGTGGTATCATATATGTGCCAAATGTTGTCAGATTTCAAGTCCTAGCTCTGAAGATCCAGGAATCTTGTAGCCCTGAGGGAAAAACCACAAGGCCCATGTAATCATTTATGGACTACTATTAATGACGGTGATACTCCCCATCTAGGAGGGGCAATGCTATTCTTGCAGAAGAAAGTACAGGAATGACATTCCAGAATCTCTCATTAGGAATTACAAGGGGCAGAAAGATATTCTGTAACATAAATTACAATAGAGATCAAGTATAAGACCCTATGAAATTTAGCATTAAATCAATAACCAGATGTTTCTTTATATAAATTTTGTGTTTTATATAATAAAAGAAAGTATTTTCAACAATTTCTTTTTTGAAGTCAGTAAAGAAGTCCCATTCCCTTGGATCTTATGTAAGTTCAGCCCATTCTCAGTAGGTACTAGAGGAACCCTAAGAAAAAAAGGAGATAGAGAAAGAAGGACATTTAACATTTATTAGTTTATGAGGTCTAACTGTAACTGGTCACTATATCCATCTTTTAGCATATTCTTTGAGTCTTCTTGGGAGGGGGATGAGAAATCAGGAAAGAAATATGTTTCTTTTGTCATTTGTCCCCTGCCAAACACATCTAGTCATAGATACTAGGAGAGCATCACTCACCTAGTAAAATAGGAAAGAAATATTGAGGGAGGAAACCACCTCCTAACTATATCTGAAACAGAGATGTGTTTGTTGCAGGCTAAGACACAGGCAAAAATCAGTCTATTAAGCAAAGCAAAAACCTGATCTTGTATTGGGTTTGAGGGAAGCACAGAATTCTGGGATTGGCCGAATTTTAAAAATGGGAATATATAGGTACTAGCTGACCTTTACTGTTTTTAGTGATTGGCGGGCTTTCAGAGGCATGGATCTCAGAACAAGACTGCTGTTTGTTGAGCAAGGGTTTACAACCACTTTTGTGGTTCCTTGCTGACAACTGGGAATAGAACAAAGGACCAATCCTTCTTGTACTTCCTTGCATGAACTTAAAGAGTAAGAATGCTTTAGTCTCAGAAAAAAAAAAATCAGAATGGTGATTGTTACAGTCCAGTGTAGAATTTCTCACAGATAATACTTCCTTATTATATAAGAAAATATATATGTTGTCTTAAGAAATTAATTTTTACCTCATTAATAAACACTAAGTATTATTTATTAACATAATAATACATTGTATGTATGTAATCAATCATCAAATCTCTAATGATTCAAATATGTGATTCAGTCTAGATTTAAAAAAAAATTTTTAATGTTTATTTATTTTTGAGAGAGAGAGAGAGAGAGAGAGAGAGAGAGAGAGAAATAGAGTGCGAGCAGGGGAGAGGCGAAGAGAGAGGGAGACAGAGAATCTGAAATAGGCTTCTGGCTCTGAGCTATCAGCACAGAGCCTGACACAGGGCTCAAACTCACAAACTGTGAGATCATGACTTGAGCCGAAGTCAGATGCTTAAACCACTGAGCCACCCAGGCGCCTCAAGTCTAGCTTTAATGCTGAGAGAATAAGCCTGATCTGAACAACCCAAATTAAAAATGTTAAACATGGATTACTGCATATACTTAGTTTGAGGACTTTCTGTCACATTTTCATCTACTTACAAAAATGGTGATTTGGGAGCTCCTGATGGCTCAGTAAGTAGAACGTGTGACTCCTGATCTCAGGGTTGTGAGTCTAAGCCCCACACCAGGCAGGGAGCCTACTTAAAACAAGTATTTTTTTTTTTAATGGAAATTTGGGAATCAGGTAGATCAATTCAAAATTTGTCATTTACTAGATGTCTAACTGTAGAAAAGTTAGTCTCATTTTCTTCATTACAAATAAGGATAGTAATAGCTTACAATATTGCGAAAAGCAATATATAAAAGATGTGCCTGCATTCATATAAAATACACTGTCAAAATTGTAACCAGAAATGGAATGTGAGAAAAGTAAATGATAATGTTCCATGTCACTGCATCTACAAGAGTTTTGCTAAATAATGAGAACAATAATAACAAAATTATAGAAATCCTGAATTATGCTTGGCAATATATTTCTATCATTTTTGTATATGATTTTATCTTTATTTCTCCCCAGGTTAGGTTGACACAGAAGTTTTACCACTTTCAGGATGCCTAATAATTTCCACCCATGACTTAATTGTACTTAATTGATGAGACACATTTATTAAGACTAGTAATAGCATTTTCATTTTTCTGTTTCCATAATGCAGTCAGAAAAAAATATAATAAAGTATTCAAATCATTGCACAGATTGCCAAAGACAGCAATAGTGCCAAGTTCAAGTCACTGGGTAGGAGGCAATGCTGACAATGAAATACTCAAAATATCCTTTTATCAACTCAGGTGTGGATGTTGCAATTTGTTGTGAAAGAGATGCTGTACTTATATAGTAACCATTACTACATGGAGCTATTTAAATTCAAATTTAAAATAATTAACATCAAATAAAATTTTAAGTTCAATTTCTCACTAGCCATATTTCAAGAGATCAATAGCCCCATGTGGCTAATGGCTACCACATTGCACAGTGTAGAGAAAATTTCAAAAATCACAGAAAATTCAGCTGAATGGAGCTGGTTCAGAGACTTTTCCTTGTATCATGTTTGAAAATGCAAATATTTTCTGAAGCCTGTCAATGCTTCTCTCATTATATTTCATCCTTTTCTATCCTCACAGCTTTACTTTCTGAGTTCAGGATCCCTATGAGTTAGCTCTGGCAAAAATCTGTAAATGGTTTCACGGTTTCTAGTCTCTTCTCCAGTTAATCCATCCCTATAAGCCAAAGTTGATTAATTTTTCTCAAGTGATGTTTTTTTTCCCACCCAAAACTTTCAGGGTCTTCACCTTAGGATAAATAGCACATATATGTGTACCAAGCAAAAGGGTAAGATACATAAGAATCTTTAATCAACTGGCTTACTTCTGTCTCCTACAAAGGGATCCCAAAACCTAAGCCAGTCTTCTGTTCCATCACAAATGTCAGCTCATTGTTCCCTCATTATACTTTGCCCATTTCCACTTTTGCTCAAGTTATCTTTTTCTATTTGGAAATAATTGTAGATTCTATCCTGCGTGCTTGAATGTAATGCCATCATCCTATCAAATCCAGTTGGTCTGATTTTATCCATACAGCTGAACTTGACCACTTCACATCATAGCTATCTCTAATAACCCATGTTGGTGATCTTTCCTCTGTAATTCTGTCTCCATTGACTGTCATATTTGAGGATGTTCATCATAGCTGCTGTTCCTCGCATTCAAGGAATTTACAATCTGTTTTCTAGAGAGAATTACATATCTATAAACAGTAACCAAGACCTGTGGGAGTCTTTTTGGGTACCCCACAATGTCTACACCCATGTTTCATGAAGTTTAGTTTTTAAAATAATTGATTCAAATTTTATCTTGAAAAGGGAATGAAAAGGTAGAGAAAAATAATATTTCCTGGGCATAAATCTGGATCCACACAAATTATTAGTTTCATTTTATAGATGAGGTTCAGAGAAGTTATGTAAATTATTTGAGGTTATAGCTAAGATGAGAGATCAGAGATTTTAAAACAAATTCTAAAGCTCATGACCTTTTAACTAAAAGGAACCTCTCCTTCAAGAAAGGGCTTAGGCTTTTTCCTCCAGAGCTAGTACTTTGAAAAGTGCTCATGGCACACAATCAAAAGTTATCTCTATGATTTCTGTCTTCCTTTGTACTTTTAAATGTGATCAGAGCAGGAAATTCATGCCTGTCATTGAATTAAAAGTCAAGCAGGCCCCATGATTTTCTAGTCTCTTCTTGGTAATAGAAACTCCTATGGTCACTTTAACCCTTCTCTCAGACATTACAGTATTTAATCCAATCTATTAATGAACGCTGCAAACTTCATTCACAGCTAAGACTCTTTCACTACTCTCCAGCTAAGGCTGGCAGCAGATGGGCCACCCGCCTTCAGGAATTAGATGTGGTCCATTTCTTCCCTCTTTCCCTCACTTTTCTTATCTTTCTCCCATAATCAATAGCTGCTTGGTCTTGTTCTTAAAGGTTCAAATACGTGGTGAGAGGTGGGAGAGGAAAAAGACATAGAAAGGTTCTTAGCAACTTTACTGTCATGGAGAGGTACCATGTTCTTCAGACCTCACAGAATCATTCTCTCATAGATGTTTTTAGAGATTGTTTGGAGACTGTCATGCTGAGCACCTGCAAATGTGATTCCCTTGAACAAGGCAGTGCCTCACCTATGACTGGTTGCTTCTAAACCTCTTGTGGCTTCTGACCTGAGTGGCATACCCCTTAGCCACTGACTCTGGGACCTCCTCACCCTAATGCATCATCTTCTTTTGCAGAGTCCCATGGTTAATTGACTTCAGGCTAATGTTTTTACTGAATTTTCCTCATGGCTACAATTCATACACCTTTGGCCCCTTAACAGGCATATACAGAAACTTTCCTGACATGTTCCTTTTTCCTTAAAGGCTGCTTCAGCTTACTCAGGCATGAATCAGACTTCAGTCCTCTCTGTTCCTAACTTTAAAAAACACACAAGTAGTTCCCTGAGCTGAACTTCACTCACAAGACTCCAAACAGTCCTGTGTAGAGGCTGGGGGAACCTCCACAGAACTCAGAGTTCTCTCCAAAAGCTCCCCTCACGAAATCCTGCTCTCTCCCCTCTTTCTTGGTCCTCAACATAACCTTCATAGTCATCTCTCTGATTCTCAGGTAAGGGGTCTCCCTCATAATTCATTCTTGAATGTAGCCTCCAACATCTTCACGACTCAGCCAAAACTGAGAGAAGGGCCTCATTTTAACAGGGCCTCCTGTTACACCTGTTAAGGTGCAATTACCTCAGACAGAATAGTATCTCTGTTTTGGGTTATAGAGTGTATTGATCACAAAGTGGCAACTTATTTCTCTGTAATATCCATTTTCTATGTATCAACTCACCCTGCATCCTTTCAGTTCCCAACTATTGTTTCATGGCAACATAATTTTTTCATTGTTTTCATTACTCTACATATCATACTTAAATCTTCCAAGTACTTAATTATATTTTGTTTTCATTTTCATCTCAACTATCACGTGTGGCTTTATTCCTGTTTTCATCTTTCTCCTTTACTTAATGTTCAGTGATATTCCTCATCTCCACACATTTTGAGTCAGAAAAAGCAAAAAGTAGATATTGTTTTCTCTGCCTCTGATTTCAGAGAAATTGCTAGTCTTATTGCAAGCAGTGATCTTCCCTCATCCAGTTGTCTTTCACAAATAGAGCAAAGCAGAATCTGCTTCTAAGTTAAACAAAAAGCAGAAATCAGAATGTCAAATTATAATTGGCATATCCCAGACATAATCAATATTGCCTTTTGCAAGTTCCTCCCACAGTAAAAGCAAACCCTGGTTAGCGCTGGCCAAATCTTGAGTAATTTGGCTTCAAATTATTACCATACTTAATATCTCTGAATCAACAGTGATGACTAAGATAAAGTGAACTATAAGAAATGATCAGTCTTCAGTGCAAAAACTTTTTCACTTTGTGCCAACTATTGCTGGTGCACCTGTTTTATGTTCAGAGTGGGAAGAAAATCAAGAAAGACATGGCCAATTTTGAAAGAGACACAATGTTTTCAGTGTCTCAAAATAGCTCAAATACATGCATTGCTTCTACTACTTATTCAAACTACAAGGCTGATTAAGCATATGTGTAAGGCAGCATGCAAATAAAAAAAATTACCTATTCACATCCCACCTTACTCTCCCAGGTTCCAGTTTCCTAAGAATTAATACTGCACCAAGTAGAGACAGAGAGAAACCAGTAAGCCAGAGAGTTTTCAATGGGGTATACACAAAGAAGCAATTGAGAGGAATTCCAGAATTTCTGATACTGCATTTGCTAAGGACTCTAGAAATGATCTACACCAGGGCCCGCTTTTTACAGGGAGAACTTAAATTGTTGTTAAAGTAGATTGCACTGGTTCAGCTAACATGATAGCTCAATAAAGCCTCTGTGATCTAAATCCTAGAAAATTGAGAAGTGGACTTTATATTAACTAAAGTCAGATTTTTTTTCCCCAAGTTGTAATCCTAGAACCATGACAGGACTCACAGATTGGTGATAAGAATGTATTTTAAGGGACTTTTAAGTGAATAAACCAATATAATTTGCCTGGAGATCACACAGAGGGAAAGTGGAACTACGAAGAATCATGTTCTAGATTCATTCCTCCATCAATTTTGTGGGTGCCTCAATTCCTTCCCAGGATCGGGACAAAACATGGGCTTAGATACATAGCAGGTCTGAGACTCACATTTGTGCTGATCAGGTGTCGCCTGTGAATGAGGAGAGAGTATAGCCAACCATCAAGCATAATGGATGAATACGCTGTACTGAGACCTAAGCGTGACTCAAAAACATAGACAAATCTCTTGCGGAAAAAAGATATCCAGGGTTTTCATACAAATAACTACAAATTCAAACCAAGTTCAAGATTCAGAGTGTATACCCAAGAAATATGGGATAGGAAGTGATTAGAAATCCAGATGGATAAGGATGCATGTCCAAAGAAGAGTCTAAGCACCCACTAGCAGAATAGTGGAGAACGTAATGATACGATGCTTCGTTGAAGGGTGAATATACATTAATTGTACAAATATTTTTCTATTTATCAAAAATGTCATTTTCTTTCATCTTCAAGGGAAATTTTGTTAATTAAGTGGATACAATGACATTTTAAATAATCCACCAACCCTTTCTAAAACTATTAGGCCACATTTTTTTGGCAATTGATTTTCAATCAACTTAATACAATATAATGCAAAAATATGTTTCCTTTAACTCTCTGGGACAAGATAACCAAGATACGATGATGAACAAAATATAAGATTCACCTTCACAGAATTCATAGTGTGACAGTGAAAATACCCAAGCAATTAAAAATGTGATGAGTGTTAGGAAATGAATGTTATGGGAGTACTACAAGGGGAATTCAGTCTAGTATACAGAATCAGAAAATGTCTCCCAGATAAAGTGATATCTAACTGAGATTTGGAGACTGAGTATAAGTTTTCCAGATGAAAATTTAAAAACGGATGGGGGTATTTTGGACTATCTTCATAACTAGAGAGGCTCAACTGGCATTCATAGGAATTAACTGCCCAACCAATCAACTAAATTGTGAGAAATAACATAGCGTTGTTGCTCTAAACCATTCAGTTTGCGGGTGTTTTACTGTTTTGCTTTCACATGGCCTAGGCAGGTGCCAACAAAGCAAAAATGATCTTCTGATCATCTTGAGACACTACTGATTTCTTACGCTTTTGCAGACTAAAAACTATGGGTGCCCAAGATTGAATCAGGCATTTCAGTATTTTATTGCCATAGTGATGGAGGGTGCTAATAGCATTTAGTGGATGGGGCCCAGGAATGCCAGACATCTTGCACCACAAGAAATTAGTCAGCATCTCTTTTGACTTGAGAATATCATGCCAAATATTTAATTAGGTGAAAAACCCGAGTTTCCCACTTAAATTCCTTTTACATATAAACACAAAGTATACTTTGTACAGTCTTTAGGTCCATAATATTCAAGGAATGTAGCTACAATGGAAAGAGAGAGAAGACTGTATTTTATTTTGTTTGAAAGCATACTTACAGTTGTTCATCATTCTAGAAAATCACATCACTGAGAGCAATACTACTCATGGTATCTGGACTGCTAGTATAACACAACTGTGTCAGTTTGTATTTATATAATTAAATCCACAGCAATTCCTCAAATAGGAGCATACACCTGCCTGCTTCATTAAGTCTTTCAGGGTCACTTTGCCAAAACATTTACATATGGAAATATATACTAATTTAATATTAATATTTTCATTTATTTTCCTCTATATAGAAATCTGGAATTTCAGAATTCTATATAGGAATCTGGAATTCCTCTGATAGTGTAGTGTTATTGATCTTATATTATCCGTGGATTTTATTTCAGGAAAGCATAGGTGATATTGCCAAATAAATATTGTAAAAAGAGAACTTTGGTTCAAAGAGGACTAAGCTCTAAAGGAAAAATGTGTCCACCATGGCCCGTCAAATTCTTGGAGGCATTTTTAAATGTTGGCATTTTAAAAGAAGGTATTATCTTTGCATCCAACTGATCATTACCCCATTTTTAGACAATTCCTTTGGATTGAGATATGACTCAAATATACAATGTTTATAGCCATTCTTAATGCATACAGTTATTCACTGCCACCCATGTGTCTCACAGCTTGGGTGAATTTCTCAGCAGTTTGTCCCTTTTCCCACCCAACTGAAAGACAGGATCTCTTTGGTCATTAGTGCAGCCCAATCTTCTCATTCAGAGTATCAACCAATTCTTCTATTGAATATCAAAACAGCCTTCTTTGAACAACTCAGCCATGAATCCGCATCAGGACTATACTTTGTCCACACAAGTTCCCTGAATTAACCTTTCTTGCTTTTCCTCAAATTATTTCATTGTCCATCTTTACTCACTACTTCATCTATAGATTATCTCCACAAAATTTCAAGACACATATTCCTTGTATATTGAATTTCCCAGCACTCTTACACTTTGTATACTACCATCTACACTGCCATGTGAGTCTTCAAATCTTCCCTCCTGGCCACTAGATCTTAATTCAATAAATCTCTAAATCAGGTACCCATTTCCTGATTTTTTGCCTTTTCCTACACAAATCCCTGTAAACATGAGTCCATATAGAATTCTGTTGAATGTTTTTGTCGTGCAAGAAAAAAAGGTGGGATGTTTTGTATAACCATTAGGTTTTATGTAATTTATGCAAATCACTTAACATCTTTGGCCTTAATATCCTGACAGGTAAATTGAGGTTAATAGAAAAACTTAATTTCACAGAGTTGTGAGGATTAAATGAACTAATACAGGCTAAGCAATGAAAATCATGTTTACACATAGTAAGCACTATATAATATATTGTTATTATGCATAATTGTGTAAGTTATATTTTACAGTCTAGCTTGGTTTTTAAAGGTTTTTAACTATACTTAGTAAAACAAACTAATTCTCACTTAATTAAAAAATGTGCTGATTATATAAACATAAGCACACACTATAAAATTCTAGCATCCTCCAAAATCTGACTTGTTTCCAAATGGAATTAACTTCAACACCAGTAGCATGGGTGAGGCAGTCAGCAACAGTCACTAAGTAGGCACTGTGCTGGCCCTCGGCATTCACTAGTGTTTTGGTCCAACTGAAGCTCGGTAAGACCTCCAATTTGGCAGCATCATAAGTTCACACCAGGTTATAAGATGTGAAAAGTCATCCACTGGGTTTTCTGGAAGCGTCAGTCTCTTGGGAAAAATGGCTCACCATGTAAGCAGTTGTTCTATGCATGCCAAAAAACAAAAAAGCCTGGGTGGCTCAGTCGGTTAAGTGTCTGACTTCAGCTTGGGTCATGATCTCACAGTTTGTGGGTTCAAGCCCTGCATCGTGCTCTGTACTGACAGCTCAGAGCCTGGAGCCTGCTTCAGATTCTAAGTCTCCTTCTCTCTCTGTGCCCACCCCCCTACTTGTGTTATGTCTCTGTCTTTCAAAAATAAATAAATGTAAAAAAAAATTTTTTTTTAAACAAAAAGGCCCAGAGAAGGTAAGAAGTCAGCTTAAGGTCTTACCAGTATGAAAATTAATCAGGATAATGTTCAATTCTTCCCCTTAGCTTTCAAATCTGTGCTTTAATTAGACTGGTGAGGGGGAACCAGACAATAAACTGAAACCAGTCTTGAACCTCATTTCATTAAGCCCCTGGCAACCTTCCTTATTAATTGCCTACCCAACATCCCTTCCTTGACTGATAAGTTCATCCAGTTGTGCAAAGGTCCAAAATAGAACTCTAATTGTATGGTTGAGGCCCCTACATCATGTCTAACACTTCATCCTGAGATTCTCATAAAGAGTCGGGTATGTCCCAAGCAGTTAGTTTCAGCAGTTAAGATTGGTTGTGAGAAGGAAATACAAATACTGAAAAAGCAACAGGACTTAAATCACCAGAAGAGAGATGATTTAAAGATGTGCTAGTTCCCACATTCCCACCACAGACACTGAGATTATCCTGGCCTTCAGATCAAGGTGGGTATCCAGGAGAGGCAGAGGCGTGGGTTGGAAAACCAATAGAGCAGCCAAGAAAGAGATATTCGGTACCAGGAAACAGTCATTGATTTCAATAGCCATTGGGTAGGAGAAAGATGCTTTTCCAAACCTTTGGAAAGAAGAGCTAGAGCTTAGGCGGTAGAACAAAGAAATATACGAATTCAAAATGCAATGAATGAAAGATTCTGTCCTCAGACACTTTCCTTTTCTCTTTCCCTCAGTGTCTCTCATTCCTTAACTGGCCATGGTATAAAATTGTATTTTGAGGCACGTGGGTGGCTCGATTAGTTAAGCATCCAGCTCTTGATTTCAGCTCAGGTCATGATCTCACCAATTGTAAGATCAAGCCCTGTGTCAAGCTCTGCACTGACAGCGGAGAGCCTGCTTGGAATTCTCTCTCTCCGCCTCTCAGCCTCTCCACCACTCGTGCCCTCTCTCTCTCTCAAAATAAATAAACATCAAAAAAATAAAATTGTATTTTTGTATGATTTTTGAAATGTATATTTATGCCTCTCACTAGAAAATAGATTATACTGCTTAAGTTTGGAAGTTTAGGGCTTTTCCTTCTTCTTGTTTTATTTATTTATTTATTTTTTGACTAATGATCATTTGCCCTCCACAGGAAAAAAAAAAAAAAAAAGTAGCTACACTGAGTAGCTACTTTGCTAAAGCAGTAAATTGTATCGCATAGTTACCAACTTTTTTAAAAGACATGCAATTTATCTGAAGAATTTCATTGATTGAAGATGTGAATTAACATACAGAAAATTCATCATTTGGATGGTTCACTCAGCTCTAGATAGTTACAAAGTTATAGAAACAAAATAATGATTTCATTGACAAGCAAAAAAATATTATCTCCATTTCTTCCAATTGGTTATTTTTTTTTTTAGGAAAAGATTTCAAAAGCATCTCTAGTGTGCTTTAATTATCCCTTATGCCTCATGCCATTTCTTTAGAGGGTATTTATTAAACATTTTAAATGACATCACTTCCTATTTATATAAGGTATTTGGTTTATAAGATCTTTTCATATCGTGGCATTTGACAGTCACCACAATTCTATAAAGGAGACAGAAAAGTCGTTTTTTATTTGAATTCTATACATAAGGAAATTCAGACTCAGAATATGTGACATTCCAAGCATTCATTTAGTTGTGATTGGCAGGGTTAACATGCAAGACAGGATCTTCCAACTCCAAGTTTAGTGTATTCACCCTACACCATAGGACTTCTTTAGTTAGAACCACCAACCAAGGAAGATCACAGTTTGAGCAAATGATTTACAACTATGTAAGAGGTGAGTCCATGAGTAGAAAGAAAGTAAAATACTTAGATCTTATCTCAAATAATATGCTTTTGTATCATTTAAATATATAGAAATCCAAAATAAGGAAACAACCATCCACTTTTCAAGAGGTATGTTAACAGAATATAGGCAGTGCTTCTACTCAGATAACACAGAAAATATTAACAGCAAAGGAGAGTCAGATAATCCCATCACTTCACACCCCAACATAACCAGACACATCCACAGTACCCCACTCCAACCATGAGATATCAATTTTTTAAGTGATACCCTATGTTAATAGTCTGAGTGTCTTCAACTCTTCCAACTATATTCAATCTCCCCTGCATTAATTTTTTTTAATTAGCCTTATATCACAATATGATGAATACAAAATCCAGTCTTTGGGAGCCCGGGTTGCTCAGTTGGTTAAGCATCCAACTCTAGATTTCAGATCAGGTCATGATCTCACAATTCATGAGTTCGAGCCCTGTGTTGGGCTTTGCATTGACAGTGTGTAGTCTGCTTGGAATTCTCTGTCTCCCTCTCTCTCTGCCCCTCCCCTGCTCATTCTCTCTCTCTCTCTCTCTCTCTCTCTCTCTCTCTCAAAATAAATAAACATTTATAAAAAAGAAAGAAACAAAGAAAATCTAGTCTCAGGCCCACCCACCCCCCAAATATCCTCAAGGTTCTCTGCTTTGTTATTATTCTTCTGTTCACCTAATCATGAAATATAGCCCATTTTTCTATCAATTCTTCCCTGACTACCAAAAATGAAAGGCACTAGTGAATAAAAAGGCAGAGTGTGAAGCATAGATTTTTAACTACAGGTTAAGTAGAATATGTCTGAAGATAGAAGGTAATATACATGGAAGCATCGCGCAAACCAAAAAAATAAAAATGTATTGTAGACACCCCTACTCCTTAAGTGCTTGTGCCAAACATACCACACCAATATTTTTTCCACAGGCTATATTTTCACCCTCTTCTTTTTTGCTTTATAGATACTGGTTTCTCCCCCTATCCCCTGCCTATTACCTTCTCCCTCTTGGGAAGCCCTTGAAAAAAACATATTTTTCAAGCAGAGCCAGTGAGTCCTCACCTTCCAGACCACATCCTGAGACCTATCTTTTCACACTCAAATGGCCCAATTATTTGCTTTGCAAAGAGACAAAAAAAAAGTCTCTCCCAAAGAGGAAGTATGATTAAAACTTTTAGAATAATTTAATTTTTCTCTCATCACAGAAGTCTTGATTTTTACCTTAGAAACCCCAGAATTTCTAGTAGAAATGTGCTAGTGTACTCTATAAAATAACCATCTTTGATATAAAGTACTGTTTTGGCTTTTCATCAAGTAAAATCAATACTCAGAATACATTCACAGGGAACAATTAAGACAAATAGATGGAAGTTAACAGGAAAATAGGATTTTGCTCAAAAAAGTTAAAACATTCCCTAGAGTTATTTGAAGTCTCATAAGCTAAAGGTGTTGGAAACTGGAAAGGGTCAGAAAGATACTAGATAATGACCTATGGGATAGGGCACGAAGAGAAACATTTGTTATGTCGAAAGTTGGGTTCCATGGTCTCTAAGGTCCCTCCCAACCCTCAGAGCCTAGACGCCAAATTTGACTGTCAATCAGAGCACAAGTCTCTGCATACTTGCAGGCCTGCCTATGGTTGGCAGTTTGTCTTTATTGCTTGGTTCAAATTCTTTTCCATGACCAAATATTTGTACTTAATATTCAAGCAATAATGTCAAAGCATATTACAAATTTCAATAAAAGAAACATTTAGAGAGCTGCTCACACGATTAATCTCCTTTAGTGGTATATATAACCAAGACTTAGTCATATTGGTTATTATGAATAATATCCATAGATTTAAAAAATTGTTCTAAAGATAATCTTATCTAATCAGGTATGTTAATAACATTAATCACATATTCAACCAAAATGTCCTAAGTATCTGTTAAGTGATATACATCATGTTAGAAACTAGGGATAAAAGATACTACTCTGACTGATACCAATAGCAACAAACAATACTTACCATACACGTAGTGTGCACCAGGTACAGTTATGCATTTTACTTTCATTATCTTTTTAAATCAATAATCCATCAAAATAGATTTAGAAACCCAAACTTACCTGGTCACATATGATTAGGTCTGTGTAACTCCAAAAGGCCACCTTCCTAGCCACTCTTCAATACACCAGAGCTACACCAAAAAATGAACCAACAGAGACGGCACAATGAAATCACATGGTAGAGCCAAGCACAGAATGCAAGGGAAGCCTTTAATTCCACCTAGGAAGGGGGTGCCTGAGTCAGGTGCAGGGGCTGTTTCAGTGCTTATCAGAGATAGTTTTTGATCTGAGACTTGTGGAATGATTTGTAACATTGAAAATAAAGGGAGGAGCCAGGAAAAAGAAAGAATATGAAAAGTCACAGCCTTATGAAAGACCAGGTGTATGTCAAAATCTACATTTCACTGTAACTTAAATGGGAATGGCAGGGGATGAAAACAGACAAACAGGTAGCTGGGAGACATCAGTTGTTTATTAAAGACTTTGTCTGACTTGCCAATAAATTTTATTTGAAGATAATAAAAAGTCACTGGAGAATTTTAAGCAAAGGAATGAAGTGATCAAAAATGCATTTGAGAAAACTCATTCTAACTGCTTTACTTGGTCGATGGATATGGAGGAAAGAAGACAGATTCAAGAAATAGGCTTTAGGGACCAGATGAGGGTGAGAAGAGAAAGGAGAACAAAGGAACTATAAAACAAAGGAACTATAAAAGGAACATTTTATAGTTTAGTCAATGTTAGTCATGTTAACGTCCATGTTAGTCAAACGGGTTGATGGTGGTGCATTCGCTGCAATAGTGAAGAAAGTGACAGCACAACTATGGGTAAAATAGATGTTCTATTCTGCTTTAGATTGTTGAGACCTAAAGTTGGAGATTTGGATTACTTTAAATTTAAATGTAAAAGATGGAACCAAGATTCCTTAGCTTTTGACTCAGAGGCCTATCAAACTCAGAAATCAAAAGAGTAGAAAAAAAAACAGCTTTGGAAGTCTAAATTTGCTCTCCCTTTAGACTTGGAGAACATAGGGAAAGAGAGGGAGAAGGACAGATACTGAGTTTCTCTCTATTGGCTTATTTCCTATTAGCCAAGGAAGGAATCTGTTATAGGTGATATCAGTGATCTGCAGCTGTGAACATGGGACGGAACACTAGTGACACTGGACCTAGAATTCCAAGGTGAAAGCAGACCATGATGATGTAGGAGTGGCGTGCTTAAAGATTTTACTTATTCAAGTGAACGTAACTGGGATTTGAAAATGATAACTGGAAGCTTTGGATTCCAAATCTC
The DNA here is from genome assembly GCF_018350215.1 of Panthera leo. Taxonomy (NCBI): domain Eukaryota; kingdom Metazoa; phylum Chordata; class Mammalia; order Carnivora; family Felidae; genus Panthera; species Panthera leo. The sequence continues at coordinate 152,416,287 of NC_056679.1, forward strand.
CTACCTTGACAAATGACTTCTTCTTACTACTATGGATAATTTTCCTCTGATGTCTATTTAATCTCCAACTTATAAATGTTTGTGTTAATGCCCTGTCTACCAACATCTTGTATGGTTTGAAGAGGTGAATTTGTGGCACACGTATATCTGAGTAATGGAAACAGGGCTACAACTAGTACATAATTAGAAAAAGATCACTCTTTAAGATGTACAAATTATACAAGAGCAACACTCTGAACAGTGAATTATTAAATGTTCTCCTAGTTGGGATAGACCAACTAGAAAAAAGTGCCTGCTTCCTAGGGAAAGACCCAGTCCCATGACAGGATACATTTTCCAGTCCCCAGCCAGATCCTCAGGAAAACATAACCATACATGGGGGCCCTCAGTGCAAACAACACCCTATTTTATAATCCTTACAGACAACAAAGCACAATCAATATTCCATAGCCCCAGGGCCATTCCAATGCACAATTCCAGGGGACACCAAACACATGGAAACATTGTGAGGGTTCCCCTGGAGTTGTGCTATATGACTGTGCTGCACAGTGTTTCTCTTCTAAGGATGGAATTACCATACAATTGTGTGGATGGTTAGTGGGGTAGGAAATCTCTGACAAGTGAGATATTCTTGCAAACCCTTCCCTACTACACATTGTTCAACAGGCATCTGATCTATCAATTCTACCTATCAATTCAATATCCATTCAATATTCATAATCTAACCATCAACTCAAATTACATCTTGAATCAATGTCCCTTTCTCCATCTCTGCCTTCTTATCTGAGACACCATCCTCCCTTAGCTAGACCACTGTTCTCATTTTTCTACTATGTTCTCTCCTCCAGCACATTTTACACAAATAGCCACAGTGATTTTCTTTAAATAAAATTCTGATCATGTCAATCCTTCTTAAGATTTTTCAGTGGTTTTCTATTTCTCTTAAAATAAAATCCTAAATCCCATGTCAGCAAAGTCTTGGTATGGTCTTCTCCTGCACGTGCTGTTTTCTCTTCCTCCCAACCTTCCACCAGGTCACTTCTCCTCATTCTGCAGGTTCCAACATAATTGCTGCTTCTGTAGAGAAGCTTCCTAATCTAAATAGAGTCCCATCACGAGGCAATAATCTCTAGTCTTCTCTCGTGCTTTAGTGAATACTAATCACAATTTATGATGAGACAATTATTTGTATCATATATTCAATGCAACTCCCCAGGGGTAAGGGCTGCCAGGGCAAGAGCAGTGTCTATTCTGTTGAACACCAGATCCACGCACTGTACCTAGCTCAGTGCCTGCTATATTTGATGGATAACAGGGTAGGTAATGGCTCATTAGCTATTAATCCATCAACCCATTGCTATAAAACATTAATAGTAAGGATATATGCTCAAACATCACTATGTATGGACAGCCTTATGCCCAAACAGGTCAATTCCCTGCTACCCAGGTGAAAAAAGAAAAATCCACGTAAAAATAATGGTAGAATTTGTGGCAGTGGCGTTGAAGGTAGCAGTGACGTTGGCAATGGTGATAAAGAGAAATTCTTGTTTTTCCTACTCACCGTTTTCTGCACAATTTTAGTAACCTGTTTTGATGTCAAACTTTATCACAGCCAAGTCCTAACTTCTAAGCATATAAACTACAGAGCATAAAATCCTCCTCTTTGAAAACCATAGGCAGTTTTGACAATATATTTGAATTCATTAACCTCTTAACTCTGGTACAAGTCCATATTCACAAGTATGACAATGATTAAGTTAATGAGTTAATCATTCCCTTCTAGTTACAGTCTTTCTTAATTAGTTGATTTAAATTGGGGAGTGGGAGGAGGAAGGGGAAGAATCTTCTGTGGAGTCTATTTTCATAGTGCCAGATAAAATTTCTGAAGGCTTTTTTTGAAAGATTTAGAAATGTAGACATCTTTCCCATACCGTTTATGATTTTTTAAGCTACCAAGTCCTACTAAGCCGATTATCATATTTTAGCAAAATAAATCACTTGGCAAGCACTTCCTACACGCCTGCCCTGCAGAGACCATACCCTAAAGTCAGGCCCTCCAGGAAACACAAAGAGGCCAAGGGATATGACACAGGCTTTGCAAGCTTGTGAATCTAAAGTTTGTTAGTCATCTAACCAAAAATTAAGGGCCATGGATCATATTTTCAGGATCAGTTGCCTCCCCTTGCAGGGCCTTAGTTCACACGACCACGGTGTTCCCAAGTTTTAAAAAAGAGTGTGAAAATTTACTCTAATGTCCTTGCATAATTTGGACCAGGCCCCACAAATGCCCTATCATTATATTATGCAGACATTGTTCAAGTAATATTCTTAGCATTTTAATTTCCCTTTCTCGTTTATGATTTTAAAAGCTCTCTCAAGTGACCTTAAATAAATGCTGGATGGTAGTCTCAAATTTCCTCACTTCAATAATTTTTCTCTTATCAGTGCACTTACAAGTTTTTAAATATCTTTGCCCTTCCCCTCCCCCTCCACATAGTACACATAACTGGAATGATGCATACTTATTTTATACCTTGAGGGTTCAAGAGTCTTTATACTTTTATATTCCAGTGTCTGGAGCAGAAAGAAGCAGAAATGGTTAGTTATTTAGTAAAAGAAAGCCAAGCTGAAGAACTTGGAAGGTGATACCAGAGATTCAGTGATGCTCTTGAGAGAAGTGATTTATATGTGACGTCCCTTTCTACTTCCATTCTCCTCCACTCCCTAAAACATTGCTCACTCTGCTTCTAGGAGTCTATTTCACATACCTCATATAAGCAGAAGCATACAGTAGTTGTCTTTCTGTGACTGGCCTTTTTCAGTTAGCATAATGTCTTCCAATTTCGTCCATGGTGTCACATATACAGGATTTCCTTCTTTTTTTTAAGCTGAATAATAAAAGCAGAGAGTAGAATGGTGATTACAAGAGACCTCAGGGAGGGAGAAGTGGGGAGTTGTTCAACTGGCATGTAGTTTCGCTCACGAAGATGAATAAGTTCTAGAGATCTGCTATACAACATAATGCCTGTGGTTAATGATATTGTATAGTACAATTAAAAATGTGTCAAGTAGGCAGATCTCATGTTAAGTGTTCTCACCACAGTAATAATAATTTGTTTAATTTTTCACTTTCTCTCCCCTACCCTACTCCATCTCTCTCTCTCTAGATATATAGATAGATAGATAGATAGATACACACACACATATATATAGTTGTCTTCTTCCTACAAATATCTTCAATTCTTAAAATAAAAATCTTACTAGGATGAATTGATATTTTTTTTCTTTCCACTACCTTTTAATTAAACTCAAAACATACTTTGATTTAAATATTTTTAGGTTTTTGTTCTGTTTTGTTTTGTTTGCTATGCATTAATCTCCAGGACCCAAAGTAACCAAAATTGGAACTTTGATACTATCATTTGGAAGCATAGAAAAGAGAATTTTTTTTCTTTAGAAGGTTTGTTAGATATCATCTAACAAATTTATAAATTTTACAAATTTATCTTACTTTAGAAATGAGAACATTAAGGCCTACCTGGGAGTAAACTGCCATAATTCTCTTTAGTAAATTTAACCCATTATAATAAAGAAAGAAAGCTTTGAAAGGGCAGGAATTTATTGAAAACTGAATCCTTTTTCAAAAAGGCCAATGATACCAGAACTTCCACTTGGCTCTACAGAGAGGTCTCATTCTTTTTTGGTTTCTCCTTGGCTTAAATATCCCCCCTCATGGCAAGGGAAATGAGGTCACAGTGTAGCTCTGAGGTCCCTAATAGGACCAAGAAAAAAAAAAAAAAAAAAAAAAGAGGAGATGAGGGAAAGAGGAGCAAGTCAAGCACTGACTTTGCAAAACCATTATGTCATTTAGTTACTGATTTGTATTTTTTCACATATTCTGAAAAACAAAGAATATAAGAATTATATGTAAGAAATCAAGAACATGGTTCTGAAAATTATTCCCTAATACACATCACTTTAATACAAAAGAACAACTTTATATTGATTATACCTTTATATTTATTTACATTATGTCATTTTCAATGTTGTGTCCATACCAGATTAAAACCTCTTGAAGGCAAGGACCTTGGCATAGGGCTTATACATACTGCTTAGGAATCATAATGGACCAAGCACACATGTGCTTCAACGCTAAAATGAAATGGAATCAATCATTACTTAAAATTTTAGTGTCATAAGAAGGAAATGAAATGTTTCCTATTGATTTAAGACATATTAAATTTACCTATATTTCATCAAATAATTAAAAAATATGTTTAAGAAATATTTTTGATAACTTTACACAAGTATTTCTTGTTTACCTGTAATTAGAAAAGCTAAAAATAGCAGAGTATGATAATCCCAATCTAACCTCGTGTGTGTGCCTGTGTATCAGGTAACAAGTATGTGTGTGTGGGGGGGGTGGGGGTGAATGTGTGTGTGTATAACGTGTGTACAAATATATGAGAGAATGGAAGGAAAGAAGCATCTCTGAACCCCTGAGCAGCCACCTGAAGAGGACTACAGCCAGCATGGCCTCCTGCCCTTACGATTATACACAATCAGTGTCTGCCTTAACACTCACAAGTCAAAAAGCTATTGATTTGCAGCCTGCCTTAGAATGTGCTATTGGTGGAGAGAGTGTCTGGCAATGAGAGAACTCAGAGTACAAGACACTGGAGAAGAGGGTCGCTTCACTCAGAAAGAGGTCACAGGGCTTTCCTCTTTGTGATGCATCCAAAGGAAAGCAACAGCTGCAAAACAGAGAACAGTATAATGCATACAATACGATCAGACAAAGAAAAATAAGTCCCCAACAAATAAGAATATGTATTCATGAACTTGACTTGATATAGCACAGGATAAAGAAATAATGGGGCACCTGGGTGGCTCAGTCGGTTGAGTGTCTGCCTCTTGATTTCGACTCAGGATCGTGGGATTGAGCCTCTGCATGGGCTCCACACTGAGCATGGAGACTGCTTGGGATTCTCCCTCTCAACCTCTGCCCCTTCCCCCACCCCACCCTCATACCCCCACTCCCATTCACGAGTGCTCGCTCTTTCTCTCTCTGTCTCTCAAAAAAAAAAAAGAAAGAAAGAAAAAGAAAAAAGAAAAGAAATAATTTAGCCATTATAAGTCCAACAGATCAATACAAGCAGTCAATGTTTTGATTAAAATGGTCATTTTTCATACTGCTTTATGCAGTTTGACAATTTCACTTTCTAAATCAATTGGTTTAAGCAGATTGATCTATGTCACCACCTAAATTCTTTCCACAAGGATATAGTTTAAGAATGTTACAAGAATCTAAGAAAGCCCATATGCATAATCATTTCATAGATGGTTGACCAAAAATGAAATTTCCAACACTAGATAAAACAGTAACAATTATGTGGATGGAGGTGGAAATAATGTCTGTAGTTTAAAGCTCTGAAACATATGATACCCTAGATGTGTGTCCTGTTTTGGAAAGCTGCCCCCAGGCTGTCTTGTAGAAGGGTTAGGGGCAAGATAACAGAGGCTCACGCAGACATCTCTGGGCTAAGGAAGGGACTTTCAGGCCACAACATTCTCTTGAGTTCCAAGGAGTCATCCCCAGTGAGAGGGACCACGTTCGAAGACGATTGACAGTTTAGACTGAAAACAGCTTTCAAAGAGACTAATCTTATAAAGTATTGCAAATGAATAAGGGCAACAGGAGAAGGTGTTCACCTGCCAGTCTCCGCCGTGCAAGATGAGAGCCTGTCTGTACTCACACATGTGCTGACTTAAAAAAAAAAAATCACATAAAAAACAACATCTTTGCTTCGGAGACGTTTTTAACAAGTATTACAGAAAGAGCACCAGCTACCAAAAAGAGTTGCCAAGGCCAGAAGGAGCCATCAATCGAAACAGTTTACATTTCAAAGTTTTTCCAAGAAGAGTGAAAAACGTCTCCCTGCCTTGATGGAAAACAGAGGCGCTGTAGTAAGAATCTATGTGCTGCCTTCTCAGTCAAGTTTCTTTCTCTAGAGTGGCCTTTTAAACCTTAGGTTGGTACCCACAGGTAGAGAGAAATAGAAGTGTTAGTATCTCCTGGGGCTTGTGCCCTGAGCAGCTTAGTGGCCTGTGGAATCAGGATAAAAATCCTCTTCCTTTTATGAGTTTCACAAGAAAAACAGCCTTATTGCTCTTGGGCACTATTTGAGATTGATCGGTCACTTTTACTTCTATACTACGTACTTTCTGACATCACTGAACAAATAATTATACGTATCTGCCTTGGAATGTTTTTTTCCCCTGGAGATAATTCCGGAATCGAGTCTTACTTATCTCAGCCTCTTTTACAATGGAGGAAATGAAAGCTAACAATGCCACATTTTAACCAGGGTGTGCATTTGTTTGTCCCTTGTAAAGAAAATGTTTTTTTTTTTTTTATTTGAAAGAAAAAGTCTGCATGCTTTTCTTTGGCCCCGGGGAAGGAAAAAAGAACATTTCTTAAATTCAGTAAGGATTTTCAAAAGATACATAATCTAATGGATACTTCTGGTTTTAGCTTTTAATTTTCTGCTTAATTTTTCCATGACATTACTAAACACCAAATCTAATTTCCTGAATCTATTAGAATAAATTCTACATACTTTCATTTTTCGTTCCAGAAGCAGGTCAAATGGAAACAATAGTCTAAGAAAAAATTTTAATTTCATAATTAAGACTTGGGAAAGGAAGATAACAGTGAGAAACTTTTGTCATTGATTTGTGTCCCATGAAAATGGTTATTTGTGCATCTCCCTCCTACACACAACATGCCAACAATCCCTCCACTAGATCCAAATGTGCCAACACATCTCTTTGACCAATAAGTAATGTGTATAACCATAACAAAGACTCAAATGCCCTGATTACCCAGAAGTAGTGCCATGACCATTTTCTTAGATTGCAGAATAGATTAAAAAAAGGACCACCCTCTCTTTTTGCACACACACACATACGCTGTTCATTATGATCACAAAGGTTACCGTCACTTTCTTAGATTGACCTTTCGATATAAATTACACAATATCACTGAAAAATATTACCAATTTCCATACCAACATCCTTTGTAAATACCACTGGTTCTCCATGAACTCCTTCTGACCTCCTGGTCTGAGGCTGTCACCATATGATGTACATAATTCTCTCAACACTGATCCATTACTTCTGCTCAGTGTTGGGGGTCAGGCCAATAGTGTAAAGTCAAAGATAATTAGCAGCCCTATCAATAACCAGCTCCAGAATTGTCGCCTAAGTGACAGGCCAGAAAAGCCAAGAAAAGAGGTAGCAATAGAAAGTAGAAGAAAAGTGCCGGTACATTCTGTGGTTCGAGCAGCTGCTATGGACTATCAGCATCACCAGGAGACCTCATTGCATTAGCATAAATTCAAATGACAAATGCACAGTGCTATTCAGAGACTCATTAATTTGCAATGGGTGCAGTGCTCATGACATATTAGTGCAAAATTCAAATGTCTTTGTAGCAATGTGAATTTAGTTGTGAGACCAAAGTCGCTAAAATGAAAATGTGTGGTTTTTTTAGCAGTTTATTAAATTATGAACTGTGATGACTATATCCGTGCATCTTTTTAAGCAGATGAGGTCCAGCGTGCTCCAGCGGCAAATCGCATGGTTTGTGTTGATATTTTCCTGTCAGACAATTTCCAAGCAGCAGATAAGATACTAGACTGTCTGCTTTGCTCTGCTGCATGCGGACTGAGAGCTCCCCCTTCTGGACAAATGACATTGCCACTCTAAAAGAATATGCCACCATTTATTGTCTTCTTTTTGTATCTTTAACAACAGGTTTTGATGCAAAGAATTTCAGTGTCCACCGAAAGCCAAAAGAAAATAATTTGGTATCATTTATTGTAAAGGAGAGTATATGATAACTTTCTACAAAATGCAGAAGTCACCCTCAATTGAAATTGGTCTTACATAATTTTCTACACAGCGACTCCAAGATCTCATTTACAAGCATCTTTTTTAAAATAACTGCCTGGTTTACGTATAGCTAGAATATAAGCAAAAAAAAAAAAATTAATTGTTATTGTCATATTATTTCCATAATACCATAAACAAGCTTACAATTACTAAGCATTCAATTGTATAAAGAAAATAGCATGGATATACATAGACAGAGCCTTTTAAACAAAGCTACTAAGTATATCTTGTACTCAAATTGGTTGAATGAGATTATGAACAGACACAGACAAGGAAAGCCAGATCATACCTTTGCCACTTGTGTCTGGTGGGCTAATCTGTCTTTTTAACATAACAAATCTTCTGCCCAATTATTTCAAGTTACTCAAAACAAATTTATCGCTGTTGTGCCTTTTAAAAATATAGTGACTCATATCATTACAAACATGGAATGAAGAAGGAGGTTAACTTTCTCTCCAGTATTGATGTAACCCAAATACACGAAATGAAATGTCACACCTGCACTTCTCAGTATCCAGAATTCATAGTTTCTTAGAGCAGACCTGAATCCTGGTTTATATTACACAAATACTCATGTTCATAGCTAATACTTTTAAAGAGATACATTTAGCATTTTTCAGAAGAAGCTATAGCTTTCCAAATCATGTATCATACCTCTGCAAAAATTGAAAAGCAGGCTACCATTTGAAAATTGCTGTTAGGAGAATAGAAAATCTACAAGTAAAAGATGTATCCTTTGGCCATTTGAACGAACTAATCTCCACTGGGCTATCCAAAGTGTGCTTTAGCAGGTCCTTCTTAAAAAGTATGTTTATCACTTTCTAAACTTTGAATACATTATATCACGTACAAAGGGGGCTATGTCACCCTATTATTGCTTCTAGACTTAATTATGTACTCTCTGCGCACTCGATTTACAGTGAATTTGGTGAAAGCCATTCCACTAAAAGCTGTGTACTTCTAAATTACATTTAATAATATCATTGATGCTTTGTGTCATCTTCAACAATTAAAAATAACATCACTGTAATCTATCCTACTTACTTGGAATTGAATTGGTCTTGAGTTATTTAGCAGGCTCATTTTATTTAACAGTAACTGCTACATGAAAGATACAGAGCTAATGAGGATTGAGAAGGATCGCTGTACATTAAACATGTGGAAGGAGCATGTAACTGAGCAATATCAGATTTATCTCTGTAGCTGGATGTCTTGGCATTGTTTATCCTTACCGCATTCCCTTTCACCAAGTACTTAGAATTCCACACTCGCAGAATGTCACAACCGGAAGGGCCATTGTTGACCATCTCTCATTTTACAGACACAAGGAGGAGAGACTCTGAAAAGCTCAGCAAATTTACCAAGATCTAACAGCTAGAAAGTGGTAGAACTGAGGAAAGAGCTCTGGTCTCCGGACATTCCTTCTCAAACTTTAGCACACCAAAGAATTACCTGGAGGACTTGTTAAAACAGATTGCTAGGCCTGCTACCAGAGTTTCTGATTCAGTATTGGGGGAAGAGATTCTCATTTCTGGCTACCTCCAAGTAATACTGTTATTGCTGGCCCAATGGCCACATGTTCAGATCTTAAGAACTACTGTTCTCTAAACCAGTTTTCTGTAAACTGCTGTATTCTTATTTCTAATAACATCTCTAATCATGATACACAAATCACACTCAATATCACATTACTTTTCTGTCATCTCTCTGAAAGAAGACAAGGGTAATACCTACAGTGTTAAAAATTTGGAAGGGCACAGGAAAACAAAACAAAACAAAACAAAAAACCAAGGTACCCAAAGCCAGATTAAGGCATTTAGGGACACTAAACACTGAAAAGATTATTGCCACTGAGGTGAATCGCTATCCCAATTCAACCCATGTAAATCTCAAGGTAAAAAGCAATATTAAACCATACACACTGTAAAAGAGCCAATCAAAGCCTTAAAGTCTTAAGGTTCTCCCTCTCTCACTCTCTCTGTCTCCATCTCTCTCTTTCTGTCTCCCTCTCTCTCTCTCCCCCCTCCCCAAACCCTCACTTATACCCTAAGCATTTCATAGTGTACCTATCAGGTTATTCTAAAGACAGCTCTATTTCTATATTTCTAAGCTACTCTTTTTCATTCTGTCTTACCATGATCACTTGTCTATTTTGTGAGTATAAAATGAACTCTGAGCTGCAGTTTTCTTAAATCATTACAGAATCTACATAGAGGCCAAATATAGGCAAGATGGCCTTATCTCCGTTGCCTTCCCCCACTAGCTATCAATATTTAGGCAAACAGAAGTTTACCCTCTTTTCAGTCTCTAAAATAAAATAGCATTTACAGACCTAATGCATCAAAGTGCAACTTATCATTGCCCATATAATGTATTTGCAAATTTAGGTCACAAGAATCAGAAAGAGCTCCTGGGTAAGGAAACCTGAAATTGCCTGTGCTTGAAGAACCAGCTCAGAAGAACGGGAGCATCTTCAAGAATTTCACCCAGGCATTTGCCGGTTCCTGAGCCTAATGCACAGAATTCAACAAACCTGTTCAGCACTCTGGTCTCACAGTTAGTTGTAACATCATTGCCTTTTTTTCCTGGTTTGGAAAATAACTGTAATGAAGTTAATCACCAAAACCCAATATATACATCTATATATTGATTTTAAAATAGCGTCAGTTTGGAAAATGAAAGTGACTAATGATAGGAAAAGATTTTAATTATATATATAAGCCTTGATGTTTCTGTGTTCTCTCTGCTTTTTTTATTGGAGTACAATTACCTCTTTTTTCAGAAGATTTTCAAAATTATCTTTTATCAGTTTTTAGAAAATTTCTGAAATCATGGAATAGATTTTATTCCAATTCATATTATGAATACTGCATTTTTCTGAGCATTAAGGATCCTCCCCCAAAAAATAACATCCCTATTTCTGGAGTTCTCTAGTAAGTTACGACATTAAAATCCACTTTGATATATTACTTAGACTCCTACAGAAAATTAACTTTTCATTTCAAAATAATTTGCAACTATAGTTTCCACGCAAATTTTGCTGTGTTTTTGCCTTATATTTTCTGCCATCGTCCCCATTATTCAGATAAGCCAACCAATCACAGAAAAATTAACATAGGTTTGTCACGATTACTGGTGCACCCATGCTGTTACTGGGCTTATTACATGCCTCAGCCACATGTTATGTTCACCATCATTTCACCTAGACCTTCCAGTAACATACTCCTAATCCCAAATTCTTTTCCATGCTAGATGCTTCCTTTCACATTTCTTCTTCAGGTTTAAATCAAATAGACCTCCTATCTTTCACAGTCCTTGAATGCTATGCAATTTCTGAATTGCAATAAAAGTTCTATTTTCCTCTGTCTAAATTAAAGTGAATTATTTAGTGTTTCAATGAGTGGCAAACACAGAATTTGTTTATTCAGGACAAAAAACTATGAGAATATGATTCTTCTTTACAACACAATAGAATACTTATTCCTTCAAAAAATTCTGCCCTTTAAAAAAATGTATTAAGTGAAATCAAGTATTGTAACTCAGAGGTTATTTGGGAAAAAGTTTATTAATGTAAATGGCTAAAATCTAGCCTCATGTGAATACTAAGGCAGATAAATAGCAGTCTATTAATTCAGGTTATCTTCTCTACAACTGCTTTTTTATTTATATCCTTTCATTTCAAAATATATGCGCATATACTATTTTTATCTCTCAGTAAAAATAAAGCTAGATATTTTTTGGTATATTAAGCAAGTCTGTTTTACCTGTTTCTAAAATCTTCTCTCTGATATTTTTAAGACAGTTATCTTACACAGACTCTAGAAATGCAAAGGCAATAAAAATGAATCGTTTTGTCTCATGCAGGAATCTTTATTAATGAATATGTGAACATTCTCTGTACAATTTAATATGCTGTATCCACTCATATAATTCTACAAAGAAGTATATTTTTGTGCATAAGCTGATTGGTAAATTTGATTTTAATAAGAAATCAGTAAAATATGCATATTACAAGTGAAGAGAGTACAGGTTCCTATCTGCCATTTATAGTAAGATCTTATATTTCAGAGCTTAATAATGAACCTCCCTGGGGAAGATTTAATAAAGCAGGTGCTCTGGTATTGCAGGCACTTTTGCTTCTGTCTTTCCTTTTTTTCCTATCTCCATGGAAAAAAAAATCTCAATAAGATTCATGACCCTGTTTATCAAGGATAAATCTAGTATAGTCTGGACCATGTACCACCCAAGCTGATCCAGATCTCCAACCCAACCCACTGTTTGTCACTGCGTTTATAAAGCACAACATGTCCTGTGAAATTATATGTTTAAGCATTGTCTCTCCATCCTTACCACAAGAAGTATAAAACCAGTTTAGAGTAACCGTCTGTTGCACAGTGTAACAAATTTTTAAAAATACAAGTGGGGTGGAGGGGGGAGTAGATCTTAACTGTTCTCTTCTCCTACAGAACACCTAATGTCTAAAACATGTTCAATCCTGTTAATGCTTGTCAAATATTTCACAGTTCAGCTTTGTTCAGACTTTTTACTGACTATGAAAAATCAATTTGGTGGGATTCAGATTCCAGAGACGGAAGAGCTGGAAGAGACCTTAAATAACCTTGTTCTACCAGGTTTATAGGTCAAAAACTGAGTCCCAAGTAAATTAAGTGACTTGCCCAAGGTTTTCCAAAGAATCCAGTTTTAAACTCAAGTCTACAGACCCCTACTTCAGCATCCTTCTCACTGTTCATTTCATCTGATATTTTTCTTTAATAATTAAACAATTTCAAGAAGATACACAATGTGATTTCACAATTAAGATAAAGCAGTCACATTATATCCAGGATTGTGTAGAATTTCACTTGTACAGAGTTTCATCTGGTATTTAGTCATTATAGTCAAATAGTATCATTATCTTTCAATTACAGAGATCAATTCTAGTTCATTAGCAAAATAAAATGATTGCCGAAGGTCCACATGAATTCTTCAAAGCTGCAATCTTCCTAATGTCAGAAGTGAAATACATTTCATAAAAAAAACAAAATTTAACAAAAGTACTTGAGGTTAAATCAAACTGTGCAAGCCTCACTCACCTAAGTTATCACAGATCTATGTTCAACAGTCTAATTCAAAGATCTGAAAAGGAAAATACATGCCAAAACCCTTATTAATAGCCATTTCCCCCTATTTCTTGGTTTTAGTAGCTTTTCCAAGAAAGATTAGGGTCACAGGATATTATAGCATGGACAAAGATTTTTAAGTATAGATTCAAGCTAAATGACCTAGAACTACATAAAAGGAAGACTAGATTATGTTTAACCTTACAAGAGAATTCTACATGTAGGTAAAAACAATGGCCCAAACAATATAGCTATTAAGGACTGTGGCAACCTTATCAGGTTTTCTGAACTGACAGCCTTAATTGCTATGAAAGCAAATCTCAGTCAGCTAAGCAGAGCTAAAAGCAAAGGGGTAACAATATTATCAATCTAAATTGATGCTAATATCCTCTCCATAAAACTATACTGGTGTATCTTGGAAGAAGTCATCATTTACAAAAAATACATAAAGCTGTTCCTCTTTAATATTTTCAGTTATTATAAAGTTATCATATTAGAGTTTCTAAGATGATATAAACATTTCAATGTTAAATTGTTAGAATATGTAAACCAAAATTATAGGCTTTGGCTTTCCAAAATATATTTTTTAATTTTTTTAATGTTTATTTATTTTTGAGACAGAGGGAGACAGCGAGTGGGGGAGTGGCAGAGAAAAAGGGAGACACAGAATCTGAAACAGGCTTCCGGCTCAGCTGTCAGCACAGAGCCTGATGCGGGGCTCGAACCCAAGAACCGTGAGATCATGACCTGAGGCGAAGTTGGACACTTAACCAACTGAGCCACCCAGGCACCCCATCCAACATATTTTTAATTGTACTTTTTCTAAAAAAGTAATTGATGATCTGCTCAGACCATGATGTGGCCACACAAATAGCACAAATAGTTATGATCATGATATACATCGGGCTTGCAATAAAAGGGATTTTTCCCCATTATATACGGACAAAAATTTAAAACAAAAAAAGTTAAAGATAGTTACATTGTGCTTTTATACATCGATCCTTTTCAATATAAATCAACCCTTCATAAAATTATTTATGCAACTTAACATACATTATCTCATTCTTCTTAGTAATTATTTGCTTCATGGGACACAATCCCTGGAATTCTCAATTACTAGAAACTCAAGATGTTTATCTTGTTAAATAGTTTGCTAATATAGAAGAATGACCTTTTTGAGTCATACTAAACAAAGGGCAGTAGTAGTCAGGAAGCCTGGACAGTATGTAAATCAGGCAATTAAGTAAACAGATATCAGGGGTACAATAATAGCTGTCAGTAAACAAGAGGAAAAGTCAGGTAAGAAATTTAGGGAAGAGAAGCAGATGTAGCCTAATAAATGAAAGGGCCCTAAAGGAATGAAGAAATGCCTGGCCTAGAGAGTAAACTTCTGGGCAGAAGATAATACCCTTGTCTAACAGGAGGGAAGGGTACCCAGGTAACTGTGGGATTCTCAATGGGCAGACTGAAGCAACTCTGTGTTCAGCAATGGGGCCTCAAAAGAGAAGAGTTGTGTGTATAATTAAACAGACTAGGGACCCCTGGGTGGTTCAGTGGGTTAAGCGGCTGACTTTGGCTCAGGTCATGATCTAGCCGTTCATGAGCCGTGTCAGGCTCTGTGCTGACAGCTCAGAGCCTGGAGCCTGCTTCAGATTCTGTGTCTCCCTCTCTTTCTCTCTCTGCCCCTCCCCTGCCCACTCTCCATCTCTCTCCAAAAAAAATAATAAATAAATAAACATTAAAAAAATTTTTTTTAAAGACTAGACACTGAGACCCCACTGAAAACCACACAGAGTCATCTTCCTGTGAAAGACCAGGTGGGTAAAGATTGGTGCTGCATAGACTAGCAGATGGAGAAAGTCTGAGGCTCAGCAGCAGCAGAACATGTCAGTGCAAAGCAAACTGACGGCAGTCAAGGACACGAGCTGATGCAGGCCTCATCTGTATGCATGAGTGCTGCTGGGGAAGGGCTTCCTTTTTGTTTGCATAATTTCTGAAATTCTTAGACAAATTTATAAACTGGTTGGCCCCCACAAATACAATACCATCCTTCTAGCCAATGTGGCATCCGGAGGCGTGAGCCACTCAATGGAACCTAGCAAGGGAAGAGCCATACATCAAGAGTCTGGGGATTGATTTATCCAAATTATACTGTGTTGGTATATCTTCTATTATAAAAATACCCCTACTGAAAGTAAATGCTACATATGCAGATGAAAGGGAAAACTCCACTACACAACTCTTGATGTGTGTTGCACTGTTCACCCGCAAATTTAGTCTTTTGGATTATGATATTTGTAAGTCAAGGCTTTATACACAAAATGTAGTGTTGTTCTACTCTTGCTCTTACACTTTAGTCTAGCAATAATTCCATGTTATTGGGGATGTTGATAGTCAAATTGTCCTGAATGCTGCCATTACTTGGGTATTTTCATCAATGCCCTGTTGTTTCATGAAACATTGCTCGGCATTCTTCACTTATATTCAACTTTTAAAAAAGAAAAGAGAACCAAAAGAAATGCTTAAAGATATTTATGTTCTCTTAATTTAACTCAGAGATAAAGGAAAAAATGTTAACCATGGGTGAGTCTAAAATATACTAGGATGCCTAGGAATGAAACTTTCCTTCAATAAAATTTTTAACTAGAAAAATAACACGCTATCTTGAATAACTTAGATGTTCTGTCGGGCAAGAACCTGGAAAAGATAACTTTAAATTATTTTAATTTGGAGGCCACCTGGGTGGCTCAGTCAGTTAAGCATCTGACTTCAGCTCAGGTCATGATCTTGAAGTTCATGGGTTCGAGCCCCGTATCGGGCTTTGTGCTGACAGCTCAGAGCCTGGAGCCTGCTTAGGATTCTATGTCCCCATCTCTCTCTCTGCTCCTCCCCCACTCATGTTCTGTCTGTCTCTCTCTCTCTCTCTCTCTCTCTCAAAAATAAAATCAACCTTAAAAATATTTTTTAAATAAAAAATAACTTATTTTAATTTTTCAAATGACAAATTTATGCATGTGCACTACACTACAAATAGTACAAAGAATTCTAAAGTCCCACTCCAGTCATCACCCCAATCCAAATCAGCTCCCATGAGGTAAACACTGTTACCAGTTAGAAGTGTATTCTTCTAAACTATTTCTTATGCACTTATAAAGATATAAAGAATAAGTATGCAACTGCCTTTATACATATAATTAGTGCATTGAGATATGTCTTTTTTTTCTTGCTTTTACATAAATTGAGAGAAAATGCCCTTTAATTCTATGATTGCATAATTTCATTAATTGTTCTGAGAAAATAAAACATTTCCTTGGAACTATTGGCCCGGAAGCTAGTATTGCACTGAGCTTCTGAAATAGCCTATTAGCAGGAGCATCCCTTGCCTAAAGAA
Organism: Panthera leo; assembly: GCF_018350215.1. NCBI lineage: Eukaryota > Metazoa > Chordata > Mammalia > Carnivora > Felidae > Panthera > Panthera leo. The sequence continues at coordinate 152,432,754 of NC_056679.1, forward strand.
GAAAAATCTGCTTCAGTAGCGCTATCATGTCCTTTGCAACCCTCTGCCAAACAGCATATATTTAGCTTCAGGCTCATCGACAAACTAGCAATGTCATTCGTCCTCAGTATCCATTATAAAAACTTGCACCTGATGAACCTCAAAGCAAGTTTCTAGATCACATACCCTTTTGGTCCAGCAATTCACTTTGCTCATCTTTTATCATCATTGCTTGTTAAATTTGCAACGCACACACGCACAAGCATGCAGCTATGGAGAGAATTAAACCCTACACTGTTCTCCCCTTGGGGTGAAGGGAAGGAAAGAAAAACAGGAAAGTCAATATTAAATATTTGCTGTGGTTATTTAAGTATATATACATTTGTGTGTTTCCCCTTGGAGGTTGCTTGATGGAGGATGCGTTTACAGAAACTTTAAATAAGTGGGTCAATCACTGTAAGACGCACAGAGACTTAACTTTTTTCCAATTCTATTATTCAAGGCTGTTCGATTTGATGTTTGATTTGAAATTAAGAGCTTTAAATAAATGCTTGGAAACTATACGGGATGGCAGTATTTAGCAATCTTGTTTTCTTTACATAACGTAACACACTAATGGACTACATTTTTCTTTGCTTTTTGCCATTAACTCTGAAAATAAGCGAGTTACTGTCCAAATCAGAGCCAAAAACACCACAGGGTTTCTGGCTGCAAAGGGACACTTCATGCATGAATGTGGGAAAGGAAAAAGTTGATAAACAGCCAGTTGGGAAGTGTGAAGAGATTATTTTTATTTCATGGTGTTTTCAGTGTGTAGTATCTCAGATGTTCAAAAATATATCACTGTGCCTGAAAGTTTACAATCCCCATAGTAGATATTATCCAATGTAGTAGATGTGAAACACTTATAATGAGGACGCTTTTCCTCCATCTCTCCCTCTTGCCCTTCCTCTCTTTCTCTTTTCCAAATCTAATGGGGTTAAAATGCAGCTTCACAGAAAGCAAGCATAGGCACATTGGAATTTTAATGAATGGATCCATGAGATGCGGTTCTTAAAAAAGTGAAACAGATGCTGTCCCTCTGCTGCTGTTCTTTCTTCCTGATTATTTTTATTTCTTTGCCATTCAAAAGAATCTGGTACTTCAGGGTGATTTTCCTTTGATAACCATCCTCTTTCCAACACTGAACACCCAAGTATTGTGTTCAGACCTCAAGGTTTGCAATAATAGTGTTGAACAAATTTGGGGGAAAAAACTTAAAAATTATGGTCTACATTTCATTGTTGATTCTGTAGAAATACACACACACACACACACACACACACACATACATACATACACATACAATAGGACTAGCCTGGATCTCCAAAATGATAAAAATTAATTATCTCACCAAAGTGCTGACCTCCAACATCTTTGCAAGGTTTTCAGTGTGTGAGACACATTTTCTGTCTACATGAAACATTACCTTTGCTAGTCTTGCTCATTAGTTCATCCTTCTTATTGCCATTGCCTCTAATTATTTTATTATCATCTTAAATTTTTTATTATTATTTATCATCTGTGCTAGTTTTATAATATAAGAAACATTTAGAATTTAATAAAGCAAAACTATAATTGTCTTAGTTAATCAATAAAGGTGTGTTGCTTGGGAGCATAAATGGGAAGTTAATTTGTTTTGCAAAATAAATGCCACAATAATGGAAAGACAAAAATATTCAAAATTCTCTTAATAAAGGGCAGAGTACAGAATATTTTCATCTTGTATCTTGAAATAAAGGAGAATGAAAATATAATCAATTGACTCTTGTATAATCATACAATTATACAATTATAAATATGTGTATATATCTACAATCTACCTCCCCCCCATGCTATTTAAATGCAAAGAAATTAACACATATGAGCTCAAAAGTACTCACATCTATAGAATATATCTTGTGCTCATATGTAATAAATCTGTTGAATGAGGAGCACCTGCATAGCTCAGTCAGTTAAGCATCTGACTCTTGATTTTGGCTCAGGTCATGATCTCACAGTTGTGAGATTGAGCCCTGCATCTGGCTCTGTACTGAGCATGGAGCCTGCTTAAGATTCTCTCTCTCCAGCTGCTCTTCTCTCCCACTCAACACTCTCTCTCTCTCTCTCTCTCTCTCTCTCTCTCTCAAGTAAAAAAAATAAGAAGAAGAATAAGTTGAATAAATTTGTTGAGTGAACATTCTAAAAGGCAGAGGGTTAGAGCTTTTGTGAAGCTGGGAAACAATTTGAAACACTTTCTAATCATAATAGGTAGTCATTATGTGTGTTGCTCCTCTAGATATCCCATATCTGTTCGTTAGTTGAAAACAACAAAACTCAGGATAAAACTTGTTTCTTGGACACTCCATCCAAAAGAAACCAAAGTAAATTACAGTACTCTCAACTTAATTTTGGAAGCTAGTCAACTCTCTATTTAAACTTCTGAAACAATATTAGTAAAATAGTAAAAAACACAGACTCCTATCTGTTAGCTTTCCAAAGACATGTGGTCTTTCTGTTCTTATGCAACAAAGAGGTTTATTTCTAGTACATAAATTATTTCATAGAAAAGAAATTATTTCAAAAAGATAAATATAGTACTTTTATAAAGAGTAAAGGGAAAAGAAATAGTGTGCTTATATCGTATGTTAGTTTCTTTGTGTATTAGTAGTTGCTCATCAAAACAAGGAAATAACATGGTTCTTAAGATACTAAAAGATTAACCTCTGAAGGTAAGTGGTATATGACAAGTACAAAGTAAAAAACATAGGGATATTTCCTTTTGTAACTTGTAATGGTTTGTAAACAAAATAAATCTAAGAAATACGAGGGACTCAGTAGCACCAATAGAAGTGTTGGACACAGAGAAAATTCTTTTTTTTTTAATTATCTTCATATTTATTTATTTTTGAGAGACAGAGCATGAGTGGGGGAGGGGCAGAAAGAGAGGGAGACATAGAATCCAAAGCAGGCTCCAGGCTCTGAGCTGTCAGCACATAGCCCGACGCGGGGCTCAAATGCACGAACCATGAGATCGTGACCTGAGCCAAAGTTGGATGCTTAACCAACTGAACCACCCAGGTGCCCCGACACAGAGAAAATTCTTAACCAAAAACTCCTGCCAAGTTTCCTACTTTGTTTTATATGTAAATCTATTGGTGAAGTAAGGGGTTGGGTGTTAAGGCTTCCTTCTTGAGTTTTCCTACTTTAGAAATAACCAAACAAATATACACCCATCATGTGTTAGAAAGTGACGTACATCTTTATGCCTCAATTTTTTGAGGAAATGGTCCTATACATAGATGGCCACTCCCAATTCCCTCTCCTGGGTGACCTCCATGAGAATACACTTACGGTTGTCCTGCCCACAAAACTAACTCCATAGTTCCTCAAAAAGTTTAAAATAGAATTACCATACAATCCAGCAATTCTACTTCTAGGTATATACACTACAAAAAACCTGAAAACAGGTGTTCAAACAAAGACTCGTGTAAAAATGTTCGTAACAACACTATTCAAAATAGTCCAAAATAGTTCCATTTGGTGGAAACAGCCAAATGACCATCAATAGATGAACAGATAAACAAAATATAGTACATCCATACAATTGAATATAACTTACCCATGGAAAGTAGTGAAGTACCGATACATGCTACTACATGGATGAATCTTGAAAACATTATCTTAAGCAAAAGAAGTCAGACACAGAGGTCCTTAGATTGTACAATTTCATTTATATGGAATATCCAGAAAAGGCAAATGCATAGAGACAAAAAACAGTTCACTGCTTGCCAGGGGCCAAGAGAGTGGGGAATACAGACTGATTCCTTAATATGTATGAGGCCTCCTCTTGGGGTAATAAAAATGTCCCCTAACCAGATAATGGTGATGGTTGTACAACATCTGGTTGTACAACCAGATAATGGTGATGGTGATACCATAAGACACTGAACTCTAAACGGTTAAAATGCTAAATTTTATGTTATGTGAATTTTATCTCAATTAAAAACAAAACTAAACTAAACTAAATTCCAGTGTTTGTGATCTGGCCCCAAAACTCTTCAGAGTTTATGTGCCTGGCCTAAGTGATCTGTGCCCCTGGCAGCCAAGACTCCTCACAGCAGTATTGGAGATGTCGCTTTTAAGTGAGGTCAAGTTCCCACTACAGTGCCTAAATAAACTTTCTCAAAATGTGGCCCTAAAGGCAAAAATTCTGATATGTTGACTTTTATTAGTCATTTTAACAGTATGCATTTTCAAGAGACCCAGATTTTAGATTTTTTTTTTTTTTTTTCTAATTCAGGACTTTCTACCTTTTAGCTCTTTGGCCATCAAAGAAATTTTTTCAGAGGCAATGATGAATTGGCTTCCTTGTAGGGCGACCATACATCCAGTTTCCTAAAAGCCTTCTGGTTTACATCTACTGACCTAGCAATTAATAGTAGTGTCCCTACTACTCTCAAAAGTGTCCCAGTCTGGACGATACATTGAATGATCTCCCTACTTCACAGGGACCACAGTTTAAGCTTTGCTGACTGATCTGTCCAACAAGAGTCTTTTTTTTGTGCCAGCTTTGATCCAGTTCTCTGGCAAGTTAGATGTGATTTGTCTTAATATATGCATTCTGTTTGCCAAGGCATACATAGCATGTTTGGACAATATGGTCTCATTTCATGATCTTTTGCTCTTATTTTTTCTTCATATCCTATGATACAGCTAATCGTTTGTGGGAACCAAAATGCTAGGAATGATGCCACAGGGAAACTTTCCTATAAGGTATACTTTCTAAAGTGGATTAATCAAAAAAAAAAAAAAAAAGCTTAATAAACTCAATTTGGGCACACCCTGATGTTACTACATGGTAGTGTTGAGCTAAATCTGGTTGAAATTTCCCTCACATCTATTTGATAGGATCAAGTGCTATAGATAATTTCATAGTTGTCTACCTATGCTTACTAACATCCCTCTAGGTCAAAAATAGTCATCCTTTTTTCTTTTAACCTATGCATAGTCTCAGAACCTATATTCATACAAGATTAAATCAAAGAAGTAGGTGGGCTAAGAAGACTGACATGAGCTGAGAGATTCTGAAATTAGATTACCAATGAGCATATTAAATTGATGCATTCCTTTTATTTTTTTAAATTTTTTTAAATGTTTGTTTATTTTTGAGAGAGACAGAGACAGAATGCGAGTGGGTTGGGGCAGAGAGAGAGGGAGACACAGAATCTGAAGCAGGCTCCAGGCTCTGAACTGCCAATACAGAGCCCGACGCGAGGCTAGAACTCACAAGCTGTGAAATCATGACCTGAGCCGAAGTCAGACACTCAACTGACTAAGCCACCCAGGCGCCCCGATGCATTCCTTTTAAATAACACTATCTGCTTCTTATATCTAGAAATTTAGTAGCATAGTGATTACATATTTCAATATTTGCTGTCAAGATCACCCTAAACAAAAATTAATCAGGCAATATATTAGTTGGATTCCTTTGACTACAAGTGGGATTGGCATAGGCCATCATAAGAACAGCAAAGTTTATTATGAGATTACCCACAGGCTTGAAGAACCAGTTACACTCTGTTTCTGTCAGCTCCCTAAAAACTTTGACTTCATTATGGTCCACTGTGGTGCCAGCTTCACACGACAGCATCCTTTCAGCTCGAGCTCTTACTTCTTTCCATTAATTTAGTTCAAATAACTAAAAGGGACAGTCTAATTGATCCAACCCACCTTGTTGTATTAGGCCATGCCACAGGTCATTGGTTCCTCTATAAAACATCTGCCCCTATTTCAGATTCATTACCCCCTTACCATCCCCTTAAGCAAGATAAACTGTTTTGGCCAAAGAAGAAAAGCTCAGTCGTGTAGTATGTTAAAATCCCCCCACCTTCCTGCCAGCAGGCATTTTAAGCAAGGCAGTCAGTCCCCCTCAGAATGGGAGATTCTATATGCCCAACAGGGGCAGTTTTTCTCTTTGTTTTCTTCTCACTCCTTCCCACCCATCTCCACAAAAAGCTAGCTCCAGCAAAATGCTTTAACTCCATTCTATTCAACCTACCCTGGACCCCATTCTCATTAACTCTTACTCTTAATTAGATATCAAATATTTCCAATATCAAGTGTTAATGACAACTCGATGCTATTTTCAAGAGATCAGTTTTAAATTAGCAAGAACCTCCCAGCTAAGAACCTCTCTGTGCTATTAGAGAAATATTTAGAAACAAGAACTTCTGCCAAGCACCTTCCCAACCTCCAATCATATCATATTTCTGTCTATATACTTGACCAGTTCAGGATTTTCTTGCTTTTCCATTTAATTCAAATCAATACCTGATCAAAACTTATTTTGCTTTATGTTTGTAATTCTGTAACTGTTTCAAAGCACAGAAATTCATACAATGAGGAAAGTCTTGTTTTTCAAGTATTATTCACTTATAAATATAAGATGTATTTGAAAGTCCTTTCTGCAGAAATGAAAGGCAGCCAGCAATGGATTAAACATACTGTGTATCTGTGGTCTTTGCTGCACAGTCTGAAAAGCCATTTCTATGAAATTTTTAAAAATTGAAAAATATTTACTAAGTTACTACCTGACATAATACAGTAGGTGCAGGTAATAGATTTCTTTTATAAAAGTTATCTCCCTGCCCTCAAAGAACCTATGTTCAGTTCAGGAGTTCCTCAACATTCCCACCCTTGCTCAGTTTCTCAAGTTGTCTAAATGAAAAACTCATTCAGAGACCTGAGAAAATAGCAAGTGGACAGCCCTAGAAAGCTTCTCTGGGCAGAAAAAAAATTCCCATGAGGGGTGCCTGGGTGGTTCAGTCAGTTAAGCATCCGACTCTTGATTTTGGCTCAGGTCATGATCTCATGGTTTGTGGGATCCAGCCCCCACAGGGCTCTGTGCTGACAGCGTGGAGCCTCCCTAGGATTCTCTCTCTCTCTCTCTCTCTCTCTCTCTCTCTCTGTCTCTCTCTCTCAAAATAAATTAATTAAACTTAAAAAAAATTCCACGAAATTTAATGTGTTAAGAAGATATCTTTCTTACCTCTCTGATCCCCTAAGCAAACCTACTGAATTTTCCTTCTTGTCTGTGTAAGGGACTATCAGGGACCACACCAGCAGTCAGGGCTCAGAAGAGACATGTACTAAGCAGAGGGACACATTCAGAGCAAGGGCAAAGGATAAAGGCACACCTATCTTTAAGGGGTTGTGTGTTGGGCTATTTTTTGTTCTTTCTGTTTTCCTAGGAAACATCATTTTGGAAAGTGAAGATATGACAAGTGGAGAGAAAGCAAAGATATAAGATGAGGAAAAGGGAGGGGAAGTAGACAAAGAGCCTGGCCTTTCAGTATGTGAGGATTTTCCCTTTTCTAGGAAGTTTAAAAAAAAAGTCTTCTCAAGGAAATTTAACCCTTTCATACTATGATTAATGTATTAACACTTTAAAAAAAACAGTGATATAAACTCTAGCTAATTCTGTGCTGAAGATACTGAATTCAGGCACAAATCACACAAACAGTCCTCAAGCTTACAATGAAATACACTCCTGGAAGAGGAGCAATCAATAATATGATGCTACTAGATCTAGCTTCTTCAATAGAAGTAATGTCATAAGTGGGTGGAGGGAGATAACGTCCCTGGCTAAAGCCTGACATTAAACATTTTATAGACTAGGCAGCAAAGAGCTATTTAATCTTCCCAGCAAAATGTTTGTTTCAAACTGGTACAGATTAAAACCTTCCAAACTATACCGAAATTGAACAGCACCCAGTTTGGAATCCCAGCTCTGTCATTATCTAGCTATGTCACTTCAGGTAAGTTACCCTGAGACAGGGAAACTAAAGGAATCCCATGAAAACTTTTTGTTCCTCCTTTCCTGCTTCTATTTTTGCTAGGACCTCTACCTCCACCTTACACACATGACTTACAAAACAGATAACGTATGTCCTCCTTTTAAAGGTCAAAGAGTTTTTCAAGTCTTCCGACACAGTAAGTAGCATCTACCACGGAGGACACTTGAGCACTCTCGTCCTTGTTTTGACCAGTTTCTAGATGCCTGAGAGGATACGTATACCAGACCACAATCTTCAGTAAAAACTCCAGTCCCCAAGCAAGGACAAGGCTCACTCAACCTTCTTTCTGGGCCTGCCATGGAGACTTCTGAGTCTTTCTGTGTGAGTCATTCCATAGATCCTCTGTCCATATCTGCACTCTCCATATATCTTCAATCTGCTCTTACTTCCTCTTGGCTGGAGTTTGATTTCTATTCCGCTTGAAGCCAAGGACCCTCTTGACAGGTCCTGTGGGACTACCTCTGGGTCCCTAGACACTGCCTGCCTGCCTCGATCCTCTCAGAATCAGTTTCCCTTTCTATAAAATTGGATTATAATGATACCTATCTCATAAAGCATGAATTTGTGATAAAACAAGCAATATGTATTTTGGTCTTCATTCTCTGGCTCCCAGCCAGAGCTCCTAAAACCTTTACAATTTCCTAAGTGAAAAAGGTGTAAGGGGTATCTTTAGTTGTAATATTTGGTTTTTGTCCCTGGTTCCTGATATAGTTCAAGAGTGATAGAGGTAAAAGGAGTATCTTTTGTTATTTATAACAAAACCTTTTCAACCACACCTGAGTTTATGTTAATGAATTGACTTTTGGAAAGCCCCTAAGAATGGGAAGGCTTGTTGCCAGGGGAACCAACAATGTGATGAGAGTTTGGCACTTTCAGCCCATCCCCCCAGCATTCCAGTGAAGGAGAGGGGATGGATATTAAGTTAATCACTAATTGCCTATGATTTAATCAGTTATGTTTATCTGGTAAAGCCTCTATTAAAACCCTGACCAAAGAGCTGAGAGAGCTTCCAGGTTGGTGAACACATCAAGGTGAGGGGAAAGTGACCCACCCAGAGAAGTCACAGAAGCTCCACACCACTTCCCGCATATATTGTCTTATGCACTGTTACCATTTGTCTGTTCCTGAGTTGTATTTCTCAAAACAATAATAATAAGCAAAGCACTTTCCTGAGTTTTGTGAGCCCATCTAGCAAATTATCAAACCCAAAGACGGGTTTGCAGAATCCCTGATTTATAGCAAGTCAGTCAGAACTACAGGTGACAACCTGGGACGTGTAATTGGTGTCTCACGTGGGGAGCCCTCTTCTGGGAATGAGCCCTTAACCCGTGGGGTCTTCACTAATTCCAGTCAGTGTCAGAATTGGGTTATATAGTAGGACTCCCAGTTGGTGTCCTCCAACAAATGGAGAATTGCTTGGTTTACAAAACTCCACACATTTGGTGTCAGAAGTGTTTTGAGAATCGAGGAAAGAAGTTTTCCTTGTATATGGTGTTCAAAAAACCACAACAGGTCCAAAATAGAGTCACTTGTTCTAAGCCCTACGTCAGCAAAAAAGGTCTTAAAACCTAACCTAATTGCAGTTTCAACGTCTCCCAAAGACTAGAATTTTAAACATATCAGTCTGGAATTTACTGATCAATCCCAGAGAGGTAATCTGCCTAATAGACCCTGGTCCACTCCCCTTCCCCAAAGGAAGGTCAGCTTGCCTGAAATAATACTATCTTTTGTTTATGACATCCTTACTCCTGCCCCCTTCTGCCTACAAAAGGCTTCTATTTTCTACAGCTCTTCAGAGCTCCTTTCTACTTTCTAGATGGGACAAAACCCAATTGTGGAGTAAAGCCAATTTACTGTAGTCAGTTGAAGTTTTGGCTTTTGGCAAGGGTATTGTAAGAGTTAAATTAAATAATCTATATAAAGCACTTAGCAATGCCTAGCAAGTACTATGCACTCAGTAAAGGTTAGTTGTAATTATTATCATGTGTACATATTGATAAACATGTTTCCGGATTGCCACTCATTGTGCAAATTGGTCTATTTCATCCAAACACAATGCATCCTACATGCCCTAGACAAAAATACCAGCCAACTCTATCATATAGAGTCCACCATACTTATTTCTGATATTTTGATTCAGTCAGTTCAGCTGGCCTGAATCATACCTCTGGCTTCCAACAACCTCACTGTGGCCTCTTTTGGTCTAGCCGCCATCTTGACCCCCAACACTTAGTTGGGATCTGCTCAAGCTAGCTATGCTACCTGCACTAACCTTCCCTGTTCAGTGAAAGGATTTAGATCATTGTAATTAATGATGTAAAGTTATATTTAAATAATCCAGTATAAATATATAAAATATTTGTCGCTAATTTAGTTGAATCTTGATTCTTCCCTTACTTCTATCCCACCAAAAACTGCTCCTTCCTAAGAACTCCTCATTTCAGTAAAGAGTACTCCCCAAATTCCCCAAAATTCTAAGTGTCAATTCCTCTTTTTTTCCACTCCCTAAATTCAGTTCATCAGTAAGTTCTACCACTGTAATTGTGAAATACATTCTGAATCTTTCCCCTTTTGTCTGTATTATTAACATCTTTGTCCATTGGCAAGTCAGCATCGGTATCATCTGGGAACTTGCTGAACAGTTCTTAGGCCCCATCCCAGAAATACTGACTCAGGAGGGAGAGGAAGAGGCATCAGTCTGTGTTTTAACAGGCCATCCAAGTGATTCTGACAAACACCCTGGCCTGCAAACCACTGCTCCCATCAAAACCACTGTCAGCTCCCAGTGTCAGTGTATGACAATATCAAAGCAGCATTATGAGTCTCTACTCTTGTTCCCCTACCATCCATTTTCCTCTCAGCAACAGGAATAGTATTTTTTTTTACTTGAAATCCTCCAGTGACTTTCTATGTCCATTAAACTAAAATTATTTTCCTTACCCTGGTTTACACATCCCTACATGACCTAGCTACATGCTTCTTCTCCAATAACATCCCTCTCCATCTTTTATGCTCTAGCAACACTGGTCTTCTCTTCCCATCACTTAAACATACCATGCTGGGCCTTTGTAAAAATTTGCTCCTTTGCTGGTATCATCCTTATCATTCAGGTCTCAGATTCAGTGTTTCAGATTCAAGGTCTTCACACTATGTGAAGCTTCTGGGGTCCAATAATTAGTCACTTACAGATAACAAACACTCATTCTCTGCATATCACTAACTGTGACCTCATAGCTTTCTTATTTGCTATTTTTACAGTTTATTATCTTTCTTTTACTAGATGGCCTTAGAGTAATGATTTGTCCATTATGTTTACCTTTGTTGATCCAGAAACCAGAATAATAATGCAAATGTTTAATAAATATTTGTTGAAATAATTAACTAATTGTAAAAAAGCAGCAGAGGAAGAAGCACGTGCAACAATATCAGGGAGTTTGGAAAGTCTTTGAGGAGATTGTGTCAAGTGACTCTAAAAGTGACTCTAAAAGGAGACAGAGGAGGACAATGGATCAAAACTGAAGTCTGATCCAACAGGGCTCAAATACCAGCTCTGCCTCTCACAAGGTACCGGACCTGGAGCAAATTTCTATCTTTTTTTTTAAACCTTTTCAACATCATCCTCTCAGGGTTGTGTTTGGAAATAACTCAAATAATATAATAGGAAACTTAGCACATGGTAAATACACAGTAATTATAATTTGGAACTTTGCAGAAGGTCTGGAGGTCTTTGAAAAATATGTTATATATTGCACATGATAATAGGAATGTTAATCAAAATGAAATAAAGGAAAAACTCACCTATAATCTTGTTACCTCAAAAAACATTTTCATCTTGTCACTTCACTTTTATATACATAGAATATTTTTACATAATAAAAATCGCAAAGTAGATTCAATTTTGTAATTCCTTGACTTTTTGAAAACTCAGTTCAGAGATGTCTCTTTTTCTGCCTCATTTTTAAATTTCCCTCAAGCAGGTAGAGAGAAGCAATCAAGTTGTTGGTCCTCCCTGCCTTTGAAGCTGAAAGTTTTACTACCTTCTTGAAATGCAATCTTTACTTTAGCGATTTCATCTTGCACTCTGATATTATGAATGTCATGTCTTTAAAATGCATGAAACAACCTTTATTTGCACTAAAATTCCCAGCCTTTGATCATTTCCCATCCTTTTGTCTCAAAAATAACTGCTCCAGGTTTTGACTAGAAGAGTGGTCAACTCAAAGGCATATGTCTCTGTGTTTGATCATGAATCTACAAAATTAAAAGGCTTTGTTTTCATTGGAGGAACGCTAGTAATAGGGAGAGGAATGAATCATGGAGGCAGATGGAAGAAGGAAGTCAGAGTAGCATGATGACTATCATTGAAGAGAAACCCTGAATGCCATAGTTTTTGGAGTACTCATGGTCACTGTAAGTAATGGGAAGGGGTATCATAAGTGTAGTGAGAGGATCATTGTAAACCGATGAATTTTCAAAAGTAAACAGAGGAAAGTAAAAGTCTCCAAATTCAGTCTGTCTAAACAATATTAATCAAATGGCTACTATATGCCATGCAATGTGTTAAGTGCTGGGGGGATTATGATGATCAAAAAATAAATAAATACATAAAACTGAAACCTAGGTATGGTTCCTATCCCCCATATTTATAACCTTGGGTAAGAAATACCAATGAGCCAAATAAACACTCAAATAAACATAAATTTATAACTCAGATTACTGATGGAAAAAAGATACATAGTGTCATAAGATCATGAAATAATTAGATCTCACCTAGATTTGGGAATAAGGAAGGACTCTCTGAGCAGGAAGCATTTGAGCTAGATCTGAAAGTAAATGTTAACTGGATAACTGCTTTTGACTTGGAAGTAGGAGGGAATGGGTGTGCAGAGCATTCCAGATAGAGAACAGCATACACAACGGCCCTGAGTTAGGAGGAACAAAGCATGTTAATGGAACTGATAGAAAATCAATACTATTATGACCAAAGCTGTTCAGAAGTTCAGCTGAAATATGCTGCCAGTCAAGGTTGGATGTATCTGAATAGGTGATGGGGTTCTAACTCACAAAGTCTGTTGTAGGGATTAAATAAGTAAAATGGGAACATCCTGGTAAAGTACAGTACAGTGTTTGGCACAAAATAAAGTGGCTTGTAAGTGCTCTTTGTTATTATCATTCGGCATTACCACGTCCACTGTTTATACGTTAATTATTTTCCATCATTTCTGCCTCTATGTCTGGTCAGCTCAGGCTGCTATTGTCCCTCACATGGACTCCCTACAACAGCTCCATTCTCCACAATGAACCCACCGCTTCCCACATGAAAGCACTTAAGGACTCCACCTCTAGTTAGTTGTATATAATGTTGGTTTGCGATATGGTATATTGTATGTGAAGATGATAAGATTAAAAGCCAGAAATTATCTATAGTGGCCAAAATATATGGAAAATACAATGTCATTATTACATAAGAGAGTGGTACAGAGGGTTTAAATAACATAAATTTAAAATATAAGATGGAATTAAAATATTATTCAGAGTAATTATAATTTTAACTAAGAGTCACCTGTCAGTACAAGCTGTCAATATCAAAAGCTCAGATAGGGTAGCTAGGTAGATAGACAGGGTAGAGAAGACAAGACCACACCTGCTGGGTGGAAGATCTAGGGAGAGCTGGAAACCCTAACTTGAGTCTCTGGTCACTTCAGAGTAAAGCCAGCCTTTGGTAATATCTCTCCAGAGTGAAGCTCCAAGAGAGTCACAGCTCTCTTCTCCTGCCAACCAGTCCAAAACCCCAGCCTAAGTGTCTCCCTTTCTTTCTGACCCAGGATTTTAACTTCCTGTTCAACAGGATAAGAGGTGAAAGTAGGAGAAGAGTAAAAAGTGATAAAATGACTGCTTAAAGACCTCCCAAGCCTCTTCTTCCTTTACCTTCAAATTACTTCTTGTTAGCCTCTAGGTAAATACCTACTATTTACCTAGAGGTAAATGGAACCCAAACAGAGGATTCTTCAAAACCAATAGGTACTAAGTCCCCTGAGTGGCTCAGTGGGTTGAGCATCTAACTCTTCATTTCAGCTCAGGTTATGATACCAGGGTCCTGGGATCAATCCCTGTGTCAGGCTACACACTAAGCATGGAGCCTGCTTAAGTTCTCTCTCTCGCCATCTCTCTCTCTCTCTCTCTCTCTCTCTCTCTAAAATAAAACAAACAAACAGAAAAAGAAAACAAGATAAGTACCAATATAATGGAGAATTCTCTTGATCCAAAACCCTACTAAAGATTCACCATTGCATCAAGATAAAATCCAAAGCTCTCAGCCCTCCATGCAGGGCCTTTTATGATCTGTGCCCTCTAGTGCCTCCAACTTTACCTCTCATTACAACTCCACTCAGTGAACTCCAAATAGTCTTTATTATTATTATTATTATTATTATTATTATTATTGATGTTTATTTTTGAGAGAGACAGAGCATGAGCAGGACAGGAGCAAAGAGAGAGAGAGAAAGACAGAATTTGAAGCAGGCTCCAGGCTCCAAGCTATCAGTGCAGAGCCCAATGTAGGGCTCGAACTCTCAAGCCATGAGATTATGACCTAAGCCAAAGTTGGACTCTTAACCGACTGAGCCATCCTTAAATTCCAAACAATCTTATAGCTTTTGAAATTTCTTGTATGGACAGTACTCTGGCTTACCTTTGGTCTTGGTGTATATGTGCTGCTCTCTTTGCCTAGATTACATTCTCACCAGCAACATATGAGGGTTTCAATTCCTTCTATACTTTTTAAGTTAGGATCTTGGTGCATATGAAATTGTGTCCCATAGGGTTAATGAGGTTAAACTGTCACCAGCAAGACCCCCATTGACCCCATCCTTCCCAGGAATGTTAACTTTATCTTTTAGAGGCAAACAACATGAAGAGCTCCCACTGGCCTAGACCAGTTTGAGCTTGACCACTGACTCACAACGGTGCAGATGGACCATGAAGTGTCCGACAGTTATCTCTACCTCATTATAATGTTAAAATCTCTACCCAAGTTGAAGCACAAGCTTCATTAACATAACATGGACATATGGATAGGCATGTCTCCTAAGTACCATGTGATGACAAAACTCTCCTTTCTGAATATTCACCCTAGTCCTAACGAACAGAAACCCCCTCACACCCGTTCAGGGAGTCAAGGCTTTAGAAGTTATTCCCCGTGATCTCTATTTGCTGCAAATAATTTATAAACTACATAAGTGCTTCTCTCTTTAAAAGAATTTCTTTTAATGGCTTTATTACTCTGCTCTGGCTGCCATAGCAAAATACTATAGACTGGGAGGCTTAAACAACTGAAATTTATTTTCTCACAGTTCTACAGGTTAAAAAGTCTAGGATCAAAGTTGGGTTTCTGGTAATAACTCTTTTCATGGTTTGCAAATGGCCACCTTTCTGCTTTATCCTCAAATGACCTTTCCTCAGAGCACATGGGGAAAAAAAGAGAGACATCTGGTCTCTCTTCCACTTCTTATAAGTACACCAATCCTATCATATTAGGGTCCCAAGATTATGACCTTTTTTAAACCTTTATTACCTCCTTATAGGCCCTGTCTTCAAACACAGTCACACTGGGTGCTGGGCTTCAAGATATGAATTTCAGGGGGACACAATTCAGTCCAAAGCAATGGCTGAACAATAGTCTGAAAAATTCTATATGAGAATAATGCTCCAGGAGCAAGATACTAAAGTTAAGAAACTTTTTCCTTAAAATATATTATTTGCAAATTTCCTTTAAAATTCATTTTGTTGTGTTAGCTACATACCCTTCACGTCCAAGTGTGGATAAAAGTGTCTTTCTGAAATTTCTCACCTGCATCTACTTGCAATCTGGAAGAACAGACTTCACACTCTTTCAAAAGATATTTAAATTTTCTGTGTAGCTCAACTGTTGTTGTCTCTAACTCCATTTCTATGCTAAAGAAAATGATGCCTTTTACACCATTGAGAGCCTGAATAATCTTGAAAGTTTTCATATGAACTGATGGAGGAAAAGAGGCCATCCTAGAGTTAGCCTTATTGGAAGCTTCTACCAAGCAAAAAACTTTAGAATTCCAAAGAAAACTAATTGGAACCCTGAAGCAGATGGGAAAAGCAGAAATTTCAGAACACCTTTGTGACCTCATTACAAGCATAATGAAGGAGGCAACGATGGAGTTAATTAGAAAAGAGGCAAGAAAAAGATTAAATGAGAGTACAAAAACAACAAAATGTAACTCACAGAAAGGGAAGCATTCAGCAAGAAATAGAATATGCTGATCTCTGCAAAACTATTCAGAACCAAAGAAGATGGGAGCTAGAATCAAACAAAAGGAATATAAACCAGGTGGCCACTGAGGAAGAAAAGTCTGTAGAAAACACAAAGAGCAGGCACCTGGGAAGGAACTAGCCGATGTCTGCATCAAGCAAAAAATATAGCCCCAGCAGCCAGGGGAATTTAGCTGGTTATACAAGAGGGGTCGTTCTTAGTTGGGTGGCACTAATTGTGTACCTGTGTAGGTGGCGAATAAAGCTCATGGGTTTCTTAGTAGCCACAAATAGACATTAGTCCAAATTTGTCCTTCATCACTTAAGACCATCTCAAACTGTTAACATCCTCACCGATTTCCACTATGTGTAGAGACTGAAATGACCTCTAAAGATCAATGATAATTTTCACAAGCAATATATGTCCACAGATAGTCTGTACACAGTAAATTTTAAAACCTGTTAATAAAATGACATTGTACACATGCAGTTTGTCCATCTATCTATGTCGTTTTGACAATAAGAAGACAGTGTCATAGGCCCATTTCACTGTAAAAGTTTCTGATAGACGAAAAGTACCATGCTTTTTTCTTTTTAAGATCACTTATTTATTTTGAGAGAGAGAGAGAGAACATGCATGGGAGAGGGGCAGAGAGAGAGAGGGAGAGAGAGACTCCCAAGCAGGCTCTGAACTGTCAGCGCAGAGCCTGACATGGGGCTCAATCCCATGAACCGCAAGATCATGACCTGAGCCCAAATCAAGAGTTGGACACTCAAACAACTGAGTCACCTAGGTGCTCCCCCTCAACACTTTATAAAAAATAGTCTTATTTTTTTCTTTTCTGAGAGAGAGCACATGCAAGTATGGGAGGGGCAGACCGAGAGAGAGAGAGAGAGAGAGAGACAGAGAGAGAGAGAGAATCCCAAGCAGGCTCCATGCCCCATGCAGAGCCCAACCCAGGACTCCTTTCCACAACCCTGGAATCATGACCTGAGTGAAAATTAAGAGTCAGATGTTCAACCATCTGACCTGAGCCAGATGGCCTGAGCCACCCAGGCGCCCAAGAGTACCATGCTTTCTGGTCCAAATATAGCCATGCTACTTGTATAGACTGATGGTTTAGATTGTGAGGAATAAGTAGAGAAGGGATCAGGAAATCAGTTAATACAAGCCAAACACTAGCAAGTTCAGCCCCAAATCTTGTTTCTCAATTATATAGATGAGCTAATTACAATGAGTACACAGACTAGATATTTTCTATATAATTTCTTTATATTTAAAATAATCCACCTCAGTATGTGATTAAATTGAACATGAAACTATAAAATATTATTTCCTACAACTAACCTTAATACCACAGTGGTGATAAATTTAAGGCTCCAGGTTCTCACTCATGCACTGCCCCAGGGATGTCACTGAACAGGCATCAAGTTGGACTGACCAGTCATTTCTGCTACAGTCACACAGCTCTGTGTATCAAGAATGTAAGATTTCTTCGAGCTCAAGATTGATACATGAATAATGTAGGGAGTACATTTGTCACGTGCACCACATCTTTAAACCTCTCACAGAAACCTTACATTGTAAAGATACATGAAAAGTTAATGTTGCAAACATCCTTTACAGTGTAAAAGAAGAAATGAAAATTTGAAATATAAACAGAGAGGAGGAGGGTCAGATTATTTTGAATGTGACTTTTGGAGAGTTTTTAACACCTGAGAGAAAGGTAGTATCTAGCTAGAACTTATTTAAGAATGTGTACCATGACAGTCTATATCACTTAACTCCATCATACAATTATTTCCTAGCAATTGGTCTCTCCCAGAAAGTCAGAACCTCATTTTATCTAGTCCACTAATCTCTCTTTGGTCACTCCACCTCAAACTCTGCCAATTATTTGCACAGCCAGTTCCGAAGCCTAAAATTCCTACCTGTTCTCTTCTGCTTGTTCTGTTCTGAGACTAAAACATTTCTAAAAGAAGTCAGAGAGTGATATAGACTGGCTTCTACAAACTCCTACCATGTATTTTTTCCTCAATTGCTTTTAACTTCCAAGATTTCCACCACTGAATAAACATCAGGAACGGTCCTCATATAAACTCTGGAATTGTTCCTGGAGTTACTTTCTTTTATAACCCCTAGCCTTGTTTAAGATGATTGTATTTGTTAATAATCTTGACTCCTTATGTAGATTCCTCTCTTGACTGGCCACTTAGGTTTGAACCAGGTTTTGAATAGTAGTTATTTGTACTTGACTTTGCTTTTTGACAAGGTGCATTCAGTGCAAAATGTACTAGTTAGTCTTTGAGGATAGGTCTTAGTCACCTTTGATTCCCACACATGAAGATACCATTGCAGCCAATGAATGGGATCCTATCCCCATAGCCCACCCAAAAGTTTCTAACTAACCTGGTACTCCTTCTTCTCAGCTCCTTCCAGGTGGAGATCAATTCCAAAACTCTTTCCACCTTATTCAGGGCTCAACAGTATTTGATAATACTTTCCCTGGTTTAATTTTTATCATGTTTTCTTCTGTGTTCTTCCCACTTCTACCATTCTCCAGAAAGCTGCCAAACACTCCACCCCTCCTTTGCTATACACAACCAACTCTATTAACCAGCCCAAACTCATTCAACAATATTAAGGCGCTCACCTACTTAACATTGTAGGAGCAAGAACCACTTTCTCGAAAGCTGAGTTTGGAAATACCCTGAGTTTGGAATATCCATCTGTAGCCCTAACACTTTAGGCCACTTGCAGGATCCTTACAAGTATGGCATAAACAAGGTGGTCTCCAAACCTAAACACCCCCATCCGGAGTTCTGCTGGCTAAATTGGTTTTGTTTGAAATAGATGGGAAAACTTAATAAAGGAACGGGTATTAAATGTCAAAGGCACAAAGGAAGAAAAAAGGCCACTGATATCAAATTGTGCTCATGAGGATCTTGGAAAACATTTAAAATATTCATCAAACAAGGTGTAAAAGGTAGCATCAGTCTCTAGGAAAAGTTTCCGAGTACACAAAATAGGCAGCAGTGAGCAAAACTGGGTATACCAGAATGACGGCACGCATAGAGCAGGGTGGGAATAAAGGCATGTCTCTCCTTAGATGGAGCTGAGCTATAGATGACAGCGATGCAGGGTGATGACAAGGGTAGAATGAATAGGATTGGCTAAGTCAAGAACTAAGTGCCAAGGCCTCTACTCTCACAGCAGAGTGAGGAGAGGAAATAAGACCACGTTATTAACAGGGCACCTGGCTGGTTCAGTTGATTAAGCGCCTGATACTTGATTTGGGCTCAGGTCATGATCTCACAGTTCATGAGATCAAGCCTTGCATCAGGATGCTGAGAGCATGGAGCCTGCTTGGGATTCATTCTCTCTCTCTCTCTCTCTCTCAAAATAAATAAATAAACTTTTTAAAAAGGCCACATTATTAATGAATCATGCTCCTCTTAATATAAATCTGGAATTCCGTTGTTATAGACTGACACATACTCTTATCCAATTATTACACAATTCATTCTTACTCTAAATCAGAATCACACGCATAGAACAACTATGTCCTATATTATATATGAAAGTTTCCTAGGCATCTTTGGCAGCAGGTGGAAGGCGTAAGAGTACAATAATAACACCACCATTGTATCTATACAGTATTTTATTTCATGGTTTTGAAAAAAAATAGTTAATTGTGTAATAACGAATACTATATAATCTATGGTATTTTATTATTACATAGTATAATAATAAAAAGTATATTGTATACAATAATATATATATGTGCTATAATAACCAGTACCATAAAACGGTATTTCCTCCAAGCCTTCCATTAAAGTACCTACCATCTCCCCTATACTTCTAAGGTCCTCACACACCTTATCTGTGATTGGACTGTAAGAGTACTTTCCTTTCTACCCAGTGAAGACCTTGCTTTGTGGTTGCTTTTTGCACTGCTGAGAAAAGAAGCCAGCCCTGTAGCCACTGAGGGTACTGTTGCCTTTTACTTCTCTAGCCCCATTATTATCTAAGCATCAGTGTTCAGGGACATATTCTGCTCATTTTTCTCATCCACTCTCAAAGCTTTCCTAATAGAACCAAAAATTCTTTTGCACAGTCTCCTGAAAGTGACCAGGTCAACATCAGTTCACATTTTCAAATCTCAAAAATTATACAAAAAATAAATAAACAGACAACAGGGACTTGCTCATTCCAGCTTCCTCAGAGAACTACAGCAAAGAAATATAGCCTGCATTGTAGGCAACTTCATTTAACCACAGAGATAGATCATCACAGAGGAAAACTTTGTCAAAGCTCGATGGTAAGCAAAAGCCACTGAATTGCTTATGGGGGATAACTTTAGGTTCAAACTCTATGAAAGGCAGATAAGTATGTAGATGGAGGCGGTGGTAATGGACAGAAAGGGACAAAGAGGAGGAGAAGGAAGAAAATGATGGTATTCTTATTCGAAAATGCGTATGATACCACCTATATGTAAATCCACTTTAAGAAATGAAGTATATTTGGAAAATGACCACTGCTCAGTTAGACACTAGATAAGCACTTATTTGATGGCTTGTTTCATTCCCACACCTGTCACTTTCTTCTGAGCCATGGAGATATAGACTGTCAATTAAGAGAGAGAGCAAGTTTACCTAATGTCATGTGAGCTTTTAGCCATGTACAAATACTTGCAATGTTCTATTTCTCTTCCAAGGCTATAGTGCTTATTCAAATCTTGGTTTTCTAAGGAAAACCAGTGTTTAACAAATGTTTAAAGATTATAGTCAGTGATCCTTCAGGATGAGAAGTAATACAATTAAGATTTTTTTTTTTTAATTTTTAATGATTATTCATTTTTTTGAGAAAGAGAGAGAGAAAGAGAGATAGAGTGCAAGTGGGGGAGGGGCAGAGAGAGGGGCACACAGAATCTGAAGCAGGCTCCAGGCTCTGAACTGTCAGCCCAGAGCCCGATGCGGGGCCAGAACCCATGAACTACAAGATCACAAACAGAGCCAAAGTCAGACACCTAACCAACTGAGCCACCAGATGCCCCCAATTAAGATTTTTTTAATGGTGCTACACTAACCTTTCTGAGACTACGAAATATAATCTCAGTTCTACAAAATGTTTATAATATATGTATGTACGTATATAATTTTTGAAATGTGATTGCTTGACATTTTTAATTTCCTAATACTAAGCATGAATTAATTGCAAACAATAGAGTTCTTGTGTTTCAGTTAATTCTTTTGTCTGTTTTTAACACCTTAGTGCCACATAATAAGTACAATTCAAACTGAAATAGAGCTAGATAATCAGTATAATTGTTTCACATGGGTATAGCATCAATGTCTCTGAAAGAGTTGATGTAACTTCCAAAAATACCAAACCAGGGACTATAGGAAAGCAGTGAGAAAACTGGTTCAATATGATATCGATTTGTGGAATTCTTGAGTTCAAACCACGAGTTCCCCACTTGGTCTATAGATCTAGGTATTCCTGGAACCAGTATCCATAGCTCAGACAGAGCTTACTAGAGATCCAGCAATCTCTAACCTTTGACCAAATTAATCCCAGGATGGTTTCGATACAGATGCACAAACAATGGTGCTAGTGTGCTCCTGGAAGCCCGTAGACCTTCCCGTACTATCCGTCTTGCTGTGAAATGTCCAGATAAACCCCAGCAGCCAGGTAAATAATAGATGACATTTAATAAAAGCAAATCAAATTTAACATTTTGAATCAATTTCTTTCCCAAATATAGCACAGAAATTTAAAGCAAATGCTTTAATTGTGCATTTTCTCTGGCCAATCTCATTCTAACATTAAAACAGTGCCTCCCACAACTTTGTCACTCCCACCTGCCAGGACTAACGCTGTAGTTATACAGGCATAACCCAGGCGCAGTTAGGTCCAAATTTAAAATATTATGGAAGTTAGTGTTCCTTTTCAACGTACATTTCCATATACAAACAGGAAGAAGTCAAGCCTAGACGAAATCTGCATCTCTTAAGACATTTTTGTCTTTTTTTTGTTTTGTTTTTTGAGGTATAATTAACATAGGACATTTTGTCTTAAGCATTTTCCTCACACTTGTTAATCTTCTTCATAAAATTGCTTTGTCAAATAAAAGCAGTTAAATTCTTAACAAAAATAGCAGAGAGATGTAAATAAATCAAGAACAGTTAAATAGTTCCTTGCTCCAAATTAATACATTTCCTATTATATTCTGTCAGCATAGTTACAGCTTAGAAGATATCAAAGGATTGTCCAAAGCAGCAGTGTAAACAGTAAATATTATCTAAAAATGAAACTCACTTTATTGGCTATTTAGGACTTTCTATTTCTTTTCGCTAATAAAGAGAATAATTCAGATATTATATTTGATGCTGAATCATAAATCCATCAAAGAACTTATTTTCCTTAAATCCCAAATTCCAAGACATATGGAAAATTGCCTTAAGGTAGAGAAAGTTGTTGCCTTTATCACACTGTGCATCTAAATTCCCAAGATGATTGATTTAACGAGGTTTGCACATTAGAAGCCTTTTCCATTGTTACAATAAGAGGAAATCACAAGAAAGATTAATGCCCTCCGCATGGTGCCACTGTATTAAAATGTCTTTGAAATGTCTTCACTCCAGGAGCACTTCCTAACCATGCCAGTGCTTAGGAAAGTTGGTCTCAGTGTAAAGAATTTATTAGTTATGGCGATGAAGCTGTTGTGCCGGAAATAAATACCTGTGACATGCTTACTTTCAAAGGAAAGTATAAGCCAGTCAGTTTCCAAACAAAATTTGATTTCATGGCTTGGTTACAAGGAAAGCACATCTCTGAGGTGTTTGCAAGTGAGGCCACCCACAGGTCTGCCATGGTATCTAGGATCTTGTCACAACAATGCAGTGTTAGTGAAAGGGAAGCAAAGCGGAGCGATCCTCCTTACACTTGGAAAGCTTCTCACACTTAGATCT
Organism: Panthera leo; assembly: GCF_018350215.1. Taxonomy (NCBI): domain Eukaryota; kingdom Metazoa; phylum Chordata; class Mammalia; order Carnivora; family Felidae; genus Panthera; species Panthera leo. The sequence continues at coordinate 152,455,868 of NC_056679.1, forward strand.
TTCCTGGTGTTTTCCCTGAAGTGACAATGTTTTTCTTGCCCTCACCTTCCCTCTTCATCACAGACACAGGAGAAAGGAAAATATTTCAATCCACTATTACAAATCCCTGGGATGGTGACATATACCCGAGTCTGTCCCTTCTTACACCACTCTAATTATATAAAGACTTCAGAGAATAATTTTCTTTTTGAAGAGAGAGAGAATGCATGCCTGACTTCAGGACAGGGGCAGAGCAGGGGAGACGGGGAGACAGAGAGACTGAGAGACAGAGAGGAGAGAGAGAGAGAGAGAGAGAAAGAGAGAGAGAGGGAATGAATCTGAAGCAGTCTCCATGCTCAGCGATGGATGTGGGGATCGATCCCATGACCATGGGATATGACCTTAGCTGAATCAAGAGTCCGAGGTCAGATGCTCAGCCAACTGAGCCACCGAGGTGCCCCAGGAATAATTTTTTTAAAACCTAATTAAGCCTTATACACCACATGTAATCAATCATCCCACTAATAACATTAACTGGGTACCAGTCATATGCCTGGTATTATGCTAAATGCTGGGATCTACACATGAAACAATTTATGAACCAAAAAAAATATTACTACTTCATTACCACGAGGTAAAATAATAGCCCAAACAGTGTAACCTGTACAACAGCAAAGCAAGTTAGAAATACTGAAAAGCAAGAGAACTGTGGCTGACAGTTACCAAAACGTGCACAGCACAGAAAGATAACTGTTGACACACATCAAATATTAACCCAACAAGCATGAAAACAGAAGGACTTCTATCACTTCAGCCTTATTCCCTGACATTCGTGCATTTCTGTTTCTTTGCCTTTAATCATGCTCCCTTGGTCTGGAATGTTTTCTCCCCTCTTCATCCCCCCCAAGGGATGCTCTCCTGAAAGAGCCAGCTGAAATCCTGTGTCCCCCATGGCAATTCCCAGCCCCAGCAACCTCTTATTTCTATGAATTCTTATACTTTTTCTAATCTCCACCTTCTACTTTAGCAGATGTTGTCCCATACTCCTTGTTCTTGTTTCCCCTTTGGTTAATTTTATAATCCCAGCTACCTTGCAACCAAAACTTCTGCCTCTCCACAATACTTATTACAGGGGTGAACACATTATTATATACACTTGATAAGTACTTGACAATTTGATTTGTTCTAAGATGGCCTGTTAACAAAAGGGCTTTATGAGATTACAAAAAAAAGTGGAGACTTACAGAATGGAAGCATGTATTTATTCACCACTCTGTAGTAAAAATGAAAACAGTTATCAAAATATATAGAAAACTCAGACATTGAGATGCAAACAATAAAGTGTCAAGTTTTTAATTAGGTCAATGGTTTAAAACAGTAAAGATTAGAATTATGAAAAAATCCACAAACAAACATAACAGGAACAAATATTAATGTATGAGGAGAGTTCATAGAGCCTTTGCCTGACTCCAAAAACTCTAACATTGCTTCCCGGGCATCCTCTTCCCTTGCATTGGACAAGTTAGGATTTACTCAGTGGATCAGTAGAGATCACAAGGTTGTGAGACACAGAGGGAGAAGCAAAGAATCTGTACACATGAGGCATTAAGGAGTCATTCTGGGAGAGACTTTAAAGAGAGGATAAGGAAAAAAGCTATTGGGGAAGCTGCCCATGAGAGAGTAAGGAGTGAAAGTAAAGACCAGGGTTCCAGTTCTATTCAGCTAATACCGAGCAGAAAGATCTGGGAAAGTTATCTAAACCCTTTAAATTACAGACTGCGTATCTGCAAAGTCAGAGCAATAGAACCTAGCACACTGGGTTGTTGTGAGGATTAAGTGAGTTCTTAGCCTATTACTGATTCTCGGTAAATGGAGTAAATATAACCACATTATTAACAATAACAGGCTTTGAAATTTTGACTGATAACTATTTGAAAGAAAAAAATTATTTGAAAACATGTTTCCTCCTAGAAGTTAGTATATCCATAGGGAAGTTATAAGAACCGGGCACAATCAGAGGACATAATCACACCAGAGACTCATCCAGTGTGCTGGTGGTATGGAGAGAAACTGGGAGAGCCTGGCAAATGCTAAACTTTCCACACGTCTCCTTTCTCTCCCTCTTGCAGCTCAACCTTCTTTTCTTTTCACTCTCTCTTCAAGCATTGTTGACCTACCTCTTCCTACTTACATCCTATCCTCACCCTTTCCTCTTTTCCTATATTTTCACAAGTTCCCTTTCATCCATTTTATTGCCTACACATATTACTCTTAAGAACACAGAAATGCAAACATGAAAAGAAGAAAAGTATTGATTCTCTTTCATGTGTGTAATAAATTGAACCACATGAAATTGTCATTTTGTAGGAAAAATTTACATAAACAAAATATACAGTATGTTTATAACAGTATGTCTACCTACAACTACTACAGATACCTTCTAATGCTCTTACTAATTTAGGTTGGTGAAAAATTAAGGTAACTTCACTTTGGTAACATTGCAAAGTCATGTTCAAAGTGTGTTGAAATTTCAACTGGTTTTGAATAACTTTAAAGCTCTTTTGCATTTGGTCAAGATGTGACTAAATTTGTAAGCCAAATGCTTTTTCAAAAATGAACCATAAAATGTGGATGAGTATGTGTGGATATGTAGTTAGGGTTCTTTGGTTTTAAGCAATAGAAGCCAACTCTGGATAACTTACACATAAGAAGTAATTTAATGAAAGGTAAGGGAGAGTTCACAGAATTCTTAAAAACCTGAACAATTAGTTCTTGGTAAAAAGAGAAGGCCAAACATGGGATCTCAGGAATAAAGGATTCATGGTTAGAATCTTTAGGAAGCTCCCAAAGAATTAAAAAGCTCCAGTGGAAAAGAATAAACTTTATATTTTAAGGAAGTTTTAAGTTCATGGCAAAATTGAGCGGAAGGTACAGAGATTTCCCATATGCTGCCTGCATTCACCTATGCATAGCCTCCCCCATTATCAATGGCCCCCACCAGAATGGTACATTTGTTACAATCAATGAATCTACAGTGACACATCATTTTTACCCAGAGAGCAGAGTACATGAAGGTTCACTCTTGGTGTTGTACATTTGACAAGTTTTGACAGACATATAATGGCATGTATCCACCATCATAGTAACATACAGGGTAGTTTCATTCTGCTGACAAATCCTCTGTTTTCCACCTATTCGTCCCTCTCTCCCCCAAACCCTAGCAACTACTGATCTTTTTACTGTCTCCATAGTTTTACCTTTTCCAGAAAGCCATAAACTTGGAATCTACAGTGTTTGTCCTAGAACTTACCTGAAGAAAAAAAAAAAAAAGGAATAATTTTCCTACCTCACAGGGTTGTATATGATTACATAAGTTAATATATGTACAGTGCTTAGAACATGGTTTAGACCATCATAATGCTCAATAAAAATCAGCTGGATATTATTGTCCCAACTCTGCTGTTATTAACTCTACCCTTATAGTCACCCCACATCTTTTCATCTTATGTTTATACCAATCTCTCTAGACAATGAACTTGGCTTTCCGCAGAACCATATTTTTTTTTGCTTCATCTCTCAGAAAACCAACATAGAACACTTCTTTTGGTTAGACCTTATTTTCTTCTGCCCACATATTACCCCATAATCAATCTCTTAGTCTTATCTCTTATGATTTCACATATGTAAGCAAGCCAGTAAAGAATCTGACCCTAGGTATTAAAGACATCAACCTCCTGTTGTATAGAAAAGATCATAATAATTAGGAGGCATCAATGTGGGTAGTAAAATCACCAGCTCTTTGGGGCTAGAATATAGCTAACTTGGGATAAAACCCTATCTTATGGAAATTTGACTCGTCTATAGTAAAAATTATCTTTCCAGTGTTCTTCTAAGCTTTAATTTCACACAGAGGTTTCAAATACTAATCAAGTGCCTTGGGTAGCAGGAACTCAATGGCTCTCAGATGGACCCCAGGAAAGGATTCAGGTCATGGAATCATAAAGTGATGGCAGGCCATTGAAAGAGAAGGAAGTAACACAGTGAGGTAAATTTACCATTACAAGTTACAATGGATTTGGTTAACATGTAAAGGTAAAGATTCAAAGAATCTAAAGAGTACTCAGAGTATATAGGTAAAGTGTAAGGTTTATTTTAGTAAATTCTGTTAACTTACTAGTGATCAAAAATCAAGGAGGTAACAATCACATGCATACAGATAGTGGTGTTCCACTGTGCTTTGTTGTTACCTACCCACTAGCAACTTTTCTTCCTTTTCATTACTAAATACACCCAGTTCATTCAAACATTAAGTCAACCATGTTCTTCTCAAAAGACTGGGCTCCTGTGGTTCAAGTCAATTGTGGCAATTCCATTTACTTTGCAGATAATGGCTCTAAAAATGGACAAGTGTTGCAAAAGTAGCAAGCAGGAAGTAAGGAGAAACTTTTGAAGAGAGTTAGATGGACGAATTTCATCACTCTTAAAAAAGAAGAGGAGAAAATAAAAAATAAGGAAAACAAAGTATAAAGCATTTATTCTGTTTCCTGAATTTTGTGTAACCAAATAGTTGATAAGGAAAAATTCTTCTTTATTCAAGAATTCCAGTTAATAAATACAGCCATTAAGGGGTAATGAAGCTAGGCAACAAGCATCAGTAGAGGCCAAAATATTATGCAAAAGTTGGTATGGGATTTTATAAAGAATGGAATTTATTGAAAACTTCTGAATTCACTGATGAATCTTAATATCACTAAAACTGGAACAACATTACCTGTGCTCTAACTTGAACTTTTAGGAAGTAAACAGTATCACTTATGAAATATTCTTGCAAAACAAAACAGAAGTAAACCTGAATCTATTCAAGTTTCTATATTTAAACCTCTATTTTTGGAAATATAAGGAAGAGGATCAAAGTAAATGCAGCACAAGGAAGCAATCAGTCACATTCAGAATGTGGATAGTCTACAGGATAAATAGCAGTTTCTTCAATAAATAAATGGACAGAGATGGTTAAAGACTAAATGAGGCTTAGAGAAATATAACAACCAAATGTCGTTTAAGGACCTTATTTGAATTATTCTTTTTTTCTTTACATAGTTGGGGAAAATTGAACATAGATTAGTGTGTAAATGATTTTAAGGAATTATTATGACTTTTATATGTGATAAAGATACAATGGTTAAGAAAAAATGTCTATATTTGCTAAATGCATGCTGAAATTTTTACGGGCAAAATATGTAATGCTTGATTGAATGTACTCAAGCCAAAAAAAGTAGAGAAAAGAAATAAATGAAACAGATTGGCAAAATGTCAATAATTATTAAAGCTGGGTAAAGGGTGTATGCTTGAAATTTTCTAATATTGAAAGATTTTAGAGACATGGGAAAAATCTGACATAAGAAAAGATGCACCCTATGGGGTGCCTGGGTGGCTCAGTCAGTTGAGCATCTGACTTCGGCTCAGGTTATGATCTCACAGTTTATGGGTTCAAGCCCCGCATCAGACTCTGTGCTGACCTTTCAGAGCCTGGAACCTGCTTCAGACTGTGTCTCCCTCTTTCTCTGCCCCTCCACCATTCTCACTCTGTGTCTCTCTCAAAAAAATTAAACATTTAAAAATTTTTAAAAGAAAGAAAGAAAGAAAGAAAGAAAGAAAGAAAGAAAGAAAGAATGCACCCTCTTCCTGTTTCCAGCCTCTGAACATTATTATGACCCTGACAGGCGACTGTATTTATGGCAGAACAGAGAGAGTGGAAGAAACTCATTCATTGATAACATCATTGAGCCATGGATTAACTCACCCTGAAAGTATTCTACTCTGTGATTTGACGATGTCAAGTAACTAATGCTTTATTATTTCAGATAATTTTAAGATAAGTTTTCTATTACTCGCAGCCAAAAGTATCCTATGTTATCCTAAATGTTACATAAAATTATTGTATTGCTGTTTTAAAAATTATTTTCTAATTAAGCAAATAATTACATGCTCATTGAAAGTAGTTACTACCTACTCTTTGGAAAAAAAAAAAACGATAGAACAGGCACAGAGTTATGATTCCCTTTCATGCCCCCCCCAAATGCTTACTCCTTATCAGATGCAACCACTATTAACACATTTTGATTTAAATCTGCTCCTATGTTTGCCTAGATAACGCTGTTTGCACGTACTCCTTTGTGATTCTATGTTCCTCTGTATCTACGTATATCCTCATGTGGGACCTAATCCTTTTGGCACAAAGAACTTGTCTTTGCATTCACCTATAATTATCTCCCCAAGTGGATAATGTGGCACTAAAATTTCACCAGGCACTCAGTAAACAGTGGTTTGTAGGTGATACTGATGTTAAGGAGAAAAGCTGAGCTTATGAGAATTATTTCCAAAGTGAGCACAAACTGAACTCCAAGTCTGAAAATGCAATATTGCACCTTCCCCATCCGCGCAGAAAAATAACAATAGAACACAACCGAAGATATCAGCAGGTGTGCAACATGCAAATGGCAAGCGTGGAAACCAAAGTGACTGACATTCTGAAGACATTTTCCAGCAAGATAAATTGTCAAAGCTGAGAACATTTGAACAGCAGGGCACAGCAAAGAGGCATTACATCTTCACATTTCAAGTCATTTGGCTGTGCACAGCAGAGTTACTTACAAAACTTAGTAAAGAGAAATCTACATTAACTGTTGAGCCATCCATAGGACTGCATTTGGTAAGGAGAGAGGGCATATGTGCCCATCTGTTCCGGATCTAGCTACCTTCCCAACCTTCCCTCTCTTGTCATTTTTAGAATGTAAACATTTTGAATGTAGGGAGGAACTGGGTTCTGTGGTACGTTCTGAACAGTTTCCAGCACTTTGAGCACTTAGAACATTTTTAAGGAATAACAACATTTTGCATTGGACTGGAGGGAATAGAACTTCCCCTTCATTTGCTAAAATGAGAATATCTTTTATTCACCAAAAGCTGTTCTTTGGCTGACCAATTTAGTAAAAGAATAAAGAACTCCTCCTCTCATGCTTAGAAGAGACCTGTTCTTAGACAATGAAATGATAATTGAAGGAGACATATAGCAGCAGAGAGCCAGTTTGTAAAAGTATTTCTCCGAACAAGAAACATGGTTATGGAATGAAGACACTGCTGGGCCCAGCCAGGGGTTCTGCTTTGAAAGCCCCAGGCTCTCTAGAGCACATATAGAAGAAAAGCATGCAAGATTTGGCCAGGCATTTATAAAAGGGACAGAAAACTTTGGGTTCCACATGCCCAAGTTTAAAAAGGGGGAAAGTGTTGGCATCGATATTGCAGAATCTTTTAGTATTAGTAAACTGTTTCTTAAAAAGAAAATCAAAAATTTTTAAATCTCTTTTGGATTTATCCTACAGATATCGTTGCTCAAGTGTGAAACAGGTATACAAATAAAGTAAGTCCTTATGCTCTGTAATTGTGAAATATTGGAAACAACATGAATATCCATCAATAGGGGAATGATTGAGTCATTTATAGCACATCAATACAATGGAACACTATGTAACTAAAAAAAGAATGAAAAAGTGCTCTATACAGCTATGAGAAGAATGAGGGATACATTGTTAAGTTTTAGACAAAAAAAACAGAATAATGTGTGTAGTATAATGCCAGTTTTCTGATAAAGAAACGATTAATATCTGTATTTGTAGCAAGTATATGCATAAACTAAACTCTACTAACTGGCAGAGAGTGGGAACTGAGCGTGGGAAAGGTAAGAATTGCAGGGCTGCTTTTCAATATATAGTTTTTCATAGTTTCTCATTTTGAATCGCATAGCTCTTAAAAAAAATTGGGGGGGGGGGCTTTTTTTAAGTTTTTATTTATTTATTTTGAGAGAAAGAGAGGTGTGTGGGGGGGGAAACAGAATCCAAAGCAGGCCCCACGCTGTCAGCGCAGAGCCCAACGAAGGGCTCCATCTCACATACCGTGAGATCATGACCTGAGTTGAAATCCAGAGTCAGACGCCCAACTGACTAAGCCACCCAGGCGCCCCTATAAAAATATGTTTAATGAGGGGTGCCTGGGTGGCTGGCTCAGTTGGTTAAAGCATCCAACTCAGCTTAGGTCATGGTCTCATTGTTCATGAGTTCGAGCCCACATCAGGCTGTCTGCTGTCAGTGCAGAGCCTGCTGCAGATCCTCTGTCTCCCTTTCTCTCTACCCGTCTTCACCCCCTCCACTCTATCACAAATAAATTAACTTAAAAAGTTATTTTTAGTGAACTTTCATTTAAACCTCTATTAAAGCTTAAAATCAATTTCAGGCCAAATTTCTTTTTTAGGATGATTTTTTTTTAACGTGTCCTTCTAAGTACAAAAGGAAGGCCATGCTGCCTCTCCTGATCAGCTCAAAAAATAAAAAATAAATAAATAAAAAATTGGAACAGGTAAAAGGATTTAAGTGTACAATACCCTATTTTTCCCTAGACAGCTGATAACCTGAATATATAAATATTTGAAATGCTGAGTTGCTAATGTAAAATGAAAGATGTAACCTCAGGGGTAGAACTGAATTCACAAGGGAATGACTACAATTTAGAGGAAGAAAAATACATATAGTCAGACTAATGCTAAAACCTCAATTGTGTCCACAGAGACTGTAAACAAGAAGTCTAGGTGAGTGACAAACATTATAAGATCTTCAACAATGAATGCTAGTTTATATGCTTCACTCCATTTATGTCAATAACAGTTATATTTATGGAATATATAGATGGCCTCACCCAAAGGCCCTATTACCATAGAAAATAAAAGTGTGGGATAAAGGTCAACTCTGCCCCTTGTCCCTAGGGAAAATAAATTGTTGAAGCTACAACCTAGCCAAAGAATAAATGCCTAAAGGCCTCTGTTAAAACTTTTAACTTAATTCCTGAAACCTTTTGTTGCATCTTTATTTTCTGTTATTTCTCAATTGTTTTGAAAATAAGTACTCACAGTAGTCGGGGAAATAAAAGCTGTATTAAGGTCTCTATCAAGGCAATATGTAGCCTTCTCTCTTAATGATAACACAAAACAAAACACAAAATTCAAGTACCGCTGTTGCCTTCATTTTACCCTTTTTTATTAAAAAAATTATTTAAGAAAATCACCAAACCTTTTTTTAATATTGATTAAATGAGAAATAAGCCAATAATACACTTCAAAATGCAACGAGCATAAATGATAAACCAGCTAACATTATTATATTTGCTATTTAATTTATAAGTATTAATTATAAATGTAAATCAGTATAATGTAGCCATAATGTTTTCTTAAAGTGATAAATAATTCCACATTGTGATTCACATAAAAATCTTTCATTTAAAAATAAAATCACTTTTTAAAATCAGGGAAAATATACTTGGGAAGATTGGAACCTCTCCAAATGACCCAGAGAAGCAGAAACATGAGTTAATAATCTGAGTGTCATTTCAATTCAGTGTTTGTGGGATATCAGATGTATGAAAAACTGCAGTGAAGAACAAGGTGGAAAACATGTCTCAACAATATTATTATAAGATATCTCATTTCTATATATGATCTCGAGGTTTGTTTTAAATCAGTAATCTTTCCTAAAACCCATACCATAGCATATCATAGACGACATTATTTCATTTGTCTAATATCATTCAAATATGTACGCAAGTAGCTGTCAGTAGTGGCAACTTAAGAAAATTAGAAAAGACTCTGTTTAACAATTTGGGTATGCCAGCATTAACAAAACAAGCAAACAAACAAAAATCCAAATGCAGAACACAAGTACAATCACTCATCTTGATATTCTGCCTGTATGTCACTAAATATCTGAAAGTAAAAGTAAAAACTCTTGAGGACTAGAAGGCTCTTAGAGGTTTTAGTAGTACAACAATCCTTGACAGATGATCACACACTGGATAATCGGGTGAGCGCTTGCAATGATGGGAAATTAACAGCCAAAAGTTCCTTGCTGAATAGTTCTAATTCTTACCGGAAAAGTTTTCCTGATTCCAATAATAGCCCCACACCTTATACCAATTATTCCAAAATAAACAACAAAAAAAAAGTCTCTTTCCCCAACATGGCAGCCTTTCAAATATTCAAACATGGCTGCCATGTATCCAGGTTCTTTTTGGTTCCAAATAAAACACCTCCATATCATTCAAGTGTTTTCTTGTACTTTCCAGACTCTCCACCTTCTACCTTCCCCCTTTCTCTTTGATATTCTAGTACACCAATGTCCCTCTTAGAGGGGGGCACCTAGAATTGAATATAACACAAGTTTGGTCTAACCAGCAGACACTACCCCAAAAAAAGGATCTCTCTTGATGTGGACCATGCCATGCCTCAACTAATGCAACCTGTAATTATATGCCTCAACAGTCAAAACATATTTTCTTTGTGTCATATTGCATTTAGGATTAACCACAATGCCAATAAGGTCTTGGCAATATTATACTTTCTATTTATATTATTTTAATAACCATAGGACTTAACATTAATATCTGGAAAATTTTATCTAATTGGTTTTATTCCATCTTTCCAATGAGCATTAATTCTGTTATTCGATATATTCACTGTACCTCAAAGTTTATATTAATTGTAATTTTTATAAGGTTGGGTACTGTTTCCAAAGCAGTAAAAAATGTTTAATAGGGAAACTAGAGCATTATGAAACTTCACTAGAGAGAGTCTTAAAAATTGATATTGGTGCATTAATCAAATTTCTTTGCATTTAGTTGTACAATCACATACAAATCTAGTTAACTGCATTATCACTAATTCTATATTTTATCACCTGCTCAAAAAGTACATAACGGGGGCTATCAAATGACCAAGCCACACTATACCATAGAATACTGCTGACCCATCAATTTAGCAACCCATAAGAGAAATGAAAACGGCATTATTTAAGAGGGACTTTTAGCTGGTGAATACATGCTGCCACCCAGAGATTATATTTCACATTTCTATATACCACGTACAAACTTATTTCTTCACCAAAAAAATGATATGTATCCACACATATGACCTTAGAATTTGGAATTCAACTGTTCTGGAGTGTGAAATTTTTAAAATCCTAAACACCAATGAAATTTCTAAGAGCAATCAAAGGAAGAAACAGAATTCTGGTAGGATTCCTCAGTTCCAGTTACATCTGCATTCTTCTATCCAGCTCTATCTCTAGCGTAGTAATAACATAAGATACTCTGGAGAAGATGGGCTTCTTTTAAACAGGGATCTTAGTAATGTTATCCAAAGTTGCACGTGTATTTGCTTTTAAATGACTTCTCTTCTGTTAACACTTTTTATCTTCTTGGCAAATAGGGGAAGAGTCTAGCCACAAAGTGCTCTTCCTTAGTTATGATAGTACCTATGGTAAGCAAATGAATGAACTAATAAATAAGAGAAAGATGGGGGAGAGGGAGTGAGACTTTTGCTTACTAACAAATTGGCCTTTTAACTCTCTTTATTAGGGAATAAGTTCTTTCCTTAAGTGGCTTATAGTGGGAAAGTGAATTCACTAAGAGAGGGGCACAGAGGCAGTGAGAAAGAGATACACTAATGACTTGAGACAAGAGCACCCAAATCTTTCACACAAGTTCTTGGACAGAGTTGGCTAATTTATTCCAAAAGAATTTTTTTAAGTGTATTTATTTATTTTGAGAGAGAGAGAGAAGGACAGAAAGAGAACCCCAAGCAGTCTCTGTAGCGCAGAGCCCTACAGGGGGCTAAAACTTACGAACCGTGAAATCATGACCTGAGCCGAAACCAAGATGCCTCAATTCCAAAAGAATTTTTAATTTTTAATAGGGAGATATAAACCCCCTGAAATCCAATCTAATCTGCAGATTAATACAGAAACTAATACAGAAACAGAAATTCTGCAGACTAATACAGAAACATCACAAGCCGATTCAGAGACAGTGGTCTATCTACATGCAACATTTTCAAAGTCGTAATTAAAATTATAAAAATGACATAAATTATTTCTTCAATTATTTTTTAAGATTTCCTTTTATAAAAATGATTCTATCCTAAGACACTTTTTTTTCAAAGAGAACAAAATAAACTTGAATAGATTTCTAGAAAAAACTAATTGAATTGATATAACAATATAATTATGGTACAAGTACAATATGTAGAGATTAACTGGCCTAAAATGCCACATGTTGTATAGGTAAAGAGAACTTTGCATCACAAAGCAACTCAGGTCTTCATTAAAATTTTTGCTATAGGTTATAAGGCAATCCAAAAGTTTTAAAGAATATTCTCAATTTTTAAGCAGGTTTATTCTATAAGATTTCTCTAAGATGCTCTAAGCTGTTTGGAAACTTGAAGCTAGAAAAACTGCCATTTGAAAACTGTGAACAACTTTATGTTGCATAAGATGTGAAAATCATACACCACTTTTTCCCTTGTCTTTGAAAAAATACAATGAGTCCCTTCATTATACAAATATAAAATAGCAATGTTTGGGAAGCTGTGGCTCCAAAGAGCTGAATTATTCAATGAGATCACAGAAAAGGCTCTGTTTGACCCCTGCAGACTCTTTTCTTTAAAGAAAAATTCCCTTAAATCTCCCTTTTCATTGCAGCATACCTGCAAACTCTTGCTTTCCTTGTACATGAGGAAGTGTGCTCATGGAAGAGGAGGAACTAAGATTCAGAACTATTAGAAAGATACCTGATATTATATTGGTTTCAAGGATATAAAGGTGAACTTGAGTCAGAATCTCTGGTGATGGAGTTTGCACGTCAATATTTATAGAAAGTTCCAAACATGCTTCTGAAGCACAGCCAGGTTGCAAAAGGCTTCTACTGCAACGGATTGTAGGAAACTCCCTCACAGTTCAAATTAAGATTAAACCAGACTTTGAAAATACTCTGAGGTTGGGCTCTTACGTTCTGATGTGATTGTTTGGAGCAAAGACACACCAGAAATGTTCTAAGACCAGGGATTCCCTACAAAGAAGTGCAAGCAGGAAGATTCAGGAACAGGAGAGGCCACCTGAGACCCAAGTGAGATTGGGATGGCAAAAATGTCTCTGTTCACATTGAGCCTTAGAGTTCAGAGCACAGGACCTGGGAGCATTAAGACTGGAAGGTGTTCCTGGTTATTGGATAAGCTGAACTTCATTTGTGAAAACAGACCAGGAGCTGGACTAGAAAGCACACGGAGATGGACAGAGCACTGTCAGCTTCACCTACACTCAGGTACTAGGTCACATGTGCGTGGAGTTTGCACAATACTGAACCATATTGCACAATATTGTCTATTTCTCGTGTGAGTGTGTGTGTGTGTGTGTGTGTGTGTGTGTTGGAGTTTGCTACATGTTATTCTGCCCTTTGGTACAAAGATGATTCAAGATACTACAAATCTTTACTAGTTCACAATATCCTTGACACCAGGTACAAACAAAGGGAGCAGAAAAGTTTTATCTGGCATCTCTTTGTATTCGACACCTTCTCCATCAACATCTCAAGATGAAATGCAGGCGCTTGCACATGCTCCAGGCCCTGACAGAAGCAGATGTGTGGAAACCAGCAACTGCTACCATGTTCAGATTCAGATGGGCAATGGAGATGACTTTGCGGGTAGCCTCAGATTCAGTGATGAGGCTACATTTCATGTAAACAGGAAGTGTATCACCTTAATATCTGTATGTGTACACTGAAAACTAACATGTTGCAATGAAACGTGCAGGATCCACGATATTTAGTGATTTTTGTGCCATACAATGCACAAAGTACCCTTCTTGTTGGACCCTTCTTGTTTTGGCTGGTGGGTCTCACAACTAAAACGGACACAATGAATTTTCCCATGGCCATAGGCAGACTTAACAATTTGCACAGACTTATCCATAAGATTCCTACTGCTGGGTAAAAAGTCAACTGTTATTTTGTTAGATACTACCGATTTCCTTCCAAAGAAGTTATACCATTTTACATCCTCTTCCCCCAGCAGTGTAAGAAAGCGCCTATTCCTACAGGCTTGCCAACAGAATGTATTACCAGACTTTTATGTGATGATCTGATAAGTGACATGTGTACCTTGGTGTCATTTTAACATATCGTTCACTTAGTATGAGTTAAGATTGAGTATCTTCTCATATGTCTAAGGATTACATGAATGTTTTTTTCCTGTGTTGTGTCTATTCATGCCCTTTGCTTTATTTTTCTATTGGGTTGCTGGTCTTTTGCTTCTCAATTTCTAAGAATTTAAACACTCCCTAAATTAGCTTACAAATGTAATACAAGTCCAATAAAAATACCAATAGATTTGTCTTTTTTTTCTGAAATAGACAATAAGTGCTGGGTTTTTGGGGTACATTTTGCTTGTTTGTTTTTCTCTACAAATTGAGAAACAACTTGGGTTTTTATAAATATATAGAACAATTTATAAGATTTGCATATTTCTTGTTAACTTTTATCTAGGTACTGTATTTTATTTTTCTTCTTGCTATTGTAAATGGGGTCTTGTCTTCAATGATATATTCTGACTCATTTTCTGTGTCTAGCAAGGCTATTTATTTGTGTATGTTAATTTCATATCCTGTTACCTTTCTGAGTTTCATTTGTAGTTGTTTTTTTAACAGTTTCTCTTGCAATTCTCCAATTATTCATTCACAGACTGCCTTTTCCTTTCCCATTCTTGTTTTAATTTTCTTCTCTTATCTAATTGTGCTAGCTAACACTGCTGGTAAAATTTTAAAGAGTAATGTTGAAAACTAGTGTCATTGTCTTATTCTTGACTACTGAGAACACCTCCAATGCTTCCTTATCATGTAAGATGTTGTGTTGGGGATAGATACAAATATGTACATATGTGTGTATATATGTTTATATCTATACATATATACATTTCTACATATAGTTTATCGATTGCCAATTTATTTTTTTAAAAAGCAGAAATGGAGACTGAATTTTGTCAAATGCTTTTTTTTATTTTTTTAAATTTACATCCAAATTAGTTAGCATATAGTGCTAACTATATTAGCACTATATAATGCTATATATATATATATATATATATAGTATTGCTATATATATATATATATATATATATATATATATATATATATAGCATTATATATATACTATATTGTTTTCAGGATTTCAGGAATGATTTCAGGAATAGATTCCTTAGTGCCCCTTACCCATTTAACAAATGCTTTTTTGAGCATTTATAGACATAATCATGTTTTCCCCCCTTAATTCTTTTAAATTACTAATATCAAACCATCCTCACTTTTCTGGGGTAAACCCCCACTTGGTCATGAAATGTTCTTTTTTTTAATGTATTGTTGAAAACTGTTTGCTTATATTGTATTGAGTAGAGTTGCATCAATATCTAGAATTGATATTGTTCTCTGGGTTTTTTTTTTTTGTCTTGTGCAACTTTAGTAGTTTTGGTATCCATGCTATACCTACTTCATTAATGAATTTGGACACATTCCTATGTTTTCTTTATTAAACTGTAACAGCTAGCCATAGTAATATTTTAAGGGATAACAGTTTGACTGATTTTTCTATTTTTCCTAAACTCTTCTTCCCCCTACCTTCCTTTTTCTCATCATCCAAGTCAACAATTCTTTTTCATAATGCTAATTTTCAAAACCTTGTATATCTGCTTGCAATTCTACTTCCTGATTTGCCACCTTTAAATTTTTTTTTTTAACGTTTATTTATTTTTGAGACAGGGAGAGACAGAGCATGAATGGGGGAGGGTCACAGAGAGAGGGAGACACAGAATCTGAAACAGGCTCCAGGCTCTGAGCCGTCAGGCCAGAGCCCGACGCGGGGCTCGAACTCACGGACCATGAGATCATGACCTGAGCCGAAGTCAGCCGCTCAACCGACTGAGCCACCCAGGCGCCCCAGATTTGCCACCTTTAAATAATATCACTTTACCTCCAGTTATGACTTACAGAGCACGATTGAGTTTATTCTACTTCCTACCATCTGTCTTCCTTCTCCTCCCATTTTTCCTCAGGTGTTCACTTCTTACATCATCAAGGCATACAACATTTGTACACTATTACGTCACCCTTATCCCCCTATATGTTTGTTCTATTCTTGCTACTATATTTATATCTATGTATTACTTACAGATGGTCCTTCTGCCACTGACTACTTCCTGGTTGGAAAAGTGCACCTGCAAGTTTTTATTTGCTCTATACTTTTTATCTGAAACTTCTACATGTGAGGGAGAGTTTGGCTAGATGTATATTCCTTGGCTCCCACTTTATTTCTGGAGTACCAAGCTCTACAATGTTCTGTCAGCATTAAATATTGCTATTGAAAAGTCTGGTGTAACTTGGTTTTTTTTCCTCATAAGTTACTTGGACTTCTCACCTAGTTACCCAGAGGATTATTTTTTATTCTTTAAAGTCCAAAAATTTTATCAGTTTATCTCAAGTCTTAATATTAATCATTGTTGATTAGTTTTCTGGAGGTATATGATAGGTCCTTTCAATCTGTAGATTCAAATTTTGTGTGATATTAGGGATGTTCCCATGAACTGTAATTTTAAATATGTGTTATGTTACATTTTTTGTTTTCCTTTCTCAAAAACTAGTTCTATGTTTGTAGATCTTCCTCATCTTCTCTACCATTTTCCTCCCTAGCTTTTTATTTTTCGCTTTTTCTTTTTTCTTTTCTTCCCCATACCCTTACGTTTTCAAGACATTTAGTGTCTCTTTGCTTTTTGTAATTTAGTTTGCATTTCTGAAATAATTGTATCTGTTTCTCCAGTTTCTTTCCTGAATTCTGTCAATTCCCATTTTCGTCTTCCT
Organism: Panthera leo; assembly: GCF_018350215.1. Lineage (NCBI taxonomy): Eukaryota > Metazoa > Chordata > Mammalia > Carnivora > Felidae > Panthera > Panthera leo. The sequence continues at coordinate 152,472,622 of NC_056679.1, forward strand.
ATTATTGTCTGGCCATCTTTTCTCTAAGTTCCTTTATTTCTATTTTGTGATTTTTTTATAGATGGGATTGCTTTATATGCATATCACTTTTCCTTAGAAGAACATTGTTTCCAATTTTCTTCTTTTTTTTTTTTTTTTGAACTGTTTATTCAGTTTTGAGAGGGAGAGACAGGGCGTGAGTGGGAGAGGGACAGCGAGAGAAGGAGAACACAGAATCTGAAGCAGGCTCCAGGCTCCGAGCTGTCAGCACAGAGCCCGATGTGGGGCTCAAACTCACAAACCATGAGATCATGACCTGAGCTGAAGTCGGGAGCCTAACTGACTGAGCCACCCAGGTGCCCCTGCAATTTTCTTGTAATTGTGATGGTGTTTTTATTCCACTGCTAAGCTCTGACTTTTCTGTCTTTCTTTATGACTTCTATGTGTGGCTGTAACATTTTCACTTTTTTATTCATAATTGAACGAGTTTCTTTTTTCCTGGCTTCCCTATGACCAAAAGAACCTAGTGAATGGGAGATGAGAGGTAAAGATTGCTTTCCCAGTTTCTTTAGCTCAGGGGATCTGTCCTGTGTTGTTACTGTGCCAGGTACTTTCTCTAGCGTCTTGCAGTACAACTGTACACATCTGTTCTCCCTGCTTCTCCTAGCCCTGATGCCCACAGCAGGTCTCACTCAGGTAGGGCTCCTTCCTTTCGGGGGTGAGTATTTGCTGTTATTTTCTGTGTTCTGCTTCTGCTATAAAATCTCGCTCCCAGTTCTTTCCCACAGCACCTGCCACCCTACACCATTTGGCAGCCCATGCTGTTCTGATTTCATATGTTCTTCCCCCAACTTATATTTTATTTGGAGTTTGTAGGTCTTCCTAACTCTCCTCATTTTATTGCAGGAGTAGGCTGCAGGGTGTTGTGTTTTTGTTGTTGTTGTTTGTTTTGTTTTGTTTTGTTGTGACCTTTTGTTGTTTTTACTGGAATCCAGAATTCCCCTAGTATAAACATCAAGTTATCATCTCTGTTGTTCTTCCCTTGCATCACCCAGGAACCTTCAGTTCATTTCGATAAAACTAACAACCAGGTCTCTGGCGGATTCTAGAAAACTAAGAGAAGCACCTGCGCTCGTGTATAGTATCAAACAGAAGGTGTGGAGGCTACTGTTAGTAGCCTGAGGGTGGGCTGCCATCTGAGACTAGAGAAAGTATTCTGAGTGGAAGAAGGCTGGCGTCAGAGAGTATATCTGCAATGTGGAAACAGCCAAATTAATACACGACGTGTTGTTGTTGCTATTACTATTATTATTATTTGTGAAACTAGTAAGCAAAGTCAGGCATTCCTGCAAGTTCTTGTGGAGTAGAATAATAATAATCACAGCAATAACAACTAATACAGAGTAACTGCTATGTGTCAAGCACTGTCCTAAGTGCTTTATGTATATCAGTTCATTCATCTCTCACAACACTATGAGATAGTGCTCTTATCCCTACTTTACAAAAAACACTGAGACACAGAAAGTATGAGTAATTTACAAAAGATCACACAGCTAGTGAACAGTAAAACTGAGATTCAGACCCACTGGCTTCCAAATTCCCTGCTTTTGACCAGTGTGGGATCTGTATCTGTCAAACGTTTTGTAAAAGATAAGACATCTTCAGGAAATCCAACTTTTTAAATTCTTTTTAATATTTATCTATTTTTGAGAGGGAGAGCACGCAAGCAGGGAAAAGCAGAGGGAAAGGGACACACAGATTCCACAGCAGGCTCCAGGCTCTGAGCTGTCAGCATAGAGCTCAATGCAGGGCTCAGACTCAGGGAGTGCAAGATCATGACCTGAGTCAAAGTCATTTGCTCAACTGACTGAGCCACCCGGGCACCCCTAGGAAAGCTGAGTTTTAAAGTGTCCTAAATAGAGAAAGCTACTTCCTCAGTTTCTTAGGATGCATACCCAAAGCCACCTCTGAGCAATGATGTTACTGTGAATGCAAGTAAGCCACAGGCCAATATGTCAGAGAAACTTGGCTTTGCACATATATATTAAGACTAAACACTTCTCATACTTTAGAACCCAATAGGTAAAAATTCAAATATGGAAGATAGTCATTTAATTGAGAAAGTAAATGGTTCACTTCAAGATGGCAATGACTTGATGTGCTCCAAATTTTAAATAGAAAACCTAGTTAATTTTGTAACAACCACCACTATTAGAGTCACGATCATCAGAAAGTATAGACATCACATAGACAATTCATATTCTTGATCCCGAACTACTGATCTTTCTGGGGGGGAAAAAAAAAGTATTTTCAGGAAATCTGATTTCCCTGTGGTATCCTGAAATATTTTATCAGAGATGTCTAAAACTTGTTACTCTGGTTCATAAAATGTCCTAAAAATTTTTTGAGGAAGCTCACAGCGTCAGAATTAAAAACGTCTGCTCATCAGGAAAACACCATTAAGAAAATGAATAGGTAAGGCAATGGCTCAGAAAATAAATAAATTTTATACATACATACACACACACACACACACACACACACACACTACACATATCTGAAAAATGACTCAAGTTATGTAAAAACTCTTGTAAATAAGCAGTAAAACCACAAGTAACCTAATAAAAATGGGCAAAAGATGTAAACAATTCATAGAGGATTTGCGAAAGGTCAATAAAAAAGTTGTTTTTTTTTTTAAGGGCTTAACATAGGATGCCTGGGTGGCTCACGTGGTTGAATGTCTGACTCTTGATTTGAGCTCAGGTCATGATCTCACAGTTTCATGAATTTGATCCCCATGTCAGGTGTTTGTTGCCAGTGCAGAGCCTGCTTGGGATTCTCTTTCTCCCTCCCTCTCTGCCTTTCCCCTGCTGGCACTCTCTCTGTCTCTCTCAAAATAAATAAATAAGCTTAAAATGGCTTAACATTATTAATTTTTAGAGAAATTCAAATTAAAACCACAATAAGGTTATCACTCCAAACACATTAAAATAATAAAAAAAAATTTTAAATGACAATGCAAAATGTTGGCGAGTATATGGAGTAACTAGAACTCTTATACTTTGCTCATAGGAGTATAAATGGTACAACCACCTTGAAAAATGAGTCGACAGCTACTAATTAAACATACATCTATACTGTCATAACTCCTAGGTACTTACTCAAGAAATTAAAACAAATGTCTACAAAAAGACTTACACAGAAATATTTATAGCCAAAAACTGGGACGTAATCCTAATATCCATCAACAGGGGAAATAATAAACTAATTATTTTATATTCATACAATGGAATACTATTCAGTAATTTAAAAGAACGACCTCTGAAACACATACAACATGCATGAATCTCAAAAATCCTGTGCTAAGCAAATGAAACAAGACACATAGAATATCTATTGTGTAATTCCTTTTATCTGAAATCCAAGAATAGATGATCCATGGTGACAAATATCAGAAAGTGACCACCTCTGGAGGGTTGGAAGAGTGACTAGAAGGGGGCACAGAGCTCTTTTGGAGATGACAGAAATGTTTTTTAATCTCAATTGTAGTGATGTTTATACATGTGAATCCAATTATTAGACTCATCAAACTGAACACTTAACATTTTATTTTACTTTTTTTTACATTAAATTTTATTTTACTTTTTATTCTACCTTTTTTGGGAGGGGATGAGAAATATATCTCAACAAAAAAGGGGGGGAATTAACAATGGTTATTTTTTATTTATCTATCCAAAAACATTTCTTGAGTAAAGTTAATATATTTACATATCATTTTAAGATAGACCTGTAATGATAAATGCCACAAAGGATCGTAAAGTTCATTATTATTTCCTTCTATTAAAAAAAGAAGGAAAGGGGTGCCTGGGTGGCTCAGTCCGTTAAGCGTCCAACCTCGGCTCAGGTCATGATCTAGCGGTCTGTGAGTTTGAGCCCCACGCCGGGCTCTATGCTGACAGCTCAGAGGTTGGAGTCTGTTTCAGATTCTGTCTCCCTTTCTCTCTCTGACCCTCCCCCATTCATGCTCTGTCTCTGTCTCAAAAATAAACAAAAAAAAATTTTTTTTTAAAGGAAAGACTAGTAAGTATCTGGAGTGATCCTTACATTTTTTTGGCTGGTAAAGAATAGAACTTCATTCAGATTACTTCAAATAATAATTATATATTTTAAGCATGCACACTCACATAATCTCCAGAAAATCCAGTAACAACCATAGAATGGACCTCTGGAATTTGGAGCCATTCAAAAATTGAAGGACTCAAACTAGATATGGGAGATAGTTAGCCTATCACCCCTTCAACAGAAGGATTTTGTCAATTTCTTTCTCTTACTCACTTGTATGGGTACAGATGTGTTTCCAACCTCTGCTTCTTCTGCTCTTGCTACTACCAAGCCAACTATCTCACTCTGTGCTATACTATGTCTTTTGCCGCCTGCTTATGATGTGTGATTTCTGCTTGCTCATAGCCTACTGTCTAAGTGACAATTGCTTACTTCAGCTCACTCAGCCCTACTGCTGCTAATACAATAACTCCTACTCTCTCCATATATCTTCAGTAAGATGCACCCAAATACAACATCTGAGTTGGCCTAAATAATCATCCATGTTTCAACAAAAACATGAATGTCACCTCATAGGCCATTTACTGGACCAGCTGCACTGAGCCAGTTGTCCTTCCTCGGGTCAACCACCCTGACCTAAAGACAAGACAGGCAATTCCATCATTGCAAGATATGGGTGAGAAACCAGATATAGCTTTTCCCTCAACAGAGGGCTCCCTATGAGCAGAGCAATCTCCCTTCGATGGCACAGTAATTGGTAAGAACTGTGATTGACCTGTTCTGCATGTTGTAACAATCTAAAAATTATACCTGAAGTCCATGGTGGATTTTTGCAGAGGAAAGAATAGACTGGCAGGAGGGAATATCCCTACCCTTAGAGATAATACATAATTTGTATTAAGTGCCCTAAAGTTCATGGAAGGGAAATGAAGTATAATCAATGTGCTCTTAGCAGATCCTTAAAAAAAGAATACGAGAGAGAAGCCAAGTCTAGAGTAAGGACCAAGCCACCCCATTTGAGTGAGGAGTCAGTTAGATTATCATAATAATGGTATGTTACATGTATATATATAGCCCCATATATGTTATATGTATATGTATAATAACACAGTAAGAATTACATGGCACTTGCTGCACATGAGGAGCTGTTCTCAACACTTTCCATTATTTACTCTTGATTCTCAGATACTTTGTGAGGTAAGGGAGATGGAGACACATGTGGAATAAGTCACTTGTTCAATGCCAAGTATTCGGTAAATGGCAGAGATGGGATTGATCATAAGCAGCCTGGCTCCAGAGTCTGTTTGAACCACTATGTTATTTGGAATCTTTGTAGCTAATAATCAATTTCCCAAGATAGAATCTAGTTTGAAAATGGAGGACTTATGCCTATTTTAAGTTTTTTTGGTTTTGTTTTTGTTTTTTTAAGTAAGCTCTACACCCAATGCAGAGCTTGAACTCACAATCCCCAGGTCAAGAGTCACATACTTCATTGACTGAGCCAGTCAAGCACCTCTGATTCCCATTTTAAAGGAGAGAACAAAACCCTACTCTCAGTGAGTAGTCTGCTTCCATAAAGGTGACTTGGTTAAAACTGGTAAGAAGCCACTAGGAGAATAGTTCCTTAACCATGTACTTTGAGAATAAAATCTAAGTGACTCTTAGATCTGAATGGAAAAGAACACAGGCTCCATTCCTGATGCTCTCTGGATATGACTGGTGAGAGAAAAACCTTCACCTGTGAGGTGGAAAATAGATATGAATAAAAACCAAACTCAGCCCCATCTGGCAGTCGCTGCTCAATCACCTCCAACATATGCACCCAGGAAACACCTCACCTCTCCTCACTTTACCTTACCTCACTTACTTACCTTACATGGTTACACAGCACCTAATGATTTTCAAAGCATCTCTACTCCTATTTCAAGCTTGCATCAATCCACTAAAGTGGATGGGCCTTTATCATACACATTTCTGGATTATGGGATGCAGGTTCTTAGAGGTTAAGAGATCATGCAAGACCACACAAAAAATTAAATAATGAGAAGGGATGAAGACACAGGGCTTCTGTCCCCAGATGCAGTGTTCTCCCCATGGCATGTCACTAACGTGGAAATGTGAGTGACAACCCAAGTTGTCAACAATGTTCCATACAACAATGGGACAACTTGGCCAGGCTTTCCAGGTGAGGTCCCAAGGTCAGTAAAAGTCAGACACCTAAGAGTGCCACCCTACATATATGGCAGCTCATCGTTTCTGATTTCTTGTCTGGTGAAGACAGATAATAATTCATTTGGTTTTCTGTACATTTGCCTGTTGAAGTCAACCTCCATTCATCCAGTCAATGATAACTGGATAGTAAGAGAAATGTTAGGTTTGTTAACCAAGCATATGCCTAAGTTTTCATGGGGTGAATAAGAGATTTATATGAGTTAAAACTAACTGAATTTCCACTACAAGTACATTCCAAAAGATTAAAATCAGTTGTCCTAAACCAACATAAATGATCCACCAATATATTTGGGTGTAACACTAAATTCTACTAATAGTCTATTTTTGCAAAAATTTAGTTTAAAAATGAATTAAGTAATAGTTTGATTTTAAATTATGAACAAAGACATTATTTACATTTCCTAAGAAATGTATCACTCATGAGGAAATAATGCATTTATTTTGAGAATCAAACTACATTTGACCAAGACTTTATGGATTCAAATAATTCACTTCAGGAAATACATCTCTGACATAGTTTCTTTGTATATGACAAACACTTTCTAAACTTTTTGCTCATTCATTTACTTATTCATTCAAAACCAGTTACTGAGTACCTATTCTGAACTATGCTGGACACCGGGGATACAACAGTGATAAAAACAAATTTAAAAAATCCTTGGCCTCTTGGAGAGAGCTCTGGGAGAGGAAGCAAACCAATTGGTAGTAAACAAGATAAGCAGGTAAAGTGTATAATGTATTAGGTGGCGATAAACGCTAAGAAAAACAATAAAAGAGGGAAACCAGAGAGAAGAAGCTGCGGTTTAAATAGGGTGACCAAAGCATCATAGTTTGCATGGGACTGAGTTTTAAAACTAAAGAATGCCTTAAGAATCTTCAGTCTCAGGCAAAACAGTATAATTTGTCACTCTAAATCTACACTGAGGGGACAGAGAAGGCATATGACGAAGCTATTATTCGACTAAAAAGAACATTCCAGGTAGAGGAAATCGGAAGTGCAAAGGCTGAGGCAGGAACACACCCTGTTTGTCTGAGCAAGAGCAAGGACTGGTGTGCTTGGAGGTGGTGTGTAAGAAAGATGTGAGAGAAGTAAAAGAGGAGAGGCAACTATGACCCAGTGAGGTGCTTCAGGAAAATGCTCAGTGACCTCAGCAGGAAGAAGGAATATTGTCAGTACTGCTACTCCTCACCAGGAAGAAACCTGCCCCAGATCCTGTTGTTCTGGTTCTGACTGTGGGACTTCTGGGAAAAGCAAGGAGCAAAGGGGGACTAGAATTGTAGTTGAGGAAGTTGAGAGAAAGAAATAAGATCTGCCCTAGGGTAAAGGATCCCTCCCACAAATTCATCTTCCTCAAGGAAGTTTCAGGTTAAATCCTTGGATGTGTGTGTGTATTTATCCCATCTCTTCATTTCTTCCTCTCTAATCCTGTTCAACTAGGCTCCTTCTGTTTGTTGACAATTCAGGGTTTTAAAGTTAGTACTACCACCAGGCACTCCTGCTGATGGAAGAAGTCCAAATTCTATTTGGCCACGAATACAATTACACCCACAGAAGTATATTTTTGCTCCCAGCTTCAGTCTTCTTTTTGCCAGGTAGATAATTTATACAGAGCTAGAAAAAGATTGCTTAGGGGCAAATGACACAATATACTTGCCACAGATAGATTCAGCCACTGTTTCTGAGACCAAGGCACTAAGCAATTTGCTTAACTTTTCAACTCCCATTTCAACATCCTTTTTTCATTTAAATGGAGTTGATATTTCTTTACCATCTACTAGTAGCAGAGGGTGTCATGAGGACATTTTCAAATGCTTTAAACTACCCAAGATAAAAGATACTTCATGAGCCTTATGCGATGCTGTCACTGACTCTTCATTCTCACTAGCCCTATTTTTGTGTCTCTCTTTCTTATTTTCAACAAACATAATCATGCAGTACACCCATTGTATGCATACTTGGCAAATTTGCTAACTATGAATTTGTGTGCTCCTTCAGGTGTTTCATCCATATTTATTGATATTCATCAAAGAAGCAGGAGTAGTGATGGAGACTATTGGCTTTTTTTTTTTTGCTGCTGCTGCTGAAGTTGTAGACGAATTAAATTGTCTCTCAGATGTTATCAGCAGCTGTCAAAAAGCATACCTTACGCAAAAATCTATTTTGTATTCAGAAAGCATGAAATCACACAACACAGTGACTCCAGCAGCAAATTCTACAGTTATCTATGGCTGTTTATTGAAGGCCAACTATGTGCCAATCACCAAATCCTTAAGATTGTATCTGGATCATTCCTAGGAATGGGTAACCAGCATATGATATACTATATATGATTTCAAAGACTCCCAACAAAAATCCTTCCCCTTAACGTACTTTCCTAAACAGTTACACTGTAAATAATGTAAGAGGGTCCATTAAGGGTCTCTAGGCTTTAAGTGGAGGCTTCACAAGTAATTTCAGGCCCAAACATCCTCATAAGAGGGATGAGTTTAGATTTGGAGGAGGGGGAGGAAGAGGATAAAAGCATTAAGAGGAAGAAATGCACTTGAGGGACATTGAACTGGGGGTGTGAGACCTCTGTCTGATAGAAAAATGAAGAGCAAAAATGGAAATACTGTATTTCAAAGGGTATTTTTTAAAGTATTTTAAGTCATTCAACTACAATTCACAATGGCTACCTTGCAAGAGTTCCTAATGCAGCAAATGTGTGTTCTCCAGAAATTGATCGTTACGAATATTTAACATAGCAGGTTTTGTGGTTGTTGTTCAGCTCTCTTTTTTCTTTGTACTTTGTTTTGTTCTCTTACTTTAAGAGGGAAGTAAAATGTTTTACTAGAGCATACACACACACAGAAACATACACTGAGGGGAAAAACAAGTTTGAATTTCTCAACCCCATTCTTCTTCAGATCGTGGGCCATTCATTTAACCTTCATATATATTGATTTCCTAATCTGCAAAATGGTTATAACACTACCATCCTTCTCTTATCACAGAGCCACTTCATCATGTGAGTTAATGTTTACAAAAGCACTCTGAAAAAATGTGTCACTATGCAAATATTAGGTGGAAATCATTATTTTTCTTATAGTTAAACTATTAATTTTATGCTCCCTTCTGTCCATCAAAGGTCGCCCTGAACCAACTTGCAAAAGGAAACCTTTTGTGTTTGCATATGTAGTTGCTCTCTGCTACTTCCATGGGCGAATATGTTTATCTTAGTCCAGCCTCTGGCAAGCACATCACTCCACCCTGTGTAGCCAGAGGGAAAGAATCGTCCTGAATAAAAAATAAGGGTCAATCATTCAAGAGACATAAATTTCTTCAAGTTCGGGGACCTATTTGTCACGATGAGAAGGAACAAAACTACACTTGCATAAGATATTCAAAAAGAAAATTAAGAGAAAAGAAAAACAAAAACCTGAGCAATCATTGCATATTTTTCCTTTGAGGCAACATTCCTCAGTCTGTGTTTCAAGAAGGTATTTTTGTTAAGGATTTTTTTTTTTAGATTTCCCAATATGTAACCTTATAATGATGTAACCTGCATCTCTATAAATTATATAGCATGTGTCAGAATCAAATGCTCTTAAAATATTATCAAAGGTTGCTAAATATATTTTGCACATTCCTTCCTAACTCTATGTTATACAGTAATTGATACAGAGCCCACAAAACATCTAAAAATACTTTTACAGCAAAATAAATGCCTGCAATTTCTTTCTACTCTATGGTAAACGTGGACCACAAAAACCAATATAGAAATTCAAAAGTACAATTCAGGAAGCAAAGGAAAGGAAAGATAAAACAGTGGTCTCCACAATTCAACATTTACTTCATCGCCCCCTAATTACCAAGCTACACATGGTTCAAAGAGTTAGAATCCATTAGAATTATGACCTTTTTTCCCAATGATATGGAAGTATTTTTTTCTCTGGTCAGGAGGCCGAATTTGAATTAAACAAATATGAAGGAGTAGCAAACAACGTGGTTGGACACACTGCTGTTTCTCTATCCCACAACCTTCCTCCCCTCCTCCTTCCTAGCAAAAAGATGATTTTTCTTAGGTATCCATGCCTCCTCTCCATGACTCAGGGGGGGATATCCTGATTCCTCACTGTTTTAAGTATACTTCTCCCCTGAGCAAACAAAACATTGTGCTTTGGTCTCAGTTTTTGGTCCAGGGTAGGATATGTCTTTAACTATGTCAGACTAAAAGAAACAACTTGATTCCATACTTGAGGCAGAGGATTTCACCTTCTTCTGTTCAATGTCAACAAGAAATCACATGGCTCTGATAGCCCTGATGGTCACCACAAGGGAGAAACAGGAATAAGATGAAGCTCATGCCATGTATGGCCGAACACACAGGCAGAAAGAAGCTGGGTCCTCAATGACTCAACACCAGCAACTGTATGACAAAAGGCTGCCTTACTCCTGACTTGCCAATTATATCATTGGCAACCAATTATTGTTTAACAATTCAGATCGGATTTATTTGTTGTTACACACAGCCAAACACATTGCAAGTATTAACAGCCATATTCTTTTCAAGTATTCTTTTACTTTGTGCAGCTTCTTAATGAGTAGACCTGTTAAATAGGTAAGAGCGAGGTCAAACAGTCAAGTTTGCATTCATTGTACTATATGCAAGTAAGTAGTCCAGCTAGTTGCTGTTACTAGGGGGGATAGTCAACCATGAAAAGGTTTCACTCATCTCCATAGGAAGATATTTCTTTTAGCACCTGCTTACACAAAGCAAATAGTGACTTTTCCCAGCTAAGAGTAATTTAAAACAGGATTCCCATCACCAGTGTACAAAAAGTATTTATGTAAAGAAAACCTAATCCGTTCAAGAGAGTACCTCTTATTTCATCTTCCTGGAAGAGTCTTTTCATTCTTCCTCTCCACCTGATCTAGCTGAGTCCCACTCACTCTTCAGGGTTCAATTTCACTGCCTCTTCTCCTGGACCCATGAAGACTAAACTATATGCCCTTCTTACATGTTCCCATAGCATTCTCAATTTACCCCAATCCCAGCTCTCTATTATATGGCAATTACCTTTTTGTTTATTCGTACTCTCCACTAGCATGTAAGAACCCCTAGGGCTGGGATGGCCAGCCATCTAATTCACTAGTATATCCATAGTATCTAGCGCAATGCCTACTCACCACAGGTGCTTAGAAATATTTGCAGAATAAACACAGGCCTGGAATGCTTTGAATAGAACAAGGCAGTTGCAGCATAAAATAGCCACTCCTTTTAGAAAGTTAAATAGGATGAGGTGGCTATCTGGCAACTCTTAATCTCAGAGCTGTGAATTTGAGCCCAATGAGCCCAGAGCCCAATGTTGGGTGTAGAGATTACTTAAAAATAAAATCTTTAAAAAAAAAAAAAAAGAGGGCACCTGGGTGGCTCAGTCAGTTGAGCATCCAACTTCGGCTTAGGTCATGACCTCATGGCCCATGGGTTTGAGCCTCGCATCTGGCTCTATGCTGACAGCTTAGAGCCTAGAGTTGCTTCAGATTCTGTGTCTCCTTCTCTCTCTGCCCCTCCCCCACTCGTATTCTGTCTCTCTCTCTCTCAAAAAAAAAAAAATAAACACTAAAAAAAATTATACATATTAAAAAAAGAAAATTAAATAGGAAACATTTTGGAAAAAACAAAATTTCCAAAAAAGACTTTTTTTAAGATCAATTTTGAGTGTTTGTAATTGTATATTTCAAAAGCTTTAATAAAGGTCCTGATGCAAGAAAAAAATATATCTTGTCATATGCTATAAGTTATATAGATACAGATATATTAAAAAAAACATAAACTATGGAAGAAAGGCTTTTATAGTTCGTTGTTTTAAATACAGTTATATAGTTTGGTCATTTTCTTTTCAACAATTTTGTAGGGTTCATAAATAAAGGTCCAGATTAAAGAATCCTTCCAAGTAGTTTTGATATAGGCAAATCCTACTTAACTGTTTTACCCTAAAGACTCTGTTGGCCAGAAATGATGAGTTCTATTATGCCTGAAGCTTTTAATAATTATTATCTTTTTACATTTTAATCACTAGTAACATTACTCTGGTGCATATAATTCTAGAGGTCAATTACTATTTAAAATGGAAAAAAGGACTACCAAAATTACTTTATTACACCATAATTTTTGGTATCAAATAATTACAAAAACTTAAGCTTCACTAGAACTTGGAAATCTCCTCAAAGCACTTTTCCAATATAAGACTTTGTTAAAAATAAAACTTGTTTTATGCCATTAGAAAATGTCAAAATTTTAATAATATAAATTGTAACAGAAGGCTTTCATTTTGCCTAATTAGAGCAAAGAAATTTGTTTTGTTGTTAAAGTAATATTTTTATTCATAAACAGCAACACCCCAAAGAGGCCATAAAGGGTGTGAAGAGCAGATTTTATGGGAGATAAAGCAGAATAATCACACTATATTTCCAGAGAATTTGCATTTGGATTTTATTTGATGCCTATTTATACTGATTTCTAGTTTTATAGTGGTAACAAGATTTTCCAAATTTATTTCAGTTGAAAGATCATGATTGTAAGTGCATACCTCAAGATGACACCTACAGAAGTTTTAGGGTGCCCCTAATATGGATTCTCCAGGTATAATTTATTAAAAGCAAGCAAACAGATGAACAAACTAGGCTAACTGAATTTCTTTTGTCAGTTATCATTTCTATCCACAAATGTTTACTGAAAACCTGTTGTAGTTATTACTCAGTCCCTGCATGGGTGAGGAGTAGGGGGTTGAAGAAGTGGTATTTAAATGACCTCCATCTTGCATCCTAGCATCTAGATCCTTGCCTTGTGCCAATAGAAAGAAAGAGCAAGAGATTTAAGGAGAGAGGACAGAGTCAGTGACCGAAGCTAACTTAGTAAACTCCAAGACCCCTTTAGGCCTCTTATAACCACATGAAGGGTCTTGGTTCACTTTTATTGAGCATGTACCCACTTAAATCTGAGCTTGTTAATTAGGACAAGCCTACTCTGTTATGGCATGGTTGGTTGACTGGTTGATTTTTGTTATTGAGGAAGGAAGCATACTACTCTCTAGACTACTATTTATACTACTAGTTTGTGGCTCTACTAGCATTTACTCTTAAATAGTGACTATTCTTGTATGGTCTATTAATGCTATCCCCAAAATATATTATACTTGTGTTTCAGTCTCATATTCTAGCTCTCTGTCTCTCTTATCTTCTCTAATTTACCATAGGTAGGTCACTTTTGAAAAAAAAAAATAGCTGAGAATATTAAATATGAAATTATACACCCTACAATTATATGCATTCCATTCTAGAAAAGAAGACCAGATAGGAGAAATCAAAAAGGAACCAATAGATTGTATTTACATAACAGAGTAGAAAGAAGAGATGTAAGATAGTAAGCTGACCAATTTGAGAGAGAGACTAGGCAGAGTTCCAAGATTTGACAGTATTTGGAGCCTAAATATTTGTGAAACCACATTTCACAGTGCATCACACTGACCAAAAAGCTCATGTTAACTGAAGAGAATGGAAATATGAGAAACCTGACATATGAAAGGGAGAAAGGTATAAGGTGGTTAAAATCCAGAGATTAAAGGGGAAGAAGGTGGCACTGAGAATAATTAGAAAGAAATCTGAGAAATCAAAAATAGTGACAAATCCCCATCACTTCTCCAATCAGCATAAATAAAAATAGACAGTAAAGGGGGACCAAAAAACAAACAAACAGGAATTTATCTTAGAAAAGAACGTTATCATCAAAAGTAGAAAAGTCAATAAAGGGAAAAATTAAGTAGAGAGGAACTGCAAATTATAAAAATAATTAAATGGGATTGTGGGGGCACCTGGTTGACTCAGTCGTTTAAGCATCCAACCCTTGATTTCAGTTCAGGTCATGATCTCACAGTTTTGTGAGTTCAAGCCCCACATGGACTCTGAACTGACAGTGTGGAACCTGCTTGAGATTATCCCTCTCTCTCTCTGCCCCTCCCCTATTCACATTCCCTCTGTCTTTCTCAAAATAAATAAACTTTTAAAAAAATGGGATTTTGAATATTTATTTACACATACATATGTGAATGTCTGTTTAACAAACTGAATGCAGAATAATGGAGAAGAGGTTCACTTTGAGGCCCCTTAATTGAGTGGAAGGGAGTCTTAGGACCACACCTCCCTATGCTTGCTAAGACATTAATGTCAAAACCTAATATTGATATTAAATAAATCACTAAATCTTTGCTAAAGTCTATAATATGTAACTAGAAATAATTTTCTAAAGATGTGTGGATAAAGGTGAATACTCATAATAGTGTGCTGTGAGTACTACTATAAGCACTTTTTCCTTTTTTGCTATTTCAATATCCAGCAGTGTGTAATTATATAATGTCAACCTGTTATGTTTGAAAATAATACCCCCACAGGGGTTGGCTTATATCACAAGATCTTTGAATATGAATGTGGTTATAAGAATTTTCCTTCTGATTATACCTATGTTGAGGTAGTTTGTTGCTATAGGTTATGGTAATAATACTTCACATTTTATAGCCTTTTCATCCAAGGATTTAGGAAATGTTGCTAAAAATAAGAGAGCTAAAATTCAATAACTAGAAAACCTAACATCGTGGTTCTTTCTCTACTTATTGTGGAACATTTTTCTTCTTACAAAAAAGTAAGATTTTTTTTCTTCACTATTTCTCAAATTTTTCTTTGGTAACTGAGGAAGATTATGCTAATATAAATGTAGAGGCAATTACAAGAAACACACATAATGAACTAGAGTACATATAGTTGAAGAAACTTTATATCTAAAGCAAAGAATAGGTAAGCAGTTAAAAAGTGCTTTGAACACTAATGAAAACACGCTAATTTAAAAGTACAATGACACTAGTGAGCTTCTATTTTAATTGCTTTCTTGGGCATATAACCGGACCCATATTTGCAAAACAGCAGACTATGTCTAGTGTTAGGCTAATTCACCACTTGGAATTAAATGTACAACTAGCTCATAAGCATAATCCACTGAGCAAATCCATGACTCACAAAGGCAGCTCCTCTTTAATACAAAGAATAGACCAAAGAGAAGGAAGCTTTTAAGACTAGCAGAGAAAGAATATGATATAATCTGTCAAGACACAAAAACTACTGTACAAATGTTGTAAGTATATTCATGCGTAATCAAAATAATGATGCTAGAGTACTATAGCACTTTAAGGAAGAAAATATTTATGATATTTAATATCAATTTCTGTGCATCTCAGATTGAAACTGATATTATATTTTCTTCTCATCTTGCCTGTCAACCTAAAACTTCTCACATAACCCCATGGTTCTATTTTTGTTATTGCTGTGCTTTGTTTTAATAATATATTCAAGTAGTAGAAATTCAGAATATCTCAGGGTGGTTTGAAATTGAATACATGTTTCCAATTCCATTGCTTATTCATTCAATAAATATTTAAAGAGGTCTTAATATGACCCAGGCACTAGACTAAGAGCTGGGGAGAAAGCCATGAGTTAAAGAGATGTGGCCTCTGTCTTCATGGGCCTATTAGCCCAGAAAGGAAGACAGATCCCAAGAAAGCAAGTGCTATGGCGGCCATGAAAAGAAGTGCAGGAACCATGAGAGTATTGAACAGAATGACTGTGGGGGAGAGCTGTGTCACATAAGCCATGAAGGATGAGTAAAAGGTAGGGCTTAGAAAGGTAGAAGAACAAAAGGTAAGGGGAGGAGGAAGGACCCTTCCTGAGAGAGGGACTAAGTATTCTGTGGCAAGAAATAACATGATAAATCAGGATAAGCCAAGAGTCTTCAAATGCATAGTCAGCACCATACCAGCAGTTGCCGTGTTGTTTTTTGGGTTCATTGATATATCATCCTAGTGCCTAGCACACAGTGATCAGCCAATTAATATTTACTAAGTTAATGTGATTCAAGGATAGATAACTAAGAGGAGATCAGCACAAAATGATTCTACAGAGGTAAATAAAGGTCAGATATGCAGGACCTCAGAGGCATGTTAAGAATGTTTCATTTTACCCTAAAAGGGGAAATCACTGAAGATCCTGTGCAGGATAGTAACATCCAAAAAGATGATTTTTCCTATTATCATATTTCATCAACTCTAAGGACCCACTGAATATAAAATATATCATTATTTTATGTGACTTATTTTTTAAAAATGCTACTAATTAAACTGCAGATGCAAAATTAGTTGTAAGACTTCCCCTGATTTCAAAGAAGTCCAAATGTAAAAAAAAAAAAAAGTGTGTATTGTCATTAATGAAATATAATGTGTGGAGAATGGATTAAAAGTGGGAAACCATGGGTACAAAGCAACTAGTTAGAAGCATATTATCATGGCTGCTTCAGTGACTCAGGCTATTACAGAAGTTGAAGACTGGACCATTACCATGGCAGTTTGGAAGCAGAAAAATGAAAGAAAGAAAAGGTATTCAGGAAGTAGAATTGTGAGAATTGTAACTGTTAATTATTAGAGTGAGAAAGTCCAAGGCATTGGGTGGATGGTTTATTGAATTGGAAACATTAATACGGATGCTATGAAGCAAAATCTGGGCTAGAGATATAAATTTGTGATTTATCAGCATATAGATCATGAATGAAGTCATGGGAGCAAAGAGAATTCTTTTTTTAGGGAAGCAGGTTTTAAACAGGGTCCATGACTCCAGCTGCATTACTGTGAATTGGAAATGACCATGATGGGAGACAGTAAAACAAATCAAAATCTTCTTGACATAATACAAGAGAAAGAAATGTGGGCCTGACAAAGGCATGAGCAGTGAAACAGAAAGAGGGTTCAGATCACACAGATATTGTAAAGGTGAGAGCCTAGGACTTAGTGACTAAACCGGCTGTGGAGGCTGTGAAAGAAGAAACGGTCAACTCTTCACAGGTTCCTGGGTAGATCATAGTGCTATTAACTATATAATAAGGGAGGAGGAGGAGGAGGAGGAGGAGGAGGAGGAGGAGGAGGAGGAAGAAGAAGAAGAAGAAGAAGAAGAAGAAGAAGAAGAAGAAGAAGAAGAAGAAGGAAGAAGAAGAAGAGGAAGAAGAAGAAGAAGAAGGAGGAAGAGGAGGGGGAGGAGGAGGGGGAGGAGGAGGGGGAGGAGGAGGGGGAGGAGGAGGGGGAGGAGGAGGGGGAGGAGGAAGAGAGGAAAAAGAAAAAGGAGGAGGAGAAAGAGGAGGAGAAGAAGAAGACGAAGCAGCGGAAGAGGTGGAAGAGGAAGAAGAAGTAGAAGAAGGGGGAGGGGGAGGGGAGGAGGAGGGAGAGGAGGAGGGGAGAGGAAGAGGGGGAGGAGGAGAGGGGAAGGGGAAGGAGAAGGAGAAGAAAGAAGCAGCTTGCAGGAAAGACAAGAAGCTCTAGTTTAAGACCATTTAATGGCTGACTCTGACCTATAGAACATCCAAATGAAGACGTTTGCCAGGCAATTTTAATATTCAAACAAAAACAAAAATGTTATACTGTGCTATATTGAAACCTAGTTCATCCTACAAACAACACTGGGGACATCCTGAGCATAAATATTTGGTTCAAGAAGAGGTATCATCATAATATCTGAGAGTTCAAATTCTATGGTTAGATGGTCTGGAAGACAGTCTTCACTCCAGTGCTGCTGGCTAAGAGATCTTGGGCTAGACACTTGACAACTCTGAGCCTTGGTTTCTTCATTGGTAAACTGAGGATAATGTTTAGCTTCTAAAGGTGTTTTACAAATGAAAAAAGAAATAAAAATATGTAGAACAGTGCTTGGCATGTGTAAAGCATTTGATACATTGCAGCTATTTTTATTATCTTTTTTGGTGGGGGACAAATTTGTTTAATGTTACAATTGTATTTATTCTTGTCATTCTTACTTGAAATATTTATTGGCCTCTGCTATGTGGGAGATACTGGTAACCAACTTCTTCTACCATATCTCCCATCTCTTATTGTAAACATTGAATCAGTTGCTATTCCTCAATTTTTTTCTCTGTTCTCTATGTTCTTTGATGTCTTGCCCTTCAGTCTGGTCTAAAATGTCAGCAAGACCTCACATGCATGCCACCACATGGTCATACAAACTTTCTTCATAATAGACCAAATAATAGGATATAAGGAAGACAGACATGATTCAAGGTACAGAGGACCCACATTTGAACCAATAACTTATATTTCTACATAGTTTATATATTAAAAGAGAAAGGTAATTTCAACATCAGAGAGAGTCATTTCCTCAAAATGATTTAAATTTCCTTTTCAGCTTCTCTTGGGGGGAAATTGCATCATTAATTTGTGATTCTCTTTTTCTAACATTTGTAAATTTAATACTTACATGTACCTTTCTTCCTTCAGGGATTTGTTCCTCTTTGCTACTATTTTGTTATCATTAAAAGGCTTTGAAACAAAGTCATTTTGAAGCTATTCTTGCTTACGCTTTTATTTTTCGCTTCTTGGCTTTAACACTAGTTTTTAAATTCTTACCCAGAGTTGCCTGTTGGAAACTGCCCTTGTTATAGAAGAGGTTACCATGATTTATAATAGATCTAGATACATATTCTTTTGTGGTTTCTAGATTTCCCTTTGCTTACTTGTTTTGGGAAATTCTTCAATCTACTTCTATCTGCTAATTGATCACTTACTCAGCTAGAATTTCATCGCTTTATTTTGAAATTGTTTCCTTTTATTTAATTTTTATCTTCCTCTGGGCTGTGTATGCCAGTAGGATAACAGGGAGAATCTCCTACATGTCACTATCCTAATTTAAAAAGAGTCCCATATGATAGCCACCTGTTGTCTCTTTGCTCATGGCAGACCACCCAGGATCCCGCATGGAAATGGAAATCTCGCATCAGTTCCTTCACTAAAGAACACACACTCCAGAATTAAAACACAAGCATGTATTTCCTGTATTTAGGGGAACAACAGTTATGGAGCATATTTTTTAATGTGTCGGAATGGCACTCCTTTGTTAACTATAAGAGCTTGTAATCTAGTTGGGAGAGAAAAAATGCCATGGAACGGTTCAAGGATCACCACACACACAAAAAAATGAAGTGCAAGAAGTACCTGGGTGGCTCAGTATGTTAAGCTTCCTTAACCTCTTGATTTCGGCTCAGGTTATATTCTCACAGTTGGTGAGATCAAGTCTGCATTGGGCTCTGCCCTGAAAGCATGGAGACTTATTGGAGTTCTCTCTCCCTCTCTCCCTCTGCCCTTCCCCTGCTTGCTCTCTCTTAATAAATAAATAAGTAAATAAAAATTAAGTGCAAATTTTAAGGAAAAGCAGATAAACTGAATATACAAATCACTCAGAGGATACAGAGCAATTGACTGTTTCTGATCAAATAGGATGAAAGAGTTCCTAGGGAGTAGAAATTTTTTAAACAAGTGAAAAAATCTGGTAGGCATTTAACAAAAGAAAGTAATTTTGATTATTTCAAACAAGCAATAATATGGAGGTTTCAGAGAGCCAAGAGACACAGAGACCAATGAAATAGTTTGGGACCCACTCTATTCTCAATTCAAATAATATTATATAACATCAGATGCTTTCACATTGGTTTTAGTTCTGTAATTATCTGGATATTTTTCCTGCAAATTTTTAGCTGATATCACTGCCCTACCTCTTGAAAATAGGGAAGAAAGTGCAAACAAAGAGTTTTTGCCTGAAAGTAGGTGACAGCTTCAAAAGGGAAATATGGTCCTTTATAACTCTCATGGAACAAAAATGTTTAGAAGTGATAGCAGCCCACCATAACTCTATTTCCTCATGTGAAATTGCCCGATAGGCAGGACCCTTTCCATTCTTTAGTAAGAATATGAAAGTAAAGCTGGCATGATTTTTAGATGGAGATTTCTTACAGAAACTCTCTATGCATTATATGTATGTTACACTTGTTACAAAATGTCTAAATTGTCTTCCGAAAAAAAATCTTACTTGTTTCACATAAATTATCAAGAAAAAGTAAATCATTAATTGTGTGGTGAATACATGGGGAAATTTTTACCAAGGCTCTCCAGGATCAAAGACATGTTGAGAAGAAGCAAAAGGGAACAGCTTTTTGGAGCAGCCCAAAAGAAAACAAAATAAGAAACTTCCCAGAAGTTTTCAGGCTTTAGGCAAAAACACAACATGAGATTAAACAAGAAACTTTAGTCTCTATGAAATAAAATGGATATAGTCTATTGGGAAGAATAATCTTGACTTAGAGAAAAGTCTCAATTAAAAAATAATTTCTCCAGAGTGTAGTATTCATAATTTCAAGCATAAAATAGAAACTATAATGAAAAAATGTATTAGTAAAATTACATTAGATTTTGAAAATTTACAATTCATTATAGAGTGCTGAAAATACAAGAATTTATTGCACAAAATAGAAGGTAAAGGTGTGTTGCAAAAATTCCTATTTCATGAATCACTTAGTTTTGAAAAGAATTGGATTTCTTCATGTTTGTAAGTAAAACCTAGAATTTCAAAGTAAAACAACAACAAAAATACCGCATTCAAAAATGCAGGCTTTCATAACAGAGTTTTAGTTCTAACTTTATCATTTACCGTGTTCCTTCCATATTTTCTTTATATAAATACATGCTGTGGAAATTTGTTGTGATATATATAAAGAACCTAAAATTTCCTGTTAAGTATGGTGGATTAAACACACCTATTCTCTGGCCCTTCCCCAAAACTCTAAAGTTTAAAACACACATACACACACACACACAAGAAAAGAAAAAAAAAACACTTTTAAGCATAAATCCATAAGGACAATAAAAATGAGTGAGAAGAATGTAGGAGACAAGAGATGACATGATAATTTTAGAAAGTAAAAAGCAAATAGGAAAAAGGGAAGTGTCTCAACCTATCAGAGAAAGCTGAAAACTAAGTCTACGATCTAATCGTGCCACAGCACTTGGAAAGCCTCGACAACTGGCAGCACCAAGTATTTCTGAAGGTAGGTATACAGGGGGACTTCAAACAAAATTATAGACAAATCTTTCTCATCCATTGAAGAGGATAAACTAGGGCAAGTTCTGAATCCAAGGATAGGTTACAGCTGAAGGCATGGGAAAGGTATCAAGTCGCAACAAGAGCTTTGAGGGGAAGTTTACTTTAGGAACAACATTCTCCCTCAACTCCATCCTCTACTTGGCTCTCAGAACACCAGCAATCATACTTATCCCATACCCCAAGACCTAAGATTAAAGATTCTTCTCTGAATTAGCCCAAGGGAAAAGATATAGAAATAGAAGAGAGAAAGCAGTTAAACATTTAGGGATCCATCTAACAGATCCAATATCAAAATACCAGGAATTGCTGAAAGAAAAAAATAAAACCTAAAATTGAAGGCAATAAATTATTACAGAACTAAAACAAAAAAACATTCAAATCATGAAAGTCAGGATTTCCAAATTAAAATCTGGGTAAACACAGTTCTTTTAAAGCACTAAAGACAACTAAGGCAGGCAGGATTTGAAGAGCCAAGATCACAGAGAAAGGAAAATGCATTGAAGTAAGCCTTACATTCATTGATGGTCCTCAGAGCATTTGTTAATTTGTATTGTGTGGTTTTGAAGCTGAAAAAAAGGGTTGGCCTGGAGTTTGTTGTCAGTGTCAATGGTTTGGGGAGACACAAATTCAAGTTCAGGGATACCCAGGATTCCAAAACTTGAGGAACCAATATCCTAAAGAAAAGAGGACCACAGGGAGAAGTAAACCTGACATTCCTTGGAATTTTTCTCTTTAACGTAGTTGCAGATTCTTAAACTTTTCAGGATTAGAAGCAAAGAAAACAAGCAGAAACCTGCAGTTAGAAGCTAAAAATGAAGCAGAATATTTAACTGACCACAGCGTCAAGAAGACAAAACTTAAAGTTCAAGGCCCACCAAGGATAAGAGATCTTGATAAATAGTTCCAGACTTTTAGCCAAGATCCCCAAAAGGAAAATACTCTAGAAGCAAGAACAGACTGGAAATAGACTATCTGCAAATGTACCAAGGTGATCCATCCCTCCTTTAACTGCTTGCTAAAGAAGAGAAAATTGTCTCTGGAAAAAGATAAAAATCATCCAGAGCCTCTATAAGTTTTAATTTACAATGTCCAGCATTAAGTCAAAAATCACCAGGCATGCAAGAAAGACAAAAATGACTCAAAACAAAGAGCAAATAAATAAATAAATAAATAAAACAGAAACAGACCCACAGGTAGTCTAGGTATCAGAGGTATCAATATGGACTTCAAAATAGCTACACTAACATTCAAGAAAATAAATCGCAAGATGAATAATTTTGTCAGAACAGTCTATATTAAAAACAATCCACTGAAAATTTAGAATGAAAAAATTTAAAAAAACTCAAAATAAGAAATCTATAGATGGGTATAATAACACATTAGACAAGCAAAAGAAAGGATTAATGAATTAGAAAATAGTTCATTTGAAAAAAAAAAATCCAAACTGAAACATAAAGAGAATAAAAGAGTAGAAAATTCAGAAAAGGCATTAGAGTCAAATGGGTCACAGTAAAAAGTTGTAACAGACATGTAAGTGGAATATTCAGGATGACAGCTATGGGGCAAGTCTATAGAGCAACCAGTGCAGATGAAGGCTGGAGAACAGATCTCTAGAAGAGCTATTTCTAACACAGAGTGAATACAGTGGTCATTCAAAGTATTAAAATTTCAGTTCTGTCAGAGAATTGGCGATGAATCAGTGATATTTACATAGAAAATTTTTTTAAAAAGAGACTTTTTATTTCAAAGAAAACATAAGCTATATCAGAAAGGCAATGAAATACAGTATAACATATGGTTTGCTATGCATAATATATGATCATAACAATGTAAACAAATATTGACTTAAATAAAACATATAGGATAAAATCTTGGATTATGAGTAACTTATTCTGTGAGTATTCCACAAAACCAGCAAACATTTCTAATAAATTTTAACTTGACACGTGAGTGATGTCTTGCAAGACAAGTAGTACATGATGCTGAATGTCACATGATCACAACTGAGCCAGTGGTTCTTGAAATTCGCTTTGATATACAAGTACTTTGAATTACAAGCGTGTTTCCCAAACAAATTATGCTCACAAACCAAGGTTTTAGTGTGTAATTTTACTGAAAGAATGAGAATGGAGAAATATTTCTGGGTTGAAGTGATAGGATATGAGAAAGCTAAACCATAATCTTCTAGAGCAAAAAGTCAATGAATAATATTTAAAACTGACAAATCAGGGGTGCCTGGGTGTCTCAGCTGGTTAAGCTGTTGATTTCAGCATAGATCATGATCTTACAACTTGTGAGTTCCAGCCCCACATCGGGCTCTGCAATGACAGTGCACAGCCTGCTTGGGATTCTCTCTCTCTCCCTCTCCCTCTGCTCCTCCCCCCTTGCACGTGCTCTCTCTCTCTCTCTCTCAAAATAAATAAAATAAACCTTAAAAAAACCTGACAAATCAAAAAATAATGGTAAAAGCTGTTATTTTGATATATGGAAGCAAATATTTTTTTAAAAAACAGCTAAAAGTAATTTAAAGCAGTTGCATCTGGAGAGAAGGAATTTGTAGAGAAGAGAAATAAAACAGGAGCCAGCTATTTTTTATGAGTCTTAAAGTATTGTTTGATTTCTTAAGCATATGCAAGTATGACTTTAAAAAAAAATACATTAAGATAAAAAGGATAAAGAAAATAAAATGACTGTGTATGGTAGGTATTCCATAAATGTTTATTATATAAATTGTAAGACATCAGGGAGTGTGGTAAAAGGTAAGTCATTGACAATTTGTTGAGCTCAGGATCCTTCCAGAGGAGTGAAGCATTGCCTGAAATTCTGCCCTGAGTGCATCTTCTGCCTGAGAGTGTCTTCTCCCTTCCCCACCACCCGCCCCCCTCCCCCCACCATTTGCTGGAGTCTCTTGATAACTATTCAGCAGGACTGTCCTGCCTCAGAGAAGAGAAAGCAGCTGCCTACACAAAGCTAGCTGATAACACTGAATTGTCACATGCCTATAAACGAATAATATGAACTTCCTGAGGCCTCGATTTTTCAGTTCTTCCAAGCTCATAGAGTCTGGCTACTAACCGAATAGTAAGGCCAATTGGCTTTCTTCCTTGGATTATTAAATCTTAGAGAAACTTCAAGCCCTGATTTGATCCAGATTGTGGTGGCAGGCAAGAAATCGTCTATGTTAAAAAGCTGGAATAGTTTATCCCTACCCCTACCCCCACCAAACAACAACAGCAACAACAACAGTATAAAACTCACGTTCCACCTCCAATCAAGTCCGCTTAGGTGGCCATGTATCTGAGAAATGACATTTATAGTGAGGCTATTTACAGCTTCAAACAGCACAAACAAACCTAATAAGTACCTGGAGAAACAAAGGTAGTACAGAGCAGAGGCTCAGGGCTTTTTATTAGGATGGATGGATAGATGTATCGATGTAAGGACAAGTATTGACTCGGGAGACAAATATGGCACACAGCAACTTAATCTTAGACACTCAGGGACCAAAAATATGAGAGTGAGGCAATACCTTCTATACTCCTTCCTCCACAATTTTGGGTTCAAACACGGTTATCTTATGCAGTCAAAGATCTCAGAGTTGGAAGGGATATTAGGAGATTGTTTTGTTCTCTTTAACAGATGAAGAAACAAAAGCTTTAAGAAGTCACGGTAGGGGAAAATTCTGGGAAGACAGTGGTGGCAGTTGGGGTAGTTTTAAATCACCTCAAATTGTCATGAAAACAGAAAACAGCATGACAGCAAAACCAAAAACCTGCAGACCAACATGTAAAACAAAATAGGTGATAAGATATTGTGTTTTTTTTTAAGTTTATTTATTTATTTTGAGAGAGAGCACAAGCAGGGGAGGGGCAGAGAAAGAGAAGAGAGAATCCCAAGCAGGCTCAACACTGTCAGTGCAGAACCTGAGGTGGGGCCTAAGCCCACAAACCATGAGATCAGGACCTAAGCCAAAATCAAGAGTCGGACGTTTAACCAACTGAGCCACCCAGGCACTCCAGTGATAAGGTGTTTAGTTTATTGAACCCCCAAAACAAATAGCAACAAAACATCAACAGCGATACAATCAATGTGGAGTCAGCATTTCTGTGTAAGGAGTTAGAGGGGTGTCTTCACAGACCCAAGGACAACAAAACCCCCAAATCAGTAGAAAGTGTTGCAAACCAAGATCAAGGCTTCTTCCTAATAAAAATAAAACTGTTATTTTGGAGGTATATGTTGATTTCATTGATATCACAAAAGATTCATACACTCTAGTCTGTGGAGCATCACAGAAAATCTGAATATTGGTAAGTCATCAGGTTATACCAGTCCATCAATTGGCAATTTTTAAACATTGCTAAGAAAATAAATAGCAGTTTGAAAGACTATTCGTGTGTGTGTGTGTGTGTGTGTGTGTGTGTAAACTTACATATGTCAATGTATCGATTTTTTTTTTAATTTTTTTTTCAACGTTTTTTATTTATTTTTGGGACAGAGAGAGACAGAGCATGAACGGGGGAGGGGCAGAGAGAGAGGGAGACACAGAATCGGAAACAGGCTCCAGGCTCCGAGCCATCAGCCCAGAGTCTGACGGAGGGCTCGAACTCACGGACCGCGAGATCGTGACCTGGCTGAAGTCAGACACTTAACCGACGGCGCCACCCAGGCGCCCCTGTATCGATATTTTTAAATAATCTTTCCTTCAAACTATTAGCTTTGTACTCTTTGCACTAAATCAAATGATTCTAGAAAAATCACTATATTTTAATTTTAAAATTGTTTGGAACTATGAAATTGACCTTTAAAAATACTAATGTTTCAGCCAAGCGCTCAGGTATCCTTTTAGCATTAGGAATACTTGCTCTCATCTTGCTGATATCAAAACTGCTATTTTCCTCTCAAAATGCATGAGAAGATGTCCAGTGTACATTGATATGGTGCCCTGAGGATGTCTCTATTTATAATATGGGGTATCTCATGAACAATTCTGGTTCTAGGCAATAGTGCTCCAAGGCAGAACAGAGTGGTCTGTCCCAAGTGACTTTCTTAGGTGGCCCCCTATGATGCAAATTGGGCTGCCTTCGAGGCACCCTATAAATTTATTATAAAAAATCTAAAATGAAAACCCACAAACTAACAAAAAAAAAGTTTGTCTTACTAAAATGAAAACTATTCCCCTGAACTCAATGTAACTTTAAAATAGAGCAGAGCAACAGTTACCATAAGAACCAATGGAAGAGGCCTCTAGCACTATTTTATTAGGAAATTCCATTTTATTAGGAAGAAGCACTGGTTTCTTGTATATAACTCTGAAAGAAGTAAAAAAAAAAAAATTCTCATCTGAAGTTGCTGAAGTGATTACGGCGCCCTATGTGCTTTGCAATCATTATATCGCTTTGTGGTTAGACATGAGCATCAACATTGTTACAGTTTATTGTGTCCAGAATTTGTTTTAACAGCCTTCTTATCACTTACTTTGACATCTCCAGAAATGTATGTTGGCAAGAATGGTTGGACAAATAGTTAAATAAAAATCTGAAACTGTCTTTTAAACTCTAGTTTTGTGACTTCTGCTTCTGACCATGATAGAGAAACAGGGAATCTTCCACCTTAAGCAAAGAGAAAACAGGACAAAAATGTAGGAAAGAATTGTTTTCAGACATTGAACAATAGGCAGCACAGGAGTGTGCAACCTAAGAAAAGGGAAACAATGTGAACTCTACTATCGTTCCACCTTACTCCCTGAAGGCAGTTTCCAGTTCTCGGAGAAGACAAGGAAACCCAGACTGAGCCCTGTGGTCTTGCTGGGTTTAAGAGGCAGAAGTTGGAATTCAGGGCAGCCAAGACAGGTAGAATTTCCATAGCAAAGTGCCAGAGAGGAGGGAGCTCCACAGATAGAAATTTCCAGAGATCAGTGGAGGATTTCCCACAGATCTTTAGCTGAGTACCAATCTGTACGTGCAAGAGAAAGTAGTGCCTTTGACCAAATAAAGAAGCAGCAGAAAGCAGAAGGCCAATTTTCCATTCCGACAGGGCCAGAAACTCTGCCTGTCCCAACCAACCAGGGTGAGAAGACTCATAATACTCGAAACAAGAGGAAGTATCTTCAGGTTATACTGCTTTTGTTGCCAGGCCAAATTAGCCCTAGTTTAAAGGCTGTTCTGGATCTGCCTAATAAAGCTTAAAACTCAGCCTCAGGACACCTGGGTGGCTCAGTCGGGTGAGCCTCAAGTTCATCTCAGGTCAGGATCTCATAGTTGGATCCCCGCATCTGTGCGACAGCTCAGAGCCTGGAGCCTACTTTGGATTCTGCCTCATTCTCTCTCTGCCCCTCCCCCCATCTCTCTCTCTCTCTCTCTCTCTCTCTCTCTCTCTCTCTCAAAAATAAATAATAAAAGCAAAACAAACAAAAAACAAAAAAACTCGGCCTCAAAGGAATCTGGTTCCTAAGACTTAACTGTGTGCCAGGACAAAATACAACACTGTTTATAGAAATGCCAAAACATTTAGCACTCAAAAACAAAAGCACAATATCCAGTATCCAATCAATACTCACCACACAGGAAAAGAAGCATACATGAGAGATAATAGAATTAGCAAACACAAGTGTGATGAGGAGAGAAATGAGGTTTGGTTTTTTTTTAATGGAACACTTAGAGATGAAAAGTTGAGTACCTGAAATAAAATATATACACTGGGTATGATTAACAGCAAATTAGGAGCTGCATGGGGGAGGGGGAGCGCATTTGAAGACAAGCAAAAGCAACTATCCAAAATGAAGCACGGAGAAAAAAAAAACTGGGGGTGAGGGGGCGGGAAGAAAGGTATCACTGACCTCTGGGATAATATCAAGTTGTCATAATACGTGTGTGATCAAAATCTAGACAAAAGCCAAGAGTACAGAGGAAAGAAAAATCTTTGAAGAAATAATGGCTAAAAATCTCCCAAAGTTGGTAAATTCTACTTAGTTTTAAATTCACAGTATCTCTGAAAATTCTATTCTCCAATGATTGATAAACCTAACACTTGACTTGGGGAGACAAAAAGCCAAAAATTCAAAGCTAGTACTGAGAAATTCAACACAATGTCTTAACTGTGTTATCAAGGGGGAAAAGAGAGAGAGAGAGAGAAAGAAAGAAAATAATTAACAGCCATAAGAAGTGAATTAAGGTTGAAATGTCATGTGGTACTTTAGCCTGAATTCTGAATTTCCTTGTTCTCATCGATCTAAATCAGGCCCTAATGATATTTAAATGAAGCTACTTGTAATTCCCATAATAGGCAAACAGAAGGGAGGTTAAAATAATTCTATTATTTCACAATGATGAAACAGATTGAATATTTCAATTATTCTACTTATTATAGTACACATAGAACAATGCACTGTAATCTGCTTCGATATATATAGGCTCTTTAACCACACCACAGTGGGACTAATACACTCCATTTGGTTGAGCTTCACTCGCTGATTCAGTGTTGGAATAAAGTACTTCACAGATTAGCTTAGTCTGCAGCACTTAAAGGTCAGGATTTATTGTAATGTAAATCACAAAGCAATTTTATCTTGACAGAGATTACATACTGTTACAATATTTCTCGCTGAATCTAGTGATGCGTTTGCTTTTTCTTTGCAACTGCTGTGCAAATTGGACCGTAGCCCAGAAAAGAAAAAGAGATGGCAGGCTGCTTTGGCTTTTTAGAAACAACTTAATTCTCTTCATTTTTCAAAGTTCCACAAGAAAAAAAAATCTCTGAAAATACACATAAAATCATACATAAATACTTGTAAACCTTTACAAACCCTAAGCTCAAGTGCACACAGATATCTGTGAATGATCATCTATCAAATATTTCTATGTGTTTCAGGAAAAAGTAGAATATAATTGCTAAGGACTAACCTCTAATCATTCATACTCAGGTGTCTTGATACATTAGCTAAATTGTCTCCATTTTACAAACAGAATAAGAAGCATTCAAGTCTGATGAAAGACATCACAAATAAAAAGAAAACAAAGTATAAACAACTTTGGTGAAGTTTAGGAAGTCCACTGCTGTCAGTGGTCTTTGTAACAAATATTGAGTGGCAGAGTGGCAACACCTTCCCAATTTTTCTTTCTTTGGAGACTGCGCTTAAACTAGAAACGGACTGGGACTAGAAATCAGAAATTCCTTTTTGATTACCAGGGAATTAAATGAGCTTTTCACTTAATTTGAGGAGTTTGAGGTGTCTTTATTCCTGAAATTCTCAAAACAAGACAAACTAGTTTCCACCCTAAATTATGTCTCTCAAAAAATAAACAAAAATAAAACGTCCCCACAAAGTTTAAAACAGTGTATGTATTAGATTTTGCCAAGTTTTATCAATTCTTCATTCATGGTTTACATTAATAATGTGTAAAAATGGTGTGGTAAAGCCCCAGACTCACCAGAAAATGTATATCCATGGCTAGGAGCGCCTGGGTGACTCAGTGTCTGACTTCGGCTCAGGTCATGATCTCGCGATTTCTGAGTTTGAGTCTCGCGTCAGGCTCTGTTCTGTCAGCTCAGAGCCTGGAACCTGCTTCAGATTCTGTGTCGTCTCTCTCTGCTGCTCCCTCTCCCCCACTTGTGTTCTGTCTCTCTCTCAAAAATAAATAAACATAAAAAAATTTAAAAAAGAAAAAGAAAATGTATCCATGGCTAATATTCAACTGCAATTACTCTATTTCTATTCCCCTCACCTGGGCCACAATTGGGTATTTACCTCAGCTCCAACTCTTACAAAGCACCTTTCCTGGAATGAAAGGTGATATATTATAATACTGTTTATCCAAATCCTGAGAAGCTTGTTCTTTCATGCTACTGGCTGTACCCTGTCAAGGAAGGCTTTCCCACCTATCAGTCATTCCGGGTCAACCTTCCTATATCTGTAATCCAATTTTAGTTT
Source organism: Panthera leo (assembly GCF_018350215.1). Lineage (NCBI taxonomy): Eukaryota > Metazoa > Chordata > Mammalia > Carnivora > Felidae > Panthera > Panthera leo. The sequence goes on from NC_056679.1 coordinate 152,502,837, forward strand.
GATTCGTTTTCTTTAATCAATTCAAATGTTGGTCTACATGAACTTATTTTTAAAAATTTTTTCCAAAATTATAGATTTGACTTGATAGTTTAGAAAAAAATAATGTTTGCTGTATACTACTTGAAACAGTCTCATGTGTCAGCTGTTGTCTATGTGGCACATTTGGGGAAATACAAGCTATACAAAGAGTTATGAAAATAGGAGTGAAGTTCAACTTGTATGTGGGCAATAAATGATGTCTTCTTATTCATAAAATACAGGAACCCATCTCCATAATTACATGTGCAATTAGGCACAGGCATTTGCCATCTGAAAGTTCTCCCTATACAGACCAATCACACATCCCGATTTGCTTGGGACAGTCCCAGTTTATACCTCTTGTTGTCCTGAGGCTCCCTCTTTCACTCTCAAAAATGTCCTGGTTTGCATCATACCCAAAAGGCTGGAACTAATCATCCCCAGAAAACCAGAAGGTCAAAGATATTTCTCATTGACCACACTCTTGTCTTCTACAGGCAGCCCTCCAGCTCTTCCATACATGTTATTTTAATCTTCATAACAACCCTGGGAGTTAGTAGTATGTATAAACTACACATGCGGGAACAGGCTCAGGGAGGTTTAACGACTCAGTGTTCATACAGTTATTAAGTGATGCAACTAGGATTCACATCCAGATCTCTGCTCCACGTGAAGGGATCCCTTCTAGGGGATTAGGAGGTGTGGGGGTGAGGGAAGGAAAAGTGTGGGTTTGAGAGGCAGAAATATCCTGAGAAAAGGCCCATTCCCTTTCATACTTGATTTGAAGAGATTAGAGCAAGAAACAGGTCTGTAATATTGCCACTTCCCATTTCAAAAGAATTCATATTCCCTTAAAGCTATATTATCTGCACTGGTTAGATTGCCAGGATTATAGTGTTTGCTTCGGCAGCACATATACTAAAAAAAGAGAGAGAGAGAGAGAGAGAGGGAGAGAGAGAGACTGCCAGGATTATAATCAACAGGCCTTGTGAATTAAATGGACAGCTGTGTTCTGCCCTGAAAATCCAACCAAACTCTTAATTACAAGTTAAATTTTATAACTCAGTCTTCTTTTTGATGCTGAAAGGAAAAGAAAGGGGAAAAGGAGGCACCCCTGTGGGGAGACAAGAAGGAAAGGGAAGGACGGGTAACGAAACAGCCTGCCTTTTCTGCCCCACCCTCCTTCCCTCCTGCACCACTGCTCGCTGCCAAACACATCTACCCTCCCAGCTCGCGTGCGGGAGGGCGAGGGCCGAAAGCTTTACATTACACCACTGGTTTACACCCTGAGGAACGGCGCGTGAGCTGCAAATACACTTTGAAGCAACTTTCTAAAAGGCACATCTATATTTACCAATGTGTTCCACATGATTAAACTGTGAAATTTGTCTCCAGTTTGGCAATACCTTTGAGAGATGTTGTGAGGTTTAGAAAGAAAATGCCTGCGAAGTGCCTTAAGTTTCATGAAAGGAAAGCACCGTATGCATCCAAAGGTGCTACTCCACGCCTTGGCGCTATATTGGTGCAACAGCAAATAAAGTAGCCTAAGTTATGATGTCACAATGTTGTCATGCAACATCATACACAGTGAGAGCAAGAAAAATCTGTTTGAGAATGCCTCTTTTCCCCTCCTCTTCTGCATGTTAAAGCATATGGTATCCAAAACTAGTTCACAGTGAACTTCATTTCTGCCACTGCTGTAAATGAAGTTTCTTCTCAGGCAGATGTCAGTGCTAAAACTTTGGTGTTCATAAATACCAAATTTACATAAAATCTATACAGCTTTTTTTTTTTTTTCAAAAATCTTTCTTGGTTGGTGTAGGCTGATTGGCTAGGATACATAGGTCACTTATTTCTTTCTGAACTGATTATACATTTCCAAATTCACTAATTTGAAAAACAATAATTATGAGGGGGGCACAATGACATTCCTTGAGGTCTCTGGCTATAAATGTCATGTGCCAGGTTGAAAGAAAGACAAAAAATTAGTAAGTTAACTGAGATATTCTTGGATTGTCAATTTAGGCTTATGGTCCCAAACTACTGGTCACCATTTATTGCAAAAAGCATCATTTGCAGATAGAATAAGAAATGACTCTCATAGGTACTTTATTTCCTGAAAACATCACCAAAATAACCTTTTCATAAAGCAAACTTGAGTTTATTGCTTGCCACAGTAAGTGAGACCACTACTTTGACATGAATCTTGGTGGAGTTTCAGAAGAGGTAAAATAAAGATCAGATATGTATAAGATATGGGAAGTTTGGTTTAAGATGGATCTTTTGGTATGAGAAGAGGGGTTTCATTATGATTGGGCAAATCTATGATCTAATAGTTTAAGATTGGTAGACACAAAATGGGGGAGGTTTAAAAAGAAAGGGCTTCAAAACAATTTTGAGGAGTAAACAGTCCTTTAATGTTGCTTTATTTGAGTAGCCTAATATCAGTTTAAAAGGATTTTCAGGAACTTTCTGAAATGAACACTAAAGTTATTAGCAACTTGATCTTCCCAGGCAAATTTCTGAAACAGTAAAATCAGTTTGATGAAGAGAGTGGAATAATAAAGTCACATTAATGAAGCATCTGAATTTTTTTTATTTTTTTCATTTATTTATTATTTAATTTACATCCAAATTAGCATACGGTGCAATAATGATTTCAGGAATAGAGTCCTTAATGCCCCTTACCCATTTATGAAGCATCTGAATTTTAAAGTCATTGTAATGTAAACCATAAGCTGTTACAGGTATACATGGTCTTGGTTTTCAACACCTTAATCACTAGTGTTGTTGAAATTCTACTGGAAAAGCCCAGACACCAAGAGCAGCTCCTTTTCTGAATAAAGGACGCACTTCAAACCACCAAAGCAGGCAAAGGCTTCCTCTCAGATACCATCTTCCTTTACCTTGTTTCATTGCTGATGACATTCTGATGGAACCATTTTTTCTTAAAGAGGTTACTTCTTTCTAGAAGATCACAGTCAATTCTGGTCTTAGGGATTATTCCTTTCTTTTGCATGACCTAGTATAACTCTGTGTATACGATATAGTTTAACACTTTGAGGATAAACCAGAA